>NC_140382.1:3200500-3882500 GCF_054491055.1 Hypomesus nipponensis | reverse complement strand
CAGGCTTTGTCAGCTACTGTCAGCTCCAGCCACAAGTGATTCCCAGGCAGAATTCTCTCTTCGTTGTTCTGCTCTCTCTAACCTTTATGCACATTGAGAAACACACTTTGCTGCCTCCCAGCTGCTGTGTAACTGTACACACACACAGTCACACGAGAATGGGACAGCTGTGTGGGCTGGGTAGAGAATAGGCTCCTTCTGAGTGTGCCATAGAGAAATTGAGAAATGCATTGTGGGAGCGGCTTTTTTGTGTGGCCTGGTCAGCCGAGACAGATCAGACGAGGCTATACCAATGAAACACCAGCTGGACACAGCACAGTGACACAGACACACATAAAAACGCACACACTCAAGTTACACACACTCACACTACTTCAAATACAAATAAAACAGCCATTCATACACACATGTAAGAAATCAGTTACCCCAACAGAGTGAAGATATCAAGGAACAGCCGTGTCTGCGTATATGGGTGTGTCTGTGTGCGTATGTCTGTGTGTGTGTGTCTGTGAGCATGTGTGTGTGTCTGTGTGTGTCTCTGTATGCCTGTGTGTGTGTCTATGAGCATGTGTGTCTGTGTACGTCTATGTGCTTGTGTGTGTGTGTGTGTGTGTGTCCGTACGTGTGTGTCTATGTGTGTGACTGTGTGTTTGTGTTCAGAGCAGAAAGAGAGGATATGAAACAGGTTGGATGGACGAACACTGTGTATGGCACAAAACTCCAATCCTGTTCTTCATTATGATTCACTTCCCAGAGCCTGAACACAGGAAACGTTAACAGGGCTTCGTTCCATCATTGCGTGTGTTTCTGTGTGTGTTTGAGCGTCAGTGTGTGTGAAAGAAAGGTTCAGCATAAAATGGATTGAGAGAGAGAGAGAGGACCATGAAGTAAGCTGTTAAAAGATGTAAGCAGTGAGTCAGCCAGATGTTTTTAGATAATGCTAATGTTTATCCCGGTAAAACACACACACACATACCCACACACTCCAGGGTAGCTGCAGACCAGATAAGAGAACAGCCTCCTAAAGCAGCCCAATAACAGTTGGACAGCTGGCAAAGCAATCTATCTTAATTCCACAGATTTAGACTGAAATTAACACCAGAACCCGAGTGATCAACAAGCAAGATCATACATTGGACTTCCTTCAATCACTCTCAATCTCTACGACTTGCTTGTTGGCACTCTGCACAAACACAAACACAATTTTACTTGCACAATATGTGCACATGCCCTTGAATACACACCTTCAACAGCACATTTCCAGTTCTGTGGCACTGATAAGAAGTTCTGTGGTGGTCAGCTCTGCCCTAGAATACCTTGTTGCCCTCCCCATTACATTATGGGAACTGTCTATCGGCCTCTTTTTATTTCATTTTTGTATGACCTGCTTTGTCATAGTCCATAGTCCTGGGGTTATTGGGGTCTCAGGCAGCATTGACAGGATTTTTGGGTCTCAGTTGCTTTCTGGAAAAACACCCACTCCCCCTCTTCCTCCCCCGCCCCCTCCCCCCTGGTTTCCCACAACACACTTCAGACAAAGACCTTCTGGAGCCAAGCTAAACAAGAAACAGGCCCTCTTTCTGCATCTCTCGTGTGCGAGCACTGTCCCTTCCCCTGTCTCTCTCTCTCTCTCTCTCTCTCTCTCTCTCTCTCTCTCTCTGTCTCTCTCTCTCTCTCTCTCTCTCTGTCTGTCTCTATCTAATTCTCTTTCTGTCTCCCTGTCTCTCTCTACTCTGTCTTTCACGGGGTCTCTCCAGCTCTCTCTCTCTTTCTCTATCTCTCTTTTCTTTTCCCTCCTCTCCTCATTTTTACCGGGAAATGAGAGAATGACGGGAAAGAGTGTGTGTTTCTGACCATCGTTAACACAATGTTGATGATACCACAGCAGAAACAAGTTTACATAACTGAGTCACCTGCTCCACTCTACGTACTGTATCTATCCAGAGGATACGGAATAGTCTTCCTACGTATAGGATATGACAGAGAGAGATAGAGAGAGAGAGAGATAGAGAGACAGAGAGAAAGACAGACCAGGTCATCTGCAGGTTAAGTGAGCTGTGTTTCTCTGCAGTAGCGATTATGGCTGTCAGAAATGACTTCCTGTCATGATGCTGTGCCCCAGAGATACTTAGAGACTCTGTTCCGCTTGGCTGGCACCTTCACATGCACACTTATGGTAAATAAAGAGTTCCATAATCCATGTGGGTCTTTACAGGTCAATGCTATCACAGCAACGCACAGTTAGAAACGGAAAGCAGTTATGACACACACGCACACACACAAACACCGATCCTGAGCTCGCCATGGTAACGCCAGGAGACGGTCCTTCTCCCTCTATGTTCATGCTCTGACAAGCCAAGGATGACAGGTAAACAAGTAAACAAGCGGAGTAAAAACAAACAAAAAACAACAGCAACCGCATTGCCCAAAATAAATGGCGAGCAGGGTGTCCTGTGGTTGGCAGGAAGCAGAACGTTCATATTCCTGTTTGGAGAGCAGCCAGCAGCCATGTCAGACAGACGAGGCTGCTGCTAGCGCTTCTGAAAGATGACAGAAGCAGAAAGAGAGGGAAGGAGAGGTAGACAGAGGGGTGGGGGGGGTGGGGGGGTTGCAATAAAGACAAGATGAGATGTCTGACTGCCTGTGATTTCCAGTTCCCAGAATGGTATGGTATATAGTGTGCTCAGAGTGGCTCCTATACGCACAAACATCTGTCTCTTAATGGCACCAGAAACCTGCTTCCTTTCCCATTAGTTAGCACACGGTCAGGCGGATACATTTAGCTAACACTCAGTTTATGAGTGTGTGTCTTTGTGTGCGTGTGGGTGTCTGTTTGTGTGTTTGTGTGTCTGTTTAGCTGTGTGTTTGTTGGCGTGTCAGAGAGTGTGAGAGGGAGAGCAGCTGGCTGGCAGATAGTTCATATTGTTGTTAATCTGTACAGTAAAGAACATGAACTTGCGGAAGGCTGGTAGTGGGATGGGCTCGCTGTCTACGTCCCTCCATCCCCCACCCCTCTAACCCTCAGTTCTGCCGTCCCACCATGCCTTTATCTTGCTATCCCTCCATTCCACCATTCTTCTATCTTGTTATCCCTTCATTCCACCATTCTTCTATCTTGCTATCCCTCCATCACTCTATCCTGCTATCCATTCAAACCTCAATTAATCCATCTCTCCCTCAATTATTCCTCTTTTTCTCCGCTTATTCCCACTATCTCTTCATGTCTTTCCCCCCTCCCTCCATCTCATGAACATATACATGACTGTTTATCACATTGCACGGTTTCACCAGCCGATTGTCCCAGACAGGCTTGCAGTGTCAATCTAATCTGTCACCCCCTCCACCCCCGCCCAATCTCCCCACGTTTCCACCTCTCACCGAGTGACAGCCACAGGGCATATGTCAATCACCCATGTGTTGGCACAGCAACAGATTGACAGCCAGTCCCCTCCTCCACCCAAGGGAGACAGGAAGTCTGCCGTGCCTGGCAACAGCAGCAAGATCATAGATCGTTCAGGAGAGGATGCAGGAAATACATAAGCAGCATCAGTATTCTCTGAGAAAACAGATGTGTCTAGATATGACATAACATGATTTATATATAATCTTGGTAAACTGTTGTTTCGGAGTCACATTGGAGGTTTTGAAGTGTCTGTTGCCTCCAGTGACTTCTGACATATGGAGTCAGATGATCTCTCCCTTGTGGTGACTGGGCAAAATATCAGCTTGTTTGTCTTTCTTAAAGAGTAGGAAAAGGGGATAAGAGTCTCTGTAGATCTCACCTCTTCACATTGCTGTCTCTCACCCACACAGAGAACTGGGTATGGTGATTCTGAACATGAATCTTCCTTTGTGTTTTGTTTGTGGAATAGACACGTACACAAACACACACAGCTGTGACTCAATATGCAAAATTTGGCCAAACTGTTCCTCTTTTCGATTGTTGATTAACTTTTGTGGTATCTCTGTCTGTGTGGATGTGTGCGTGCATGTAGTGGCGGTGGGTGAAAGAGTGTTTGCATGTTGATATACTGTATGTGTTTGCATTTGTGTGTGTGTGCGTGTGTGTGGCATTCTCAGACCTGGCCACTGTATTCTCCTTATCCACAAAGAGGTGAGGGCGCCTGAGGTCAGTCGAGCAGAGCCAATGGGCGAAGAGCTCCGAGCAGGCGAATACTTTTTACAGTCGTGTGTCAGATGGAGAGAGCAGGCTGGAGAGTTGGGGCGGGGAAGAAGGGGGGCACTGATGGCAGGTTCTCTATGTTGCCATGGGAACGGCTCAGCTGAGAAAATTGTCCTTGGTGGCTGTTAGAAAGGTACCTGTCAGTCCACAGTTCGCACATGTTCTCTCGAGTTTTCTCTTTCTCTCTCTCTTTCTTTCTCTCTCTCTCTCTCTCTCTCTCTCTCTCTCTCTCTCTCTCTCTCTCTCTCTCTCTCTCTCTCTCTCTCTCTCTCTCTCTCTCTCTCTCTCTCTCTCTCTCTCTCTCTCTCTCTCTCTCTCTCTCTCTCTCTCTGTCGGTCTCACCTTCTCTATCATTCTCTCCATCCCCCCTCTCTCTTTATCTCTGGAGGAGGAAGGCGGAGAGACAGAGAGAGGGAGGGATAGAGAGAGGAAAGTAGACAGAAAGTACAATAGGTACCCAATTTTCAGGGTTAGGAAAAACGAGATAATCATGAATCCATGGAGTGAAATATGTCCACTTGCTTGAGGAAACACACACACCGTTCAGCCACTGTATGTGAGAAATCTGCATATCCATGACTGTACCTCCGAATCCGCCTGAACACACACACGTGTGCACACACTCACAGTGAAATGTGTGTGCGTGTCGGTGTGTGTTTGGCACCCTCGAGCATCTTATCAGCCGGTCATTGATGGCCAGTGTTTCAGACCGTTTGATGTAACCATGGTGATTGAGTCTGTCCCAGGTCTTATCAGACCTCGCCAGACCAACGATCCCACACCTCTATTAACCTGCTGAACACAGTCACACACATGTACACACATACACACACACATAGACACCCTGTGCACATACGGTACATCCATCCATCCATAATAGACACACAGAGAAACACACACACACACGTGTCTGGCCAGGTAACTGCCATCTGGGCTATAGTGGTGTAAGTGCTCCCTGATCCAAAACTGGCACTCTCTGCTGCTCATTAACCAACCATGAGGAGGGCAGGGAGAGGAGGAGGGGGCGTCTCCATTTAAGAGAGGAGAAGAGCGGAGAGGAGGGGAGGGGAGGGGAGGGGAGGGGAGGGGAGGGGAGGAGAGGAGAGGGGAGGGGAGGGGAGGGGAGGGGAGGGGAGGGGAGGGGAGGGGAGGGGAGGGGAGGGGAGGGGAGGGGAGGGGAGGGGAGGGGAGGGGAGGGGAGGAGGGGAGGGGAGGGGAGGGGAGGGGAGGGGAGGGGAGGGGAGGGGAGGGGAGGGGAGGTGACTGGAGGAGGTGGTTGGTGTGGGAGGAGGACACAGTCTGGTGTGACCCAGAGGATGCAGTGTCTCAGACCATGTCCAGAGGGACCTTGAGCTCAACATCTGGGAGTGTAGGCGGTATGAGTCACTGGGAAGGTCGCATACGCAGAGGAGAGATGGGTATTTTCTCCCTTCTTCCTCTCTCTTAGCCTCTCTCTCTCTCCTTGTCTCTGGAAGGTGCGTTCCGACCCAGAACGCGAGTCGTGCATTCTTAGTTCTTTCAGTCCAAACAGCCAGCTCTCGTCCTCTGTCATCTTTGATTTTAATGTTTATTTCCCACATTGCCATGGAAGCAGAATAGCGGATGTTTCCAGAGAATCTGAAGAGAGTAGAGTGTGTAGTAGTTCACGTGTGTGCGTTCCTCCAAAGAGTGTTTCAGGATGACCAAAGGGTGACGACTAGAGACACCCTCACTGTGAGTGCGACCTCACAGAGATCAGGGGTCAGGGGTTGAGGGCTGGCCTGGCCTGGGTCAGAAGGACGTTGTTCACCCTGATGTTGTATATGTCAATGTGGCTCCAATATGTTCCCCTTCCTCGCAAAAACACACAGACCCGTCTGACCACCTGTGTCGATGAGACTTGTTAGACCGCCTCTCTCCCTCTTCCTCCCAGTCTCAGCGTCGGTCATTCAGGTGCCTGACTACATCCCTCACAGCTAGGGGGTTACCTCTGTTCAGGCACTCCAACCATGTCAACCTAGGTTCAGACCTGCGTTCAGAGTTCTGAGCTATGAGAGAGCCGGATCGCGCATTCCAGATGGACTTGTCTAGATTTGCAGCACACCCTTCTGTAAGGGTGCACATACATACACAAACAAAGAGAGAGAGACAGAGACAGAGACAGAGAGACGATAACAAGGATACAGGAAATCCATTGGTTATAGAGCTTGTATCTGGTGCAATCTCATGGTGTTCATGTCGGTACAGGAGACGAAATGATGAGAACCTGGAACCCAGACTCTCATGGCAAGAACGATCGAGTAGCTGAAGGTACATCACACCCTTGTGGTTCGTAATGGCTAACTGCCGAACTGACCTCCCCCTTGTCTTCCTCTTTTTCCCCTGTGACACCCCCCCTCTCGCCTCCCTCTCCTTCTCTCTCCTTCCCTCTCCCTCCCCTCTCCCTCTCCTCCTCTCTCCCTCCCTCTCCCTCCCTCTCCTTCCCTCTCCCTCCCCTCTCCCTCTTCTCTCCCCTCCCCTCCCCTCCCCTCCCCTCCCCTCCCCTCCCCTCCCCTCCCCTCCCCTCCCCTCCCCTCCCCTCCCCTCCCCTCCCCTCCCCTCCCCTCCCTATCCCTCTCCTCCTCTCTCCATCCCTCTCCTTCTCTCTCTCTCCCTCACTCTCCCTCCCTCTACCTCCCTCCCCCCTCCTTCACTCTCTCCTCCTCGCCCTCTCCCTCTCCTCCTCTCTCCCCACTGCCTCCCTCTCCCTGTCCCTCCTCTCTCCCTCCCCCCTCCAGAGTCGCCCCCGGAGCGTGCGGGACGCAGACGCAGCATGCCAGGCAGCGGGCCGGACAAGACCACGCCCACCATGGAACCCGCCGCTGCCGCCACGCCCTTCAGAGTCACCGTGAGTGCACAGTGTGTGTGTGTGTGGGTGTGCATGTGCGTGTGTGTGATGATACATGAGTGTGTTAGATGTATATCAATGCAGCGGAGGCTCGTCTGTTCCCCAGATGGGCCTGATGCCAATCGGAAACTCATTTACTCCAGTTGCTCCATTTGGAATGGAGCCCTTTGCTTTGATGTGCTGCATCGACCAGCGGAACATTTCTCCACCTTTCTGCACCTGGTGTTCTCCTTTCACTGCAGAAATATGAACCGCTCCAACCCCCACACTCCCACTTCATCTGTTTTCTCAGCCCACTCCGGTGGTACCTCCAGGAAACTGCCCAATTAATGAGCACGGACGATTTTGCCGCGAGTCATCAATTTACAACTAATTAGCGAGTAGTATTTTGCATGCATCTATACAGACTGATGGAGGAGGCTTTAAGGTCAACTGTAAACACTCACTAGTTTACTGCTCAATCCTGCCATACTACATACTGTATATGAAGCTAGGTTAGATCCTACACACTACAAGAGGCTAGTATGGTTGTATTCAGTGCCTACATAGGGAGTGGCTCAGTGGTTCGAGCACTTGACTGTAGATCAAGGGTTTGCATGTTCAAATCCCCCCCATGTCCTGTACAATGTTTTGGATCGTATGTCTGCAAAAAATATATAGGATCATTGTGAAAAATGCAAAACCAACTCTTATTGGAGTTTCCGTGTCTAATTGTTTGACATATTTCCACCACACAGACACACAAGCATGCTCCTCACCCCCTTCCCTTGCGAGAGGTTTCTGTAAGGGTTGGAACACGGCTGGTTTACAGGAGCTGACAGCATAATTAGCATGGCTGCTGCACTGGCAGGCTAATAAACACAGATGAATACCAGCACAGCCTCCCTGGGCCCCCTGAAGAGTCACAAGTGTGCGTGTGCAAGTGTGCACGTGTGTGTGTGTGTGTGCACGTGTGTGTTTGCTTGCATGCCTTCACTTCTGTCTGTGTGTGTCTGTGTGTCTGGACCTCCTGGGGTGTCAGGATGAAGTGTGTGTTAATAGACTGAGCAGCAGTGTTTAGCAGGGTTAAAACCACTAACTACGCAGACATATGAAACTGAAGGGGAAACTGAAAGACTACCGGGAAGAAGTGAACAGTCTGTGTGTGCTTTACTGTAGAAAAGGATTATGTATATGTGTGTGTGTGTGTGTGTGTGTGTGTGTTTGTGTGAAAAAGAGAAAAAGAGTCATGTCAGTGTTTGATGGGGTGAAAGGGCAAGACTGGAAGAAGAGCGGAGCCAACCAAAGAAAGTAAGGCCGAATAGAGAAAGAGTGAAATGAGAAACAGAGAGCGAGAGAGAGCGAGAGAGAGCGAGAGAGAGCGAGAGAGAGATAGAGAGAGAGAGAGCGAGAGAGAGAGAGAGAGAGAGAGAGAGAGAGAGAGAGAGAGAATAGAAAAAGGAGAGTTAGACTGAGACAGAGAGAAGACAGAGTATTGATCGGGTGTCAGTTGCACAGCCCTCTGCTCTCTCAAGAGAGAAGAAAACAGAGAGAAGAAAGAGGAGCGGACTGAGAAGTGGATGCGAGAGAGAAAAAAAAAAAAAGTCATTCTGTTACTTGGAGAGTCACATGACCTCCCATGGCCTTCTGGGTCGGCAGAGAGTTGTAGGAGAGGTTGGAGATCACAGCTTCAAGCTAGACACACTTCCAAAGCACAGCAGCACCCTTAGAAAGAACGTTTTTATATGGAGAAAGCTATCTACCATTCAGTTGTGGCCATCATCTGGTCAGTACTGGTACTGCACCCTGTTGTTTGTACTGAAATGAGTTGAATCAGGAGCATTATGTGTATAAGGGAATGAGCCATGTCCTGTCTTTCTTCCTGCTTTCCTACCTGCCTATTTGTCTGTCTTCCTGTCTGTCTGTCTGTCTGTCTGTCTGTCTATTCACCTGTTTGTTGTACTCAAACTCCCCCCGAATATCACTTAGCATGGATGCAGTGTACTATTCTGGAGAGATGGAGAGAAGGACTGACAGTTGGATAACTCTTTAGACGAGACGACTGACAGGCACCATTACGCCCTTCATTTCTTACTCCATTCCAACTGGTCGTCAAACAGTCATAGAATGGCAATCCAGCTGTCTTTCTCTCTCTCTCTTTCTCTCTCTCTCCCACACTCTCTCTCCTCCCCTTTTTCTGTAAAATAGTCAGTTTGACGTCAAACTTGGTTCTAAATCTCTACAACTCACAGTCACACACACACATACATGCACACACATACTCACACACATTCACTCTCCCTTTCTCTGTCTCTACTTTCATCTCTTATCCCTGGCACAGCTGCCCTGATCCACCCTCAGCAACATTCTCCAGTCATGGTTGAGCCAGGTTGAGAGGTACAGCAGGAAATGAAGTTGCTGGCAGTGGTCATGTGATGCGTGCCATTCTCAAGCATACTGAGCAAGTGAGCCCAATGTCATTCCCCCTCCTCTACCTACCTCTAGAGCACGAGAGGAACTAACCCTGTCAATTAAAGGGAACCTCCCCAGAGTACCATCAACAGACCACACTCACACACATACATATGGCTGAGCGGTTATGGAGTCGGGCTATTAATCAGAAGGTTGTTGGTTCGATTCCCGGTCGCGCCTTAATGACGGTGTGTCCTTGGGCAAGGCACTTCACCCTTCTTGCCTCGGGGGGAATGTCCCTGTACACACTGTAAGGCGCTCTGGATAAGAGTGTCTGCTAAATGAATACATTTACACACACTCATCGTCTTCAGGTTTGTCAGTGTAAAGGTCTGTCTCTTCTCTGTGACAGATTGAGGGGGGATTGTGGGAGTCTATAAGGACCCCTCAGGGTATCAAGAATGGTGGAAACTGGATGGACACACACCCATGCACATGTGCACACACAGAGAAACAGTCCCACACACACACATATTCACACACGTGCACACACATGCAGTATAGAGGGTTATCACGGCACGTCATCAGACCGGAAGTCGCCATATTGGAGGCACTCCGCATCACAACAAAGCACAGGCACTGAAGTATATACCGAACATCGTCAAGGAAAATGGTTAATTATTGCCGTGTTTCAGGTTGTACCAATAGGACAGATCGAGAAAAACATTTGCAATATTATCGACTTCCAAAAGTTATTAAAAACCAGGGAGAGGAATGTCAGAGATTATCAATGTAAAGGAGGCGCTTGTGGTTGGCAATGCTCAACCAAGATCTACCAGGGAAAAAACTGAATTGAGAGTCACTTGGCTACACCGTGAGTATCGCAATGATATCATACAGTTAAGGTTGGGTTGGTTAAAGACGTTATTGCATTACTTACTTTGGCCTTCACAACACAACGGTCGTTGATAACGTGGTACTGCGTCTCCCTCACCCATCCACACACCATCTGGTTATAGGCCTCCAAACCTTTGTAGGATTTAAGGTCTTCCGCTGTGTATGAAACCAGGTAGTTGACTATATCCGGCAACTGAAGGATCACCGGGTCGTCAGGGATCCAAGAGGGAGCTGACTCGTAGGGATCTGCACTGCCAATTAATTGTAATTTCTCAAAATATCGCGCATTTTCTTGTGGTCCAAGTCCTTCCCTATATGCCTTTGCATCTGTGACGCGTTTTGATGAGCTTTTCGGTTGTTTGGACACGGCTGCATTCACCAAGTATCCAAAGCGCTCAATCCTCCATTGTACTCCACTCAGTTATTTACACCGAGTGCCTCCACAATGGCCGCGCATCCGGGTTACTGCCCAAGAACGTGACGTCAGTGAAAACCCTCTATAATGTAAGTAATAGAGACTGCATCTTTAAAGCAATCCAAGCTTGCACCATCATCGCCCAAGGGGAGAACTGATTGTTTATGACATACTGTACCAAGGGTTGAACCGACGCAACTCAAAGGGGGGGTGGGGGTGGGTGGGCAGTCCTAATTAGCTGTCACCCATAGCGATGCGGGCTAATTAATGAGCCAATTGAAATTCACGGCATGTTAGCCTGTGATGCTAACGTCCATGTAACAACCATATCGTGTTCTGTGCCGATATCTGGAATGGGCGCCCAGGGCGACGGCGTGTCCGACAACACACCAAACGTGTATGCTCACCCCGGC
Organism: Hypomesus nipponensis; assembly: GCF_054491055.1. Lineage (NCBI taxonomy): Eukaryota > Metazoa > Chordata > Actinopteri > Osmeriformes > Osmeridae > Hypomesus > Hypomesus nipponensis. The sequence goes on along the minus strand of NC_140382.1, from coordinate 3,871,335 downwards.
AGGGTGCTGTTGACTGCTGTCACTCGAGGACGTTCTGAGTTTTCTGGAAGAGCGGGAGTCAGAGAGGGAGACAGAGAGAGTCAGAGACTGAAACAGAGAGGAGGACAACGAGGGAGTCCCAGAGAGGGAACCAGATATTCAGAGAGGGAGTCAGAAAGGGAAACAGAGAGGGAGTCAAAACGGGAGTCAGGGGAGGAGGTCAGAGCAGGCAAGCTTCATCACCTGTGAGCAGAGCTTGCTTTTATTGAGACACGTGGCTGAAGACAGCAATGACACTCCTCGCACATGACTTTGTATCTGTGGCCATTTAGGGATAGCCCCTGTCCTGCTGTAGGAATCTCTCTCTCTCTCTCTCTCTCTCTCTCTCTCTCTCTCTCTCTCTCTCTCTCTCTCTCTCTCTCTCTCTCTCTCTCTCTCTCTCTCTCTCTCTCTCTCTCTCGCTCTCCTCTCCTCATCTGTCTCTCTCTCATTCCCTCCCTTTCTCTCAATGACACACGTTCTCGCCTCATTCCTCTCTGGCTTGCCTGTCTTTCCGGCCTGGATTTCTCTCCGTTCCGCCTCCCTCCCGTTCTCAGAGCTAGAGTCCCACCTCGTCTCCTCTCTGTCCGTCCACATCGGCTCTCTTCTCTTCTTCGACTCTCCGCTCCCCCCATTCTGTCCCCTTCAATTCGCTCCCGTCCCCTCTTTTATCGTATTCCTTTTCTCTTCCGTGAATCCCCCTCCTTCTGCTCATCGCTCTCTGTCCAGCTCTGTTTTTCCTTTAAATGTTTTGCCCGTCCTACTTTTCTTTGCACTTTTTCTCCCTTTCTCTCTCTCTCTTGATAGCCTGCTCCTCTCTGACTGAGAGAGTGTGATGGTGCCAGAAATGAATGTAACTGGATGGACAACCTCGTGTGTGGGGCTTGATGAACGTACTTGCATCCTTTATCTAACTACGAGTGTGTGTGCGGGTGTGTGTGTGTGCGCGCGCGCGCGTGCGTGTGTGTGTGCATGCGTGTGTGCGTGCATCCTTGCACGTGTCCTCGTGTGCCATGCTCGTTTTTGACCTCTGCCATTTCCTGTTAGTTCTCCAAATCTGAGGATGTTCAAATGGCAAACTTAATGAGTAACACTGTCCAGAAGCAGTCCTAATTGGCGGCAGAATTGCCACCTCTCTTTCTATCTCTCTCTCTCTCTCTCCATCCCTCTCTCCATTCCTCTCTCTGTCTCTGTTTGATATGGTAGCAAAGTGTTCTCTGAGAGGATGGAGTTTGCGGTTGCATGGATGAGGTTTGGACCCTCTCCAGCTCTAGAGAACTTGTAGGAGTTACGTGCGTGCATATTCATGGGTTTTGATTCAGTCTTCAACTCACCCGCCCACATCCTCACGCCTTGTGGTGTGGTGTTTTGTCTGGTCTCACACTAAGGCAGCCAGTCCTGCAGGTGCAGAGTCTGTGTGTTTGTCTGTGTGTGTGTGTGTGTGTGTCCATGTATATGTGGGTTTGTGTATGTGTCTCTCAACATATTACAATTGACAGTGATCCCATTTTACATATATTCCTCCATCCATCTATCTACAGTTTCAATTCATCCATCCCTTCATCCGTTCATTTTTTCCAATCCTGCAGGTCTGAGACCAGTCTATGTGATGACTGGTCTGAGATCAGCTTGGAACATCACTAATCATCACGACTGTGTTATTTTACTGACGGCAACTTGTTCACCTAGCAGGTATTAACCACAGGTGTGGTTGTAGCCGACTGTGTTGATCTGACTGTGTTTGTCCTGTCTGTCGGGTCCGCGCTAGTGTATTGTGTACATGTGTGTCCACTCTTGAGACAGATAGAGAGCACTCAGTGTGTATTCTGTGCCGTCAGGCTTATCATATCTATACTGAAACCTTTCTTCTGCCGGTTTTTACAAATATATATCTCCCATCTCCCTCTCTCACTTCGGCAGCATCAGCTTTAAGTTCAACTAACTTGGGAGCTTTTGCCCTCCTCCTCCTTCAAACTTGCTGTCTTTCTCTTTTTCTCTCCTTCCTTCTCTCCATCTGACTTCCTCTCTTCTCTCTCTCTCTCTCTCTCTCTCTCTCTCTCTCTCTCTCTCTCTTTATCCTTGGTTTATCCTCTCCTGATGCCAGTTGGTAGTTTCCATGGGAACGTCTTGGTACTTGCGGGAGACTTGCAGGGGCTGCAGTTGTGACACACGCACACACCTACAAAAGACACACAGTGACACACACCCACACAGACACAGTGACACACACCTACACAGACACACAATGACACACAAACCTACATAGACACAGTGACATACACCTACACAGACACACAGTGAAACAGCAAGACATCTGGGAGATGGTTAATTTGAACAGAAAGTTTAGTAAAAGAAAAGCGGATGGAAAGATGTTTTTTGGAACATTGTGTTTTCTTTATTGTTAGTGCTGTTCCCTGCCCCTCTCACCTGCCCCTCTCACCTGCCCCTGCCCCAACCCCTGCCCATGCCCCTGCCCCAACCCCTGCCCATGCACCACCCCTGCCCCCACCCCTGCCCCCTGCCCTAGCCCCAGGACCTTCCCTCTGCATCCTGCTCCTAGTCCCTCTCCTCCTCGCTGTCTAGTCTCTGTAGGCCTTTCAGCTGCACCTTTCTACTCAGAGAAGAGACATCAGCGGGTCAATATCACTTTCTCTCTAATGGGAATATCCATACTACTTCATCTGCCGGCCTCAAACTCTAATACTTATTGATAGTCACAGTGACAGTGCTCTCTCTTAATCTGTCTCTCTCTCTCTCTTTCTCGATCTCTGTCTTTCTCTCTATCCAGGGGTTCCTGAGTCGGAGGTTGAAAGGTTCGATCAAGCGGACCAAGAGTCAACCCAAACTGGACCGCAACTCCAGCTTCAGACACATTCTACCTGGCTTCAGGAGCGTTGACAATGAGAGGTAGGCACCCATGGATGTGTGTGTGTGTGTGTGTGTGCATGTCTGTGTGTTACCCATTGGGATGTATTCTTCATGGTGTGTGTGATTTGCTTGAATTTGTGTGTGTAAATGATGACTGACTCTCAAGGTCGGTGTTGATTGTGTTGTCAATGATTACTCTTCAACACATACATCATTATACTTGTTTCTCCATTTTTCACATACACACAAACATACCCCTGAACACACACACATGAGATATTCCTATATAGCTGTTGCCATGCATCTACTCTTCTGCTGTGTATGCCTTTGGTGCGTGTGTGTATGTGTGTGTGTTGCCTTTGCTGGATATGGACCTAGCCTGTGTGTAAGAGAGAAGTGATTTATGGGTCGCTGTCTGATATCTTCCTATGGACCAGTGTTTCAGTTTATTTGGGCTGTCCCCACCCTTGGCGTCTCTCCAACCTCCTCTCTCTCCATCTTCCTCCTTCCATCCTGGCATCTCTTCAACCTCCACGCTCCTCATGCTGATATCTCTCCAACCTCTTCTCCTTCCACCTGTCTCTCCACCTCACCAGTGGTTCTCCATGACCAGAACATAACCCTGGCTGACTCTTGCAGATACCAGGGGGATATTCCAGAAAGCAGGTTTAACAAACTCTGAGCCTAACCCTGAACTCTGAGTTGATTTATATTTACATTTACATTACATTTAGTCATTTAGCAGACGCTCTTATCCAGAGCGACTTACTGTAAGTACAGGAACATTCCCCCTGAGGCAAGTAGGGTGAAGTGCCTTGCCCAAGGACACAACATCATTTTGCACGGCCGGGAATCGAACTGGTAACCTTCTGTTTACTAGCCCGATCAGTGGCGTAACGTTGTAACGACAGGCCCAGGTGCAAGATATAATGACGGGCCCACCCCCTAGTGAACGCAAAAAAAATGTGTTATTACTTTGGAATAGATGGGGAAACACTTTGTTACATTGGCTCCTCTCCTAGAAATAGCCTGCCTAGCACCCTGCTAGGCTATTGGCTAGCTTAATATAATAATTTGCTATCCACCTAGTAGTGACCACTGTATACCCAACTTGTATCCTAGTTATCCTGCCCAACCATAATGTATGTAGGCTATAACTTGGCTTGAAATGTATATCTATCACAATAGCCGTAGGTTACCTGTCTGAGCGCCGCAATACTGATCCCAGCTGAACAGCTGAACTGCTGCACTGCTGCTAGCAGGGGGGACGTCCGTGTCGGGGTCGTCCGTGGCGGACTTTGTGGGCTGGCGACTAGTTGATAATCTAATTTCGGCAGCTTTGCCGCCTTCTCATCTTGTTCTTTTTTCTCTTGCCTTTTCCTGCTTCCACTCTTATGCTTAAAAGGCAGTACTATGCAGTACTAGTGCTGTGCTCAATGAACTGCGTTGTTGTGACCTTCGAATTGGTGTAACTATAGCGTATCATCACATGATCAAATAGAGACTTAACATTGGACAACAACATACAAATTAACCAGCAATCATCATTGCTAATCACAAAAATACCAAAGAAAATAAGAACTCGTTCATTTCATTGAATAGTTTTTTGATCGTTTCTATAGTATATGGCAGGATAAGCATATGATTTTGGTATAAATTGCTACTTTTCCCCTAAAAACAATAACAACCATGACTGAGATAAGTTTGCCTTTTTAGCTGTATAAATAACATTTGACACCACTGATCATTAACAGTGTGTATTTGAACAGAAGCATATCCAGGGAGTACAGTGCTGTGCTGAGGGAGGGCCCGTCGAGCGACGGTACTTGGAGGGGGGGGGGCGCGCTCAGTGACGCGTGTATGTCTTTGGCACCCCACGGTCCCAGGTGCGGCCACACCTGCTGCACCCCCTACAGACATTGCCTGAGCCTGATTCCCTAACCACTCAGCCATCGGACTCCCCATCTGATTTACCCTAAGATGGGAAACTCGGACTTTTCGGTTCCAGGACAGCTGATTTGAATTTGTCCAACGTCCATGCTCCAATACTAGGATCCATCATAGCACCCGCCAGCAAAAAAGGTCCCCCTACTTCACCCCACTTGAGTTAGAAGTGGTAATACGAGTTCATGGGGAGTCTGAGCACATATTCCGGAAAACAGCAACACGGCTGTAACAGCGAAAAAGAAACAATTGGTGTGGGAGACAATTGCAGGCCAAGTCAATGCATACATTTGAACGCAGTAGTCCATACATTGAACATTTAACCACACTGTCCATTAATATCACAGGTGAAGAAAAAGTGGTGGAATTGAATCAAGTCTATTGTTCACAGTGCATCCTACAGGGTCAAAGCGTTATTGGCAGCAGCTTCAAATGATCAAACATACTATGAACAGGTGCGGCATATATTTTTCTTAGGTCTATACTAGGCTCGTGATTGTAGCCTACACGTCACCTTGGTTTCAATGATACCTGATACCAAGTCAATACCAGTTGGTTCCTATTTCAACTTGAAGCCGCAGTAACCCCCAACAGAATGCTTTTCATCACAGGATGATGACAATGATGAGACTGCTGCAGCAGAGAGGTATGCAGAGAGGCCTACATGCATGGCAGCTACTGCTAGTGTAGGTCTCTCCCCCTGTACTTTCATTAACAGTCTTGTATGGGATTGTCAGTTTTAAATATACACTGAAGTGATGACAATAATGAATGGAAAGATGAATTGCACATTCCGATGATGTGGACACTGACCCACAGTTTGCGTTATCTCTCTTTCTGGAACGGGAAGCCCCAAATGTGCCTAATCTCAGGGTTAACCAACTCAGGCTTTTCACTTAACCAGCTTTCTGGAATACCTCCCAGGGCAAACACTACAACAAGAAACTAGTGTTTAAGTATAAAATGCCTGTACTAGGGCCCAACAGAGTTTACACTTCCTTTGAAGGCTGAGGTTCTTTGGTGTCAACCACAAAGTGTTGCTTCTCGTCCACCATGCTGTAGTTGAGAGCATCCTGTGGTATGGCATCTCAGCCTGGGTTGGTCCTCTCAGTGTGCAGCTAAAGCCGGTCACATGGGCCAACCTGCCTCAAGGCTGGAGGACTGGGATTACAGATGGCTCGGCATTGTCTCATCTAACACTGACGGCATCAGCCACCTTCAGAGCATCTGCTGAAATCCCTCAGGCTTTTACTTCGAACTTGCACTGAAACCACTTCTGTTCTAATTTGGTCTCAAAAAGCGGTCGTCTCCGCAGCGGATGTCCAACCGTTGAGCACAGCTGCCTTCCCGAGGACTAGAGCAGAGATGAGGACATGTCATGGAGCTTTTATGGAAGAGGACGCTAGTCTTAATGACCTATTAGCATCACTCGCGTCACCGCATGGAACGTTCTACAATGTTCCTTTTTTAGAACTGGAGCCTACTCTCCGGTTTAGAACTGTGATGTCATATTTCTGTCTCTCCGTTCTCTTCTTGTCTCTCTCTGTTTGTCACTGCCCCCCCCCCCCTTGGTCCTCTCTACTTTATTCTTCTTTTTCACCACCTCACTCCCTCTCTCTCTCTCTCTCTCTCCCTCTCTCTCTCTCTCTCTCTCTCTCTCTCTCTCTCTCTCTCTCTCTCTCCCTCCCTCTATCTCTCTGTTGGACAGTGAGCTGAGTAAATATATCTGTACTCTGTGTTGTTCCACTGATAAAGCGCTCATGACAGCAAGCAAATAGTGGACAGTAAATTGGACCATCCAGGACGTCTCTTATCAGCCACAAAACATCCCAGAAACAGACACATTCTGCAGCTCACACACACACACACACACACACACACACACATACACATGGACATCATAACAGAATTGTCATGACCTGGCCTCCATCACAAAATTCTAACATCATGGAGAAATAATTCTCCCGGAGACACATAAACACATACACACCAACATGGAAACACACATACAGAGAGATACACACATACACACCAACATGGAAACACACATACAGAGAGATACACACATACACACCAACATGGAAACACACATACAGAGAGATACACACATACAATAACCCCCAAAACATCATATCATATAAAAACACCACTGTTGAATCACTCTCTCTCACACACACACGCACACATATATGAGCACACATGAAACAAACAGACACACACAAGTCGTTTGAGAGATGGTGACCATTCTTTAGCTTCTATCCCTGGAGGACCCTGCTGACCTGGACATGAGTAGCAGCTGCACCACTGAAATATTCATTCCAGTAATCAGGACAGCAGGCACAATGGATAATGTAGGCTGTCATGTAAGCACACACACATACACACACCACACACAGTGACCTACTCCCTCAGGAATAGTGATAGCGGAGGCTGCAGAAAGACTCATTGGGGTGTGTGTATGTGTGCGTGTGCGTGTCCGTGTCCATGTCTTGGGGTGTGTTTGTTCTTTTGTGTACAGGTGTGTATGTAACACTCATACACCACACCTCGTAAAAAGAATCTTCCCAATCTGACAGATGCCAGCAGCTATGCAAGCACCTGCTGTGTGCCTCAGTGGTTCACAAGACTATGAAAGCCTTTATCGGTGCTTCCTAACAAGTGACTATATATGTGGGTATGGATGTGTGTGTATATATGAGTGTGTGTGTACCTGCGTGTAAGAGCCTTGCGTATGGGTGTTTATATGTATGTGTGTGTGTGTGCGTGCTTGTGTGCGTGTGTGTGTGTGTGTGTGTGAATCTCAGCAGGCAGTCTCTAATGGAGGTATAACGACAAAGGAAGTCTCAGGTCAATCCTTACAGCTGATTGGCTCTCTATGGCTGCTCTATAGTCTGCTGCACTGTCAGCTGTTACTAGGACACTCAGAGACAGCAAAGGCGAGAGAAGCCTGTCTGACTCTGCTATGTAAGTTCCAGTAAGTTCTAGCTGTGAGAGATGTAAGATCATGGCTGCATACAATTCTCTTATATGTCAAAAGTCTGCTGTCTTATTCAGCATTTTCTATTTTATCCATCATGTTTTAAATGTACGTCTTCTTTGCCTGTACTCAACACTGCTGTTTGTGTCTTCACGTTGCATCATGCCAAGTTGAGCTGTGTGTGTGTGTGGGAGAGGGGGGGGGGGATGTGTGTGTGTAAGTTTGTTATCATGCAAGGTTGTCCTTCTCTTCTCTCGTCATTAAACAAGCTAGTAACACTTCGGTTCAGTCATGTGTGTACGTTTGGTGCATAGCACCTAATGAGGTCTAATATTGTGTGTGTGAGGGGGGGGGGGGGCGTGGGTGTTGTAGTGATTCAATAATGAGTTATTAAAGAGTAAACATATTGCCTATGTGTGTGTGTAGTGGCTCATGACTGATGTTGACAGTGCAGTCTGTGGGTCCTGCTGGGCTCATAGTGAGCTGACACACACACACACACACACTCACACACACACACTCACACGCACCAATGCATACACAACATACACAGAATACCCACAAGCACATACGTATCATCAGGCAGGCACACACACACACACAAACACAAGTTTGCCCATATTTGATGTATACATTTGTATTGCATTCATTCATGATCAAATAAATCAAAACGGCGACACCCCACCACCATCACCACCACCAATCAGGGATGGCATCATACCACTTTTTCAACATTAGTTTACCCCACCTCTTCCTGTCCTCCCCTCTCCGACCATCCCTCCGTAACAAGATTATACCTCTCTGCTGATGTTTGTAATCTTTGTGCTTTCGATTGATTGGATGAAACAGACTAATTGTTTGTTTGCCCAGGGGCGGAGTTCTAGAATCATCCATTTGTTCTCAACCAATCAGATGACAGCAAATCTAACCCTCCCAGTAGGATGACAAATCCCATTGTGGACAGATGTAAAGGTGTGCGTGTGTGTGTTAATAGTGTGTGTGCGTGTGTTTATATTTGTATATGTGATAGAACGAGATCTTCCTTTTGGATGCCCCTTATCCTTGGAGACATTGAGTGACTCATAGCTTTCTATGTGAAGTGTATTCACCAAGAACAGACAATCAGATCTCTCTATGCTGCCTTTCATCTGCGGTGGTGAGTCACTTTATATGGACAAGCTGGCAGCTGTAAGTCACTTACACACAAACACACACACACACTCTGGGTTTAGCAAAAGAAGTGAGAGAGGCAGAGCTTCAAGGACCCCAGCTAAAAGAGCCCCCTCTCACACACACACACACACACACACCTCACACGTCTTTGATTTTCTCGTTTTCTCTCCCTTCCCCTCACTCTCCTCCACCTCTCCCCCTCTCTCCAACTGATTGACATCCTCGGGACTTAGACCCTGAGCTTGGCTGCTCCCTCCGAATCCATGTGTTAGGAGAGCCAGTAGGAGGACAACTGCACCACTGGGAAAAGAGAGAGGGGGGGGAAGGATAGGGGAGGGAGGAGAGAGGGCAAACGGGTAGGGAGGTTGTGTGTTGCAGGGAGATGAAGATTGCCGTGTGTGTGTGTGTGTGAGGGGGGGGGGGGGGGTTGCGCGTGTGTGTGTGACAGTGGCTCAGCTCCTGTTCCGGAGGTATCAAACCATAAAACCAATAAACTGATGACATTTAAGGTTATTAAATTCCGTCAATATATTCCAGGTGGTCTCATTGTGATATGCAGGGGGGATGCGTTCCTTTCTCTGTGTCCCTGCCACTCATCCCTCTCTTTATCTCTGTCATCGTCACCCCATCCCTCCCACTCTCTAGACCCCCACCCCATTCCTGTTTCTCCTCATACCCGCTTTTCTGCTAGTATCCTACCTAAACAATCAATTATTCTTTCCCGACTCCCCTCATTCCTCGCTTGTCCTGTGTGTGTGCGTGCGTGTGTGTGCGTGCGTGTGTGTATCTGAGCGTGTGCATGTGTGTGTGTTTGTGTCATTAGTGTTATGGGAGTCTGGGTGGCTCTGGTTTCTCTTCGCTACATTAAGCCCAACACAGTGTTCACAGTCCTGTCCCCAGACACCCTCCCCCAAACTTCCCTCCTCGTCCCCCTCTCCCTTCCCTCCTGCCCTCCTTCTCCTCCCCCTCTACTTTCCCCCCACCCTCAACCAATTTCCCAACGAGGACAAATCAAGGATCTTTTCTCTACCCATTCCCTCTCCCTCTCTCTCTCTCTCTCTCTTTCTTTTTTCTCTGGTCTTTTCATCCATTCACCCTGCCCCCCTCTCATTCTGATCCTCGTTCATCCACTTCATCCACTTCATCCCTCCATTCCTCCATCTCTCCATCCCTGCCCTCTCCTTCAGAATGTCAGGGAGAGGTCGAGATCAGAAAAGGACAAACACAGATCAATGACTGGCCATCCTCATGGAATCAACACACACACACACACACTTTCCTGTATTTCCTATTGAATGCTAAAACCCTCCCCTCTCTGGTTTTAGCATGTTTATAGAGAAATCCATCAGTCAGTCAATGTGTTTGTTCATGCATTCACTCATTCATTTTTGCTGTTGTGCATTGATTGACAAAACACTGCACTCATGCATTCAGTATTTCACTCAGCCGTGTGAACAGCACACAGCACACAGCTCTCTCTCTCTCTCTTCCACTCTCTCGCCCCCTCATCCTCTCCTTCGATCCATCGCTCATCTTTAATCCATTGGCAGTCTCTCTTGAGCTTGAGGTTGGGATGGGGCCAGTCTGACACCTTTGCTCAGACAGACTCTCACCAGTGCACAGCTCTCCCTCTCCTCCTGGATGTCCACCAATAAACACATAGCTCTTATTCCCCTCTGAAGATCCACCAATCAACCAAGAGCTTTCATTAGTCTCTCTGGTCACCTAAAACATTGCAGTTGTTTTCGTTGTTGTTGTCTGTGATTCATCATCTGCCGGCTCTGAGGACCATCGGTGAAGACATGTCCTCTACACCGGTACACGTTCTGATACGTATGCGTGCCAGCTGGCCATGAGGCTGCGAGGCAGTGAGGTTGATATGAGTCGTTTCATAACTGATGTGCTCCAGTCAAACAAGGAAGTGCCGGCCTTCATCGAGACCAGAAAGGAAGAACAAGTACCCTCCCAAGTTGCATGAAGTCTACTTCCTGTTAGTGCTGCTGACTTCCTCGGACACGCGGCGTATTAATAGACCTTCAGGCACGGCAGTGGTGCAGTAATGACACAATCAGCTTACTCATGGAGGAGTGTTATGACTTAGCTGTCATTAGGCTCTGTGTGGACCAATGTGAACTGCACAGGTTACACACACACACGCACATCGAAACACACCCCATCCCACTCCTCACCCTCATCACACCACCCTGATGTGAAATATGGGTGCTGTTGTCATAGAAACAAAGCAATCAGAGTTGGTTTTATCACAGCTTTATGGCTTCTAATAAATGTTCCCAGGTGATAAAGCAGAAGGCAATACATTTCTAAAAGATTTCCGTCCTGTGATTATCTTGCGGCAGGTGTGTGTGAGTGTGTTTTTGTGTCTTGTGTGTCGCATCACTAGAATCCTACAAGCTCTCTGGGTTTAACAGGGCAGGGACCGGGCTTAGGGCCCAGGCAGTTTCTGGAACTTGGACTGGTTTTGGGCCTGTGGCTAGTGTTGGGCCTAATACTGGGACTAGGGTTGGGACTAGGGTTTGTATTTGCAAATCCCAGTCCTAATGTGGGCCCTGGGCCTGGGGCTGGATATAGATAAATAAAGAGAGAGAGAGAGAGAGAGAGAGAGAGATAGTGAGAGAGAGAGAGAGAGAGAGAGAGAGAGAGAGAGAGAGAGAGAGAGAGAGAGAGAGAGAGAGAGAGAGAGAGAGAGAGAGAGAGACAGAGAGAGAGAGAGAGAGAGAGAGAGAGAGAGAGAGAGAGAGAGAGAGAGAGAGAGAGAGAGAGAGAGAAAGAGAGAGAGGGTAGGAAGATAGAGAAGGACAGAGGAAGAGCGGGGTGCTGATGGTCTGTGTAAACCATCCAGTGGAAGGATCTTTAAAGGAGTCAACCTGACCTGTGAGCTGAATACTGAGCACACCATCAAAGCAGCCTCACCAATGGCTTCTTAGAGGCCTGCAGAAGGGAGATACACTCTTCTACTCTCTCCCTCTCTCTCCCTCTCTCTCTCTCTCTCTCTCTCTCTCTCTCTCTCTCTCTCTCCCTCTCTCTCTCTCTCACACACACACACACACACACACAAAACCGACATGTCAGAACAGAGATGGATAGAGGAGGAATGGAGAAACCATCATTAGACTCAAGCTGACACGTTTTCCACCCTGTCCAGAACTTTCCTCATCCCAGTGACAGAGAGATAGCGAGGGAGGGAGGGAAAGAGAGAAAGAGAGAGCAAGGGAGAAAGGAAAACTAGCTAAAAGAAGCAGTAGGCTCAGTAAGGGAATCATGGTAACCCAGACAGGAGAGCAGAATGTGTGTGCATGGGGAGAGGGGCTGCCATCGCTATGGAGATTTAGGGAGTCTGATAGTGTTTGGGAGTGCCATCTGGGGTGTCAGGTCTGTGGATTACTGTATGACTCGTGTGTGTTTGTGTGTTTGAGGAGAGAAAATGAAAGGGATGAGATAATCAGAGGGGGTGCGAGACTGAAACAGTGGGATAGAGGGGGGGAACGGTAGAGAGAGAGCGAGAGGGAAAGAGAGAGAGGGAACTCACCACAGCTCCATTGGTGCTGACTGACCTAGATACAGACAAACATTTTTAAACAAGGTGCTTGTTTGACTGCAGTGTTTACTTCAGTTTTTTTTTTTTTGCATATCTCACTCTTCTCTTTCTCCTTTACTCTTTTCTCTTCTGTTCTTCTCTCCTCCTCTATGCTCCCCTCCTCTTTCCTTTCCTCTCCTCCAATCTCTCCCCTCACCTCCCCTCTCCCCCTTCCCTTCCCTGCCATTTCCTCCCCCTTCTCCCATCTCCTCTCTTTTCCCGCCCCTCCCCTCTCATCCCCTCTCCTCTCCTGTGTGAGAGAAAGAGAGAGACAGAGAGAGAGTGGTTGTCTGTTGTTGTGCATCTTGCTTTGGCAATATGGTCGTAATGACTGTCATGCTAATAAAGCTGAATTGAATTGAATTGAATTGAATTGAGAGAGAGAGAGAGAGAGAGAGAGAGAGACAGAGAGAGAGAGAGAGAGAGAGACAGAGAGAGAGAGAGAGAGAGAGAGACAGAGAGAGAGAGAGAGAGAGAGAGAGAGAGAGAGAGAGAGAGAGAGAGAGAGAGAGAGAGAGAGAGAGAGAGAGAGAGAGAGAAGGCAGCTTTGTCCATGACCTTTTGGTGTGAAGTTCAGATCTTTAATCTGGACATACACAACATCACGTAGCACCCTCCCTGATGCCACCAAATAGCCCCCTCCCGGCCCTCAGAGAGAGCACTGACTTTTGTTAGTGTCCTAAAAATGCCATTCAGCCTGCATTAGGATTCTAGAAGTGTTTGGACCGCTACAGTGTGAATCATAAAAGTCTTTTTTTACTTTAGGTTTGGTTGAGTGTGTGTTTAGCATTAAGGTGTCGCCTGTTACCAACCCATACACACACACACACACACAGATAGACACACACACCACCACCACTCCCCCCCCCCCTCACTCTGGTATTGGATGAGGTCATTCAAGACGTGTTGATGGTGTAGATTCATGACCCTAGCCCCTTGACCTTGGTGCTCTCCATTTCCTCCTCCCGACACCATACAGTCTGCCTAGCCCCAACCCTAGCCCCACAACTTGGCACTGCCTTCGCCCCCTGCCCTTGCTGCATCCAGCCCCAACCCTTACCCCTAACGCAAACTCAGTCCCCTGCCCTGTTATTGGTCCTCTCCCTAGCTGCAGCACCAGACCTAGCACCAGCCCCAATCCTAGCCCTAACCCCAGAGCCTACCACATGCCCCAGCCCTCGCACGAGCCCAAGCCCTAGTCATCAGAATTGCCCCAGCCCCAGCCTTAGTCCCAGCCCTTGTCCAAGTTCCAGCTCCAGCCCCAGCCTCATATCCAGCCCCAGGCAACAACAGTGTTCCTGGGAGGCAGGCTGTAGTCAGGACAAAGAGCACACACTCCCACTGGATAAACAAGGGGTAGGGCCAATCCAGGCTGCGCCACACACATGCAGACACACACACACACACCTCCCCGCACGCAGAGAGGGAGTGGGAGGGGGCACAGTCAATCACACAGAGGGAGAGAGGGAGCGAGAGAAAGAGTGCGTGAGTGGATGGGAGAAAGAAAAGGCTGCAAGATCGCCTTGCACAGAGCATTGTTTGCAGGCACACTTCCAGAGAGAGAGAGAGAGAGAGAGAGAGAGAGAGAGAGAGAGAGAGAGAGACAGCGATAGAGGCAGCCTGTGTCCCATTTCAGAGAGAGGGCACAGGAAGTAGGGCAGCTCTCAGCCGATAGAGGGAGAGAAAACCAGAGGGAGGGATAGAAAGAGAGAGAGAGAGAGGCGTTAAAACATCCATTCTCCTCCCCTCCACCTCAAAGCGGCAGCAGGGAGAACGAGAGGGAGCGAGGAGGAAGAGCGCCACAAGGGGAAAGAGGAACGGTGCACCACGGTGGAGGAAAATGGTGCTCTGAGAGCGCTCAGCTCCACACTCCTCCGTTCCTCATCCTTCGTTTCTTTGGCACCGGCTCAGCCTCTCCCTTCTCTGTTTCTCTCGATCGGTCTCTCAGCCAGCTGATTGTTCTGTGGAATTCTTACCATGCCTGGTGAGTCGTCTTTGACCGGTTACTCACCATTCATTGTGCGTGCAGGTGTGTGTGTATGGTGTGTGTTTACGTGTGTGTGTGTGAGCTGGGGTATGTGTTTGAGAGGCTTTTGTTGATTGTAAAGAAAGGAGGGATTGGTATTTAGTTATAGAAAAGACACTGTGTCAGCTTCACTGCCATGTTTCTACATGTGCTCCTTCCTGCTGTTCTCCTCTCTGTCCCTCTCTCATCTCTCACTCTCCTCCATTGTCTCTCCTGTCACCTCTTCCCACCACCTGCTTTCTTTCCCATCCCTCTCCCCACTGTCTTGTTCTCTTCTGCTTCCTCCGTCACCTTCCCTCTCTCCCGGTCGCTGTCCCTTTCCTCTTCCTGAGAATGCTGGTGAGCTTACTGCTTCTACTCTGAACAAATGCTCTAGCTGTGCCCTGCAATACTCAACTGGCTCCATGGTTCACCCGACCAAATAGCAGCCCTCAGCCCCACGCTCAGCTGGAGGACTTACGGGACACTTGCTGTTGTTTTCGTTTTCTTCCCTTCCAGAATCGGCTCTTGGGCTCTGAACCACAGTCGCTACGGGACGCAGCTTGTGAGGCAGACAATGCCGGCAGGGAGGCAAGGAGGCTGTGAGGAAGCCAGAGAGGCGGGAAGGCTGAGAGGCTGCCAGTGAGACAGGGATGTGAGGCAGATGGAGAGGCTGGAAGGCTGTGAGGCAGCCAGAGAGGCAGAGGCTGAAAGGCAGACAGGAGCCTGAGCGACAGGCCACCTACAAGTTTGGGAGTCAGGGAGTCTAGGAGCCTGAGAGACAGATACTTTAGGACTGGGGGGTAGGGCAGCCTGTGAGGCAGAGTGCTTGACAGGCAGCGTTGTGAGCTAACGGGAGGTGACTTGGCGTGATGCTTTGCAAGGTCAGCGTGCTGGTTTCTGGAGTTCAGAGGGAGGTTTTGGCGAGCGGCGTAGTTACAAGAGTCTCTTCTGCGTTTTCTGTACAAGAGAAGAAGAGAAAAAGGGAGGAGGAGAGGGCCAGGCTGTATCTTCTCATCAGAGAGCTTACCAAAGCTCAATTACTAGGATGGGCAGGATTGAATGTCTAGTGTTTTGAAAAGAAATGTTCTAAGTGCAGTAGAACGCTGTGTGTGTGTGTGTGTGTGTGTGTGTGAGGGAGGTGGGGATAGCCTGGGGATGTTACAGTAAGGTCTTCAGAGGAAGTAGAGGCTGTTAATGACAACAGTAACCCACAACACACCCAGACGGCTCATCCAGGCAACAGCGTTAAACTGCTGTCATGAACTCATTCTATTATGATGGGATTATGAGGCTTGATAAACAAGTCCAGGCTACTCTTTGATTTTGTGAAGATGTAAATTGTCTTCTAGTGTGTGTGTGTGTGTGTGTGTGTGTGTGTGTGTGTGTGTGTGTCGGTGTCAGAGATGTGCTAATAAGAAGGTTATTGCACCATGTTTGAGGGTCAGAATATTCAAAAACAGGGTGCAGACACAAGATCATCACAGTATCTCAATGTGTGCGTGTGGATGTGTTTACTTTTGAACACACCCAGTTCGGTCCTGCTCACCACAGTGAAGTGCAAGAACAGAGCAGGAGAGAGGAGAGAGATTGCGAAAGCAAACGAGCTAGAGACGAGCCCTAGAGTCATTTTCACAACCTGACACATCAGCTAGGAGAAACAGCACGAATGGGATGGAGGGACTGTGTGCCAAAAAAAGATTAAAAGAGAGGAGAGAAGCGGAGAGAGGAGAACAGCAGAGAGGAGCGGACGGTGTGACATATACATATTCTAATGTTTTGGTGTATGCGTGTGTGAGAGTGTCAGTGGGGGGTGAGAAAACACGAGAGATATAGACTTCACCGAAGGATGGAAAATCATTTACCCACCCTCCTCGCCCTCCCACCATCTCCCTCACTCCGTCTCCCTCCTCCTCTCTCCCTCTGCGGGCTCTTTCTCTCCCTGTAATTACTCTGTCATAGCTCATCTCGCTCATGCCCATTGATTTACAGAGAGTTGATGAAGCAGAGCCTAGCCCGGCACTCTAGGCTAGACTGAGGGAGGGGGAAGGAGGTCATGGCAGCTCCACCCTGCCCTAGGGCCACTTTGCTGGGGTCACAATTCCACTCGTGTCCCTGGGGGGGCAGAGGGGCAGCCTAGGGGTCCGGGAGTTCAGATGTACACACACACACACGTACACACACACACACACCAACCAGTGAGAAATTAGGTGTTTGCAAGGGGGAAGGATTTGGAGCGGACTGAACTGAAGTTCAGACATGGCCTCTAGACAGGCCTTCAGACAGACCAAAAGACAAGCACACAGACATGCAGGCAAATAGACAGACAGGCAGACAGACAGGCAGGCACAATTTCTATCAGTTTAGCCATGAAAAACATTATCCACAGCTTCCCCCTATTTCTCGCGTTCAGTCACTCTTCTTCTCAATCCCGATCCTGCTCCCCTCTCTCTTGTGCAACTAAGCAGCCCTGTGTTTGGCCAGGTCCAGCAGCAGAATGCAAAGCTGCTCCTACGGTCCTTTAACCAGAAAGACGAGGGCCACTCCGTGAGAGCCGCGAGGACATCGGCGTCATCCGATAATCCCCTCTGCTCTGCTTCTCATCCCCCCTCCTCAGTGAGTGGATGGGTGAAAACAGGAGAGGCATCTGCTTCGCGATGGAGCGGAGTTGTGTGTCGTCAATAATTAAATCTCTCCCACCCGCCTGAAGGCTAGCTAGTCAATAGGGGAGAGGCAGTGTGGCATATTTGTGTGTGCGCGTGCGTGCGTGTAAGAGACATAGAGAGAGTGAGGGGAAAAAGATAGGAAGTGGGAAAGAGAGAGAGAAAGAACGAGAGAGAGAGAGCTCACGCCATATCAGCCCCAGGCTGGGCATACTCTCTTCCAGAATTGATGCTGTGCGTCTGTTTTATCTGACTGGGTGACTCTACAGTAAGCTGCTTTACAGAGAGAGGGTGGGAGGGAGGGAGGGAGGGAGGGAGGGAGGGAGGGAGGGAGGGAGGGAGGGAGGGAGGGAGGGAGGGAGGGAGGGAGGGAGGGAGGGAGGGAGGGAGGGAGGGAGGGAGGGAGGGAGGGAGGGAGGGAGGGAGGGAGGGAGGGAGGGAGGGAGGGAGGGAGGGAGGGAGGGAGGGCACAGCTAAAGCAATTGCTGAGGCAGAAGGGATGTTATTATGCAACAGTCAAACAGTCCAATCTGGTGGAGAGATAGAGGGAGGGGTGTGGGAGATCAGAGAAATATATTTGACTCATTACCTCACCGTCTCTACATCTGTTGTTACTGGTTGGTGTTCATGGTGTGGCGTGGAGTGATGATGGAGGGAATAGAGGACGGATGGTGGCGGAGGGTGGGAAAGAGGGAAGGCGCGTAGTATTGAAGCGGTAGGAAAGGTAGAGGGCAATGGGGGATGAGGGATGGGAATGGGAGGAGGGAGGACGGCAGCAGTGGGGCGGGGGGATGGAAAAAGATGGATTGTTGGTGCTGGAGGTAGACTGGGTGGAATCGGAGTGGACGTGTCCCTTGAGAGGGAACGAGGGATGGAGAGAGGGAGGGAGAGGTGTTGGACAGATGAGATCAGCTTACATTGATCATGCAGTTATCTCCTCTCAGACAGCAATACCACTCAGAGAGGAAGGGAGAGACGGAGGGCACGCACCCTGAGAGATGGCTTTCTTGTTAGGACATCTTCATTGTCTAACTCGAATCTGTCTAACGTCCACCGCCTCTCTTTCGCCAACACGGACTTCTGGCACGCTCGCTCGTGAAAAGGGTTGTTCTCTCACTCCCTCCCTCGCCTTGCTCCTTCTCTCCATCCGTCAGTATGAAGACATGATTGACACGTGAAACGCGGGTCGTGTTTGCTTGTGGCCTGTAGGAACTTGTCTGGAATGCGTTTGCTCCTTTCTCCTCCTTTTCTTTCCTCTCCCCCACTTCTCTCTCACTCCCTCCTTTGCCAGAGACTGTGCTGTGTTCAACAGGTTCGCTTTGAGGGGTTGGCGGCATAGGCTTAAGAGGTCTCCTTGGGGACCTCTACACAAACAGACTATCCCACCCTGCACACACACACACACACTCATCCTCTTCTCTGACATCAGACTGTTCCAGTCTACCTCGTAAACTGACCCCATTACACCTCCACACCCACGGGCTGCTGCCGCACCGGAGAGTTGATTCGGTTTATACACACACGGACAGACACACACGTACAGTACATACCTAAACACATACACAGTACATGGGTGAGCAAATCCTGGTGGTGGGTGAGGCTGTGCAACCTTCATTCTGAATGTGAATCTTTTTCTCTGCATTATGACACTAAAGGCGTTAAGACGATACAGGGGTCAAGTCCTCACCCAGGGGCGAATCCCATTTCAAAATGGTTGATTTTCCTCGTTTCTGATTTATGCTAGTTGGATAATGTAAAAGCCGGACGCAGCATAACCTTGTGATTCTTTTTTTTTTAAGATACATTTTTGGTGGCATTTCTGACTTTATTTCTGATCGAGATAGTGATTTAGGAGAGGACAGGGAATGTGAGAGAGAGAGAGAGAGAGAGAGAGAGAGAGAGAGAGAGAGAGAGTCTGGGCCGGATTAGTCCAGTGGGCACCCTGGTGCACATTATTTTACAAAGAAACTTATGTAATAATACATAATACAAAACAAACATTTGGGAATGTTCCATGTGTGTTACCCACTTGCTCCAGAACACCACCGCATACTGCTGCTAGCACCTCTGCACCCCCACTACTGCCCCCACTAGTATGAAACTGGGATGCATAAATCGTCCTCCTTATGGACGTTGACAACAACTTGAATCAAATATCATAATGTGATTATAAAAGGCACTGTAGACTAGACTTAGTAGAGCTCTGCATGACACACACTCGTGAAGAAGAAGAACAATCCTGCTGAAGTCATATTTCATATTTTCTCACAGACAAATCAGTCGAGGACTGTAGCTGCGTCTCTCTGCCATGTTTTATGTTGCCTGAGCCTCTGTGCCATGTAGACCAGAGGCACAGACTGTGTTTTCATTTTGTGTAACTCCCGACGCCACCCTTTCTAAGACTGTGCGTGTCGGTGCGGTGTACTGTAAGTCTGTGACCTCGCCCAGGTTAGTAATCCCTCTGATTGGTCCGTCTCTCCAGACTTCAACCTGGCGTTGGTGTGATCACTCTTTAACCGGTCGTAAAATGCCTGGAGGCGGCTTGTTTGTTTGTGATAAGAGACTCTTCTCTTTGAAATTACTGGATTGCTAATAGCTGTGCAAAAGAGTGCACACATGAACCTATCCTTCATGTCTGATTGCTGCAAGGAAGGAAGGAAAAAAGGAAAGGAGCAGGTTGAGAGTATTGAGGCAGGCTCAGGCTCTGTCTGCCCGGCAGAGCATGGCTCAGGCCCAACGCAATGTCAGCCTCTCTCCTCTGGATGCTATGAGAAAACAAAATAGGGGATACATCTGGCACCACTTCACCGCCATACAAATCTCCCCCTCTCTCTTTCCCTCCCTCCTTTTCCTGAGGTCACTCTCTCCATCCAAGGTCCATTTTTGTTCTCACAGTAGACCAGAGTCCCTTGTTTCCTGCTAGAGCAGTGAAGCCTTTGTGGGGGTGGTGGTGGGCTTCCTTTTTGCCCTGGGGCCACATACAGCATTGGGATTGACATGGCAGGGTACCTGCCTAGATGGGGACAAGGAGATTGTGTGGAGAAAGACAGCACTGAAAGTGGGTAGTAGTTGCCAAGTACATGCAATACAATGACTCCATAGCACTATTTCAGTTTAACAAGACGTTTTGACATATGTTCTCTGTCAACCAAATGCCTTACCACTTACCAATATGGAAATAAGAACACCAATGTCGTTTATATAATAATTATGTGATTATGCTTTGAGGTCCAAGAATAGCGAGTCCTGTCTTTAAGCCAAGGAGTTTATCATGGCAAATAAAATCACCACGCACGGAAGAAGCGATTTCCATAAAGCTGCGCTATCGTTTTAAATGGGACGTAGATGGGGGGGGGGGGGGGGGGGGGGGCAGAGAGAGAGAGAGAGAGAGAGAGAGAGAGAGAGAGAGAGAGAGAGACGGGGGGTGTGTTCGCTGCCCAGCACACATCCTCTGGGATCAGCCTTTTCTCTACGCGGCAGAGTTAAGGCCAGACGGAGGACGCACATTCCTAGGGACTCAAAAAATAGCCAAGGAAACAAGCAACGATTGCCCGGCAGAGAGGAATGCGACCCAAATTGAAGTCGTGTGTCTTTGGGACCCAGAGTGAGGTTCCCTGGAACGATGTTCCACATCTTCAGTAGATCGTAAGTGTTCGACTTTATTTTTACGGCGATTGAGTTGAATACTGACGGAAACGTATAGGAAATATTACCGTTGCGCGATGATATGCGACCTCCTCCTCTGATGTATTGTAGCTTATTCCTGGATGGGACCAAGGTTAGCCTCCTGTGAATACATTTTTGTAGGTTATTATCTGCAGTTTTTGGGAGGTTTCCATAATGTATTCTGGTGTAAACTCCAGGAAGGGCAGCGAATATGTCTTGTAAACAGGAAAAGTTTAACAGACGGCTTGCTTTGGAGAGGTGTTGGAATGAGGAACTGGAACGCGTTCAGACTTGAACATGAAACTATTTAGTGCCAGAGGCGATAATGTAATGCCAGATAGTTTGGGCCGTTAATTAGAGGCAATGTGCAACATTAACATTTTGATTATGTTTTTATAATAGCTACATTGCGTAGGCTTGCCCATCTCACTGTCCAGCACGAACTTTCCTGACTTTGGACGAGTGTAGTTCAAGGTCCATACAGCTCAGGAACTCTGCAACTATAGGATAAATTCATCTCTCTCCTCTCATCTGTACCACATTGCTATCAGGTCCCTTAGCAGTTATGCAACAGCTTAAGTTGAAAGCCTACTTGCTTGTAACTAATTTATATTATTTCCTCCAAGCTCAGACTGCTGAATGCTTCATGAAAATAATTATGTAATGTGTTTATCAGTGTGTTGCTCTCTCTCTCTCTCTCTCTCTCTCTCTCTCTCTCTCTCTCTCCCTCTCTCTCTCCCTCCCTCCCTCTCTCTCTCTCTCTCTCTCTCTCTCTCTCTCTCTCTCTCTCTCTCTCTCTCTCTCTCTCACAAACACACATTTTCTTTCTCACACACACTTTAATATGAAAGCACACATGCGCACACCCACACATACTCACACTCACACCATCCCCAGAGCAGACTCATAGTTAAAACACTGTGTGCCTGTGTGTCTCTTAAGTGTCCCCATTCTCCATTTCTGACTGAGTCATCTTTACAGTGGGACTGCAGAGAGATGGCCCTGCTCTGGTCTCCATGTCTCTCAACACTTTGCAACTGTCTCGCTCAGCGCTCTGTGGAGCACTAGCTGAAAACTCACTCTCATATTCCAGTACCAAAACTCAGACAAAGACCATTTACAAAGCACTTAGAAGTGCTAAGACACAATGTAAATAATGTAAATTGATGTTAGCGTCTTTGTGGAAAGAAAGAGTTGGGTTAGTGAAAGCACAGGAGAAACAAACATCTGCCTTTTAGAGCTTTTTTCTCTCCTCACTCTCTCTCTCTCTCTCTCTCTCTCTCTCTCTCTTTTTACGTATCTTTACCAGACGCCTTGCCTCCGCTGCATGTTATAGGTCAAAGTTCATACTTCCTGTTTAAACCCTGGAATCTCATTGGTCCGCCGGGTGTGCTGACCGCCAGACAGAGTATATGGACGACTGGAGGAACACTCTAGAGGAGCGCCAGAGTATTTTGTACTATACGCTACATTGATACTGTTTGCCACTGTACACAGTCCAGGCCGCCTCCTGAACAGTTGAGATACACAATGGAGGGGAACGAGCCACATCCAAATATAGTGCAAATATGCGCAAAAACGATTTCAGCACACTCTATTGATTTGAATATAGATTTTGCATTACTGTCACGTATACACTAGCTAAGTATGCATTCAGATGTCATATGTAAATTCTCGTTGCATCAATTTCTCCTAGAAATGAAGAGATTGGATTCGTATGGTATGTTGCTGATGCAATAAGCCGATACTTTATGACACTGCTTAGTGCAGCTGCCTTGTGCGTTGCAACTCTGTCCCAGAGTACTGCTGTCCTTGCCTCTCCTAACACTGTGTGTGTGTGTGTGGGGGGGGGGATCTGTGGATACTGCTGTTTGTGCTGTGTACACCAGGTCAGATAGTGGTCAGAAAGTGAGTGTGTTTTTGTGTGGTCAGCAAACTCCAACCAGGGGGAAGTGTGTCTTAAGGACAAAGTGAGCTGTATAAAAAGCCCTTCTACAGTGTATATCCTACTCCATCAATTTGATTGTGTGTTCATTTATCAAACTCAAACAATTTTGCAATTATATCTACTTGTAACAAGAATCTTTTACCTCAGGATCAGATATTACACATTTCTCGGGAACTGTAGTTTCCAGAAGGCTGAACTTAGTTTCTCCATGTGCTCATTTCTCTGACCCCTGACTCTGCTGCTCATTAAAACTGTCTTGTTAGTCCGACCTATGACCTCATTATGACTTCCTCTTTACTATAACAATGACAACACTATTATCCATTCACCACCAGGGCAGTTTGAGGGTCGGTTAGGAGCCGGTGCCCAAAGCAGTTCTTCATACTTCAGAAGAACCTGGTCACAAAAACTGGTTTAAGAGCTGGTTTGAAGCTGGTTTAAGAGCAGTACCGACTCTTGACTGGTCTCGAACCATTCCACTTATGTCAGGGTCTGGTGGCAGGCTTTTCGTGACCATTGCTTAATCAACCTTAGAGCCGTCACCTGCAGCCGCCATATAGGGCATTCACAAAACAATATTAAACAAAAGAACCATCTTAGCCAGTCACCACCATTTCCACCATTTATTCTGTTTATGGTAAAATAGAGGTCTTTTTAAATAGGCTGAATTGTTTTAACCCTTGTGTTCTCTTCGGGTCATTCTGACCCATCAGTCATTGTGACCCACCGTCGTTTGCGACAACTTTACCGCATACAAAAACAAAATGAAGCATTTTCTTTTAACCGTTGGGCTGTGTCAGACCCCCCACATTGCAAAGGTTAAAATAACATTATTTTGATTTGCTTTTGTATTGGGTGAAATTGGGTAAACACAACGATGGTTCGTTATGAACCTTTTGGTCATGTTACCCGAAGGCAGCACAAGGGTTAATATTTTAATTTCAATACCTCCTTGGTCATATGACCTACGAACCTCAAACTATTTTCAGACTATCCGTGAATTATCCTTGTGTACCCAATTCTCAACCATCTGATTGACAATTTTCATCTCAGGTGATTTTACATAAATATTTCAAAAAAGGGCGATCATGTCTGTGGTGTAGAAATATCCTGCTTCAAAGTTTCTGATAAGGACATCAAATGTGCAATCTGCTGTGTTGGTCCAGCAGAAATGACAAAAGGGGGTACAGCGCCAATTAAAAAAGTCAAATATATATACAGTTGTAAAAAATATATAATAAAAGAAAGTAAAAAAAGTATTTTCGTTTTTCAGCCAAGTGCATCTTGAATTTTAGGTTTGGTTTTGGCCCATCATTTTCATTTCGATGCATCACTCAAAAGTCAACACTCAGTGTAAACTATTGAATATGGAAGCATAACACTGCTGGTCTATTCTAACTGGCAAACTTCAACACTAATCACCATATATCCTAACAGCAGAATTTCACATTTATATTTAGTTATTTAGCAGATGCTCTCATCCAGAGCAATTTATAGCAAGAACAGGAACATTAACCCAAGGCAAGTAGGGTGAAGGACACAACGTCATTTGGCATGGCAGGGAATCGATCCGGCAACCTTCTGATTACTAGCCCGACTCCCTCACCGCTCAGCCATCTGACTCCCTTCAGCAGTCTGCTGATCCATCCTAACAGCAGGACCCCTACCAGATGTTTCACACTGAACTTCACGCACACCTAGCCAGGAGCCTATCATAATCCTTCTTGTGTGTGTGTGTGTGTGTGAGTGAGTGCATACATACTTGTGTGTTATCCTTGTTTGACCTGCTGACCTGGCACTGCTAGCTGATGCAGTGTTAGATCCACAGCAGCTGTTTTTGTGCCACCTGATCTTACTCACCCCTCTGCCTCCTTCCCCAGCAAGCCACCACTATGGTGCAGCGGTGAGTCAGGCAGAACGGACCTCTAAAAGTCCCTGGCAACTCCACAACAGTGGTATCATCCAGGACATGATGTCATAATGTCTAAGCTCTGCTTCCCGATCTCCTTCATGTTCCTCTGGTGCATTTGTGTGTGTGTGTGCGCTTGTATAACACCATTTTTCACAGCCCTGGAAAGCTCCCCATCCACTTTTCCTTCCCCATGAAAGACCATCTTTGTGAGTCGCGGTTATTCCTGTATAATGCTCGGAGGATTCTGATTTTCATATCTGCGGACAAAGAGAGAAACAGAGATGCTTAGAGTGAAAATCCGGTTGGGGCTGATTAGTCACGATGAAAAGGGGGTTACCAGCATACGGCTTCATTGCTCCTTCCCTCTGGTACAGTGATGCCCGAAGGTGCCTCCTCTGTGGCCCTCCTCCCCTGGTGTCAGGGCTCTCTTGTCTTGTGTGCATTAGTCCTGATAGGGAGGGGAGGAGAGGGGGACGAAATGAAAGAGATTGGGAGAGGAGTGGAGATGTACAGTGTAGAAGCTGCAGGGCACGAATGTGATGGTGCCTCACCATTGTCTTTTATCTCGCTTTTCACTCTTCGCTCTCATTCTTTTTCTCCTCTAGCTCTTTTCTCGCACACACATGCAGGGCAGTCAATCAAGGCTTTACCAGTTCATGGATGGCTGCTGCTCAGTCTTAGATAAAGAGAGCGTGAGAGAAGAGAGGAAGAAAGGAGAGCTGGAATGAGAGAGTCTGTATGGCATTGACATGGGCCTCCACGGACAGTAACTAGTCTGAATGGAGATGAATGTGGATGTGCCAATCCAACCCACAGCCACCTCTCCGTCCCTGAAGCAACATCTGACTCCCCAGTGCCCAGAACCCAACCCATGGTTTTTCCTCCCCATCTCAGAACCTGTCTGATTAAGGAACACTGTCTGAGTTCTAATGCCTTCGCCAGGCGTCAGCAGTTCTAGGTCACACACACACACCAGACATCAGTCCTGTTCTGCACCAGCGATTCCTGACAGCTCCTATCCTCCCCTTTTCACTATTCTGCTTGCCCCTCTCTTTTCCACTGTTGATTTCTCTCCCTCTTTCCCTCCCTTCCTTTCGCTCTGTTTCTTCCTCTCTGTCTCTCTCTCGCTCTTGCTCTCTCGCTGTCTCGCTCATGGTGGCAAGGATGTCTGTGATTCAGCTTCCATCCCTTGTCCATACGCTCTACAGCATAAACTGCGATTGGCAGATGTCAGGTACCCACCCACGCACACACAAACACACACATACACGCACCCACACACAAACACGCACACGCACGCACGCACGCGCACACTCATAGATAAGAGATGATTCGACAGAATCTGACAAGTCTAAACGGTCCTGTCTGCCTGTGTTGTGAGCAGAGCTGAGGGACTCATTACTCCAAAGTAAACACAGAGGAGAGGGACACAGACATCTGCTGGCTGCAAACCAGCTTTTCAGACAGCTCGGCCTGGCGACAGACGCACGTCCCACGCTTCTCTGACGAGGACGTCAGCTGTGAGTCAGTTTGTTCTTTAGCACTCCATTACGGTGATATCGAAAAGTCTGCTCAACAGTAGTTTGACAGGCTGAAGAGTGGCACTCAGTAGTCTGGTGGTCACTAGTCAGTAGTCTGGTGGTCACTAGTCAGTAGTCTGGTGGTCACTAGTCAGTAGTCTGGTGGTCACTAGTCAGTAGTCCGGTAGGTCAGTATTTAATTGTGTGGTTGATGGTCAGTAGTAGGCTTCTTGTCAGTAGTCTGGAAGTCAGTTGTTTTGTAGCTTGTATTCTTGTCGTCAAAAGTTTATTAGGTAAGCTGTAAGAAAGAGTCAACAGTGTCGGAGTCAGTAGTCAGACAAGACGCGTGTGTGGGCCTGCTTCAGAACCACACCACTGACACCGGTCTAATGTGGGGTCACTTTGAGGCTAAGTACATTAATAATTGTTTGTTTGTCTGGCTGCTTGTCTGTATGAATGCTTTTCATAATCATTTGCAGTGTGTTGAATTTGTGTGTTTCTGCCTGTATTGGTGTGTGTGTATGTATGCATGCGTGCGTGCGTGTGTCAGCTTCCACGTGCACGCTCTTTGCGACCAGGTGTTGCAGCTGGCTGCCTGGAGGCTTCAGTTGTGGCCAAGCTAATAACCCAATCATCTCCCAGCATTCTGTAGCTGTTATCCAATTGGATCCCTTGGAAAAAGTCCCTTTCCAATGGGCTTCCTGGCTTACTGCAGCTTTTCGTCACGGCAACACTCGAATCAGGTTTGGTTGAGACTCATGTCAGTTCTCATCCTAACCAGCAGATAATAGCAGGTTTGGTGAGCTCCCTGTTGTTCAAGGCTCATCTTTCTTTGCCTTTTCAGTGCTGGTCTTACTGTGGTTCAGGGCTGGTCTCTTTGTGGTTCAGGCCTGATCTCTCATGCGTAAAGCTGGTCTCGACTGTCGAGGCCAGGTCTGTCTCTTGTTCAGTGCTGAGCTCTCATCCGTCCCTGGCTTTCTGCTGCCTCTATGATATTGACATGGGAGCAGCAGCTAATGCCTCTCCTGTGACTCATCGCCATGGCAATTAGGTTATGTTGAGGACAGAGGAGAGCTTGTGCTGTGCCGACCATGTGATCAGATCATTCAATAATAGTGCACAGGCTGGTGGTGTATCATAGGGAGGGTGTACAGGACTGATTGAGGACTACTTTGTTTGTGGGGGGGTGGGGGGATTCTGTGTATATGGCTGGTGTTAGGCTAACTAAGCTCAACTATGCCTTTATATCCCCATCGATGGAACAGACAATGTTGATGATCGCGCACACACTCAACATATGCTGGAAGACAGCCACAGCTGATAAGTTGACTGTGGATACAGGGTGGGAGAGAATGTGTGTGTGTGCGTGTGTGTGTTTGTGCGCGTGCGGCTGTGATTCCCCCTTTGTGTGGGCTGACTGGCTGTGTCCGGAAGCATCTATCGATTGTCGGAAATGCCGTTCTAAAAGCAGCGGCTCGGCCCCGTTTCAACAAAGTGCTGGGAGGGATGTGGTGGGGGGGGGAGTGACCTGCACGGGGGGGCAGAAGGGGGGGGGGGTCAGACAGGGGTACAGTGACAGTAGCATCACCTTGATCAAAATAACTCAAGGCTGTGACTTCTGTCTGTTCTGACTGTATAGGGAGTGCTGTGTGAAGACCAGGGTCAAGTATTGAGTCTGTGTTGGACCCAGTAAACAGCTGTATCAGATTGCAACATTTGTTAGTTCGCGTTAAGATACCGTCACTGTGCTGCTGTGTATTAATGTGTGAAAGTGTGTGCAGTGTATCTGTGTGTGTTGTGGTGTGGGTGCAAGTGTGTGCTGCCCTATATTACAGTAATGTGTAAGTGTGCGTTGCGGTGTGTGAGTGTGTGTGTGGACGTGTGTTTTACTAGCCTAAGTGCTCTGAGTGCTGGGTTGATAGTATATCTGATATCCAACATCAGACAGAGACAGACCCAACTCCCAACAGAGAGACACCAGACAGACTAAGTCAGGGGAGGTCCATTACTTCCACAGTCTCCTCTCTCCTTCTGGCTCCCGTTCTAACCTGGTTATCATTGACCCAGACTTTGGCCAGGGCCAGCAGGGCTGGGCCGAGGGGAGTGTTTCTGTGTGGGACTGAACTGGGCCTGAGGGGCTGCCGAAGCTTTCTAGAAGTATTATTTGAGTGTATGTACACAAATCAGTGTATTCTGACAACAGTTGACTGACTGACTGGCTGGCTGGCTTACTGGCTGTCTAAATGACTGACTGATTTGCTGGCTGGTCTATGGATGGCTCTTTGTAAAACCATGCAGCTGAGCATTGCGCATTCCAACAAACAAAGATGTTCGCGCTAATGTCTATGTGTGTGTGTGTGTTTGTGTGTGTTTGTGCATGTACACGGGTTCTCTTGCTTCAGCACTACCTCGACATGTCTCTCAACTTTCCTGGCCTCTCTGTATTCATGCTTGGCCTTGCTAAATTAAATATGTGTTTTACTACAGGCCTTTATACATGCTCACTGCGAGCCTAGAGAAGGTCCTAGATGGGATGATGGGATGATGTGTTCTATTTCTGCTTCAGCCTCTGAAATATTTACAGATGGAGAGAACAGAGCCCAAAGGAGAGGGAGGGAGGGAGGGAGGGAGGGAGGGAGGGAGGGAGGGAGGGAGGGAGGGAGGGAGGGAGGGAGGGAGGGAGGGAGGGAGGGAGGGAGGGAGGGAGGGAGGGAGGGAGGGAGGGAGGGAGGGAGGGAGGGAGGGAGGGAGGGAGGGAGGGAGGGAAAGTAAAGGGGGATGCTACAGAGAAAATGAATGTAATGTAAACAGAGAACTACAGACTGGTGGGAGGGAGAAAGAGAGAATGGGGGGGGGGGGTGATTCTCAAGGACAAAAAAAAGGACGTGTGCTGAGAGTTGAAAGTGTTGGAGGAAGGGTGGAGGAAAGGAGGAGAGGAGGGGAGGGAGAGGGGGATAGGAGAGAGAGAGAGGAGAGAGATAGGGCTGATTGTGATGCTAGTTGCAATCTGCAGGTGCAGCAGAGACATCGAATCATCATCCTCACACCCACACACACATCACACACACACACACACACACTGGTCACTGGGGACACGCAGTAGCTACAGTATGAGCATCAGTTAGACATGCTGGGTACATGACACACTTAACAACATCTACCAATGATGTGGTGATAAGTCCATCAAGTAAATTACTCATGGCCTACCAGATCATACCACACTGCACATGGCGTGTGGCATTACTATTCATATATTCAGATGATTCCATTCCCTCCTATGTTCCATTGACACCAACTACCACATGCTAGACGAAGGGATGGAGGGATGTGGGTGGAGAAAAACCAATGGTTGTCAAGAAGGAGAAAGTAATTCCTCCGTCCTTATGCTTGGGAGTTGTCTTGGCATGTTGAACCCACACCCTTTTCCCTGCACTCCTCCTCCTCCTTTACTCCTCTCTCTTCCTTTACTCCTCCTCCTCCTTTACTCCTCTCTCTTCCTTTACTCCTCCTCCTCCTGCACTCCTCCTCCTCCTTTACTCCTCTCTCTTCCTTTACTCCTCCTCCTCCTGCACTCCTCCTCCTCCTTTACTCCTCTCTCCTCCTTTACTCCTCCTCCTCCTTTACTCCTCCTCCTCCTTTACTCCTCCTCCTCCTTTACTCCTCCTCCTCCTTTACTCCTCTCTCTTCCCACTGCCCTCCACTGTCCACTATTCAAAATGAGAGTTCTCTAATTGGCTACTATGCTATGACAGGGTTTCCCGCAGAAAATGTGTTAGTTAAGGTGGTGGGGTGGGGTTTGCTGTCAGACCAGGGGAGGATGGGGTGGGGGGGGGGTAGTTTGTGCGATAGACTAATGCGTTCTGCAGAGAAGGGAGACTGGCGGTCCCAAAAAAATATAATTGTGTGGGGTTTTTTACAACGTAGTTAAGGCGGCAGTCGTGTGTTGCTTAGGCGGCCCCCTGAACTGAAAAGTGCTGCGGGAAACCCTGTATAACACTATGACACTACTGCAACATATGTAGAATCTTATTAGCTTAGGTTGTCCTCCATCACAGGATGAGTTGGTGTTATTGTGCTAAGCAGCCATGGTGGTAGTAAACAGTTTGTGTGAGTGTGTGCTTGTGTGTGCTTGTGTGTGTGTGTGTGTGTGTACGTGTATGTGTGTGTCTAACCCCTCATTTCCTGACAAGTTTCTGTGCATTGACTGTTCCTGCTCTGGCAGAGAGCCTCTGGGTGTCTCCCTTCCCCCCTGGGTTGCCAGGTTGGGTTGCCAGATAAGGTTGCTACGCTAAGTCCACTATAATGAGCTGTTATGGGAAGGATCTTGTAGAGACTTAGGACTCGACCACTGAATAGAAACTTGTACCTCTTCTTGGTGTGTTTATCATGAAGATAACATGACTGGATTGGTGAAAACCTGTTCTCCTATTCACCAATCAAGTCATTTTATATAATTGATTTTCAAATGCACTATGCAGTTATGTCTAACAAGGCCTTTGAGTCTGTCAAACTTACAGATTTGAGGATTATTTTCCCCCTCTCCGGTGGTTCTCTCAGTTTATTTCTCAGTCTAACTCCCTGTCTCTTTGTGATGGCAGCAGTACAGTGAATTCACAATAAAGTTTTGGTTGTTAGCTTTTTTGATGTGTGTGTGTATGTATATCTGACAGTAAGGCAGCAGACCTGATCTGAGCTCCATCTGTTTCCACTGGGGGGTTTAGAAACGCTCTGTATGGGCCTCACAGGGGGCGGTATACACTTGAAGTCTGGCAGCACGGTGATTGACAGGTCTTTCGGCTGGTAAGATGGATGACGAGACGATTTTGCTTTGCCGGGTTCCGTCCTAGGACCGCCTGTCAGTCCAACTCGGGTCGGGAATATTGATTTCTGCAACTGGGGCGTGTATGTCATGTCTTCAGACACCAGAACCTTTACCACCCCCCACAGCCCACTCCCCTACCTCTGCAGGTCCCTCAGCTCCTCAACAGCTTCACCTCACTTCAATCTTATACTTTTCTGCCCGGTACCTCAGTAGCCAATCAGAGAGCAGAAACCAGGCATTTAGGCACCTCCCCCTCCGGCGCTTCCCTGTGATTTGCCACAGGCTTCAGCTGGAGTTTGACTGACAGAGCTCTCCCAGGGGCAAGAGCTCCAACAAGCTGTGCAACGCTCAGACTAAATGAGAGCCAGAGAGGAACAGAGGGAGCTTAGAGAGAGGAAGAGAAAGATAGAAAGAAAGAAAGAAAGAAAGAAAGAAAGAAAGAAAGAAAGAAAGAAAGAAAGAAAGAAAGAAAGAAAGGAAGGAAGCATGAGATTGAGAGAGAAAGGGAGGCAGGGATCATTCGCCTAGCAAGAAAAGAGGGGGAATGAGAGAAAGTAAGAGAGAGAACACTGTCAGAGGGTGCAAAAGGGTGGCACTGGCAGCGGAAGTAAAGAGAGCATGTGCACATGTATCCATGCTTGTCCATTTGCATCCGTGGGCTATTGTCTTGTCCTATAAGAGAGAAAGAGAGAGAGAGGCAGGGGACAGACAGGAGAATAAAGGCAGAGATTCTTTTCCAGCAGGCCATTGTCCAACCAGGCTGGCCAGTGGATTTAACTACAAAGCTGGGTGCCTGTATAAAGGGCTGCCTGCCGGCCTAATCTGCAGTAATGGCTGCCTGGTTTTCCTGGAATGCTCTGCTTTGCATTTGTAACATTGCTCCCAGACATGCAGGATTAGTATGTAAACCTTCCACAGTGCGCCATATTAAAAGAATATTCCCCCTCATTACAGCTAGCTATCCACCCTTGTACTGCTATATCAGCAGGCCCACTATCTGTAGAGCCGAGTCACATTCGGAAGCTAAAGCTACGTTAAGGCTACAGCTCCATTTGCAGCGTAGCCTGGGACTTTTGCCAACTTTAGTGCTATTAGCCTTTCACGCTCAAAACTCATTAGCAAAAGCCAACATTAGCACTGTAGCTTTACTCTTCTAATGTAGTGGACAATAAGAGGCTAATGCTAACTTTGACACTGCAGCTTCATTCCTCATGAACAGTAAGAGGCTAAGGGTTTCCTTAGCGTTATGGCATTGTACAAACAGCATTAGAGGCTGATGCAAACATCAGTTGTGGAGCATCTTTATCGTACACATGCAATATTGCCGTCTTCATATTCCTAGCACTGTGCTCTTGATTGGACGTGGGCAAGATTAATGATAATTGCACTGCAGTGTATCGCTTGAAGCTTGCTTTGCTAATATGCGTATCTATCTGATGAGCAACTGCTAGTTCGAGCTGTAAATTGTGAGAGTGGCATCCCTTTAAATGCTTTAAGATAATAAGCTTGCGAGGGACAAACACAGATTACCTTGGTACGGCAACAGGATCATATTTTGAATATTAAACTGAACATTGTAAAAAGTGTTGTTGACTGTAATGTTGTGTTTGTGTGTGCGTGTGGGAGGGTTGTGTTTGTGCATGTGTGTGTTTACAGGAGACAGGATAAAACACTCTGTTACAACTCTGAGAGAAAGTGGGACAACATTTGATAAATGGCTTAGGGCAAAACTTGTTGTACTTTCCCTCACACCTTCCTCCTGTCTGTTTGAGTTGGATGAGAATGCTGGGCTGGTAGTCTCAGACAGTATCTGAAACCATGAGGAGAACATTCTCTACTAGCGTGTGTAAAATCAAGGTGGAGAGGAAGCTGACAGAGTTGGAAAACATAACTGTAAAAGCTTGTTTCGCAGTCTGGATGTGTGTGTGTGTGTGTTTGTGTGTCTGAGTGTGCACGTCCAGGGGTATGTGTATCTCCCAGTAAGAACCCAAGACACTGGCATTAAACTATCAACTATCACAATGAGCTTTTTCTTTCTCCTTCGCAGAATTTGCATATATATTGTCTTTTTATAAGCAAACAGACTCTATAAACACGTCACCAAAATGTACATTTTCCCTCCGATAGATAAGATGACTAGTGTTGTTTTACGTTGAATGACAATTCATTCCTTCTCTGTTCTCCTGTAGCAGTCCGCATTGAGTGGAAGAATCTTGTATAGCTTTTGCGGTGCAGTATCTTCACATTTTTCTAACAAATATTCCTACTTTTTGGGGATACCTTATGTGTTGTTGTATGCATGTATGCATGTTTGTGCGTATGTGAGTGTGAGAGCTGGAAGAAAGACATCCCCCCCCCCCCCCGACTTTGAGACACACACCAATATTCTTTAACAGGCACTCACTCAAACACTAACTTCGTCATTTGCATAAGATGGATAATACAGGCACGCTCTGTTTTGAAAAAAATGTCTCACACCCACACACACCTCCCCCATCACGGTGATTAACTCAAGATCTCTGTCTGTTATCATTTCTCCCCGCTCCTCCCCCCTTCTCCTCCTCTCTCCCCCTTCTCCTCCTCTCTCCCCCTTCTCCTCCTCTCTCCTCCATGTCCAGATCTCATCTCATGCCTAGGCTGAAGGAGTCTCGCTCCCACGAGTCGCTGCTCAGCCCCAGCTCTGCTGTGGAGGTCCTGGACCTCAGCATGGAGGACGAGGTCATCATCAAACCTGTGCACTCCAGCATCCTCGGACAGGACTACTGCTTTGAGGTGAGTAGATGCACACACACACACACACACATATATATATATATTCAGCATATATATATATACTGTATATATATTCGGGAGATTGTGATATATATGCTGAATATATGATATATATAGTATATAGCATCTTTGGATGAAACATCTCGCCGTCAGCTTCACATTTGCGTATGAACACAAAGAGAAACAATCTCATACACACAGAGACACACACAAGCATACACACACGCACACACACCACAGGACCACTGCCTGCAGTTGGGTCTGTGTTTGCTTCATGTATATACACTCAGCAGGAGCCCAGCTTTAGTGCTGGCCCTGATAGCTGTAGACACACCAGAGAGGAGAAGAGTGACTAAGCATCAGCCTCCCTGCACAGGCTTTGCCATTCTGCTATGGAGAGACACAGTCATTAAAAATCATCATCTCATACACAAACATGCACATCCACACACTACGCTTCTCTGTCTGTCTGTCTGTCTGTCTGTCTGTCTGTCTGTCTCGATCTGGCCTACTTTTACACAAACACTCACACACCCACACACTTTTGCTTTCTCCCTCACTGTCTGTCTAACTTCTATCTTTCCCTATTATCTAGCCTGCCAAATTAAAATCTCTCATCTCGGTCCAATCACATTTCCCAGCCAGATATCCAATCTTACCTATTTGTGTGTGCTTGTTTGTTTGTGTGTGTGTCCGGTGGTGGTGAGGCGTTGACATGAGAGTGAGAACAATTGTGTGAAAGAGATTGTGTTGTTACTGCAGAATCTTATCGTTATTTTTATGTATTCACACCAGACTGGACATTTGTCTACCCCGATGTACGTGTCTCTAATACAGTGTGCTTGTTTAGCATAAAGGACCGTAGTCCCAATTCCCTCTCTCTCTTCCCCCCCTTCTCTCGTTAGGTCACCACCTCAACAGGAAGTAAATGCTTTTCTTGTCGCTCGTCCGCCGAGAGAGACAAATGGATGGAGAATCTGAGGAGGGCTGTGCACCCCAACAAGGTGAGAACATAAAGGGTGGTTGGATGGGACGGGTGGGGGAGGAGGAGGGCTGGAGACACAGGAGACAACATATGGCTTCTCACTTCAAGCCAAGAAATGACGCACGTCTCTCTTTCCTTCTCTCTCTCTTTTGCTCACTTTTTGCTCTCTGTATGCCCTTCATCTTGTTATTTTCAACAATGTCTCGCTAATTAAAATTTTGAGTGGGGAAAAGTTCAACCCTAACTTTCAAGTTTGGGCATTGTTTTGGTCGTTCTCTCCTGGCTGGGATGAGTATCTCTCTATCTCTGCCAGGCAGATCTTCATTATTTTCGGATTTCCAGAGATGAGATAAACTCGTGTAAACTCGTTTGTTAGTCTGTAAGCCCTGAAATTTGATTGAGATTTAAAACTTTTTGAAATGAGCAAAGGAACTCTGAAGTTTTGTAAAATACCCTCACAGATTACTAAACACAAAGCCATTCTGTGGCTTTATTCAGGTTAGTTATCTATATAGGCGGTCATGTGAAATACCATAATGCAGTATGTTCATATTCTGCTACCGCGCAGGCCGATTAACATGCACATTTTAATTAGTCATTGATCCCCCCTCCTGTTGCTCAGTGGGTTTTTTCTAACACAGAGAGGTAGGGAAGGGGAAATAGTGCTGGTCTCTGCTCGATACTAATACAGATTACAGTACAGAACCATACAATATACTCAAACAACACATGACAAAAGCAGTGCACCCAGTAGGCACACAATTTGTTGTCTCAATGGAACAATTGTATTGAATGAAATATGTTGTTGTCCTGTTGAAGTGCTGCAGGGGGAGGACACATAACTGTGACTAAAATCCCATCCCTGCAGTATCTACAACCTTGAAAAAGAATCCCTTCCTCAATCCCCTATCTTTGTCTCTAGGACAACAGTCGTCGTGTGGAGAATCTGCTTAAGCTCTGGCTCATCGAGGCCAAAGACCTCCCCGCTAAGAAGAAGTACTTCTGCGAGCTGTGCCTGGACGATGCGTTGTACGCCAGGACCACCTGCAAGCTGAAGAGTGACAACGTCTTCTGGGGCGAGCACTTCGAGTTCAACAACCTGCCGGCGGTCAAGAGCATTACCGCCCACCTCTACAAGGACTCGGACAAGAAGAAGAAGAAAGACAAGAACAACTATATCGGCCTGGTCAACATCCCCATCGCCGCCGTGACCGGGAGGCAGTTTGTGGAGAAGTGGTACCCGGTGAGCACGCCCAATCCCAGCAAGGGGAAGACGACGGGGCCCATGATTCGGATCAAGGCCCGCTACCAGAGCATGAACATTCTGCCTATGGAACTGTACAAGGAGTTTGCAGAGTACACCACCAACAACTACATGCTGCTGTGCTCCGTCCTGGAGCCCAGCATCAGCGTCAAGAACAAGGAGGAGATGGCCTCAGCCCTTGTCCACATCCTTCAGAGCACTGGCAAAGCCAAGGTAGGACACTGCAGCGCACAGCGCACATTGCACACGACACCGTGCACTCTGCACACCGCATCCCACCACACTAGAACAAGGAATGAAAGGGTTCCGCAAACGACATCATGTACGCCCACCGTATACAAGCTAATCCGTTTCGAACAGAGAGTGGATCCAGAGGGGGAGGCTGCTGGGAGGCTAAACATACTTTGTTATTGTCGAAAGTATGTTTAGCACTGTCAGCATGTCAACATTAGTCAGCTGTAGATATGAGGGGGGAGACAAGCAGCCAGCAGAACCACACCTTTTACCCAAACACACTCTTCCTGTTTACATCCCTCCAATACAAACAGAGCAGGGGTGGGACTGGGTGGTGGGATTGACTCATTGGCTATTTCACTGCCAATTATGGGTAGTTGCTGATATTCATTGGTGGCTGCCTTGGTGGTAGGAGGCCCCTTGCTCTGTGTCTTTGACAGAGGAATGCTAACAATGCTACAAATAGAACTGGGACTGGATGTGGGAACCACTTCATAGTCACCGTATCTAGTACTGAAATGAGCTGTTTGGACTAAACCCATTTCTTTAGTTTGTTAGAAACTGATAAGGACTCCCTCTCTGAGCACATAAGCTCTGGCAGCTTTCTCACACTGGCTCCCTATCCTGGCTGGATGCCCTGGCTGACTGTTCGGACTGTTCTGGCCTCCGGTTCTGGCTGTCTGTTTTAGCTGGATGCACTGATTGCATGTTCTTACTGTTTCATACTCGCTTGTTCCGATGATTCTGGCGGGTGATGCCAGGGTCTCCTGTGGCTGTTAGACTCCAGAGAGAGACAAGCACACTTTTAATTACCCTCCATTAATTCCCACGTCTCGAAAAAGTGTTCAAAACCTTCGTCTCTCCCCCCTCCCTTCATTGTTCTGTTGTGCGTTTCCCATGGAGACAGGTCATGAAACTTTAATGTCGGCATAGAAGAAGCAATGTTTCAAGGTTGCTTTCCATGGGTGGGGGAGTGGAAAGTGAAAGGGGAGCAGGCGTTCAGACCAGGTTCCCTGTGACATTTACGCAGATAGCAATTCTCTTATAAAAGCTGTCCCTGACTCCAGATCTCTCCTTCATTCTTCATTCCTCCTTTTCTTTCTCCTCTATTTCTAAGCCCAGCCATTCAGAAAAATCTCTGAGAAGCCGTCATTATGGTCTGGTATAAAAAGCAACACTATCTATAAAGAGAACAGGCCGTTTCTACAGGATGTCTTCATACAGGGCTGAGGCACGGAGCCATTTCGTTCCTCATCTGTTGACTGTGTGCTGTGGGTTTGTGGGAAGGCAAGAGGGGGCTGATGGAAGACTTGGAACCCTGAGACATCTGCTCGTCCATGCTTCCCTCTCAATATCCACACGATAGGACTGACAAGTTGGTGTGCTTTTCAATCCTTCCTTCCTCCCTTTCTCCCTTCCTCTCTCTCTCTCTTTTTGTCTTTCTGACTTTTTCTGTCTGTCTGACTGTTCTCTTTTTGTTTCATACAAACACACCTACAACCACAGACACACATTCCGTTTTTTCTTCAGTGGCCCTAATGAGTTCATATCTGTATGTCTGGTATTCCTGTGTCTCTGTGTGTGTGCATGTTTTCATGTCTTGGCCTACTCTCGTCGTGATTGGTTCTACGACTACGTAAGGCCCTGGGGCTCCCTTGTTCCACTCTGCCCTACTCTGCAGTCCAGGGTGTGGCCCTAACTCAGTAAACACAGCTATTCTTAGCTGGGCATCCGCCATCTTGTCTGCCCAAAGATAATGTCTGCAGTCTGAAGAGCAAGGCTGGCCTGTGGCTGATGTTGTTTTCCATCCTAGCCTGAGCAGCAGCCGTTGGGTGTTTGTTTGGATATTATCCTCGGGAGGTAGTTGACCGTCTCCTATGGACAGTTGTGTTTGTTTTTGCTCTTGTTTTTCCTATAGTGTCTACTCCAGAGAGACGGTATAAGTCTTTGATCTTGTTTTCCCTGGTCTCTCACTCACTCTCCCTCTCTCACTCACTCTCCCTCTCTCGCTCACTCTCCCTCTCTCGCTCACTCTCCCTCTCTCGCTCACTCTCCCTCTCTCACTCACTCTCCCTCTCTCACTCACTCTCCCTCTCTCACTCACTCGCTCACTCTCCCTCTCTCACTCACTCTCCCTCTCTCGCTCACTCTCCCTCTCTCACTCACTCTCCCTCTCTCGCTCACTCTCCCTCTCTCGCTCACTCTCCCTCTCTCGCTCACTCTCCCTCTCTCACTCACTCTCCCTCTCTCACTCACTCTCCCTCTCTCACTCACTCTCCCTCTCTCACTCACTCACTCACTCTCCCTCTCTCACTCACTCTCCCTCTCTCACTCACTCTCCCTCTCTCACTCACTCGCTCACTCTCCCTCTCTCGCTCACTCTCCCTCTCTCGCTCACTCTCCCTCTCTCGCTCACTCTCCCTCTCTCACTCACTCTCCCTCTCTCGCTCACTCTCTCCTCGTATGACCCCTCTCTCAGCCACAGTCATCATGCTCCTGATACTAACGTGTAAAGTGGTAACTCTCATCCCCTCTCCTTCCTTAGCGTGTCCTCTCCACTCTTCGAGTCCACTCCCCTCAGCTGTCAACTCCTCTTTTCTCTCCCCTTTGCTTCTGCCACTGTGCTTTGCTCTCGTCTCCTCTGAAAGACGGAGGAGAAGCGTGGGAGAGTCGTGAACAAAAATGGAGAGGGGGGGAGAAGGGTGTCACAGTTGTTGGTGTCAGATGATCAGGTCTATTAGATGAATTAGTATTGCACACTCCTCAACACCCCTCATTGTAGGTTTTATCACCAAATGTGTAATTACACTTTGTGCTTTCTCCTTCAGTGCTCTCTGTCTCTCCCTTGCCCTCGCTCCATCTCTCTTTCCGTCCTCCCCTCGTGTGCCTGTCGCCCCCCCCTCCCTCTCTCTCTCTCTCTCTCTCTCTCTCTCTCTCTCTCTCTCTCTCTCTCTCTCTCTCTCTCTCTCCCTCCCTCCCTCCCTCCCTCCCTCTCCCTCTACCTCCCTCTCTCTGTCTCTCTCTCTTTCGCCTGGCTGCGTCTCAGACCAGGGCTGTCGGAGGCGATGTCAGACTTGCTCCACCACTGTCTGCTCCTGTTTGTTATCACCCCGGTCACGCCATGCCTCTCTCACACACACAGGGGTACACACACACACACACCGGGGTACACACACACACACACAGGGGTAAACACACACGAATGCACAGGCACACATTAGCAAACAAACGCAAACACCGTCGCAAAGCACTAATGGAAGATTAAGGTCGTTTCTTTTTGTTTCTGCATGATGAGGTGGTCCAGTCATTGTTTTATGGGAAACGGTTTCAGCAATGGTGGCACCTCTCCCCCCTCCTCTTCACACACACACACACACACACACACATCCACGCTGCCCTGTCAGAACCCCCGCCGCACCACACACATCCAGCTGCCGGCCACACAGACACAAACAACAACTGATCAGTGTTGTGTAGGAGTCGCCCAGGGCCCTCTATTCATCCCTGCCTCTGTTTGCACAAAATGGCTGCTTGTGACAAGACGTTAGAACATCGATTTGCCCTCCTGCGCCGGGGGCGCCGAGGCCTCTGGGAAGACGGCACATTGTCCGGTCTGAACGTTCGGTCTGGTGTCGGGCCCCGCTGGCTTGTGGGGGATAATAGAACTAATGTATGCCTTGGCAAGGAGGCCGGAGAGTGTTGTTGTCTTTGTCCTCTCTTATTTTGCTGCTACTGAAGATAGTCTAACCATCTTATTGAAGCGGCCATTAACCAGACAGGGGTGACAATAAGAAAGCCAATCTTTTCTCATCCCGTTCCTCCTGCGTACTCGCCCCGCGTGCCTGGCGTGCCATGATGTCATCAGGCGAGGAGCGCTAATCTCTTCTTTCTTGAGTGCACTGTGTTCAGTCGCTCAGGCCGCTCGTTTGTTCCATCTATCACTCCCAGACTAGCTGTCGTGTGAATCTCTTTCCTTCTCATTCAGCTATACCGGAAGCCTAGCTTACAGTGTAGGCATAAGTAAGATACAGGGAAGTCATGGTCTCAGATTTGACTAGGGTTTGTTTGTTTGTTTTGGTGGACTGGTCAACTGGACAGGGAGGAGTCAGTTCTAAGTGTGTGTTGAGCTGGTGATGTTCATGCCCCTCTGTGTGATGGGGAAGGTCAGGACTAGGATTATCGTGTCAACCAATCAGTGAGTTGAAGGCACATAGCTGGAGGAACAGGATCTTCAGGGTCTTCCCTCTGAGCCGTGTTTGTGTGTGTGTGCGTGTTTCCTTCTTTGGATGCCTTTGCTTGTTTGATCCACTTGTGTCATATTGCCCCACACAAGCATCCTGACACAACAACCATGTTGTGTCAGCCAATCGGAGGATCTGTCACAGTGGAAGTCAGAGCGAAGCCCAGATCAGCATCTCTGATTAGAGATTGGAGAAACAGCAAGATGTGGAAATTACTGAACAGAAGACAAAGTCAAACAACAAGATAGAGGTTTATTGCTGCTGATATCTTCACATAGTTTATCATGCTGACCTTTCCTTGACCAGCCAACCAGTCCTAGGCTTGTTGTAATGAATTGTCTTAGAGAAGAGAGAGGTGACTGAAGGAGAGGGGAATGAAATGGGGAGAAGACAGAGGAATGGAGGAAACCTTTTCAAAAGAGAAAAGGACACTGAATGTAGAGCTGGGGAGATGGAGGGAGAGGAGGACGAAAGGATGGAGAGCTAGCGGGACAGCCGGCATTGATTGGCTCCAGTTTCACCTTGAAGTGTGAGTGAGAAGCAGCAGGCCGCAGGGAGAGCTACACACACACACACGCACACACACACACACACACTGTCACACACTCATGCTCTCATACATGCACACAAGCACACACGCACAGCCCAACACAATGGTTTGCCATTGACTTTGAAGTCTACACTGGCAGTCTATCTGAGCAAGGCCAGGCGCACCGAGAGCCAGACCATCA
Source organism: Hypomesus nipponensis (assembly GCF_054491055.1). NCBI lineage: Eukaryota > Metazoa > Chordata > Actinopteri > Osmeriformes > Osmeridae > Hypomesus > Hypomesus nipponensis. Next base: position 3,829,997 of record NC_140382.1, on the reverse strand, counting down.
GGCACTGCACTGCACACGCACGCACGCACACACCCCTGCATACACACACACACACGCACACACACACAGACACACACACCTGAGGCCAAACACCTTCAAACAGAGAGGAAGAGCAGACCATCCGGCAAAATACACACACACTTACACACATTCCCAGCATTAGTGAGTAGTAGGATTTCAGCACATACTGTGAAGTGTATGCATAGCACATTTGCATCTTGACAAATGATTGACAGGTGCTGATGACCTGTGGGAGGACGGGCAGCCATGTTGGTCTCCAGCTTCCTCAGCTGACCCAGGGCGACCCACACAGAAAGAGCTGCAGGCTAGAACTCTGTAATACTAACCCTCCAGTACTCCAGAAAGGGGGTGGGGGGTGGGACTGGGGATAGGAGGGAGAAAGGTGGAGAGAGGAAGGGAAGGGGGCAAGGGAGGAGAAGGAGGGGGTGAAATAGCATTGGAAGGAGGGGGATGGTGGCAAAAGGGCAGACGGAAGAAGACAGGGGAAATCGAGGTAAGAGCTGGGAAGGAGAGAGAGAGGGGCAGAGTGACTTAGCTGGGAAGAGATAAAAAGCCCCCCCCCCCCCCCACCCTCAGCTCCGAAAGCCATTGGACGACTCACCGATGTATTGTCTCTTTTCTTTCTTTTGTTTTCTTCCCTCCCCCTATCCTTTCCCAATACTGTTATCTCTGCAGTTCCTCCTGTCTGAGTCCGCAGTAGCACAGACTACCGCTGAGCTCTGTGTTCTCTGGGATCGCAGTTCGGAGAACAGGCGTGCACCCTCACGCACGCCAACACACACACATTCACACACACACATACTCACAGAGGCCCTCTCTGTCTCCCATCCCCAGCCTGCTGAATATTCTAGCAGGGTCAACTTAATACAAGGACAGGCCTCAGTGCCCTGCACCCACCCCAAGCCGCCAACCCCTGTACCTGGATTGGTGGTGACGGGCGAGGAAAGGTCACGTTCTGCATTGACAGAACGCTGGCCCGCATTTCTCCTCCTTGTTTACACGCTGCTGTGGATGGAAGGGTAACTTTTGTTACGTCTTTTCTACCCTCTCTCTCTTTCTCCCTCTCTCTCTTTCTCTTTGTCTCTATGGCCCTCGTTTTTCTGTGTCTAGCTTGGCGTGACCCAAGATAGCGGACACAATGGCTGTCCTCAAATCAACCGTCCTAAAACATGCTCCCTGTTTTGTCTTCGGTGATTGGTTTTTATTGGGGTGTGTGTTTGTGCGTCTGTGTGTGTGTCTGTGTGTGTGTGTGTGTGTGTGTGTGTGCGTGTGTGTGTGTATATATGAGTGCGTTTGTGGAGGCTGGGAGAGGAAGGAAGTTCACTTCACAGAAACAGCAGCACTTTGTGACCTCAATGCTGTCAGACGCTTCACTGGATGGAACTGGCAAAACAGACACATGCACACACACACACACTGGCACACACATACACCCCAGTGTGTGAGTCATTGGGATGGACAGTGGTTTTATGATTTTGAGCTGGCAAGCGAGCCAGTCCTCTCTCCTCCGAGACTCTCGTCCTTTTCTTTTCCACCTCTCTCTCTCTATCTCTCTCTCTCTCTCTCTCTCTCTCTCTCTCTCTCTCTCTCTCTCTCTCTCTCTCTCTTATCTCTCTCTCTCTCTCTCTCTGTCTCTATCTCTCTTTCTCTCTCTCTCTCTTTCTCTCTCTCTCTTTCTCTCTCTCTCTCTCTCTCGTTATGAAACTCATTGTAGAACACTTTCTTCTGCGCCTCTCCCCCCCCCCCCCCCCCCCGGGTGGTGGTGGTGCTGAGGTATGGCCTGGGTGATAGAATGTGACAGTAATACACAAAGTGTTCCGCTCTCCCTTATTAGCACCGAAGACAGAGGAAAGAGCAGAGCAGGAGGGGGGGGTGGGGGATGGGTGGATTCTAATGTGCTGTGAATTTGGCTAGCCTGAATGCCCCGATAAGGAGTGGCAGAGAGGAGGAGAAGCGGGAGAGGCGGCGGCGATGGAAGAGGAAAGGGAGGAGGAGACAGAGGGGTGGAGGTGGGAGAAGAGATCATAATTGGGCTGACATTCTCCCTGGCAGAAAAAAAAAAAAGAGGATGAGGAACAAACCCAGCGTAATGACCGGGCGGGTGCCCGTACACTCCCAAAGGTCAGACGTCCTCAGGCGCTGTGTGTGTGCGCGCACACACGTGTGTGCCCATGTGTGTGTGTGTGTGTGTGCAGGTGTGTGTGCTTGCACTATTTTGTGTGCTTGTCTGTTTGTGTTTGTGTGTGTGTGTATATGTGTGTGTCTGACAGAGTTTCAAGTGGAAGAGAGACAATGTTATATGTGTCTGTCTGTCTGTCTGTCTGTCTGTCTGTCTGTCTGTCTGTCTGTGGCCCTCATTCTTACTGCTCAATCATCATGTCTGCGAGTGTGCGTCTGTGTACATGTGGTGCCACTGTGGGAGAACAGACTTTTTGCTGCACTTCAAGTTGTGATTGATCGCCTTCCTGCTGTTTGTCTTTGATGAGAAGGATATCAGGCTTTAGGAAGGGATGTATGACCAGACTTCCTCATCTACCCCCTCTCTCTCCTTCCCCCTATCTCTCAATCCCCTCTCTTGATCACCTCTATCTCTCACCCGTCTTTTTCTTACCTCAGTGTCTCTCTCTCTCTCTCTCTCTCTGAACTTCCTGTGCCCTGGGAAGACTGCGGACCCATTTTCAAGCATCTCACAGCGCTTCTCCGACTCTCTCTATCCCTTTCACTTCTTTTTTCCTCCTCTATATGTCCGTCCTGGGTGCTGTAGTTAACAAGGTGCCGTGGGACTTCAAAGACTCAAAAAAATGAAAAATAAAAAATAAATTGGCTCCAATATATAGAATGACAAATCTCAACGTTATTAATATTAAAGTTCCTGCCCTCCATCACAAAACCCCCCGTCTACACACACACTCTCACACACACACACACACACACACACACACACGCTCTCACACACACACACTCTCAATACCCGTCCCTCCCACACCAGGCGTTCTGCCTCTGAGTGAGTTTAGCTGTATGGCTGATTTACATACAATACTTCTGACGGGAGAGTGTGTGGGCTGTCGATCACGCTTTGCATGTAACAGAGTGTGTGTGTTTAACGAGTGACGTCGCCATCAATCCCTATGTCAGACCAACCTTAAGGACCATTATCACAGTGTGATGCTGCAATCACACTGCTGGGAGCTGGGATAAGTCTTGCCATCATCATCATCAAACACACATGCTCACACACTCACGCTAACACACAGTCACGCAAACACAGGCATGCTCATGACCACGCACATACTCAAGCACACACACTAACACACACTGGAACTCTCACATAACTGCTAATGGGTATGGAAAATGGAGTGTCAAACACACAGTTTATTCCTGTCTGCCTTTTTTAACGAGAACAAGGCTCTCACAATGAGCTGAATACTGAACAGGTCACCTGCTGTAACAATGGCCTTTGTCTGAACTTTGAGTCACTTTCAACATAACTTTTCAACCAACTTTTTGGTCCAATAAAATCTCACCACCAGTGGTGAAGCTGTCATGGAGCCTTATGGGAGTTGTAGTCTCATTATGCTGTTCTCTCTCTCTTCCTTTTCCTTTTCGTGGCAGGACTTCCTGACGGACCTGATGATGTCGGAGGTGGACCGCTGTGGGGAGAACGAACATCTGATCTTCAGAGAGAACACCCTGGCCACCAAGGCCATTGAGGAGTATCTCAAACTGGTGGGACAGAAGTATCTACAGGATGCCCTGGGTAGGTACTCCAGTGTAGTGGAGTAAAGTGGAATTGAATAGACAATAGTGGGCTGTAATGGCTACCTATTGACTAGAGAGCAAACTGGCGGAGTCTGCAGGACTCAAACTTGTTTCGGTCTGTCTGTGTTCCTATGTGTCTGTCTGTCTCTGTCCTAATGGCTGCTTGCCTTTCTGTCTTGTGTTCGCCTGGCGGTCTGTCTGGCTGTTTAATCGTTAATCCATGTGAACAGTGTGTTTCTTCCTGTCTGACTCTCTGTCTCTTCATCTCTCAGAATCTCTCCATCTGTGTCTGATTCAGGCCCTCTTTGTGTCTGCGTCTTTGTGGTAAAGGGAGGTGTGATAAGGTGTGTGTGTGTCTGTGTGTGTATTTGTGTGTGTGTGTGTGTTTGTTTATGCCTTTAACAGAGTCCATGCTGAATGATTGGATATGGTTGCTGCTCAGATAAAGAGGTGGGCTCAAGGGGCAGCTCAAGTGCGTGTGTGTCCGTGTGTGTGTTGTCACCATGACATTTCCGCAGTCCCACTCCAGAGGTATCCAGAGGTATGGGAGAGAGGGGTGAGAAAGGGAAATCAAGATTGTTTATTGCTCCGTTTCTTGTCTCTCTCTCTCACATATGCTCTCTCTCCCTCACTTGTCCTCTCTCTGTTTTCCTCTCACCGCCTCTCGCTCTGTGTCTCTCCCTCCTGTGTGCTTGCTCGTCATCCTCCAGTCCTCCCCGTGAGTTCCCTTTCATGACCACCCCGACACCCACACCTGTTTTCTACTGCCCTGCACCTCCTTGCCCCCCACCTTCAACACATGCACACATACTGTTCACACAGACATACGCGCCCCCCTCCAACAAGGTCATACCAAGGTGATGCCTGGTCTGTGTTGTGCTGTGGCCCTGGCGATAAACCCGATGTGTGTGTGAGTGTGCGTCTGTGTGTGTGTGTGTGTGTGTATTTACCTTCACGAGCCCCATTTAGAAAAGTAAACAGCTGCATTTTGCCTACAAACAAGCGCACATCCTCCTTGCCTCCATCTCCGTTTCTCTTCATACTCCAACCCTGTCTGTGCACTCTAATATTGATAATGTAAATGTGTGTGTATGTTGTGTGTGTGTGTGCATGTGTGTATGTGTGTGTGTGTGCATGTGTGTATGTGTGCGAGTGTATATGTTTGCATTTGTGCGTGTGTGTATTTGCCGGAGTGAAAGTGGTGCGAAGGTGGGCTGAATAGATGAGCGCAGGATTTGAAAGGATTGACTGGCTGCTACCTCATGAGAGACCGAATAAAGACCAACAGCCCTGGATCCCAGGGCTTTCTGTCTGTCTACCCCCTCTACCTCCCTGTTTGTGTCTCCCTTTCTTTCTCTGTTTTTCTACCTTTCTCTATTTAGCTCTCTCTCTCTCCGTCCCTCCCTGTCTCTCTTTAATCCTTTCTTTCTCTTATTTCTCCCTCTCTCTCTCTCTCTCTCTCTCTCTCTCTCTCTCACTCTCTCTCTCTCTCTCTCTCTCTTATCTCTCTCTCTGTGTCTATCTCTCTGTGTGTGTCTCTCTCCCTCTTTTTGGCACTGTCTGTGGTTGAGTCTCAGACACAGTGCAATGACTTATGTTGTGCTATCTGGAATTGAGTCCTTTTGGAATAAATGGGTGCCCAGAAGGCCTGAAGGTTGTCCACTCAGTCTCTCTATGGTACAGGGACAATAGCAAACACTGTCCCCTGGTGGCCTTCTGTCAAAACGACATGAATTATTACACATGCCACTCCAGTTTGTGCGTATGCATTGGGGAAGCGGGGGAAAGGGGGGGTCTCCAGTTTTTTACAGTATTTGTATGGTTAGATAACTGTCTAACATGTCAATGTTATTGGTGTGTGTGTATGTGTTCCAGGTGAGTTCATCAAAGCGTTGTATGAGTCGGATGAGAACTGCGAGGTGGACTCGTCCAAGTGTTCGTCAGGTGATCTGCAGGAGCACCAGAGCAACCTGAAGATGTGCTGCGAGCTGGCCTTCTGCAAGATCATCAACTCCTACTGGTAAACACACACCGAGACTCACACACACCAATTCACACATACACACACACACAGTCATACATTTGCTCACACACAGTAAACACATCCTTGCCTTAAGCAAAGCAATTCACTTAGATCTATTCAGGTCCATCCACTAATGTTCCTTGTCTCCACCCCATGGCAGTGTGTTTCCACGGGAACTGAAGGAGGTGTTTGCGTCGTGGCGGCAGGAATGCAGTAATCGGGGACGACCCGACATCAGCGAGCGGCTGATTAGCGCGTCCCTGTTTCTGCGTTTCCTCTGCCCTGCCATCATGTCCCCATCCCTCTTCAACCTAATGCAGGAGTACCCTGATGACCGAACCGCACGCACCCTCACGCTCATCGCCAAGGTCACCCAGAACCTGGCCAACTTTACCAAGTAAGACTGTCTGGAAGTGGGGCCAAAAGAGAGAGAGTTGGAGTGTACATATGTACTAATCCGGCACCCCTCTCTCCTTATTTCCCTCCTTATCTCTCTTCCACCCTCCCTCCCTCCCTCCCTCCCTCCCTCCCTCCCTGCCTCCCTCCCTCCCTCCCTCCCTCCCTCCCTCCCTCCCTCCCTCCCTCCCTCCCTCCCTCCCTCCCTCCCTCCCTCCCTCCCTCCCTCCCTCTCTCTCCTTACCTTCCTCCCTCTCTCTCCTTCCCTCCCTCCCTCCCTCTCTCTCCTTCCCTCCCTCCCTCCCTCCCTCCCTCCCTCCCTCCCTCCCTCCCTCCCTCCCTCCCTCCCTCCCTCCCTCCCTCCCTCTCTCTCTCTCCTTCCCTCCCTCCCTCCTTCCCTCCCTCTCTCTCCTTCCCTCCCTCCCTCCCTCTCTCTCCTTCCCTCCCTCCCTCTTTCTCCTTCCCTCCCTCCCTCTCCTTCCCTCCATTCTTCTCCTCCTCCAGGTTTGGAAGCAAGGAGGAGTACATGTCCTTCATGAACCAGTTCCTGGAGCACGAGTGGACTAACATGCAGCGCTTCCTGCTGGAGATCTCCAACCCTGAGACAATCTCCAACACGGCAGGCTTTGAGGGCTACATCGACTTGGGCAGGGAGCTCTCCACCCTACACTCCCTGCTCTCCGAGGTGGTCTCTCAGATGGAACAGGTCAGGCTCCAGGACATATATGGCACCACACACAGCCGACACACCCTTTGAATCCAGGTTATAGACTGGGCCGTGACGCATGAAGTGTCATGCACCAGCGCATACCAGTGTGGTAATCAAATCGATAGAATAGATCTGAATATGTTAACCCTTCGCCTCCCTTGCTTCAGAGCTCCGCCTCCAAACTTGGGCCGTTACCCAGAATCCTGCGAGATGTCAACATGGCACTGGCCAACCCCTCCAGCCTCCAGCTGACCTCCGTGACCTCCGTGACCTCCGTGACCCCTGACAGGATGGGCTCTCCTCCCGCTGGCGCCGGCTGCATCTCCAGTGGGCTGCAGAAGATGGTCATCGACAATGACCTTTCAGGGTAAGATCTGGTGGGAGAAAAGGTCAAGTCAAGGTCAAACATCTCCCTCTGCTTGTGATAGAGATGTCCAATCACTGAAGGTTCTCTTCACACACTTGACGCATTCAGGAACACACACACACAGCGGAATTGTACTAAGCATTGGCCAAGGATCAATACGACTAATTAGCCAGTGCTTGCATAAGCTGTGGTCTCAAAGCAGATTGTGTAAGTGTGTGTGTGCGTGTGTTTGCGTGTGTGCAAATGTGCAGTTGTGTGTGTGCGCTTTTGTGTTTGCATTTGTGTGTGCCTAGGAGGGTTTTGCATGTCAGTTAGTGTATACATGCTGTGTGTGTGTGTGTGTGTGTGTACGTGTGTGTGTGTGTGTGTGTGGGTATTGGTCCGAACCCCACTGTTGCTATCGGGATGTCTGCATGCGTTAGAGGCCAAAGAGAATGAGCTCACCATGCCAACGTAATTACATCCTATCTGAAGGGAGGGAGTAGGGAGAGAGAGAGAGAGAGAGAGAGAGAGAGAGAGAGAGAGAGAGAGACAGAGAGAGAGAGAGAGAGACAGAGAGAGAGAGAGAGAGACAGAGACAGAGAGTGGCAGACTAGCCAGAATGTGTAGGGGGAGTAAGGAGGGAGAGGACAGAGTCAGTAGTAAAGAATCTATAGAGAGGGAGAGAGAGCGATGGAGATTAGGTGGATATAAATCAAGCCTGTGGAGGTAATTGTCTCAAGACAATAAAGTCACCGTCTGGGCGGCGAAAGAGAGGATGATGAAGGAGGAAGGAGGGATGGAGAGGAGAGGAAAATGCAGGGGGGGTAAGACAAGAGGAGAAGAGGCTGGCCAGTCTCAGGTTGCCTAGACAGTCCCCCTGCACAGGTAGAACATCATGTATCATCATGTCCACTCAGTTGAATGTGTGTGTGGTAGAGACAGGCCTATGGTGTGTCAAGTATTAGTCATGTGTTTGATGTCCGTTTCAGACAGCTACCCTATGACTCATTGACCCCATGTCAAGAAATTCGCTGGCAGGCCAGACGGATATTGACATGCCCTTTACTAGTTCAGCTCAGTATTAAAAAAGTATCTTCTATGTCTCTCTATCTTTCCTGCAACCCCCCTCTCTTCTGCACTTCTTTCACCCCCCATCTCTCTCTCTTCCTCTCTCTCTCTCTCCCTCTCTCTCTCCTCTCTCTCTCTCTCTCTCTCTCTCTCTCTCTCTCGCACACACACACACAAACATTACTCTATTTCTATTTCTTATCCTTTTTCCCTCTTTCCCCATCTCTCTTTCTCTCCATCTTTCTGTCATACATCCTTTGATATTGTCTTTCTTTCTTCCCCTCTCTCTCCAGGTTAGTTGACTTTACCAGGTTGCCATCTCCTACACCAGAGAACAAGGACCTGTTCTTTGTGACCCGTGGTTCAGGGATCCAGCCCTCCCCGGCACGCAGCTCCAGCTACTCCGAGTCCAACGAGCCCGACCTGGGCATGGCCAATGGCAGCAAGAGCCTCTCCATGGTGGACCTCCAGGACCCACGTAGCTTGGAGGGGGGCTCCGGGGCGTCTGAAGGCCTGACCGAGAGCTCTGCTTCTGGGGTAGTCTGGTCAGCCAGGACCCCCCAGGGGAACATCCCTGGAGGTCCCACCCTGCGGAGGCCAGGCCAGACCCCGACCACGCCCGGGTCAGAGAACGCTCCGGGCCCTGGTCGGCCAGCCCAGCTGCTTGCCCCGCTGTCATTCCAAAACCCCGTCTACCAGATGGCGGCTGGCCTTCCCGTGTCGCCGCGTGCCCTCCCGGACTCTGGCTCTGAGTGCCACAGCTCGGTCAGTTCCCATAGCAACAACGAGGATGGGCCCGGTGGTGCGGGGAAGCACTCTTTTGTGAACCACGGAGGAGGAGGGGGAGGGGGCGGAGGGGGGGGGGGGAAGCAGCGGGGACGAGTACGCGCGGCGCTCGGGGGAGTTCACCCGCCGGCAGCTGTCCCTGACCGAGACCCAGCACCAGCCTGGCGTTCCGCGCCAGAACAGCGCCGGCCCCCAGCGCCGAATAGACCAGCCCCCGCCCCCACAGAACGTCCTGAGGGGACGCACCCCCCCCACCCTGCTCAACAGCGGGCCCTACCCCCGCCCCTCCAGCGGCAGCATGATGTCGTCATCGCCCGACTGGCCGGGCGCCGGGGCGAGGCTAAGGCAACAGTCGTCGTCATCAAAAGGGGACAGTCCCGAGGCCAAGCAGAGGGCCCAACACAAACAGGTAGGGTGGCGGTCACACACACACACACACTGATTGTTGAAGCCTATACAGTGTGTTCAGTAGCTGTGGGACTGCTGTCTAGACTCGCACAGTTGTTGTTATAGTGACTGCATAGCAACCACTATTTTTTTATCCAATCCACAGAGAAAATAGCAGAGAATAATTCATGAATCCCATTATTCACAGCCAGTGTGTGTGTGTGTGTGTTGCCTGATGACTAATTGTCATTTTGTCACTAATAACAGTAATCTTGTGATCTGGAACTGTCTCAACAATGTTCCCATGTAGCCATCCACTCTCTCTCACACACACACACACACACACACACTCACACTCACACAAACATGCCTGGTCATGTGCAGACACACTTTAACATAAACACACACGCACGCTGCAGACACACAGTAATACACGTAATACACACATCTACCTTTTTTATTGCAAAGGGTGTAATTGGGTATGCATTATGTGGTTAAGTCCTTCAGACGATTATGTCCTGTCATTAAAGACTCCCATCGATGGTTGCCCCCGGCAATCTCCTGTTGCCCCCGGGTATCTCTGGCCTGGAGGAGACAGACGACATCTGCATTCCCAGAATCCCTTGCTCTTTCCCTAGGGACTCATTGATTTGTTGGCTCATTGATGATTGCCTAATTCATTGATTTGGTGTTACTTAGAGGTTAATGTGGTTGCAATTATGGAAAGTTGGGAAGATGAGAACCATGCTGACTCAATGTTCCTTTTTCCTGTCACCGTAACTGACCAACTCACTTACTAACTAGCAGTTAACTACCTTGCTTATTAAATAACAATGTATCCTTGAACACAGCTTTGGTCTAGCACAAGTTAAAATGTTGCCTGGCAACACATTTAACTAACATGCCAAGGAGAGATCTTATATAGATTCAAATGAATTCAGTGTTGAGTGTTTGAGATTCAGATATGCAGTGTGTTCAAAGGAGCTTCGAAGAGGAGCTTAAAAGTTTGGGCCTCGTTCTCTCTGTCGTCACAGTTCACAGGCTCATCCTCCTGTCACTCACACCTTTAATGATGCACACAGACACACGTGCACACACAGACACATACTTACTATACATACACATAGCTCTTTGTCTGTCTGTCTGTCTGTCTGTCTGTCTGTCTGTCTGTCTCTCTCTCTCTCTCTCTCTCTCTCTCTCTCTCTCTCTCTCTCTCTCTCTCTCTCTCTCTCTCTCTCTGTCTCTCTCTATCTCTCTCTCTCTCTCTCTCTCTCTCTCTCTCTCTCTCTCTCGTGTAATGGTTATTCACTCCAAACGGTTGTGCTCACTAAGTCAAGATTCAATTTTTACTACTCTCTCTGCCTCTCTATCCATATTTTCTCTCTGTCTTTCTCTCTCTAGCTCTGTTTCTCTCTCATACACACAGATCAACTCTCAGTTTGGTTGACTGCTAAGTGCCATCTGATTGAGACTAATTGGGGTGTATTGCCACACCTGAGCAGAGTGCTAACACAAAAATAGCCAGCCAATCAGAGGAAGCCTTTGAATCCACCTCCCCAGCCTACCCATCTTTAATCTCATCACACTCCTAGCTGCTGCATCGCTGCTGTGTGTGTGTGTGTGTGTGTGTGGGTGTGTGTGCTTTTGTGTGTGTGTGTGCAGAAACACACATGATAATGTGATTTGTTGCTTTCACTTGCTTTCCCGTTTCACGGTTTCATAATTCCATGTGCATTTCAAGCTTTTCCCGTGTTGTGTGTATGCTTGTGTATCTGTGTGTGTGTGTGTGTATCTGTGTGTGCGTGTGTGTGTGTGTACGTATGTGTGTGTGTGCGGCACTCGGCCCGGGCCCGGCTCATGTGTGTGTGTTGTGTTGGTTTCACTAGGCCCCCTCCCCAGTGCAGCCCAGTGCGTTGGACCGCACTGCCGCCTGGCTACTGAATATGAATGTGCAGTATTTAGACCAGGAGGGGATGGACCCAGAGTCCAGACACAGAGACCAGCTCACTCAGGCTGAAAAGGTAAAACCCTCGACCCACACCCCTGATACCACCCCCACCCCCACCCCCCACCCCTCAGTCTGACCCAAATTGACCTTGCCTTGACAGCCCTCCCTTAATATGACCTCCTTCCCCACCTTGACAAACCTACCCCAATACCTCTTTAACTCACTTTCTTATTGCCGCAGTACCTCACCCCTTTCGGACCTCTAACTCCACCCCTCCCCAACACCCTACAGCCTACCCCGTCCCTGTACCCAAACCTCCCTCAACCTGCACCCCCACTCACAGTAACCCTGCATCGCAGACCAGTAAGTCTAACACCACTTTGATTGGTTTGAGGGATTTCAGCCCAATCCAAAAGGATATGTGCGTGTTGGCCTGCACATGTATGTTTTCGTGTGTGTGTGGATGCTCGCTAAACTCGCTGCTACTGCTCAATCACTTGCTTCTCATCCCACCAGCGCTTACTGCCATCGGCTCTCCGCTCCTGTGATTTTATTGGTTACTGACCAATCTCACGTCAATCGTCTTGACTACTGCCAATCACACAAGGCCTGTAGAGGGCTGAACATGCACGTGGCCAATAAGGATTCTGCAGAGCGCAGGGTGTGATTCAGACTATTGGCCACCAAACATGGCAGCAATGCCAAGGATGATCCGAGACTGAGAGAGAAGTGTAGAGCTTATCAAGGACAGCAGAGGAGAGGAGAAAATTAAACAGGAGAGGATAGAGGTGGATACAAGACTGGAACTGTGTGTACTGCAGGTCAGAACAAGGTCTGAGGTAATGCATTCAAACCCTCTGTGCTTTTCAAACACTCACTCTGCTTTGAAGACATTGTGATGTGTGCTCGGTGGTGTATTCAGGGGGTGAATAGAACTTATAGCCCTGATAGAGGAAGACAGCGAATGATGGAGACCCTGAGAGAGCTAGAGAGAGAGAAAGCAGGGGAGATGGAACGGGAGTTGAAAAGCCTTTATGAATGAGCGATGAGATGGGGAGGATTTGACAACTTCTTATTACTGCTCCTCCATTTCATCTGGCAGGTAGCAATGTATTAAACACCTCCAAGAGGAGGGAAGGAAGGGGGAGATGGGGAGAATGGAGACAATGTGGAGACAAGAGAAGGGTAGCCAAGTAGAAGAAGGAGACACGTTACACGCAATTTTTCAAAGAGAGGAAGGGAGAGTGAAGAAAAAGCAAGGGGGAGCGAGATAGAGATGCATGGGATGTCACCTTGTCTCTGGGGGGGAGTGTGACAGAATGTAGAGAATATGAGGAACAGAGAAAATGACTGGTTGAGGTCACTGTTCTTCCTCAAGGGGTTGGGTAATAAAATAACGTTCCAGTAGTGGGGGGAGAGGGAGAGGGCGAGGGGGAGGGAGAGGGGGAGGGGGAGGGAGAGGGGGAGGGGGAGGGAGAGGGGGAGGGAGAGGGAGAGGGAGAGGGAGAGGGAGAGGGAGAGGGAGAGGGAGAGGGAGAGGGAGAGGGGGAGGGGGAGGGGGAGGGGGAGGGGGAGGGGGAGAGAGGGAGCAGGGCAAGGTGACAGCAGAAGATAGATGGTCTTCATGTAGGATAATGGAATCTGATCATTCAGAGTCTCCAGACAGGTTGTGTCCTACACCTCTCTTCTCATTGAATAAACCTGCCACAACACAGGGTTATGTCTGTCTAGGTTGTCTGCATTGCATCATCAGAGGAACTACCAGTGAATATATACAGCTCATAAAGAAACTGAACATACAGTATACTTTTTCCTTAAAGTAGTGCATTATTTTTGAGAAAGGTAGTGTGTGAGACCATGCTAGTTAGTCTATTAGACCATTTAGTTACTGTGAGAGACCAAGTATGTTAGTGTATGTTAGGCCATGTTAGTGTTCGTTAGACCATGTTGGATAGTGTATGTTAGACCATGTCAGTTAGCATGTTACTGTAGACCATGTGGGTTTGGCCATAGTTTTGGCCAGTTTACTGCAATGTGTTCAATGGGCTTTATACACACCCAGAGCCCGAACGGATTCCCTTTGAAATCCACACACTGGTCAAGGAGAGGTTTAACTGGATTATACACACCCCACACACAGACTCACACACACTACACACACCAGCTGGAGCTGCGGAGGTCAAATCCCTCTCCCCCCCTCACATTTGCCCTCCCTCCCTTCGCCCCTCTCTTTCTGTCTCCCTGGATCAGTGCCCAGTGTAAGCCATATCTCTTCCGAGGTTGGTGCAGCGGCGGTGGGGGGGGAGGATCTAAAAGTCTGCACGCTGCTGAGAACGAGGACACGGTCGAGAAGCACACTCTCTCCTCCGTCTCAGAAGAACACTAAGTCATTCCTAGGCTGGAAACTGTGAAACGGCAGTGGACCGGTCCCACCTCCAGACCCCCAGAGTTTGAGTTGCCCAGAAATGTCGGCCTCTGGTCTACTTGATGGGTAGACTGATAACAATGTCACTAAGGGAGGAGCAAGGGAAGATGATCATGCAATCAGCGTGGCCAGGAAGAGATGAAGATAATGAGGGTGTAATGATGATTGTGATGATTATGGGGAGAACGATGATGTGGATGGTGGAGACGGTGATTGAGATGACTGTTATTGTTTTGGAAACCGGACACTTTTCCCCACGTTTTTTTGCTGGTGGGAAAGTTCTTTTCTTTTGAGATGTTTTGTTGTTGAAAAGGAGGATGACAATGATGACAAGGCTTTGTTCAGATGGGGTGTCTATTGATATCGGTGTTGCTTATGATGCCAATGGTTGAGAATGTGTGCTAAGGATGATGATGAAGATAAGAATGATAGTCATGAACGATGATGACACTTATCGAAAGGACAGAAAAAAGATGATGATGTCGATCATGATGATCAAGGCCCCAACCCCTCTGATCAGTACCAGCAGGAGATCGCGGTTCTACAGGAGAAGCTGCGTGCGTCGGTCCAGAAGCTGGAGGAGTACGAGGCCTGTCTGAAGGGGCAGGACGAGCAGGCCCAGAAGGTTCTGATGGAGTACCAGGCCCGTCTGGAGGAGTCAGAGGAACGCCTGCGTAGGCAGCAGGATGACAAGGACCTGCAGATGAAGGGCATCATCAGCAGGTGTGTGTGTGTGTGTGGGGGGGGGGGGGTTGTTAAAATATAAGTGCTATTTCTAGTGGGTGTAGGTAGAGGGTCAGACTTAGTGTTAGGGTTAAAATGACACCAAAGGTTTGGATTAGGAGTTAGGGATAGGTTTAGGGTTAGGGAAAACCGGATTGAATAGTGAGTGCCCACAAGTATAGCAATACATCTGGGGAAAAAAAATCTGAGAAAGAGAAAGAGCGAGAGAGAAAAAAGGAGGAAGACAGACAGAGTGAAAGTTAAGACGTTATCTGGTCTGTGTGTGTGTGTGTGTTTGTGCGCACGTGTGTGTCCCTGATGTTATCTCCTTAGCTTTGACGGCAGAAGACATGCTATGTCCCTGTTTCCTTCAGATCTCTATCAGTCTGCACTTTGCAAACTCAATTAGAGCTAAAAAGCCAGAAATACACACACATATGCAACACACACCTCACAAACTCAACAATTAGGCTGTCTTGTTTCACTCTCAGGTGAATTAGCGCACCACACACTGACACAGACTTCTATTATCAAACAAACCATTCTTCTCTTGTAACATTTCTGTGCTTGTGTGTTTGTGGAGGTTAATGTCTGTTGAGGAGGAACTGAAGAAGGACCACTCGGACATGCAAGCAGTAGTGGACTCCAAGCAAAAGATCATTGATGCCCAGGTAAGTCAGAACAGCAGAACACACATATCACTGGTTTTGTAGGGATCGCCGTGACTACCAGAACTTGACCAGAACTGATCCGGGTAGAGGCTGTAGTTGTACTGACTCATCAGACAGTGGTCCAGCATGGTTCTGAATGTGGATGTGTGTAGGAGAAGCTGTCTCTTAGAGTACATTTCCGGTCTGGCTAGAAATGCACACAGCATTGTGCTAGCCCAAGCAGGGGTGTGTTCAGGCTGTCCAACAGACTGTGATATATCCTTGCGTGCACACATGCGTGTGTGCATCTGATTGAAGGACAAGAAGAGTGACAGAACATGGAAATGCATGCAGATATTTAATTCAAAAAAGTCCGAGCGTGTGTGCGTGTGTCTGTGTGTTGTGTGCAGGGCCGTTGCTGGGAATCCCGGGCCCCATGACAAAATATATGCCCGGGCCCAGTTATTGCTGCAGACACAGTAATGGGCCACC
The DNA here is from genome assembly GCF_054491055.1 of Hypomesus nipponensis. NCBI lineage: Eukaryota > Metazoa > Chordata > Actinopteri > Osmeriformes > Osmeridae > Hypomesus > Hypomesus nipponensis. The sequence goes on along the minus strand of NC_140382.1, from coordinate 3,814,261 downwards.
TCCAAGCCTTGGGCCCCGTTATTCATATCCACCATTGCCCTGACGCGACGGCCCTGTGTGTGTTTGTGTGTGTTGATCTCTGTCACCTCAACTGCATGTCAACTTACTGTATATTGACAACCTCATTCTTCATCCTGCCTGTCTACCAGCCAGCTCACGCCTTCGGTTTACATCAACCGTCCCTCCCAGACAGCAATCTGCGGAGTGGCAGTGGCTGCAGTAGTGTCACAGTAGCTAGCTGACTAGCTATGTGTTAGTTGCTAACTAGTTATGTCCTCGCTTAATAACTAGACACATTGTGTGGATGTGAAGATACTGTAGCTAGCACATTATGTACTGGCTAACTAGCTATGTGCTAGCTGGTTAGCTAGCTATCTGCTAGCTAGTTAGCTGGCAAATTAAGATTCAGACAGAGTTGTGAGGTAGATGGAGAGTTACAAAATGCTCAATTTAACTCAGGACGAGTATGTCACTCAGGAAAATTGTTAGCAGTGAGCTCTCACTTGCGACACAGCTCAGAGGTCACACACACTCATCAGAACACACATCGATACACTTTCAAGCCTTAGTAACCAAAGTTTTTCTCCAACACACAACACACGCAGCCCATCGTATCCTCAGACTGCAGTAATTAGATTTTGCATTTAACAAACAAGCAGCGCTTAGCAGTGTGGCTTCAAGGGGGAGTAAACAGAGAGGGAAATAGAAAAACTGAGAGAAAGATAAAGAGTAATCTTTATCAGAGTAAAGCTTGGGTGGATAAATGTGCCAATTGGAGTCTGTTTATATGCATGGCATGCTCTGGCCAATTGTTTGATGTCTCAAATGTTTCTGTTTTCTCCCCTCTTTCCTTGTGTGTGTGTGTGTGTGTGTGTGTGTGTGTGTGTGTGTGTGTGTGTGTGAACAGGAGAAGCGCATAGCATCTCTAGATGCAGCCAATGCTCGTCTGATGAGCGCCTTGACCCAGCTAAAGGAACGTTACAGCATGCAAAACCAGAGGAACGGCATCTCTCCCACCAACCCCAGCAAGCTGCAGATCACTGAGAACGGAGAATTCCGGAACAGTAGCAACTGCTAGACAGATAGAACCGAGAGACTGTGTGTTTGCGTATATGCGTGTATGTTTGCATGTGTGTGTGTCATTGGGAATGAGGTGCTTGTTTAGGACACTTCCATTTAAGGACGTATCACAGTGGAAATCACTGTGAGGGCCAAAGGAGAGGAGGCGGGACTTCAGTTGTCAAACAGAAAAAAAGACAAGGACAGCAAAGGGACTTTGCTGACTAATGTTCAGTGAGAGGATGATGGTCTGAGGAGGCAGGAAAAGCATGTAGATATTGAACTTCGTCAATCAACCGATGTGGATGTTACCATTGGATGTATGCAGTTGCCGGGACAATTTCAGACATTGGCCCATGTTTGGGACAAACCACTATATAATCACACAATGTCTGTGAATGTCTCTCACCCTGAAAACCCTTCTCTCTTCCTTTCTTCCTTTTTTATAAACACCAGGTTATGCGGGGCAGTGTAAAATATTAAAAAACTGCATCAACAAAACAATACGATAGAAAGCCTGAAAGAAAAAATAGCTATTTTTTTCAAAGTTTCCTTTAGATGTTATGTTCTTTTAAAAACCAAATAGGAGCTTCGAAGAGGTTTTTAGTCCTGAACAATCAACTTTTTCTCCTCAACGTCTTTGGGTGTGTTCCAAAGTGCCCTCGCTGGCCCCATCCCCCTTGTTCCCTGTGTACTGCACTTTGTGAAAGTTCTTGGTACAGGAAACGCCTTAAGTAAAGAACACACCACGAATGTCCCTCAATTTCCCCAACGTCCCCTGCAAAAAAGGCACAACTTATACTGTGGATTTATAAAGGAAAAAATATATTATATATAAATACATCTGATAATGTATAAGGATTAACTCTAAAGTAAATGAAACAATGTTAGACTATATTCATTACATTTGATATAGATGGATGAATTTATTTCTTTTTGTCTCATACATGACGTAACTATATTTTATATTTTTGGTTATGAACACAGACCTATTCAGAGGAGCTGGAGTTGTATATTCATCCCATATGAGAGTATGAACCTGTCAGTCTATTTAGTGGGCATTGAGGGAAAACTGAGTAGCACCAGTCAAAAACAAGTTAGGAACCTGCCAGGAAAATCTGTCTGCTTTCTTATACTCTTCATTATTAGTGTACTGTAGAGACACTGTGTGTTTGGGTCCACAAATTGCTATGCAGGTGACTGCAAAGATCTCTCCCAACAGTGTGGCTTGCACTTTGGGAAACACAGACATCATTAGAGGTGGAGATGGTTTGTTGTCAGACCTGCAGCCTTGAGGCAGTGTTTGGGGCACGTTCTACTGTGAGGCGGGGCTGGTCTGCAGGTCATGATGGTGGTGCTAGTCACTGCTCTGGCCCTGAGAGGTCAATAAAAACCTCTCCGGTTCATAAAGAGGTTTTGAAAACCTGCTACGTTTATGTGACTGTGTCTGATGTTTGTGTGTCCCTTCAGGGGTTGGGACCGGTCACTTTTTGTCTGTGAAGCCCTGTAGCACAAAAGGGAGAAGAGAGACACATACACTGGACTGGCGTGGGTCGTCTGATACAGAGGCCTCCCATGTTGTGATCTCACTCCACAACTCTCCTGTTAGACGGCATGCTGCATCAGACTGTGACTCCATGTAGCTTTACTCCATGTCTCTCTTTCTCTTCCATACTCTCTCTTTCTCTCTCTCTTTATTCTGAATGTGTAGAGGCTACTCTACTTCAGTTGGTCTTAAAGTGGGTTCAGTCCCTCTGAATGATCCTAGCTCCCTAAGGCTTGCCATGGCATTTCAGCATCTATATTTTGTATATTTTTGTACTCCCTTTTCTTACCTTTACAGACTGAATATGAGTGAGAATCTGCATGCTTCATCCTGGCGCCATAGAGCCAATCGCAGTGCCAGAAACACCATTTTGTTTAAGTTTCCAATATAGGAAAATTCTGATGTTTTTTTTCTTCTGTTGTTTGATTGGCTTGGGCATACAGTAAAGACAGTGGCTATATTATAACACTGCGTTGTATCGATGGGGCAGTCAGATTGAGATTGAATGTGTAAATAAAATGTTCATGATATTTTTACCTAATGTTATCACAAAGAGAACTTTTTTGTTGTAAATGTAACTTGTTGTGTTCAAACTCTCCTGTATCCTCGTAGCTTCATGGATATTGTAAATAGTCTCACCCTCCTGTCATCTGACCTCTGTTTCCCCTGCTTCACCTCAAATTCACTGTCACATTGTTGTTTTTGTAGCAAAGGACACCATTTTCATAATATCAGAAGCAACCTTTACAACACAGTGCTTTACTGAGTGCTGCACGCCTGTCAGACATCTCCATCTTGGTCGGACCGCGGGCAGCTAGGTCCGTACGTCCGTACAAACACCAATTAAATCAATCGATACTCAGGCACAACCTCACTGCCTGTCAGTACACTGCAGTGTCCGGTCCATGAACACATACGACATTAAATACAGCCAATCTGTGAGAGGCACATGACGACAACGCAGGGAAGTGCCGTCCAGGCCCGTTTAGGCAATCATTTATTAGTGAAGAGTTGTGTTGTTTTATGATAAGATGGGAATACATAGTCCCCCACTGGGCCTGAACTGAAGTCAGCCAACACACACAGTGCCCCAAGAATGCCCACTTCACCAGCCTCATCAATGCCAGGGAGATGCAAAACATGAAGGATCTTCCACCATTATCAGTACATGCCACCCATACCAATCCCACCCCTGTGTATGCCAGTTTATTCGAAACGTCATAGTTCACTCCTTTGCATTAGGTCTACTCATCCTCCACCTCTCCTCACGCGATTAATGAGAAAATGACAGAACCAGAGATGGTAGGGATGGACATACTGTACAGAGACTATACACCCACTACCATGCCCATATTGTACAGAGGTTATACAATCACTAACATACCCATACAGAGCAGACAGTTCTAAGAAATAATTAGATCTATAATGAAAAAAATATAAATCTATAAATAAAGTAAGAGATGTTGTATGTTTTCTAATATCTTGTAGAAAATACTTTTTGTAAGTATGTTGAAAGTAAAGTATTTGCTGGACGACAGTGACAAAAACAATAATGTACAGTACAGAGGAATTTGTTTTGTGTTGACAATGAAAATTATGTGGCTGTGCAATTTATGTACATTTGCAACTAGACTTATTAAAGTTTTATTTAGCTATTTTAAATCCCACATCTACTGCATTTTTGCTTGTGTTTGGCATGATGTACTGGTTATAGTTTGGCACAAAGTAAACCAGCTTGTCACAGCTGAATCTGGAGACAGTTTATTCAAATGAAACCTTGCATTTACACTTATATGGTTGGCGACTCCAGTGACTGAGAAAGAAGTAGAAAGGGCACAAGAGATGTACAGAGCGGAGGGAGGGAGACTGAAAGAGATGCATGTTTCTCAGTGAGACTGACCTACATGCAGCCTAATTGTTATTCCTCTCAGCAGAGAGTGGAGAGGTGAGAAGAGTAAGGAGAAAGGAGGAGGGGATGAATAAGGGAGGGACACCCGACACCAGAAGGATGCTGGGCTAAACTGACAACATCCAGTTTACCGCTGAGGGTGATATGCTGTGTGTACTTGATATCAAAGAACATCAGCACGCATCAGCATGAGACTGCTTAAATCACAGAGGCACTCAAGCACTGTGAAATCATGGCACCCTACGCATGTTCTAGAACATTCACATCACCGGAGATCAAAGCTGGTAGAAACTCTGCTCCTCAAACCTCCATGTGCACCACCAAAGAGCAGCGCAAAGCTGAATGGACATGTCTTCTTGGAGTTTTTCTTCATTAGAGAACATAGGCCAGTCTGTTTTCTGCTGATGGAATTCATATATGTTTCCCCAATTGCTTGGACTTGGGCTGCTGTGGAGCAGATCTCATTAAGACTGGCCAGCTCATTAGCTCTTCTGTCTGAGGGAGATGTCTAATTGCTCCCCATGAGCCTCACTTACAGGCAAGGCTGTGTAAAGAGGATGCCCCTGGTTCCTTCACACACAAATACACACACGTGCCCCACCACACACAGCCACCCTGTAACAACCGGAGTATCCCTTTCTGAAGTTAGGGACATTTAGCGGGATATTTAAATGGGATTAAGACTTTTAGCTTGAGTTGGGACATTTAACTGGGCCTTTAGCTGGAGAGAGGATATTTAGAAGGTGTGGGCACATTTCAGTTGGAACATTAAGATGGATATGTAGCTGGGATGAGGACATTTTGCTGGAGTAGGGACATTTAGGCCTCATTTTACTAAGTCAAAGCAGGTTCCTGAGAACACAAGCATAGAAAACTGGCATAGAAAACCAAGGTTGAAAGTCACAATAATCAGATACATGTCACCAGGGTCCGACTGGCCGTCGGGAGATTTCCCGAACGGCAAAACGGCCGAGGCATAATGCAACAAAAAAATTAATAATAATAATAATACATGGTCGTGGGCCGGTCTGCTTTTCAAAGTCCCGGGCCGTTTTTCAGTCCCAGTCCAGACCTGCACATCACAATTACACGCACACACAACAAATACAGCGCCAATCAGGACTAATCAACATCTAATGGAGGGGAAAAACTCAAATCACAGTTTAGGTCAGTTACATTTTATTGAATATTTTAGAGCTATCATACAGTACAGACTGTGTCCATGTCCTCTTTCTACTTGATGTGGAATTCAGTCCTATTCAAGTCACGTGTTATATGTGAATCTCAGAAGCACTCAACAATAGTTGCATCCCTAGCAATAAAAAAATAAAAAATAAAAAATCCCATATCTAGAGGTTCAACAGAAGATATACTGATAGTTTGAGCCTTCTTAGGAAATCAGTGGGATTCCTCAAAAACAAACTGCAGTCCCTGATGTGTTCGCCATACAGAATTCCCTCCTCTTCCTAATGGTGTGGTGTACCTAGACCACTCATGAATGGAAGTGTTCTGTGAGTTTGCTAGTTTGTGTTGTCCCTACAACAGGGATTAAACTGAGAGTGTGTGTTCATTCTCTGGCAAGCTTTAACGTAGTCTAACATCGAGTGACACGGCAGTGAATAAATAACGTTGAAAATAAACACTCAAATACAAAAAAATTATACAATTAAAAGATCACCACGAATGACACTTAATTCGTAAACAAGCTGTGAGTGTTGACGGTGTTGTCTTAAGATCCTTCTTGCTGATGTCGTTCTACGGCGGCCATTTTGTGGGACCCACCGCTGTGGTCTAAGGCGGCCATTTTAGACTAGCTGCTGATCTGATTTAAGAGGAAGTGGGAGGATCACCTTGCCCTTTGAGACTATGTGGTCTAGCTTGACCCTGATTGGCTCTGAGAGCTGTACCAAAGCAGCAGCAGAGTCACCGGCCATTACATGGTCATATGTTGTCACACAAACACAGTCACACACGCACATCTGTGCAAATATTATAGGTTTAAGAGCTATTGTGCAAAAGCTCAAGACTAACACATGCATTTTGGATACCGAGTGTTTGTGTGTGTTTGAGAAGAATGGACATGCATATTGTGTGGTCAGCAGTATAAGCTGAAGCCTTCATATATTTCCCTGAAGAGTATGTGTGTGTGTGTATGGGTGTGTGTGTGTGTGTGTGATTGTCCAGGGGATTGGTTGATAAGGTGATGGGAGGCACACAGCTGCCCTGAAGGTAAGAATCAATAAGTGCATTTAAAGCATGGCTCTCCTGCCAAGCCGAGTCATATATCAGCTCCCCGCAGACACAGACCGGACAGCCTCTGCACACACTCCATTCATACATGTCCCACACCAAGGCCGGAACACACACGCGCGCACACACACACACAATTTATTTGTTTCTTCTCTAACCATCCTCTCAGCCCCTTGTGGGCCTCCCCTCCTCCAAGTAAGGAAAAGCAATCAAACCCAGAGCAGGTCTCACAGAGGTCAGATTTCGAGGTGAGCCCAATCCTCCTCTCGCCTCTTGACATGTGCCCCCGGGGTGGGGGGGGGGGGTATTGTCTCAGTGTGTTTGTGTGCGCGAGTGACTAGTGTACCCTCAAGCCCCCCCCTCCCCAATCAGTTCTCCAGGTTGGACTCGAGAAAGCACCTCAGGGTCTGGTAAAAGAGAGAGAGAGGGGGGGGGGGGGGGGGGGGTTAGGGGGTCAATGAGGCAGGAGGCTGGGTCTGGTGTTGAGTCCTGCCCCCCCCTGCAGGCGGGGCTCTGGTGCAGCTGAGTGAGCGTCTCTCCTCCCCCGGCCCCCCCGGGGGCTCCAGCTGGGCCTCGCACAGCTCCAGCAGAGACAGAACCTGCTCCCTGAGAGCCAGGGACTTGAACCTGCGCTGGGCCAGGTGGAAGAACGCCTCCACAAACGCCTGCAAACCCATACCTGAAGAGAGGGAGAATGGGAAAGAGTGAGAGAGACGCAGGAAGGTTTATTTGCCCAGAGTATACATTGCCAGACGACTATACTCTGAAACCCTGGAGCACAAATTTAAAAGACGGAGCTGTCATGCTAGACAGACGCGAAACTACACGTCACTGATAGACAACCATTACAGCGTGTATGCTCCTGTGGATTGGGCTTTCATAGCTTTCCATGGTCCCTAAATTAATCACTGTCTGCAACTCTGACTCAAGAACCGAGCCCATCCAACAAGAGCTGCATAGCGCACATGCACACACACACAAACACAGAGAGAGAGAGAGACAATATGTCCAAGATACCCTACAAATAACTAGACGAATATTAAAACCATTATACAAATCTGACAAATATATCAAACTACATGCAGCACACACCATCCGGCAATACATAGGGTTCTTTGGTACTCTTAAAAATATTTCTTTATGAAGGTCGGAGTTCCATCCTTCTCAAATCTTGCGAGGCCTCCCTCTGGGGAAGTGTTTTCCTGAGGGAGTAGCAGCCTTTATTACAGCCTTTTGTCACGGCGCCTCGTTCTTAATAACCATATAGGGGCGGAAGGGGAAATGCAGGAGATGAAAAAAAAAAAAAAAAAAAAAACAAGGCTAAGGAGAGAAGGAATAGTTCATTTTCTTCGAAAGACTCATAAGGTTAGTGAGAGACAGAACGAGAGAGAGAAAGAGAGGGAAGAGAGCCTTTCATAAGAGGCGATAAGGAGGGAGCTTTTAGTATTCGGCAAAAGTCCTGAGTCGGCTTCTTCTCACTTTCCAAAACCCAGAACTTTATTATTAATAAACACTTGCCTTATCCATTCCCCTCCCCTCCCCAAACACGCATGGGCACACACACACAGGCCTCTGTTTGCCTCTCGGCCCCACAGGGCTAATGACCAAATTCTAACCCCCTTGTTTTGGGGCCGCTACCTCATTCGAGTCACGACTCATCTTCTCTCCCCCCCCCCCCACCCGCGTCTCCCTCCCCCCTCCCTCGCTCCCCGACTCTCTCCATCCGGCCTCTGCTGTGCTGCTGCGTTCAATCAGCCGCGATTCCCCCCCATCGCACATCTTCAGGTGCCGCTGATGAATTATTCAGTGTGGCTCCTCTCCCCCGTATATCCGCTGCTCTCCGACGCTAGTTCATTTCTATTATAGCCCGGCTTTGTTGGGGAGGGGAGGGAGGGAGGCTATACGATGATGGCTGGATCGAAGATGGAGGGGAGACGGGGGGGAAAGAAAGAGAGAGGCTCGGGGTGGGAGAGGATGACACAGGACGGACAGGTGCAGAAGGTGGAGGAGCAGTATGCAGTGAAGAGCGAAAGCCGCGGGAAGATTATACAAGTGCACATATTTACTTTCCTTAAAAGGTCAGCTGGTCCTTTGACCCTGTGTGTGTGTTTTACCTGCTTCTCTGGAGTCGGGCAGCATTCCGGACCAGCGACGTGTGATGTCAATGTAGAGGATGTCCACCGATGCCATGGAGAAATTACTGTTGCTCAGCTTACAGTTCCTAAAGACACACGCACACACGCACACACAGATCCAAGGTCAAATCGTCGCCGCTGGAGAGTGTGGAACAAGGCTGGTGAACCCACTCAATACATTGCAAACAAACAGCGACTTCTCACACTGCTTTGTGCGCGTTTGTGTGTGAGTGTCACCCAGCCACCTACCTGATGAAGGTGCGGAAGCCGGTGGGGCCCAGCCGCATGTTGCCCTTGACCCCCAGGAAGCGCAGGAAGAGGGTGGTGATGCGCTCCACCAGCCGCAGGTAGTTGAACTGCTTGGTGTACTTGGGGAACACCTGCTTCAGACACAGCGACGGCAGGAGGCCGCCCTCCTCGCCCCCCCGCTCCGGAGACGCCGCGTCCACCAGGATCTCCTCCTGCGGCTCGGACACGCCCCCGGGATGGGCCCTGTTGCCGGGGAAACGAGGGAGAGGGAGGGAGAAAGGATGAGAGGGAGGACAGGGATGGTGATACTAAAACGTCTCGTCACAGACGGCGAACAACGATGTACTTTTCGTTAGGGACAGGATATTTGCATTTGCGTCAAGTACCCTGGTCAAAAAAGGGTCACACTGTTGTGTGTGGGAAGTGGAGCGAAAAAGAAAAACTGTGTTCAACAAATGGAGACGGGCCGATTGAGAGGTCAACGTGATGCTACTGTGACGTACAACGATAGGGTGACATTAATTGTGTGAATGTGTGTGTCACACACACACACGAATACACCCCAGCAGGTGCCAGATTGCTGAGACATGAAGCCCAAGGCAATACAGTTGAAGGTGTAAACACAGTGATTGTTTTAATAAGTCAGTCTCTGTCTGCCTTTATTTGTTCAAACAAGCCTGCCTAAAGTAATGTCAACATATACGCACACAGTCGCACACAAACAACCATGCATATTTTCTATTGATTTTGACTACAGCTCATTTAATACTAAGAGACAATCATCGCTAACAGCAGACGCATGCCTCCTTGTGTGAGTGTATGCGTGTGTGTCAAACCAAATCCTATGTTCCTGGCACAAAGCCAGATGGCTGGGCAAGTCTGGGGTGACCCTGGAAAGATGGATGGAGAGAGGGAGGAAGGGAGCGGGACAGAGAAAGAAAGAGAGGAGAGAGAAGAATAGGGAGGGAAAGGTAGAAAGAAAAACGTTCGAAAAAGCTTCGGGCAGCTCAAGGAGAAACAAATTGTGGGGTGTGCTTGCGTCGGTTACAGACGGGTATGTTTCCAGGCTGTGAATATGAACACCCTGTATTTGTGTACGCCCTTCAACTGGTTAGCTCCTGCGATTCTCACACAGCAGAAGTCTAGTAGTTAGCTAGCTCTACAATTTACTGGGGCTACCTGTCAGCTGTAGGTATATGCAGGTAGCCAAATGGTGTTCACTTACACTTCAACCCCCCCCCCACCCATCCCCGCGGCTCGTGAGACTGCTCAGCAAAAGAACTAAGGGGAACCCACTTGTCGAGCAGATTAAGACATGTTCGTAGGTAGCTCACCTAGCTAAAAGTAGCCTCAACTTTTAGACTTTTAGCTACGTTACTGATGCTGAGGGCTCGCTGATATCGCTCTGTCTTACTGGAACATCGTTTCTGTGTCATTGCTAATGTGTGATGACGTTGTGTCTTTAGGCTAGCACTGAGGTCCCTTGGTGCCACAAAAACATTATAAGCTTCTAAATCATACAACGGAACGTAAATAAAAATACAAGCAACGCAATTGCCTAAGATTAACATTTTGGAACTGATGTTGTCTATCTAGTCCAAATATTGAGGGATCATAAGGGGTGGGAAAATAATAATAAATATATATGAGAGAGAACAATGGTTGTGCTCGAGCACACCCAATTATTAGTTAAATTATGTGAATAGAATGCAAGCCTCCCGCCTTGCGTTCAATGAGTCCCAGAGACAGGGGAGGGAGAGAACAGAGGATGGAGGAGAAGTGCAGGGAGGAAAGCGGGCTAAAAAGCTTCCTTCTTCACGTCTCGCTTGAGATCCTCCTATATCCTTACACACACAGAGAGACAGAGAGACAGAGAGACAGAGACAGAGAGAGAGACAGAGACAGAGACAGAGACAGAGACAGAGACAGAGACAGAGACAGAGAGAGACAGAGAGAGAGAGAGAGAGAGAGAGAGAGAGAGAGAGAGAGAGAGAGAGAGAGAGAGAGAGAGAGAGAGAGAGAGAGAGAGAGAGAGAGAGAGAGAGAGAGAGAGAGAGAGAGAGAGAGAGAGAGAGAGAGAGAGAGAGAGAGAGAGAGAGAGAGAGAGAGAGAGAGAGAGAGAGAGAGAGAGAGAGAGAGAGAGAGGCCCATTTCGCTCGAGCAAATCTGGTCAGTGTGTGTGTCTGTGTATTTGTGCGTCGAAAAAAAGAAGAGATGCTAATATAGAAAATAAGTTAATCTCCAAACGCTCTCTCACACACACACACTCATACACACACATCCAACTTTTCTGCAAACAAACCACTTTCACTCCAAGAGTGCTGCCATTTGAGCTGGCAAAGCAATCTCCAACCCCCTTCACTCCCCCCTCTCCTCCATTCATCTCTACATCCCTTCCTCTCCCCATTCCTGCATATTACTGTGGCTACATCTCCTCAGGATATTGAAAACCCCCACAATGCTAAGTGTAAAGCGACCGTGCCCCGTTGAGCGGGAAAAAGAGAACAGACCAGTGAATGTGTGTTCTCTCTGCAGTGTGTGCACGCTCGCAAACATGTCTGGTGATGGACTGCAGAAATAAGAATGGTCCGGGCTAGAGGGTGATCCACCAGCCTCAGTTACACACACACACACACACACAATGTGTAATGCAGTGTTGAGGCAGACTGGAGAGAAAGAGATTACTGTGAGTGGACCGCTACTCCAGACAGCACTTGACATTTGAGAGAGAGAGAGAAATATCAAGAGAAAGAAAAGGGGAAACGGAGAGGACGGAATTAAGTTCGCCAACTGACTGAGCGAGCGAGGGAGAGATAGAACTAACACATCTTAATTTCACCTTGCTCTGCTCTGTCTAGCTATCTCTGCCTGCTGGAGATATGACTTGCTATTTCATCATCCAAATGCTCTTCTAATCTCCCCCTCTGTCTGTCTGTCTGTCTCCCCCTCCATTCTCCCTTCTCCTTCCCCCTCTCTGATGTCATCCTCTAGGCTGTGGGGTTCACATTTATGTAGGTCATCACGCGGAGAAGACGCTTTGTCAAAGTTAGTGCCACCTGGAGAGAAGCTGGACCTGAATGACCACAAGCGAGGTGGGGGCCTGGGGGGGTGAGGGAGAAAGGTGTTAAGGCTAAGGGTAGGTAAGGTGATTAGGGGCTAAGGGAAAGAAAGAAAGATTTAGGGAGAGCGGCGGAAGTGGGTTGGCCAATATAGTCCACTGGCCTGGCGGATCAATGGGAGGAAAAAACAACAACTAATTCCTCTTCAGTCGAGCTGTCTTGGCTGTTCTCTCCATGCCTTAATCTCGGCCTCTCTCTCTCACTCCCTCCATCCATCCCTACAGGTCTGCGGTGTCGGTCGACAGGAAACCGCGGTGTTGCGGCTGCTGTAATCTGGGACCGGCTCGATAAAAGACCGTCTTCTTTCCGTGTTGTCGGTGAGCGGGAGGCTCTTGATGTCCTACGAGACAGACATTCACACGCTCAGACGCACGCATGCTAATTCATGCGAGGTCACGCGCACAGCGCACACACACACACACACACACGCGTCTAGCGGTGGTGTTTCTGGGAGCCCTCTGACAGCTTCCCTCTCCATCAATACGTGAGGAGGGTGAATGGCACTGAGAGAGCTGGTTGAATGTTTAATGGGACCCATCAGCCCAGAGCTTAGACAAGGACATGATGGCCATTAAAGCGTCACACAACAACAGGGGCTGGCCAGACAGGCCGGGCAAGGACACCGACACAAGCCGTTAGACCAGGGGTGGCCAACCCTGGTCCTCGAGAGCCTCTGTCGTGCATGTTTTAGATGTTTCCCTGCTCTAGCACACCTGATTCAAATGATGGTCGTTATCCAAGCCTGGGAATGACCGTTCATTTGAATCAGGTGTGCTCGAGCAGGTAAACATCTAGACCAGGGGTGGCCAACCCTGGTCCTCGAGGGCCGCTGTCCTGCATGTTTTAGATGTTTCCCTGCTCCAGCACACCTGATTCAAATGAATGGGTCGTTATCAAGCTCTGTGGAAGCAGGGTAATGACCATTCATTTGAATCAGGTGTGCTGGAGCAGGGAAACATCTAAAACATGCAGGACAGCGGCCCTCGAGGAACAGGATTGGCCACCCCTGATCTAGAACATGCAGGACTGAGGCTCTCGAGGACCAGGGTTGGCCACCCTTGCGTTAGACGGACACCCGACTGTCACAATGGACTGGTTACAAATAGCACAAATCGTAAGCCTGAAACTCCACCTAAACTTGAAACACAACCCCCACCCACAGTAGGGCACAGACAGGACAGGGCACAGGCAGAGCAAGGAGACCGTCACATGACCACAGTGACAGCTGTCTGGCACAGACCAGACGTTAGACTGGCACCAATCGACAGACACCAGTGACTAGAGGTAGACAACCACAGATACAGACCAGACCAGCTAGGACACGTACGCACGCCATCACATAACAACAGACAAATACACAGCCTCGCCCGTCATGCCCACACAAACAAACCAGGACAAAGAGACAGCCACAGACACAGCGGAGGTTTCAAATCCATTTAGTGACAGTGACGAATCGGTATTTCAATAAATAAATAAAAAACACCTTACCAGTGTCACTAAAGGTAAACGCAGAAGGTCTATTTCAGCTGCTATGGCCTTAAATAGAGAGATACCTTGAGCCCCACTGCAGAAAAAGGTTTAGACATAAACACACACACACACACAGACACACACACACACACACACACACACACAGCCCTGATCCTGTAGGAAGGGTGAGAGGAGATAGAGGGATCAGTGAGATGTGTACAGACGTGAGGAGACAGGAGAATCCGGTTCCACGTCTGCCTGGCAGACAGAATGAGGCGAATTCTCCCCAAATAGAACCAGAAAAAAAACCTCTGGTTCCATCTACAGAACCATCCTTAGCCTGCTGGCCGTATAGTATGGAGCGGTGCAAACTTGGTGTCTAGTACAGTATTGTGTCCTGGATGTGTGCGTGTGTTACCTCTCGTTCTTGCTCTGTGCGCTTGTCAGCTAATGTCTCCTGCTCTGTTCATCATGTAAAAGATGATGGCTTCAAGCCGTGCATCGTCCAAAACAATGGTTCGGGATGTGCAATGCACACCCCAGCTCCCAGAGGGGTTCCCGGATCAATGCTGACGGACCAATGAGAGTTGGGCGTGTTTGCGCGGGCTCGTCACACATCCCCCAGTCCTTCCCCACGCTCTCCGTCTCTCACACCCTGTGCCCCGTTCCCCCCTTTTCTTTCAATCCGTTCTCCCCCCCCCCCCCCCCCCCACTCTCTGTGTTTCCTCCCCGGTGTTGGCCAGCTCTTCCTAACCCCCCCCCCCCCCCCCCCGCCCTACAACCAGACCTATATTTATCAGTCCTCTGCTCTCTCTCTCTCCCCCTTCTTGTTCTACCTCCCAGGATGACTGTGTTGTGTGAACAGCTGCCGGTCGTCCACACAGGTACACGGCTGTGGACCACAGAGGTCTGGAAAACCACAGACACCCGTTCCCGGCATGCTGCAGGAGCATGTTTTCTTTCCGGCGACACAAGGAGAGAGCTGCCCAGACGCTGACAGTTCCTGCTAATGACGAGACAAGTCAGACGTCGTGATTGGCTCATTAAAAACGGCAGCGCTGTCTCGATGCTCGACACACTGTCGCAGGGAAGGAGCGACGAATAAAAAAAAAATCTTTTTTTGTTTGTGAGCGTTGTGTGTGTGTGTGTCTTTGTAGCGACACACATTCACGCGCGCACACACATACACGTCTACGACAGCAGACTTGCTTGGCAACAACGGCAGAAGGTCCCTTCAGAATAGACAAAATAATGACAGGGTAATGGCCACACGCACACACATGCTTACAAGCACACACCACTCTGTTTATCCACTCTTCTCACAGACAATTAGCCAGCTAAAGGTTTTGCTCCTGCAGACCATGTGGCTGACATTGTCACAATGGAAGGGGGGGGTACTAGGGATAGAGAAAGAAGCTCGCCTTCACGGCCGGTATACAAGCTTTTTATGAGGTGAAGCCGCCACCATCATCTTCATCAGATTTCAGCTGCTGTTTCCATGGCGGCGGCGCCCCATCTCTCCTGATGATAGATTTTGCTCACTGGGCAGCTGACAAACAACACATGCAAGGAGACGCACGCAGACGCACGCAGAGACCGACACACGGAAGCAGCTGCCAGGCTGCACGCGCTTGTGTCCTGTGTCCAGTCGTCGCTGCTCGCTTTCCATTCTCAGGAACACTTCACGTTGGATGTCTACATGAATGAGCATTAAGTGTTAAAGCGGGGGTCTAATTAACTTCTACCTGCCCCCCCCCCCCCCGCCCCCCACACACACACACACACACTCGCATTCACACCTCAGTCACACCCTGTCAGCAGGGTTGACATCCCCAAACAACCCGCAACAATCACAGCTGACAAAAAACTAAAACAGCTAACTTTTTATTTCCCCCTACGACATAAAGCAGAGACGGACGCGTGTGTGTGCGCGTGTATGCGTGTGCGGGTGTGTGCGGGTGACAGCATTACTGCACCCATAACAATAAACTGCCTGCTTTGTCCTGTCATATTTCTACTACGGTACACTGCGGAAGCTCTGAAATATTTGACAGTTTTGTCACAAAAACAACATTTCTGCGCTCCTCCTATTTGTTGTGTTTGCGAGTGTACTCGAGGAACAGGGGGGCCATGGCGCACACACACACACACACACACACACTGACAGAGGTGATCTAATGCTGATGCAAACCCTAGAGAGCAGAAGAGGTGATTTAGGATTAAGATATACCACAGGATTATAACAATATGCCACCTGAGGATCCTGATACTGCAGCCAGGAGGGCTTCACCCTCCAGGAGTCTCTCTCCCCCTCTCTCTCTCCCCCTCTCGCTCTCTCGCTCTCTCTGAGGAGTAGAGATCATAGAAGATATGGGATGTGATTTATGGTAACTGAGGATGGGAGAAGTGCTCAGGGGGAGGGCGGGTGGAGACCTGGAGGGAGTCAGAGAGGAATAGAAGGAATGATGCAGATGATTACCCTGAAAATGGAGGAGAGTGAAAGAGTGTGTGTGTCATTAATGGGAGCCTGGCGAAGGCCGGCCCGTTGGCCAGTGAGCGCTAGCCGCCAGGCCGCCACACACGGTACGGTACAGTCATGTGTGAAATTCCATCACGGCTCGGCGGGAATTTAATTTTTCCGTTTAACAGGCTTATGGAGAGCTGCTCAGTGGTGGGCTACTAAGCATGGACTGGACTGAAGATGTGGAAGAAGAGACGAATGGAGAGCAGGAGAGAGGGAGAGCAGGAGGGAGGGAGGGAGGGAGGGAGGGAGGGAGGGAGGGAGGGAGGGAGGGAGGGAGGGAGGGAGGGAGGGAGGGAGGGAGGGAGGGAGGGAGGGAGGGAGGGAGGGAGGGAGGGAGGGAGGGAGGGAGGGAGGGAGGGAGGGAGGGAGGGAGGGAGGGAGGGAGGGAGGGAGGGAGGGAGGGAGGGAGGGAGGGAGGGAGGGAGGGAGGGAGGGAGGGAGGGAGGGAGGGAGCATGCCCTGTAAGCAACCCCACTGCCCAGTTCCCCAGTTCAGTGTGTGTGTGTGACTCACAGTGATTTCCGATGAGCAGGGTCCATAAGTCGCAGCGTGTCTCGGATGACGCCCACTTTCACCTCCTCGTCCACGGGACTGGGGACATATTCAAACACACCGGGAGCCACCTACAGTACGTACACACACACACAATATTATTATTCCTGCAAGTGGTTAACATCATGGAGGGGATGATGATGACGATGACGATGATGTCACCTCCTGCTCGTGCTCTATCCTCATACTGGGGTTGGCGTTGACCTCCAGCAGCACAGGCTTCAGGTTCTTCATCAGAAGGATGTCAAATCCCAAGATCTGATTCACACACGCACAAATCAACATCTACCACTGGAGTCAGAGTGCATCGTGAAATTTGATTGGGTTTCCTGATCCGTTTTCCCCGTCGACTTGCTGTTGGGTCTACTGTACCTGAAAGCAGGAAGGCCCAGGCTTGCCGGGAGGGATGTCGGCCTGGTAGTGCACCCGAAGCTCAGGCACCAGCGCGATGACCGTCTTGATGACCAGCGAGATGATGTCTGACCACACCTTCTTGATGTCCACGCCTTTGGAGGCGAGCCGGTAGAGGACGCTGGAGAAGGTTCTCTTGCTGCCCGTGCTCAGGCTGTCGGAGTGGACAAAGTTGCCGCTCTGGACGTTGAGGGAGTAGTTGGTCAGGTGCATGAAGACGTGGCTCAGGTTCTTCTGACAGGGCTCCTGGGGGTGGGGGGTGGGGGATAGATGAACGGAGGGAGGGAAGGATGGAGGATGAATGAACGAAGGGATGGAGGGAGGGATCCCTCGACTGAAATGATACATTATCAGGAGCGTTGCGTTTCCCGTCATGGGAGAGCTGGTGTAGCAGCGCTGTACCTGGTAGGGCTCCGTGCAGAAGCGCGAGAGGCCCTCCTTAGCGATGTAAATCTCTAGCGGGCTCAGCGACTTGACCAGCACGTACAGGCGGATGTCAAACTTGAGCTTGTCAATGAGGAGGGGCTTGTGAATGTACTCCTGGACCACAGCCTGCCTGCCGCCGGGCGAGGCCCCGCCCATGAGGCGCAGGTCGTTGGGGTCGCGGATCAAGTAGATCCCGTCCCCCTGCGAGCCCCCGTCAGGCTTGACGATGAACGTGGGCTTCAGGGTGGAGTCGTTCTCCTTCACCATGCGGATCTAGATGGGGGGAGGGGAGGGCAGTTAGGGGAACCGTTGGGTAACTTGGTGGCTGTTTGTGTGGTTGACTGGCTGTCTGGTTGACTTGGACGGTCAATAGCCCCTGTTTTTAACCTCACCATAACTAGTGTTAATGAGATAAAAGGTAAGGTAAAAAGGCATCTACCGTTCAACGCGAGGTCATACAGGCTTATGTTCTCTTCTAAAAGAGAGAATATAAGAAAGAGGAGGACTCTCTCTCTCTCGCTCTGTCAGTCTGGCTACAGATAGTATTAATCCCAGCATAATAGCAGGTCTTTACAGTCTGTTAAGGGATTTACTGCAGCTGCTGCTTCTCAGTGGACCATCCCAATCTCCGTCACAATTATTCTAATCACACCAGACACATTAACGCATCATTACAGCTATTCACTCCTGATTATAAAAATGGTGCCCGTTTTAACAGTCGCAGTTGTGTGCTCCTATTCGGAGCCCTGAGTGCTGAGCGACTGAAGTGATATTCCTATGGCCTTTCTATGGGGTTCCTGTGAGGTTCCCCTGTACATTTGTAACAAAGGACACTCCTCCCTCCTCCACTTATGGTCAGACACCTATGGTATCTAGCCTGGCCTCAGTCTAAAACATCTCTTTAAATGTCAATTCATTTGACTTCTTTGCGTTTCCACCGACATGCTGTGCTTCTTTACTGCCCCCTAGAGCATAAGGTGTGAAGTACACCATTTCGGGAGCACAACTTGAGAAGGCTGGTACACAAGCCAAACATTACAGGTTCCACCCCCCCACCTCCCTCACTCAACCAATCCTTTCTCAAACTATTCTGAGAGGACTTTGCTAAGGTCCTTGTATAATATGAGGTTACTCTAGATCAGAGAGGGGAACTGTCAAGCCTGTATGAAGAACGCTGGCGCCCCCTTCTGACTGTAAACAGCTGTGCCAGTTTGTCAGAGGTTTTACCAGAGTTCTGCCAACTTTGTATTGCTGTGAAGAAAAAGGGCTGCTCATTCTCATGCAAACAATCAAACTCCTTAATCTATACGGTAGCCTTTACGCTTTTCAACGTTCGGCACATATTTCACATTAAAAGCGAATGGGCTGTCACCACACCTGAACTCATAAGGTTACCATCCACATGCCAAGATCTTGGACCATGACTCCAGCTGGACCCCTGACACCTGACTGTTGCTTAGGGTCTCAAATTAGCCACGCGGGTCATGCTGCCGTAGAGAGCCAACGTGTGTTCGTGCGTGCGTGCGTGCGTGCGTGATAAAACCACGGCTGGTGCCCAGCAGCTGTGCTCCTCTGGCTCGGCCTTGTCACCAGGCAGCTCAGAAGGGGTGCGTTCGAGAGCTTGTCGTTCTCCATTAGCAGCTGATCTGCTCTGCTCCTTAAACTGCTTAGCTGCTAGCGAGCCTCAGGACTATCCGTGTCGTCTACGTCCGCAGCCACTGACCACTGGATCTCCACCGCCGCGGACAAATGCTGAGCTGTGCGTCTTGGCCAGCACACAGAGGTCAAAGAAGGCTCTCGTCTAGATGTATGCAAGTCCAACCCCAATTAGGCCTGGGCCATTAACCGAAAGGGTTTATCAAATACAGGTGCAAGCCTGTGAGGATGCACAGGGTAGACCGTGTCACGCTTTACTGTGGGACATTTTCTGCCCTCTCACCACTGTCCCCCACTGGAGCAGCAAGTACACCCAGAGCAGGAACATACTGTTTGGAAGCTAAGAATAGTATTAAGTGCTTTGGGCTGAAGGTTTTCTCGCGGTTTGGAGCCAATCCAGAGAGGAAAGGAGCCAGGCATGAGACTTGAACAGTTTGACAAATGGCAGTCAGGATAACAGCCCGACACAAGTGAATGGCTTCCGTCTCGTTGTTTTGGTTGTCATTGTGTCCCACGGAAACTGATATGCGTCGGGTGACCATACTATATTATGAAAGAACAGGCCGGGACTTTCCTATCCAGGCTTAGTCTGCCTGGGTATTGTGCTGAGCCGTCTCCGGGTGCTGTGACCTCACTGGTGTTACCCAACTGGTGTCTTATTTGGGGTTGCATCTACCTGTGTGGAGAACTGCTGGAACTCCTCGGGCAGGATCCAGGAGCGAGGATAGAAGTTGTACTCTTCGGGGAAGAGCTCCTGCATGGTCCTCACGGCCCTGCTCAGGTTGATCTTCCTCAGCATCTCTATCATGCCTGGAGACGAGAGCAGGGAGAGGTGGGCGCGCACATTGGATAAGAGGACAGTCTGACAGTCTGACAGGCAGGAAGGCACACACAGACACGTAAACAAGGCAGTCAGGACCCACAGTAGAGAGACACACAGGCACACACACACACATTAAGCAGTCTGACAGTCAGTCGAGCAGGCAGGAAGCCAGGCGGAGAGCTTTCTGATCAAGAGTTGTAGGAGGGAAACAAAGTTGGGGTTGTGGTGCGTACTGTACTATATTGTACAGGCAGACCACTGCTGTCTGAGGCGGAGGGATACCCAGGTGGAGCAGTACGGGATGTAGTGTCAAAAGGCTGGCACCAGTGGGTTGAGGTGCTCTATACTCCAGCTCCTCACACTAATACAATAATCTCTCCTCAGGTTATTATTGTGGCCAAGCAGGACAGCGCTAACTACTGTATTAGCCTCACCATAACGAGCCCAGCTCAGTGACACATGGCACCCTGAACAACCGGCATGCACGCAACCTCAAGATGGACAGGTGTGTGCATATTAGGAGCATGTGCATGTCATGTTATGACTTGTGCCAGTTCGGTGGCTCGCGTTTTAAGAGCTCGGGGGGAGGCATTTACCTGGGAACTTGTTGACCTGACCAGAGACAATGTTGTCGTTGTCATGGAAGGAGACACCATGCCAGTAGATATCACAGGCTGTCCTTCTACCTAGGGGAAACTGGGGGGAGAGGGGACAGATAGAAACACATTGTACACATTGTTGTAAACAAAAAAACTGACTGCGAATGCACACTCAAATCAGCAAATTCTACTGGAAGATGAAGGCACGGTTAATTGCAACTACTGTGTAGTTCAAATTATGTCCACAAAAAGCAGATACCTAGCCTATGAGAAGATCTGCAGAATCTGGGATGTCATTGGTCTAGTTATCCCAGTTAGTTCAAGTCTGGTAAGCTGGGTTCATTGAAGGGTCGCTCCACCACTAAACCGAGATACCATGGGAGGATTAGCTCCACCCTGCAGGCCATGGACCAACACACCTGATATTATAACACACGCACCTGTACACACACACGCACACACACACACCTTTCAGCAGGACCCAAGATGACCAGAGGCAAACCAAAAGATTTTTGGGGGTGCGTTACCCATTTAGATATTTTGTTTACCAACAGATTATTACATAATTATTGGTCATCAGTGGTAATTGGCCACAACTTTTTGTTAACATTTGTGCCTATATAGATATATCTGTTGAGTGCTAAATCTGGCTGACAATATCTTCCGACATGTGTCCGTCAACCTGTGAAACCGAGGGTGAAATTAATTCTATGCAAACCATATGCTCTCATAACTATTACCCAAGAAGGTAATAGTTTTGACCCGAGCACACCCAGATCTCAGCCCCAATAAACAGCTCAGCTTTCCCTAGCCCAGTCCAGACCGGTCCAGTCATTCAGCACTGCACCAGTCCCAGCCAAGCCAGACAAACTTTTCCCAACTTGACAAGTCATGGGTGTTTGATTGTGTGTGTGTGTAACCAGACTGTGTGAGAAAGGCTGAAGGACGAGGAGAGCTCTGTGTGTGTTCACATGCGAGTAGGTACGTCTGTGTGTGTGTGTGTGCGTGAGAAAGATTGGAGTGGCCTGCATGAAGTCCGGCTATAAATACAACAAAGCATCCCTCTACTTTCTCTACTGTGCCTTAATCTGATCACATCGGATATAGGCCACATTCATTTGGGCTGTATCTAGGGGAGGAGCCACCAAAATAGCCCAATGATGGTGTGATGGAACGTCCTGCTCGACAGTAGCCATAGGCTCATCAGTACATGACATTCACGTACACACACACACACACACACACACACATACACACACATTTTGGGCCACTTGTGCTTTGATTGAGAGAATAATGGACCGTTAGTTCTAGTTCCAGCTCCGTCCAGTGGAGAAGAAGGATGAGGTCATCTCTAATTCCTCGCCATCAGAGCTGGCACACAGCCCCCGACATAAAGGAGCCTGGCCAGGACTTGGCAGGCTGGCACCAACCCCCACCAAACCCCCAATACCCACCATGAGACTCACTGTTTGATAACCATCCATTGGTCAACAGTAAATGCCTTATCTGTTCTATAAGCCTGTTGTTTCACTAAGAACAAGACCCGAGGGTTACACAAAAGGTTTTCATAGGATATAAGTGTGTGTGTGCGTGTGAACATGGGTGTGTGTGCATGGCCCAACAGTTGACTGCTTCTATCCACACATAGCCTGGTTTATTTGACGAATGGTCACATGTGCGTGCACACACACACACACTTACTTTTTATGCTATATCTGCTATGTTAGGGCTATTTGCGTCTTTCAGTCCACTTACTGAGTGGAATAGTTAGAAAGGTAATCCGTCAGATCCAAATTATAAGTACACTATTCTCTCTATTAAACAAATGGCTCAAAATCTCAATCTGCCCGTTCCCTCCACCCCAGTGGGGACTTTAAATCTATCGGATTATGAGGGATTACATCTAATCATTTCCCCTTTAAGTGAGAGAAGGCCATATGCTGAAAGTCAGCTGGCAAAATCCTTGGCCTTAAAACTACTGTGCCATCAAAACGACACCGTCAGCAAAACAACCGAGCTGGGGAGCGCTTGAGGACGATAGTCAGGCTGGCCACAGAAACCAAAAAAGGAGAGGATGAGCAGTGATGTGAGGCAGGGAGAAGGGTCACTCGGAACGCCACGCTGGGCTGGTCTATGTCAGGAAGAAAGATGATGTTGCCGTCATGACGTTTATTGCACTGTGTCTCGTAAAATAGAGACTGTTCATTGGCACTCACCGCTATACTAGGGAGTCAGGTGGCTGAACGGTGAGGGAGTCGGGCTAGTAATCAGAAGGTCGCCAGTTCGATTCCCGGCTGTGCCACATGACGTTGTGTCCTTGGGCAAGGCACTTCACCCTACTTGCCTCAGGGGGACTGTCCCTGTACTTACTGTAAGTCGCTCTGGATAAGAGCGTCTGCTAAATGACTAAATGTAAATGTAATGTATACTTAGACCTGTGCAATTCCAGTGACTGATTATTTGCTGCAATCTCAAACTGTTTTTGTATGTTACTTTGGATTAATGTGTCTGCTAAATGAAAACATGGGAAGGTAGAAAGCCCACTGGAAAAAGATAGAAAGACTCATGTCAGGCTTATAAGTAATCATTGCACTGTGATGAATATGAAAGATAGCTAGCTCTGCTTCGTGGATTCTGGTACGGTCAGAGCTCTGTCTAAACGTATGAAGGAAGAAAACGAGAGAGGCGGGTCCCACACTGCACGTCCAACATAGCTTGACACTGTGAAAGATGAGACCCAACACTCTACACTGCCCACCAGTCGGTGCGGTACAGGCAGGAATCTGAGAGTCATCTCTATGACATCATCATTACAGGATTACAATCATTTCACCTTCACATTGGCAACTGTGCCAGTGGGTCTGATACAGGGGTTCCCAACCCTGGTCCTCAGGGCACCACTGTCCTGCATGTTTTAGATGTTGCCCTGCTCCAACACACCTGATCCAAATTAATGGTCATAAGCAGGCTTCTGCAGAGCTGGATAACGACCCACTTGTTTGAATCAGGTGTGTTGGAGCAGGGAAACATCTAAAACATGCAGGACAGGCGTGCCCTGAGAATCAGGGTTGGGAGCCACTGGTCTAATACACTTACGGTCACACTCACAGAGCAGGTAATAGCCTACTAGGTCAATGGGCTTTCTGAACTTTCAGCACCACTGAAAGATCTTTTTCAATTGGATCCCCAGCTCTCCTTGTCTTGGAGGTACAGCTGGGGGAAGAGGGCTTCAGTGACAGCCCGCCACCTCCATAACTTCTCTTAAGGAGAAGTTCAATAATGAGTTCAAATATGGAAGTTAGTTCTCAGCGAAGAAAGTCTTTCCCTAAGTGGTCCAAACGCTTTACCCTGAGCTGCTTGTCATTTATAATGGAAGAGAGAGCCCAATAATAGATGGGAGGTATTAGCTGCCCATCCTTCAGCGTGTGGTGCCGAACAGACGGTGCACGCCTTCCGAAGTGAGGGCCAGCCATATCAATTAGCCATCTCATAAATGTATTAAGGGCATGGCTCTCCATTTAGAACTGGCCTAACGCAACGCAGCTGTTAGTTTATCCACGCAACAGTGAGTTGTCAGGTTCAAGTGACAGGGTTATAAGTGACTGAGTACTCCTTCATCAATTGTTTGGATGCTGTCAATACACACCTTAATTTTTGCTATTATCCATGAAAGCCTAAGGATATGCTAGGTATATTATTAAGGCCTAGGCCTAAATGTTACCCGTAAAACAATGCCCTTTTAATTAAAGTAGCTCTCCGAGCTACGCTTTCAATGTAGGCCTTTTCATGATCAAGCAATTAGCCTAAGTTACATTTAAATATTGGATGCAGTTATCTGCAGATGAAATAACATATCTGTATCTTTGGCAAACATAAAATCTAAGGGATATCCCATTGTCACAGAGGCCTGTACTGTATGTTAGTTTGAGGAGTGACAGAGAGATATGTCAGCATTTATGTTGGCAAAACCCAGCATTGTTACCTCTTTCCATTTCAGCTGCTTAATGCTAAGCTTCAGTGCTTCCAGCGATGTTTTGGCTTTAGATGTGTCCACGGTGACAGGTTTCCTCTTGGCAACTTTGTTACCATCTTCTTTGACGCCTTTGACGTCTTTTATTTGGTGGTTGGGCCCGACGTTACCGTTGCTTTCCGTCTTTCCTTGCAGAATCTTACCAGTACCTTTTATTTGAAGCGTATGGTTATGACCAATTCGGTTTAGAATCCTCCCGGCGTCGGCGTGTACTTTCGATCCGTGCAAGGCAATGTCTGGGTCCTGTTTACAGCATGTGTTTTTATCGTCTTTCGCCAATTTGCCTCTGCTTTTACTCCGATTCCTGCTAGTAACGGAGGTCTTTGATGCATTCCGACCAGTGGTGGTGGTGCTGTTGCTCGGCGGGATGGGTGAGACAGATGCGGGCGGGGATGCCTCCGCAGGCATTTCTTCCCCCCCGTCCTCAGCCCCACTACCAGGCTCTTTTTCCGCATCCTCGCCGGATGACTTCATCTGCTCAAGCTGAACCTTGGCTTTCACATAATGATCACTCATTATACAGATCTATGCGACTGGGCAGGGCTCTGCTACACCACACTGCCCAGTTAGGTGACAACTGCTTGCAATGGTAAATAATATTTAGCATCGCTAGAGTGGAATCACCTCGCCCATTTCATTTACACAGCTAACATTAGCTAGTTAGCTAGTCTTTCTGTTTGTTTCAATTAACAGTGCCTCTACCTCTACCCCATAAACAATGCATTGCCATTGTCAGTCACCTGTCAGCATAGCTACACAAACATTACCGTTACTCCCAACACGTGTTTAATCTACTAGCACAGACTCACAGCAAATTGGCAGTAATTGACAATTACATTGTTCGCCAATTAGCATAGCTAACGCAGGATAGCATCCTGACAGAGCATGACTGATCTTCTGTACACAACAAAATGCTCTATTTTGTGGCATCCAATAAAACTTCCCCAAATTACTAACCGACTTTACAATTCCCGTTTTACAGTCATCGCCAAAGAGATAATTGAATACCGGATGACAAGACCGGGGAGGACCGGCGTGCAGCAGCTGTCAGGGCAGTGCCATAGTCTGGAGCAGTCGGTTAACGTCTAAGCAGTCGGCTAGCTTCTGCGCCCCTGACTGTTTTGGTGCCGTTGTCAAACAAATCGACGGAAGCCTTCGAGGTACAGAACAGTGGTAGGCGCACAGTTCAACACGTCGAACAATTACACATAATGGATTACATTGGCAAAAACCTATTAAATAAATAGCTTTATCGACGTGCATCGAATTTACATCTCTAAATGAGAACGCAGATCAATGTTTTGCTAACCTATTTGACATACTTGAACCTGAGCCTCTGTTGTGTTAACCAAGGTAATTATGTTCGATTACACATGCATTTCTCTGTTTGGGCAGCAGATGGCAGGATGGACCTGTTTCAGAGATTACCCTGCCCAAGGGCAACTACTGTTATGAGGGCCTCTCCACTCTGTCCCCATAAATCTCATTGCCAACGAATCAGCCCTGATACTTTCAACAGTCCAAAACGCTGATATGCAATCTATGGCTGTATAATTTTCTGTGATCGTACTTGGGAATAAATGTAGACAAATATTATCACATTGCGGGACTAAAGTAGGAATACAGTACAGTAGCCTCTTGTAGCTACTGTAGCCTACTGTAGGCCTACTCCATGTCTTAGAAAGCAAGTATAGATCCGTTTTTGGTCAGAACTGGAAGTGTATTGTGATTCCTAACGGAATGTCAGTAGTTCAGCCTTCAAAAGTCATGACAGTATTGAAATCAACCATTGGACTGGAAAGTCAAATTGCCCCGAGGGCCTTGTAGACTCTGCATGTGCAGTTGGTGACAATGATGGGGTAAGGGAGGGAGGGGTGTAGCCTACTCGATTACCTCATGGTTCAGTGGGTAGCCCATTTGGCAACGTTTTCCCAGAAGACTGGTTTACGTCATGATTTGGGACTTTGCTCTTGAGAGTCGCTTAGAGGAGTGGGGTTTGCGTTATTCAAAAACACCGTCAGCAAACCTCATACACCTGCAGTGTTAAAATTATTTTAGAGCGAGCGATAAGTTGAACGTCTGATAGCCTAAGTGGTGAAAGGTAGAATATATTCCTAAAATTTCAGAACCTATAGACCTACGACAAAATATTAGGAATTAAGGAGCTTGTAGCTGTTCGGAAAAGCAAAAAGAGGCGCACAAATCGGTCTTTTTGAAGTCGGGATCCCTGAGCTTCGAAAGCGCGCTTCTTCCAGTTGTCACAATGGAATCAATCTCAGCGGAGCGGTATCTCTAGTATTCGGTAGATTCATAGTGGGTCCGCGGTTATGCTTTCCAACATGTGTTCCCTTTCACGTTAACATAGATCTCCGGTGTTCTTTGCCTCTGGACAGAAGTCTGGCTTGATACTATTCGAGAATGCCCGCGCGGAACAGGTACAACCTGGTGGATGATGTGGCGGACTCGCGAGTCCCCCTTCATAACGAAGAGGCATACCAACACGGGATCAATTTTCAAGCCAAGGTGACTAGGCTATAGGAAATTATATTTTACGGTTTGGTAGACATATACTCCGTGTTTATTCTTCAATTTCCCGCTTAAGATAACCGACCCTTCGGTGGTTGCCATGGATGAGATCCGGATTAAATGTCTCTTGTAGTGCTCAAATGTAGGCTACTTTTGCTTTTGCTGGACAGGTGCATTACTGCATATTATTAACTGATACATTATAAGGTATCATAACAGTGTTAACATGGAGAGGAAGTAATTTGAAAACATTTCCCTCCATAACCGAGTCGGTGCCAAATACACAAACTGTGTTTGTCAGCCTACTTAAAACAGAGGGAAAAACGTAGCTATATTTACACCATAACAGTTGTTACTGTTTATACCAGCATGGAAGACCAATGACAATGTTTAGAACGTCACAGTTTCAATCACATGGGTAATTGGTCTCTGAATATATAGGTTATTAATAATGTGGCTACCGATAATGTGTTTTTTACATTTTCTCACTGATTGTTGCAAATGTTGTATGATAATGTTAGAGTTAATTGTCTCCTCAACTTGATTATAAAATGCGACATGTATACATTTGAGTAGCAGTGACTACAGTATGTATGTGTGTGTGTGTGTGTGTGTATGTATGTGTGTGTTGTAACTAGTGTGTGACTAATCGTGTGTGTTTATGATGATGCAGTATGTGGGAAGTCTGGACGTGCCCAGGCCCAATAGTCGGATGGAGATTGTGGCGGCCATGAGGAGAATCAGGGTAAGTTTTAGACACTACCACACACAGATAAGGCTGAGCCTTGCAGAATAAGAAACCACTCGAAAACTCGGACATACTTTTCTTTGTCTTTCAACGTCTGCACCCACGCGCACACGTACGTCCTCCACACACTGCAATTGGGGACAGTGGTTTTTCCTATACTTTGTTAAGCGGGAGAGCACAGTTTTATCCCTTGAGTGAGCCACAGTGTTTTCTGCTTGCACACTGAGCTCTGTACTGTCTGCAGTCAGTTCCTCTCAGGGTTGATATCTTTCTACGCGCCGACACACACCTGAATAATACCGCCTTGTCCTATGCTGCAATTACACAGCACAAACACTGCTGCTCTGGGAAGTTTACCATCTTCATTCACAAGGAGCCATTTATAGGACAACAAAGAAAACATGGGAATACACTGACGTAGAGGGAGAGGGTGTGTGGATTTTGGGGAAATGAGAGAGAGGGAAAGGGAGAGAGAAAGAGAGAGAGAGAGCAAGAGAGAGAGAGAGATGGGAAGGCGGGGGGAGTTTGAAGATAGAGTGGTGGGAAATAAAGTGTGCATAACATACACACCTTACCCGAGGCCACCTCAACATGATTGTGTGTTTTTCAGGGAAGAGTTACTGTGTAAGCAGGACTGCTTTCAGCACGCGTGTAGTTGTGTGTGAGAGAGTTTGTGTATGGGCTTTGAGGAGGTTCGGTTGTTTTTGCTCTGATCATTGCGCTCGGATGAACTGCACTCTTGGAGTTGACAAGAGGTGACCGCAAATCAGCCCTGTCTCAGTTGATCAGCTTTATTGGTTCTCTCTCTCTTTCCCTTTGACTCTCCTCTTTTGTTCTTTTGACTCTCTTTTGCTCCTTACTTTTTCTCTATCCCTCTCCTTCTTTTCCTCTCCCTCCCATTCTTTCACTCCCTCCCCCTCCCTCCCCTTCCCTCTCCCTCCTCTCCCTCTCTCTCTTATTCCCCTCTCTTATATTTCCCTTCCACTGTTATCCACTGTATTGCCCTTCCACCTGACCCATGTTCAAAATATTTCTGCACTTCCCACTGCCTCATTCATCCTCCTCGGTATACAGCCACCCTAGTGGAGTACAATGCAAGTGCATTGGACATCACGCATCAGTGAGAATGTCGAATGAGATGAAAGTCTCTCATCTAAGTGTGTCACTGGTTAGGTTGAGACATGACACAGTTGTGACTCAAGCCTTCTTTAACACCCTGCACACCCCAGAGAAATCACACCGGAGGCTTTTAGGGAATTTCTAAGTGACTGGATGGAATTGCTATTTCCTTTCTACTTAAAATTCTGTAACACTCTCGTTATTGTTCTTCTCTCTCTCTCTCTCTCTCTCTCTCTCTCTCTCTCTCTCTCTCTCTCTCTCTCTCTCTCTCTCTCTCTCTCTCTCTCTCTCTCTCTCTCTCTCTCTCTCTCTCTCTCTATCTCATTATTTAACTGCACTTACTGTGAAACTGTCTCCAGGATTATAGGTCAGTGGGTGTTTTTTCAACAATGGAAGATGTGGTCTTTGGACGTATTCTGTCCAGTAAGAAGTGGGTTATAGTGTTTGTGTGAGAGAGGCAGCTTGCTGACATCTCTGTGTTAAGTGAATAAATGGGATCCCTAGAGGAGCTTTATTTGAGGGAGTGGGGATATTTTGCGCTACTTTATCAACCTGTGAGTAAGTGGGCCTGTAGAACAAAAAAGCACCAAAATGTGTGTGTGTTTGGGGGTGTGCGTGTGTAGAGGGATGTGGGGTTGGGGGGGTGGTGCCTGCGTAAGTATTTTTATACAAAATTCAGCCTTTTTACGTAACAACTGACTGTTGTTATGTGAAATGTGGAACTGTAGGTCTACTTAAAGGACATGACAGTATGACTGTACATTGTAAACATAATGCTCAAATAAAACAGTTGGGAAGAAGCTCTCTTTTTTTTTCCCTCCATCGCCCCCTCTCCCTGTCTCTTGTCTTTCTTCCTCTCTGCCCCCCTCTTAATCATGTTTGCTCAGTGGCGTGAACTAACTCAGCCAGTGTTAAACCATCTGCAAAAACACCCCTCCCTCCCTCCAGCTTCCCTACGTCCACTCAAGTGAGGGAAGCCACCAAGTCCCAGATAGACAGTGAGACAGCGAGGGAGGATGGTAGACAGACAAACAGACAGACAGACAGACAGGCAGGCAGGCAGGCAGGCAGGCAGGCAGGCATGCATGCATGCATGGGCATGCAGGGAGATAGACAGACAGACAGACAGGCTGTCAGGCTGCAACAGAGAGCCACAGAGATAGGATGGCAGGGAGGTAGACAGGCAGATGGTCAGGAAGGTAGACAGGTAGACAGACAGACAGTCAGGAAGGTAGACAGACAGACAGACAGACAGACTGTCAGGAAGGTAGACAGGTAGACAGACAAACAGACTGTCAGGAAGGTAGACAGACAGACTGTCAGGAAGGTAGACAGGTAGACAGACAAACAGACGGTCAGGAAGGTAAACAGTGAGAGGTTGGCAGCCAGGTGGACAGATAAATAGACAAGCACGGAGGTAGAGAGACAGAAAGGCAGGCAAACATGCCATGCATTTATTTTTTGATTACTGCTGGTGGTGGGGGCTGGTGGATTCCGTTCTGTTATAATTAGATGCTCAGGAGGGGTGCAAGGGTTGAGAGGGGGGCTAATTGTTTTGTAACTGTGCCCATTTCTCAATGGAATACTCCTCTGCAAGTCAACTATAGTCAACAACTACTGTCAACAACTGTCTCTGCATATCTGTTTAAAATGTGTAATTTAAACGTGTGTTGGGGTGGTGTGTGGCTAGGTTGTGTGTTTCCATGCCCAAATGTGTGATAGGGTCACGTCTGTGTGTGTATGTATGTGTGTTGGAATGGGGTGTGGATGTGCGCGTGTGTGTGCGTGCCTGCACATGCTTCTGAGAGGGGGTTCTGCTTTTGCTTCTGATTTTGTGCCTAAGCTCTCTTGACAGCAAAATACAGTAGCTGGCTGGTTATATCTCAATAATGAATGGCCCTGATAAGTTATGGCTCTGCTCAACCTATGGGAATAGTCTTTATGGAACTGTGTGTGTGTGTGTGTGTGTGTGTGTGTGTGTGGAGTCAGATGGCTGAGCGGTGAGGGAGTCGGGCTAGTAATCAGAAGGTAGCAGCATGGGGAGTCAGGTGGCTGAGTGGTTAGGGAATCGGGCTAGTAATCGGGCTAATAATCAGGGCTAGTAATCAGAAGGTAGCCGGATCAATTCCCCGCCGTGCCAAATGACGTGGTGTCCTTGGGCAAGGCACTTCAGCCTACTTGCCTCGGGGGGAATGTCCCTGTACTTACTGTAAGTCGCTCTGGATAACAGCGTCGGCTAAATGACTACAATTTAATGTAAATGTGTGTGAGCCTGTGTATTTTTCTGATGGAGTAACTTCAGTGAATGGTAGTGGCCTACCATCAAGCTCGATCTGGAAATAGTATTCACAGTCTTGTCTATGGGACTAACATAAAACATAAAAACTCTCAATTATTGATGCACTTCATGTGTTTCTCATGTGTTGGCATCGCATTGTTAGCATTACAAAAGGGCTGGTACTAAGTATAGCTCTCTTCCCTTAACTGCACTGAATCCATGACCCTAAGAGCAAGGCAGCAACTATTCAGGTTTCGGATAGCTCAGTATTGAGAGTTATTACTATCTCTCTCTATTACTCTGTAATACTATTACTAATATTAGTTATTACTACATAGTATAGTTCTTTGCGTAACGAGAGTGGCTAGCTACATCAAGTCCCAAAGAAGTGAAGACGAGGTGTGGGGCATGTGGTTTATGGGTTTAAGAGCCTGCGGAGACGTGACCTTCATCTTGGCGTGGCACAGGAAGTGGCACAGGAAGTGGGACTGCCAGCGTTCTGATCAGTCCACGGGCCACTCTAGGAGCTTTTGATGGGGTCAGAGATGTAGTCAGTGGCAGATTTCAAGTAATTAGCTCCCATCTAAATGACTATTGACTGCCAGGAGGTTGTCCCTCTCTCTCTCCACCCCTCTCTCTCTCCCTCTCTCTCTCTTTCTCTCTCTCTATCCATTCCTCTCTCTCTCTCTCCCTCTCTCTCTTTGATTTGAACTGGGCCTCACAGGCCTTCTTTATATTGCCAATAACGGTTGTTGACTGATGCCTGTTCTCTGCCCATGGAGAGATCGAGATAAGCACTTTCATTCAGATTTCAGTGACCGGGAGGGAGGGAGAGAAAGACGAAGAGGGGATGAAAGCAGAAGAGAGGAGGTGGATAGGAAAGAGAGAGATAAGAGGAAAGGAGAAGGATGGATGAAAGAAGGCAGAGCAGATAGATAATCTCTATAGAGATGGTGATGTTGGGAGAGAAGGAAGGAAAACACTGTTTGAGCCCAGCGAGCCAAAGCCTAAGCAGTTACACACACATACACACGCACACACACCTGCAGGTCAAGCTGAGATGGGATGAAAAGAGGCCTTTCTGGTTGAGACTTTCCTGTGGAGACATTCTGAGCTGGAATAGTGGTCCCCCCGGGGGCCAAGAAAAATAAATGAAGAAGGAAAAAGAATATCTGTCTGTGTGTGTGTTTATGTGTGTGTTTGTGCGCATATGTGTGCTGCTCCATTTCTGTATGGTAATAGCTTCAGTAAACCTTTCACCAAGGCTGTCTGATCAAGGGCTGGACCGAGGCCTTCACAGCTCACTGCCTCCAGACAGCTATATCTGTCTGTTTGCCCTTGGGGGAAATATTACTGTTGCACTCTCTTTCTCACACGCAAACACACTCACTCTAGCTCTTTCGGTTTCTCACTTTCCCTCACCGTCTGGCTCCCACTTTAGCTGGGCTATTTTCAGATCGTCAGCATCTCCAGAAGGATTCCCCGACCCAATATTTATTCATGTCCATGTATTTCAACCCTCCACCATCCCCTATTCACCCCCCGCTGTTTTGCTCCTCTCCTTCTAAAAATAGCTCTGCCCAGTCCAGCCCAGGCTTCAGTGTCTGTCCAGGCGTGAAACGTCAACAACAGGTTAGGGGGTGCTACGAGGTTGAGGGCTGTCCGCCTGTTTACCCACCTGCCCGTCTCCCTGTCTTTGTGTGTGTCAGCTCATCTCCCTGTCCGCCTGTCTGTGTCAGAGGAGAGGCGGACTCCAGAGGAGAGGATGGGGTGGGGGTGGGGCCCGAGTCGACGAGCAGTTGGTGTGGGGGGCTGTGAAGGAAGGTGGGTGCGTGCTGCAGATGACAGATGGAGAGACAAACTCTCTACCTTGCTGGTGTCACTGTCACCTCCTCTGTGTATGAATGCTGATCGTTTTGTTGTGGTTTTGCCGCCGGGGTGCGTGTGTGTGTGTCAGAGAGACACACACGCGCGCTAAGTCTGCTAAGGGCTTAGACTTGGATGGATCAGTGATATATGGGATGTCAAACAAACAAACAAATATTGACCGAAAAACTAAAGGAATTACACCTCCTAAATTCTTCTCCCAGAGGAATCTGACAACAGCTGAGCCTTTTGCCGCCTCTAAATCCTCTCTGCCAAAATGTCACACAGTTGAGATCTGTTTCTTTTAAACAACCGTATATATGTACGTGTATGTGTTTACTGTGTACGCCCAGTGAGTGTGTGTGTGTCCAGTCTGTCCAGCATCAAGTGTATAGTTAAGTCCACTCAGTAGACTTCATCAGACTCACTTCATCACAGTAGGGACAGCTGTTCCCCTGCAGCCGACCCAGGCAACCTGCTGACTCTGAAAGAAGCCCATCCCTCTCTACTGTCACCCTGCCTCCATCTTAGCCCTCTCTTCTCTCCATCTCATATCTCCCTCTCTATCTCCTTCGAACCTCCCCCTTCTCTCTGTAGGCGAAAAGCTGCTTATGTCTAATGATGCCAAGATCTTCGTTTTTTTTGTTCTCATCACTGGCACCGAAGCACTTCTAAACTCAACCATCTTTGAAGGGCACACCCTCAAAACACACACACACACACACACACGTTGCAGCTAACACCATAATCACTGCCTCTGTAGTGACAAATGAAATGAAAATGGTCTGTTTAGCACACGAACATCAAACACACTAACCCAGCGATCCAGAATCAGTACTGATAGCAACTGTGAGCATGTTTGTTGTCCTGTGTGTGTGCTATGCAATAATTGTAGGTATTGTATTTTAGGACCATGTGTGTTCACCCCTGCATCACATGGCATGTCATGACATTAGATGATCAATTTAAGCCAGTGATCACGTTAGACACAAACATGTGTTGGCTATTGCATTATGGCCCATGTTTGCACTGCAACAATTACCAATACCCCCCCCCCCCCCCCCCAACACACACACATACGCACACACCCTCCAGGGATTTACACACAGAAATACACACACTTGAATTTAATAACAGTCGTTTAAATGGGAGCAGAGCTACACTCTCCCTGGGGGTGTTACTGATCTGTGGTGATGGGGGGGGTGGCGTGGGGGGGGGGCTGGGTTATGGGGTATGGAGGTCACAAAAGGGAGGGCGGGCTCTGGGGAGTGGGTGAAAGAAAACACTTAATTGGTGTATTGTCTCGGTTGTTTTGTTGACAAGATGGTTGTGTGTGAACAGATGTACCGGAGCCTGGTGGCCTACATGTGTCTGCTGGTGCAGTCTCAGACCTTCCCCCCCCCCCCCCCCCCCCCCCCCCGCCCTGGGTGGATGTGAAGGGGTTAACTCCACTCTGCCCACTGGCCTTGTTGTCCTGGCCCCTCCTCCCCCTGTTCTCAGCACTCAGCGGGGCTCACTCTGACTCCAACTTTGACTTGCATACTAACTCCCTCTCATAGGATCGACTGGAGAGACTCAATCAGAGCATTGTTCTCTCCTTCTCCTCTCTCTCTAGCTTGTTTGTGTTGTTCATGTTGCTATGTCCGTTAGGCAGAGTTAGATGATTCCCTCTCTCTTTGTCAAATGTAATGGTAGACAGCAGGTCTTTTTCCACATGGATAACCAGACAGACAGACAGACCGATGGATAGACAGACAGGTAGACAAGCAGGCAGACAGGGATACAGACAGGCTGCCAGGTCTGTTAACTGGGACAGCACAGAGGAATAGAGCCACTATCAACCCATGTCCTAGCTTGTATCGCCCCTCTCATCCATTTGTCCTTCCCCCAGTCCTCCACCTCCCCCACCTCCCCCAGTCCTCCAGCTCCCCCAGTCCTCCACCTCCCCCAGTCCTCCAGCTTCCCCACCTCCCCCAGTCCTCCAGCTCCCCCACCTCCCCCAGTCCTCCACCTCCCCCAGCCCTCCACCTCCCCCACCTCCCCCAGTCCTCCACCTCCCCCAGCTCCTCCACTTCCCCCAGTCCTCCAGCTCCCCCACCTCCCCCAGTCCTCCAGCTCCTCCAGCTCCCCCACCTCCTCCCCCACAGGCTGTATCAGCTCTCTCTAATCACTTGGTTTATTTACCTTGACAGTCCTCTTATCTCTCCATCTCCTCCCACACCCAATCCCTCCCCCAGTCACCCCCACACCCACCACCACTGCCACCACCATTAAATAACTATAACCTCCCCCAAACACCACCTCCTCACCGCCGGCCCTGTCCCAAGATGGCACAGAAAAACATCCGGCAACATCTTCAGGACAGATCTCATCTCCTCTCATTTCACCACTGCTGTCACTACCACTCACTGCTCCTCAATCACGACTGCTGTGTGTGTGTGTGTGTGTGTGTGTGTGTGGGCATACGTGCGAGAGAGCACCAGAGAGTTAGTGTGTTTAAGTCAGTGTCCACACGGGTGTGAAAAGAGCAGGTGTCTGGTTGAAGGTTTTCATTTTTCCTGAGTGAGTCACTGAGTCACAGCTAGCCTGAAGTACTGTAGCTAGCTACCTATCTTCCCACAAAGGATGGATCGCAGTCATAGCTCACTCTCTTCCACCAACAAGACATGGTCTATGTTGACAAGGCTTATGTTGACCACTGAAACTGCAGAGCTGCA
Source organism: Hypomesus nipponensis (assembly GCF_054491055.1). Classification (NCBI taxonomy): domain Eukaryota; kingdom Metazoa; phylum Chordata; class Actinopteri; order Osmeriformes; family Osmeridae; genus Hypomesus; species Hypomesus nipponensis. The sequence continues at coordinate 3,778,249 of NC_140382.1, read as the reverse complement.
ATCTCTAGTGCTTTAAGATGGCTTCACTCACAGCTCAGTATACATAGCTGGATGTTGTCAGGGACTTTAACAGACTGTCTGGAGTTCCTGTGTCACACAGAGCTGAGTCAATGAAAGGACTCTCTTTCTTTCTTGCTTTACATGCTCTCCCTCTCTCTGTCCTTCTCTCCCTCTCAGTCTCTCTGTCTCTCTCTCTCTTTCGATTTTCCCCCTCTCTTTCTCTCTCTCTTTTTCTTTTTTCTATTGCTCAGCTCTCCAGGATCTGCAGTTTGTCCTGAGTTAACTGCACATGTCAGGCCACTCCTCTGGTCTCCCTGGCAACCAACATTGCTGCTGAGGCATGTCCTCTTCTCCTTTTGAAACTTTTCTTTAAGAGTGGGAGTGCGCGTGTGTGTGTGTGTGTGTGTGTGTGTGTGTGTGTGTGTGTGTGTGTGTGTGTGTGTGTGTGTGTAACAGTAATAAAAGGTTTAAGTGTAGAGCATTCGGGTAAATCTTTACCCAACCTTAAAAAGTTTGTCCCTCATCTGTCCCCGTCCATCCGTCTCTCACACACAGGCCAGTGCGAGCGGGTGACAGACTCCCGGAGCCAGGGTCATTCTGCTATAGGTCAGTTGTTTGCTGTGTAAAGATTGAGGACACTGCCGGAGGCTTTTCAACTGAACGATAGCACTGCCCTACTTCGAACAATGTTAGTGTGTGTCTGTGTGTGTGATCATCTCCATGGCCTCGTCTCTCTCCAACTGGATGCTCTGCCACTTCAGACGCCTCAAGGTGTTTCTCTCTTTTCTTCCTTTCTTCCCCCTGTGCATCCATAAAGGAGTGTCTGGTGGCCTAGCTGTGTATATGCATGCACTTCCGCACATTTCCGAGTGTGTCTATGAGTGTGCGATAGTGGCACAGGCCATCAAGCTCAGTTTGAGGACTATAATAAAAAAAATGACAGTTTACCAGCTTCCTTCCCTCTCTCTCTATCTCTCTCCCTCCTTCTCCTCTATCTCCCCAGGCCCCCAGCTTACAGACGTGTGTTGTTAACTGTCACTAATGACTCATATATAATGTAAGCAGGTGGGGAGAGTAGAACATCTCCATACTGTAGGAATCTGGACGGATACTAGAAAGTTCTGCACGCTTCTGTCAGGGTGTGTCGGATCTAGCAGTGGTGCCACACTGGAACACCATTTGGAGAAAGCTTAGAACTTTGGGGCCGATATTTGCGTTGAACAAATAGAAAAATATTAGACAAATATTTGAGCCTGGCCAGGAGGAATGGATTCTGTGTAAAAGACTCGACCCAGGTCTGTTAGTCTGTTTCTGTTCCCCGCATACACAAACACACACATATAAACAACATGTAAATAGTGTGTTGTTATCAAGTTATCATACAGTTTGCCAGATAGATAATGACAGCATCTGCTTCTTAATCTTCTTAATCTTAATGCATCTGAGGCATTAGCATAATTTGGAACATAATACGTTTTTTTTTTCCCAAAGAATTCCTCAAACCTCAGCCTCAGATCTCCCTTCTCACTGTGGGGGGGCCGTAAAGTGTGTGTATGTGTCTACCTCTGACTGTACCTCTGTGTGCCTTTGATCATGTGCATTAGACATGGGTCTAGCTGAATCCTTGCAATTGTGTCTGTGTGATTGCATGGGGGGTTGACCTTATTCTGTAGCTGTGATCATGGCAAAGTGTGTTTATGGCTTTGTAGTCAGACCTCCACTGTGAGATCATAGACTGATTTGCTCTGGTCACAGAGATCTCTGGAACTCTCTCTTTCTCTCTCTCTCTCTCTAGATGTCTCTCTCTCTCTCTCTCTCTCTGGCGTCCAGATCAGATGTACAAACACACTTAGCATAAAAGGCTAGCCTCCCATCTCCCTTCTCTTCTTCTGTCCCCTATCCTCTATCTCCTGTTCTGTCCCCTATCTCCTGTTCTGTCCCCTATCTCCTATCTCCTGTTCTGTCCTCTATCTCCTGTTCTGTCCTCTATCTCCTGTTCTGTCCCCTATCTCCTATCTCCTGTTCTGTCCTCTATCTCCTGTTCTGTCCTCTATCTCCTGTTCTGTCCCCTATCTCCTATCTCCTGTTCTGTCCTCTATCTCCTGTTCTGTCCTCTATCTCCTGTTCTGTCCCCTATCTCCTGTTCTGTCCCCTATCTCCTATCTCCTGTTCTGTCCTCTATCTCCTGTTCTGTCCCCTATCTCCTGTTCTGTCCCCTATCTCCTATCTCCTGTTCTGTCCCCTATCTCCTATCTCCTGTTCTGTCCCCTATCTCCTGTTCTGTCCCCTATCTCCTATCTCCTGTTCTGTCCCCTATCTCCTATCTCCTGTTCTGTCCTCTATCTCCTGTTCTGTCCCCTATCTCCTATCTCCTGTTCTGTCCCCTATCTCCTATCTCCTGTTCTGTCCCCTGTCCCCTATCTCCTGTTCTCTGTCCCCTATCTCCTATTCCGTATTCTATTTTATCCCCTATCTGCTCTCTCAAGTCTTCTGTCTTCTATGTCCTATCTCCCACCTATAGCAGAGCTTCTGCCATCTCATGATGTAAATCAGCTCTAATTTCCACGTTGTCGGACCGTGGCTGCCTGACTCATGCACACACACGTCTGATATGAATGTGTTCACATCTGCCTCCATCTTTGCCTCTTGGCAGTGCTCCAATGCAGTTGAATCCACTGTTGACCTGAAGGGTGTAGCTGCCGGAGTATGTGAGCTGGGGCATCAGTCCTATTGTTGTCCCCAAACTAAGACTCTCTCTCGGCTAATACGCCGTCCTTCGGAGGACATGCTGTTAGGACAGATGGCGCCCCCGATCCCAAATCTACTGCAGCCGACTAAAGGCGCCTCCACCTACATGTTTGGGGTAAACCCTGCATGTTGCTGTGTGTGTGTGTGTGTGTGTGTACGTGTGTGTACGTGTGTGCGTATGCATGTGTTGTTTTACTGTCTAGAGTGCAGGGGGGTTGTGGCCTCTGATCCAGTAGGATTCTTCCTAGTAATCCTATTACCATCATAGTCCCTTTGTCAGGCCATACCAGACCATGCCTTGCCAGGCCAGTCCAGGCTAGACATCAGCCTTTTATGGACACAAGCCCACAATTTCCATCTTCTCCCCTTCTGGACTCCTGTTGTCCGGGAACCTTAAGCTTTGTTTAAACCCCTCTCTGTGTATCTCTGGTAATTTGCTGACTAACATTTATTGGTGCTTGTGTGAATGTGTCTGTCTGTATGAGAGTACCTGCCATTATAGCCCTGGGACTGTCTTTGCCATTCTTCTCAGAAAGGCACTCAAGTCCCAGCTCGCATGGAAATAGCACACACATACACACACACACTGCAAGAATCAACCAAGCAGTGGCACACACCACAGTTGTGCCAGACTGCAAAGAACACTAATATAATCAGACATGTCCTGGTCTAAGAGTGGCTTACAGCTTTACAGGGGTGTTCTTTTCTGGTTGGCCATTTCCCCTTATCTCAGCACTACTGTTGTACCACAGCAAAGGGTAAGCCTCGAACGATGCCTCCCCCTGCCTACACACACACACAGCTCCTCCCTGGAGTGCTCCTTTGCGTGTAACCCTGCTGTAACCTACATTAGGAGAGAGGTCCGTTAGATCTGACAACCCACTAATGCTGTCTCTCTGGTTTGCTCTCTCTTTCTCTCTGTCTATCCTACCAGCCAGTGCCAGACAGCCTCTGTGTGCTGCCAAGAGTGGAGCCCGGGAGCCCAATCAATAATATCTGCACTCAGGCGGAAGTCAATCGCACACACACACACTTGCGCAGTCCTACACACTCAAACACACACAAACTTTCTCACTTACGCTCTCTCTCTCTCACACACACACAAACACACTTTTGATGTGGGTCAAGGTTGTTGTCATAACGACCGCCTGTGTAACTGCTCACTCATAGACTGTCCCCTGCTGTCGGAAGGCGAGAGCTCTGATTCTCTTTACATCTGTTGAGAGACAAGAGAGAGTGGGAGAGAGAGAGAGAGAGAGAGAGAGAGAGAGAGAGAGAAAAGAGAGAGAGAGTGTGAGAGAGCAGTTTCTCTTCGGGGAGGTCATTTCGTAACAGAAAAAAACGGTTCAAGTCACCGTTTGGCCATGTCCAAGGCTAACCGAGAGATACAGGATACTAACAGAGTGAAACAGCCACCGTTCAGTTTGAGGGAATTTCTGTTGTTTCCGTGTCAGCCTTCAACGGTTGTACCCCGTCCACACAGTGGAGTTTCTTTTCAGGTTGAAATGCCAGTCTGTCAGCCAGCTGCTGCGTTTCTCAGCTCGGTGCACCAGCTGAACAGGACGTCTCATTGTGTATCTCCCAAAAACATCTATTTTGAGGGAAAAAGAAAAATCCCCCCCTCAACTCCAGAATTGTATTGAGGACGGTTGCCGGGATACTATCTATAGGGCTCATTGTGAGGCCCTGTGTGGGGCCCAGAGCCACGACAGTCACCCACAATGCCCTCTGCATTCCGTTGGCTCTTGAGCCCCCCACCCTACACACCCCCAAAGGGCTGCTGGGAAGTCTATAGTTTCTCAGTCGGTCATTCCGTCTTTTTTTTGGTTGCAAAATTGAGATCCACCCCTTTTCATGGCATTTTCTTTGAAAACAAGATTGGGAACCCCTACCACCCTCCTCTTTCTGTTTCTAGCCAACATAAAATTCATTTCAATCTCATCTTCGATCAATGGATTGGCTCCTGTTAGGCTACCTTGTCATTGAGGGACAGTTGACTGGTAACTAGGGCTGTCCCCACTCAGTCGATGTGCTCTTGGTCGGCGAAAAAGAGGCTTTTGTCGAGCAGCCGTATGGCAGTGTGAGATTCCCGCCTGTGACACCATTGCTGAATTAAAGAAATGTTCTACAGAAATTGTAGATTATATTATTTAAGACAAATAAAGCAACTCTAAAAATATATGTATATATTTTTTAAGCGTGTTACTGTTTTCCCTTTCATTAATCTGCGTTTTTTTTTTTTTTGCACATGGCACATGAACACAATTGTAGCTGTTAGCCAAACTACAAACTCTACCATACTTTGTCTACAGTTGGTGTTATGAATCTTTTAGAAAAAATGGCAAAGAAATCTGTGGTATGGAAGCATTTCATCAAAGTACCAGGTGACTCAAAACATGTTGAATGCACACTCGGCCAACAACGGTTTACATTCCATAGTACAACTTTGAACATGATGTAGGCATACCACTTGAAAACCGTACGTTGGCCTACTTCGCTAATGCATGCTAACACGCGCTGGGTTGAAAAATGTTGTTAACATCTCACAAAATGGTTTAATGAAGAACATTGTGACATTTATAGAAAGAAAATTACGTTTCTAATTTAGATTAGTCAATTTTCAGAGGTGCTCAGTCGAGTTTTGGTTGAGCAAAGAATGTGGGTATTTTTCTGGGGAAACGTTGGTGATTGATTACGGTGAATCGGTGTGTTTCCATCTGTGGACCCAGTGTTGCACTTGTGAAACGGCCCTCTATGTCTCTGACACCGACGGACTAGTTGCCCTGAGAAGGGGGGGGGGGGGGGGTCTTGAAGTTCTGTGGTTTTGAAGTCCTTCAGATGTTACTGGTTTGCCCACTCAAGGACATGGGAGGGGGGGGGGGGGTTCCCACTGATGAGGCTGTGTGTTCATATCTGTGTGTGTTGGGGTTGGGATGGGGGGGTAAAAGTGTGTTTCTGTTCTCGAGGGGGGTGGCAGGGGAGGGGGATTGGAGGCCACCTGAACAGCCTAGATGTTCAGACTGTCAAAGTCATGATTTTGAATAACGCACAAGGGGGAGACAAACGACCATTTCAGGATGAGCGGACACTTCTCCGAGTCCTCCAGAAGTATTGACTCCATGAGATGACACCAAGATGTGGGACAAGGAGGCCTTTTAAGCACAAGTTCATGGTGGATTGACTCTTACTCTCATGCCTTGGCATCTGTTCGTTTATCTATCGTTCCTTTTTTGAGTGTGGTGAATTCGACGGCAGGCGACACACTTCTCTGGTTGTTTCTTTTTTGCCCGGCAGGGAGAGAACGTCTTCCCCAAGTGCCACGGCCAAACAGGCTGTGGCATATCTCTGAGTAAAAGAAGCCTGTTCTGATAATACCATTGTAAATTCAATGAGGCACCCGTCTGCTGCAACTAGATGTCAAGATGTTTGTCTGTCAAAGCCTGACAAACATTTTCGCTTTGAAATAGAAACGTCTGTCTGCCAGTCACTCAGAATGTGTGTGTATGGGCTGGGTTAACTATTCTTGTGGGGACCAGAAGTCACATCAAGAATAGTAAAACAAGGACAGTTCATAGAGTAGAGCAGCCTCATAACTCAAAATCGTTGTGCACAGTTGCGGGTTAAGCACATCAGCATTACATGGGTTAGCCTGTAGCTGAGGCAGCGTTAAGAACCTGGAGCCAGCTTGCTTTTCACCGGTCCCTGTTCCACTTAGCGCTCTATCATCACTATTCGCCAGACGATCGCTGTTCTAATAGATTACATTGTAAAATGCTGACTGGGATCTCTGTGGCGGTTCGGCAGAGACGGGTAGGTTTTAGACCCTCAGGCCCAGCCAGATACGTTACGTAACTTAACGTTCAATTAAGTTGTGCATGTGCCAGACCCGAGTGAAAATTTCCCACTGTCTTGCCCTCGCCTATGCATCGACTTTAGTGGGAGGAGTACGGAATTTGCTGACACAAAGAATAATGCCAGTTCGCTGCAGTAATGTTAGATGGATGTTTTCTGTTAAAAGCTGCTGGATATGACAGTATGTAAAGTATGGCTGCAGAGCAGGGTTAGGGTTGCAGAGCACGTCCGGTCGGTCATTGTTTATGATTCTATTGCAGTGGAGTCTCTCTCTCTGAAGACCAAAATGTTACAGAAATATCTCAGCCTTTTCCACTTTTTCTTTGCCACATAGAGAGTTTTGGTACCTGCTATCTTGAAGTTTAGTGGTGGGGTATGCCGTGAGAACTTTTAATTGCTTGCTTTCCGGTATTTCTGAGAGAAAGGAGAACAATGTAGGTGCATTAAAGTCTGAATATTTCAAAACACATTTGCACTTAAGCAAAGAAAATATAAAATTTTCATACTTGGATGAAGTTACAAAACACTTTTTTCTTGCATCGCCATGCCAACATAAAATGTGAATAATACAAGACTAATGTTTGCCTTTTTCACGTTATTTTGACACACTTAAACTGGAGTGAAAGTGGTGTGCTTTACTATTTGCTTGTGTCTAGGAAGTGTGTGGGTGTGTGCAGCGCTGTTTGGTTTTCAGATGTTGAGGACGTTGTTGAAATCCAGTACTATATTATTTTGCTCGACGTTCTCCCTTCTTGTCTCCCTTCTTTACTTTCTCCCTCCCTCCCCCTCTATTTCTATCTTTATTTATCTCTTTCTTTCTCTCTTGCTCTCTCTTCTCTCTGTCTCTGTCTCTCTCTGCATTGCTATAATCAACCCTCTGAGGACTCTGGGCAGGGTAATTAGACTCTCAATCTTTAATCACCACAGCTGGTGAGCAGACACACACACACAGAGAATAGGTTGTTTATGTTTTCTAAGCATATTGGTTCATGCTTTCACACTCCTAATACACAGGCAGGCCCAGAAAAGCTAGCTTGCCAATTAGTCCATGCCACTCCAGAAGGTCAACAAATGAAGGAAGTGGTTGTTTAATATCTGTTCCTTGCTCCCGGCTCTGCATCTCTCCTCTCCCAGCCGGTCAGGTAACACAGCCCAGATAGTCCATGTTCTACATGAGTGTGTGAGGCCTGGTGGTCTGGAGTGGTAGGCAGGGTGGGAGCCGTCGCTGGACCGGGGTTCATGTTTAAGTGAGGAGGAGCAGAGTGATGCTGAGCGGAGAAGACGTAACGGGCATATTAGTACCTCCAGCACACACACACATGCTCACACAACCACACACACACACGTCACACACAGGCAAGGAGGTCGGGTGTTAGTCACTGTGCACTCACACACAGCTGCCATGTCCGATTCAGTGAACGAGACTGAGATGACTTTTATTCTGGCTCCTTCTTCATTGTTCTTTTACCTCTCTGAAATATACAGGAGCCGCCTGTGTGTGTGTGTTTGTGTGAGTGTGTATGTGGCTGTGGGTTTGTGTGTGTGTCGAGGAGCATGAGTGTGTGGAAAATTCAGAGGACTAGGTGGTGTGCTTTAATGATAGACCCCCCTGCACCAACCTTCCCTCACTATAGAGACAGATGACTCATCACTGCCCGTGGAGATGAGAGGATGTCTCTGGGCTGGCGGATGCCCCTGAACCACTGTGTGTATCAGGGAAGGGGAATCAACCGTCCCAAAGGACAACGCTAACATTAGCCTTTCGCTTCAGCTAATATACCGACGGCGAGAACCTGATGGTCCCAATGGTGGCCATATTGATTCCACTTTGGCTTTATGTTAGGGTTATCGTGATCTATTCATCTGTGCAATGAGGTGGCAGCAAAGTACAGGGGGAAAACTGGAGTGAGGTGGGCAGGGGATGTGTGTGGGTGGTGTGTGTGTGTGTGTATGTGTGTATGTGTGTGTGTGTGTGTGGGTGTGGGTGTGTTTGTGTGTGGGTGGGTGTGGGTGTGTGGGTGTGTGAGGGGTAGGAAGATGACTAAATATTATGCCACCAAAATGCAATTGGGTCAATAATGTGTGCACATGTACTTGAGGGGGTGGGTGCAGTTTTGTAAAGTGCATTTTTCAAGTTGTCTTGAACACTGAGATTTGATTAAAATGTCATATCCACCTTGTGTTACCGTGGGTTGTGCGTGTTTGTAATCCTCAGTATGAGTTCAAGGCCAAGAACATCAAGAAGAAGAAGGTCAGCATCATCGTGTCGGTGGACGGAGTCAAGGTGGTTCTCAGGAAGAAACAGAAGGTAAGACCAGACCAAAGGGAGGGGACACGTGATTGCATCATTATCAGTCAATAAGCTCACGATCTCATATTTGTCTCGGTTTGCAAAAAAGAAAACCATATATTTACAGGTCTGTCTATGTGCTGTGATTGATACAGTATGTCCCTCTGCCCTCCCTTCCCCTGATCCCCCCCAAGAGGAAAGAGTGGACCTGGGACGAGAGCAAGATGCTGGTGATGCAGGACCCCATCTACAGGTATACCTACATCCTCTGACCTCTGACCTCACCCAGCTGTACAGAGGAACCTGAAGGAGTAAGGCTCACCTTCTGGGGTTCTGCTTTAGGAATTTGACATGGCCATTGACGGGAACTAAACGTCTCCTGTCTAGACTGAAGTCTCCCCAATCACAACCTCTCGTTAAGACTTTGTTTACATGTATTCACTCAGCTGGCACTTTTATCTGAATATGAATAGTAAGTGCAGCAGATCCATCAAGGACTACAACTTTATCATGACCATGTCCATTCAAACCACCAAGAACAGACTAGTATACGGCCAAGTAGCCACAGCTCCTGTAGCGAGGACACCCTTAAAAGGAGCCTTGGGGAATGACCCTGATGCTTTTATGAACCCAAGTCCCTCTCTTACGCTCAGCTAGTGGGCCTTGATGTACAGTATGTGCTAAGCGTACTCACACTTACCTACTGTAGGGGACACCATGAACTATTCATGTGTCGCGTGTGCTGCATGTGAGAGTGTTGAGGGACGTCTCTTGACTGGTGCTCGGGCCGCTGGACGACGTCCAGTGTGTCTGTGTGACCTATTGTACTTTTAATAGAGCTTACAGTATTTGTATTAGTATTATTTGACCATCTAGTTTATTGACTAGCTAATGTGCTGCAGAGAGGACAGGCAGCTGGTGTGTAATGGTGAGGGAATGAGATATGTTATGGGATGAACGCATGTCTCTGTGGGTGGATCTCATTTGGCTGAGCCACACATCACGTTGTGGCGGGGGGTCTGGACCAGAGATGTACTGAAACCAGCCTGCAGCATTCCTCTCCCAGCGTTGGTGGTAGTGCTAGGCTCCGAATAGTGCCACCGGGATCCTGCAGGACATGGTTTATAGCCCTGCATCAGTCCTGGCTGGCTGGTTCTGGCCTGGAGCCAGAGTCTTATGTGTCCTATAGGGTACAGTGACCAGGACAGAAGCAGCAGAACGATTGTTAATATTCTGTTTGCGGATCCTGCCTAATCTCGTAGCTGGTCTGGACTTAAGACCATAACTAATGCTCTACCACTAAGCCCGGAAGCAAGAGAATGTTGACAGAGAAAAATGTGTGCCAGCAATGTCACCCTGGAACTTTTAATTGGCCATGTCACAGTATAGCAAAGCAGCATCGACGTGTTTGCCCATAAATGAAACAAACGCTTATCTACAGAGGCATAGGAAGTCTGCCTAAGCTTCCCCCCTCCTATCTGCTACGGAAGTCTTGATAGACACTGAATGATTTAGGATGACAGCCACCAGAGAGGTGGTATACAAACCACACACACTCTCCCTTTGATCTCCAGAATATACAAGACAGTGTACATATTAGGTATCTGTCAGGTTCATTTGAAAGTGAATTCCTGTAAGCTCATTTCAACCGACATGGGTGATGTGTTTTTTTCCTAGGATTTTTTACGTATCGCACGATTCCCAGGACCTGAAGATATTCAGCTACATCGCCAGAGACGGTTCCAGCAACTCGTTCAGGTGCAACGTCTTCAAATCCAAGAAGAAAGTGAGAGGACACCCACCTACCTACGTCATGCTTTACGCCAAAGACCGGAACTCAGTCTTTATTTCTCTCTCTCTCGGTTTTATCTCTGTACTGTATGTCCCTACCACAACCTCAGATAATTACCTCTGGCTGAGTCTTTGTCTATGTCAGTGTCATTTTGCTGTCGAGTGTCTAACAGAGGCAAATGGGATGAAAATGTAGCACTCTTATTTTTGGCACTCACCTCTACTTTTCTGTCTCTATTTCATCTTCTTCTTCTTCCTTTCTCTCTCTCTCTCTCTGTCTCTCTCTCTCTCTCTCTCTCTCTCTCTCTCTCTCTCTCTCTCTCTCTCTCTCTCTCTCTCTTTGTCTCTGTCTCCATTCCGGTTCTTTATCTCTATCTCCATTTATCTTGAAATTCACATCTCTCTCTCTGTCTCTCAGACTCAGGCCATGCGTATAGTGAGGACGGTCGGCCAAGCGTTCGAGGTGTGTCACAAGATAAGTCTGCAGTACGCCCAGCAGGACGACAATGGACAAGCAGACGGAGAGAGCGACAAGTCCACAGAGGAGACTGCCACGGAGGGTGAGCGACCAACACTGGACCAACACTGTCTACAAACACACAGAGGCACTATTTACATGAGTCAAGGTTTTACATTGTAATGCTGCGTGTGTGTGCGTGCCCCTTCTCCCAGGTGGTCAGCTGACAGGAGCTGAGCGTGAAGAGGAGGGGGCCGTGGTGGCGGCGGAGCCCCCGGCAGGAGGGGCGCTGTGTGAGCAAGCGGTCAACGAGATCCTCCAGAGCCTGGCAGAACTGAATGTGGTCAAACCTGGACAAACCATCAGGGTGAGGCCTCACTCGCGCACACAAAGACGTGCACACAAGCGCACGCGTGCACTCCCTCACGTGCAGGCATTCACAGCTAACACACATACAAACACACTTTATCTATGATGGCTCAGCGACGATAGCAGGGAACGTTCTGTTCTATAATTCACATTAGCAGCTGGCCAGTGCGATGATAGCAGTGTCCGTGCTGAAACTGTTACATGAGCGCTCTTCTGTTCTGTTTCTGCTCTTCTGCCTCTGTCTGCTGACACACTGTGTTCTGCTGACACACTCTCCCCCACAAGCCTCCCTACGGAGTCAGTGTCGAACGTCTGAGATGAAATGAAGAGACAGAGGGAGAGAAGGTAGGAGAGGGGAGGATAAGATATGGACAGACAGAAGGAGGAGTGACCAAGAGGGAGAGAGAAAGGGTACATTGTGTCAGTCCGGTCCCGTGGTACTTTCCTCTGCACTCCCGTGTCAGTCAGGTTCTGGAGAAGCATTACCCCGTCTAGAACATTCCCACTCAACGGCCAAATAAGGGGCCAGGATCTGTTCCTCAAGGAGAGAAGAGGGATCAGAGGAGGAGGAACATGGAGGGAGAACCAGAACGTTCCTCGGGGCTATGAAGGGGGGGCCACATAATCCACACAAAAAAATGTGAATGCTTTCTTTGATTTTGGAGAGAAGCCTCAGTAATCCAGCTGAGTCAACCTAAACATCTGTTCCATACTGATAAAAAGTGAATGGAGGGACAGAGAGAAAGGAACCAATGGAGGTGTATAGACAGAAAGAGAAAAAGGAAGGAATATTGAGATTGTGATCAAGATGGGATAGAGAGGGAAAGGAGGAGAAAAAGATAGCTTGATCATGGCAGAGAGTTAGAGATGGAGGGACTGAAGATGAAATAATAGAAAGAGAGACAGGGGAAGTAGGATTTCCTCATGTCATTATGACACAGTGTGGGAGAAACCCACCTTGCACCAAGTACTGATTGTACCCTTTTGGCAATGACACAGCAAATTAGTTCCTGAAGAAGGACACTTGGGAAAATGTCAAAAGATGTCAAGTAACATTGAGCACTTTGTTGCACCTCTGCACACAAAGATGACCAAAATATATACTTTCTCTTAAGACTATGGCACATGGCACCATGGCGATAGTAGCAAACATTATCAATATAGTCTCTGTCAAATATTGTAAGATATATATATATATATATAAAATAAAAATTAAAAAACGGTTTCCACACAGGTTGTTTATCTATTGCTGTAAATATTATGTTATATTCTAATTGAAATTTGTACCACAGCCTTTCGTAAAAAAAATCTCTTATTACCTTAGTGTTTCCTAGTAAAAGGAAACTATGTTAGTGTATTGTTAGAGCTCCCTCCAGTGGTGGTATGTTGCTAGTTAGTCATTACACATTCACATCACCAGGGTTGTTCCAGAAACACAGGCTCTTCATCCTTTCCTAAACCCTTCTCACACAGAGCACTAATCTCTCTCCCTCTAAGTGGCCCTGATACACACACATACACACTCCGTAAACTCATCTTGCTCTGAACGCTAGGATTGTCATGAGATCCCTGTAGACATGCATACACATGCCCACACACTCAATTCTTCCCCCACGGACGAGAGGAGAAGAAAAGAGAGAAAAGCTGCTTGAGAAAAGATGCCTGCCTCTCCCGCAATCATACTCAGCTGCCTGTAGAACTCACATAACTGCCTGTGGAAACACAAAGACAAACACAGATACACACAGTCAAGCACAGACACACCAACACAGGCACATTCAAAAACCCAGACTGGTAAATGAAAGCAGCTGGGATCTCCTCGCCTCCACTCCTCTCTCCTCCTCTCCTCTTCTCTTTGCAAAACATACAGTATGTCGATGGAAGGAAAAAAAGATGGAGGGAAGAAAAGGGATGAGACACAGGGAGCATCGGTAGGAGAGAGATTGAAAAAAGGAGAGAAAGAGATTCACATCTACTTCTCTGTTAGGATCTCCTTCTCTCTCTCTCTGGCTGTCTGGTAGACAGACCATGACCTTCACCACAGTCACGGTGACAATGCCGTCCATGGCAACTCGTTCATGACACACTCACGCGTACACACACTTTTGAACAGTCAGGTTCTCTCTCACACACAAATATGCACACATTCTCTCTTCCTCCCTCTCTTTCTCCGACACACTGGCAACAGCCCATTACACAGAAAGAACCCAGCGGGCCACGTTCACGTCCACATTCCAGCTTTGTCTCGTTTTTGATTTCCGTGTTTCCATGTCCCCAGGACTTTGAGAGCGGCTCCCTGTACACGTTGACGTCCCAGGGCCTCTCTCCCAGAAGCCCCGGCGCTCCGTCCCTCGCCCCACGTGCCGCCCAGCACTACCTCCAGCTGCTCCAGCAGCAGCTCCAGCAACAGCAGCAACACACACAGGTGGCTGTGGCCCAGGTAAGACACACAAATACAAGCAAGACTGACACCAAACTCACAACTTTGTAAATGTGCGCCCGTGCACACATGCACACAAAACCTCAGTTGAGGGTCACCCAGCCCATCTGTTAGTAGTAGTTTGGTCCAGATGTCCACCCCAGTGAGAGTCACTCTGCATTTACATTTAGCAGATGCTCTTATCCAGAGCGACTTACAGTAAGTACAAGGACATTCCCCCCGAGGCAAGTAGGGTGAAGTGCCTTGCCCAAGGACACATCGTCATTTGACACGGACGGGAATCGAACCTGCAAACTTCTGATTACTAGCCCGATTCCCTAACAGCTCAGCCATCTGACTCACATGAGACATTATTCACTGAGACTCACACACAGACGCTGCGTGTTGCTACCTTTCCACCCACCCACACACTCAGTCGTAGCATAAAAACAGTGTAGCATGCTGTGTTTTATGTGAAAGAGGTCCGCCACACATGCAGAGTCCCGCACACCCCATCGAGCCTCAGTCCAGCGCCTGTCTGCCAACGTGCAACTTTGTGCATGACCACTAGGGGCCACTGTCTGCACAGAAATGGTGTGATGGACTCCCACACGCGCAGTGAGAGCTTAGTAAGGGCATATCCCAGTGCACTGGAGAACGACTAAATCAAGCCTGCTATTGTCACAGTAAAATTGGTCCTGCATGCGTCAACACAAACGCATTTTTGTGTTTAGCATATAATTTCCGTAGCGACCGCGTTGCCCAGAAAATAATGTTCTTGCTCACTCAGTTAGTTACATACACAAACAAACTGGGCCCCCTCATTATTTTCAATTTCAGGTGGATCCAAGCAACGGAATTCGAAGCATTCAATTAGATTTTCCCCTTGTGGAGTCTTGAGGTCTCTGAGGGAGAGGGAGAGGGGAGACTGTAGCCTGTAATAGCAAATGGAATTCTATCTTCATCCAGGAGAACTCACCCTGACATATAAACAAACAGAACTACCAGACTCATAAAATAGTTTATGTCTCTGAACGATGGATTGCCTATATCTACGTAACACACACACACCCCAATGATACATTGAATCCAGCTCCCTTCTCCAGCAGGCCCCGTCTCTGACCCCTCCTCTCTCCCCCATCAGGTACAGCTCCTGAAGGATCAGATGGCTGCGGAGACGGCAGCCCGTATGGAGGCCCAGGCCCGGGTCCACCAGCTGCTGCTCCAGAACCGGGACCTGCTCCAGCACCTGGCCCTGCTGGTCCAGCAGCTCAAAGAGCTGGAGACCCCGGAACCCAGACAGACCCAGGGCCTGGAGCAGGGGGAGCGTGGGCACACTCAGTCACAGAGTAAGACACTCAAAATATGTAATACACCAAATACGTACTGGAGCTCCAGGTGTTGTAATTCAAAAGGAATAATGGCCAAGTGAATAGTAGGCAATTCTTCGACTCTGTCTTTGACCCTTTGGCCCTCTTCTAGGTTTACACTCCAACCGTGTTCCTGGAGAGCTATTTCAAACACCTGAACACATACAAAAGCATTAAACAGATTTTCGTTTGTGCTTGGCCTTAGAGACCGGTGTAGGTTTTTTTCTGAGTTTAGGAAGCAGCCAGACTCCATGATGATATCTAGCCGGCCAGTAGTAAGAAATCAGACTGTTTTTTGCCAGTTTGATGACCAGAGGGGACCACACCCACAGTACACACTGCTGCTGTGTACACAACGCTCTGAAAACTGTCAACAACAAATTAGATCACACTGACTCTGCCCCACAAGATGAACTGGTACTGTCCAGCATGCACACACGCAGCAACCTACATATGCTGTTGCTGGCTTAGTGTAGTGTGTGGATGCTTGTGTGTGTGGACGGGTGTGTGTTTAATGCCAACTTTAATCGGGTTAGGTCTGGTTCCACAGGATGCTCTCCCAGATAATGTAAGACATGGTCCACTCACTGGCAGCTGCTGTCTCTAACCCCCCTCCCCCCCAGTTGGGGAAAGAGAAAGCAAGGGGAGGGAGAGCAATTGGGATGAAGACAAGATGAGAGGGTGGGATGGTGAGCATGAGAGAGGGAGGGATGTGAGGGGGGAGAAAGAACGAAAGGATGAAGTGAGAGGGAGAGGGGGATGAGGAGCTAGAGAAGAGAGATGAACTGACGCAGGAAAATAAGAAATAAGGATTAGAAAACATGCTGACTTCGAGAGTTTGTGTGTGTCTGCGTGTTTGTGTGTGTGTGTGTGATTGGTGAGATATTTGTATGTGTTTTCCAGTTATCTTTTTCGTCCTGTTAAATTGTACCAAAATTTATTTACGACACTTTTCTTTGTTTACTATAGATGGCCAGGAGTCACCATGGAGCTCTGTTACCACGTCAACCAGATCTTTGTCCCTGAACCTTAAGAACCACTACAACTCGGACCAGCCAATCACCTCCACCCCCGCAGGCATGTTCAGAAACACCCCTCTCCAGATGGATGGTGCCGAGTCCTACCTCAACCTCCTCAACCTGGAGAATGGGACCAAACCAACTGCCATTCAGAACGGGGGTGGGGATGCCCTCATCAGACCAGCCAATGGGAGAGCTGGGAGCCAGGGTAGCTCAGAAGTGACCTCCAATGAGGTGGTCCGGTTTGAATCACGTAACTCTGGAGCTTTGGATGAACGGTAAGAGACCCAGGCTGAACCTGCTGCTGTGTATAGCAATATAGGAGTTGACTGTGATGGCGGTTGCTGGCTGACTGTCCCTGTCAGACACTGTACACTATGTCCGAGACCAAGAGACAGAAACAGGCCATTTCACCAATGAATGTTTCTCGACTACAGCGACTTTGAGCCAGAACTGTCCCTCTCTCCCAGCTAGTGGGCATGTGGATAGAACTCTCCCTCTACTTCTAGTTTTTTTTCCTTTCTCTCTGACCGTACGTCTGTGTAGCTGTCTCGCTTTCTCTCTCTGACTGTCTCGCTTTCTCTGTCACCCTCTCTCACTATCCCCAACCCCCTTTCTCATTTTCTCTCTCTTTCCCCCTCTCATCTTCTGAGGAGAGAAAAGGCCTAGTCAGCAGAGCTAGCCCGGAATAAATGGATATGTGACTTTAATCGAGAGATTAGGAGGAGAGAGAGAGAGAAGACAGGGGTGAGAGAAGTGGGGGAAGACGGGAGGGGTGTGGGTGTCAAGTTCACACACTCCTCTCTAATTTAGATGAGGGTGTTACAAAAGGATTACTAATCAGCTAACTAACTAGTCAGCCAACAGACACAGTTAGACCATGTGTTCCTGTGGTTTCATTCGTCCAAATCCCTCTGCCACCTTGAGCTTCATCTCTACCCTTATCTTGCTACATTCTCTTTAGAGACAGACACAAACACACTCCTCTGTCTGTTTCACCTTACTCCCATATACATGCACAAATCCCCTTCCTCAAAGCGTATCCATACTGCGCCAAACAGTATAATTAGCTCTTAATGGGGTTTTAATCTGCTCTTATCTTTTCCATCCTGGAGCACATTAACCCTCGCCATTCTGCCAATGGACCTGTCTTTCTCCTTCCTCCAGGTTTCCCTCTGTTCTGCCAAGTCCTCTCTTTTGGTCTTCATCGTTCTCTACTTGTTTTTGTCTCCTTCTCTGGCTCTCACTTTCTCACTGTCTTTCTCTCTCACACACACACTCTCCCTTACTCTCTCTTTTTAGAATGACTCAAAGCCATAGACGCATAACTCTCTTTAGGCAGTGAGTGGTAAAGATGGGCTCAGGTGGCTGAGCGGTTAAGGAGTCGGCTATTAATCAGAAGGATGCCAGTTTGATTCCCGGCTGTGCCAAATGATGTTGTGTCCTTCGCCAAGGCTCTTCACCCTACTTGCCTTGGGGAGAATGTTACTGTAAATGTTACTGCATAAGAGCGTCTGCTAAATGACTAAATGTAAATGTGGGGTAAAGCTGATTACCAAACATGCTGTGGGAAGTGAAGAGTTCTGATTGGATGTTGGACCTGTAAATACACACATTGTCTAATTGTATCTGTGTGTGTGTGTCCTCCATGCAGTCTCTCAACACTAGTGGTTGACTGGAGCTTGTGTCCCACTAACCCCCCCCTGCTGCCCTGCTCACATCTGTAGCCATACTCTCATACACATGAAGCTGAAATAAAGGCCTGATTGTCATGCAGGGGAAACACACACACCCACACGCATAGACTGAGAGTAAACTTCAGACTGTGTTGTTAGTCCTCAAGCAGTGTCTGACCATGAGTTTCCAGGTTTACATGAGTCCCAGCTGGGAAAGGAGTGAGCGGGGGCGTGGGGATAAGACAGGCGGAGAATAGGGGTGGAAGTAGAGAGGGGGAGGTGACTAGGGGGTAGAGGGCAGAAGACTGGTGTTGTGGTAGAGTATAGAGGCCTGTAGAGCAGGACGCAAAGGGAGAAGGAGGGAGGAGAGGGAAAGTAGAGTTGAATGTAGAATGTCAATCTTTCCTCACTTTGTAAACAGAGATTTGGTCTCCTTTTTACCCTTCTTCCTCGCTTTCTTACACACGTTTCTGCTTCTGTCTGTCCATCTATCTACCCAACAAATTATCTATTTATCTATATGTATAGATACTGTATATATACTGTATGTATGTACAGTACATTTGTCTGTCTGTCTATCTGTCTGGCTATTTAACGCTCTCTTAGTCACTCATCCTTCACTCTTCATTCTCTTCATCTTTGTTCCTGCCTTCATCATCTCTTTCTAAACCGTTTCTCAAAAAAGATGACCAGACTACCAGGTTTATGAGTTTCACTGTCCAAACAATGTTGTCTCCCTTTCTCATCACCCTTTCCCATCACCCTTTCTTTACTCAGTTTATTATCTCGCTTCTCTCCATCTGTCTTTCCTCTCTTGCCCCACCCCACCCCTCTTGGAGTGACTTGGGTTATGTAAATAATGAAATGTTCCTTTGATACCCATGGTCTCCTTCAGACGCCCAGCTCTGCTAATGAAACTGGGCGAAACTGGACAGTTTATTATTACTTCACAGATCAGACTCTGCACAGATACACACACACCTTCATACACCAGACAAATAGCAGTATCAGGCAAATTTACAGAAAGTAAAGGTTAAATCTTGTCATAACAGTTGGCCCCCCCACCTCTCCTCCACTAGCTCCCCCCCCCCCCCCCCCCATACCTGACACAGTAATTCTTCCATGACCCACCACCTGTCACTCTCTCCCATGCCGGAAGGCAAATTTTAACACTTCCTTTTGCTTCGTTTTTTTTCAAGATTTCCCAAGCCAATCAATATCCCCGGGCTGAGTAGCCCTTTATGTTTTCACAGCCCCCACTCCACCACCTCTCCCCACCACCCTTACACACACACAAACACACAACCCCTTCTGTCAGACACCGCTCCCCATACACACACACACCTCCCCTGTCACTCCCCCCCCCCCCCACACGCACGCAGACACTCAAACTCCCCTCCGTTCTCTCGAGCCTAATTTTGGTACTTGTCTCACAGTAAATAAATATTTATTCTACTGCTTTAGTTCAATAGCACTAACTAAACACGGAAAACCCACTCTCACACACATCCACGTTCACAAACACAGGTAAATCACTATCTGCACCATCTAGGAATCTTCTCACACATAACGTTCAGGGTTTATTTCACACACTTCACACTTATGTCCTTCACTGTAAGGTCTAGACAGCACACGTACACACACATACCAGCTGATATAGGCATAGAAGGGCCTTTTCACTCAAACCTACGTTCACTTAGCGCCTTGCCTACAGTCTGACACTCCCATAAATGTGCTACTACAACAGACACACATAAATATCGGCCGATATATATCGGAATATCGGAACACCAAATATTTGTATCGGTATCAGCCTTAAAAATCCTTTATCTGTCAGGCTTTACTCGCTCTCTCTCTCCTCCTCCTCCTCCCCCTCTGCCTCTCTGCATCTCTCTCTTCTAACCTGTCAAGTCCACGCTTGACATTTCTTGCCCACGACTGGAACACAATTTGATTTGAGAGCAGGGAATGACAGGGAAATGAAGGGTCTGATCACTTTGAAAGGTGCGTATACCGTTTACCTGTAACCTTGAGCGCTAAATGCTCAATTACATATATCTCTGACATGGGTGACAATCCTTTGAGGCCTCAAGTTGACGTAGTTCAATATGTTTATGAACAGTTAATAGCCTTATCAATCCAGATAGCTTCACTGCCTAGGTGTGTGAGAGATACTTATGAGGAGAACACATAACTTTAAATGCAAAATGATAGTTTATTATCTAAATAGTAAGATAATCAATACGTAATAATTATGAAAAAAATCAAGACAAAAACATACCTTCAGAGAAATCATTAACAAAGGCAGTCATAATTAAATGAAACTAGTCACCTAACGCACCAGAGTTTGTATAATAAACACTTGAAGTGGTTTAGCTTCTCCTAGTATACACTCAACCGGCATACTAAAGTAGGGACATTGGCTATATGAAAGAATGATTGCATGCAAGAACACATACAAATTCAAATTGGACCATCACCGGCTTGCTTCGTGGCTGCAGCAGCTAAACATGACGCCTTTGGGAGATACAGATACATTTGGGTCTGCTGCATGCACAAATTGTGCAAAACCTGTAAAGTGTAAATACACGACTGAAAACAATATTAACACGTAATGCGTAAAATAAGAAATAAAAGCATATCAAACATGCCATTAAAAGCAGTTTACAACTATATATATATATTTGAACCCAACCTTTTATGATAATTTCAGTCTTCCTCAGTTCACCTTCCTCTTCACCTGTTGAGACCACCCCTCAAGTGGTGTGTGCTGAAAGGTGTGAATGTCATGTAACATTTATATTGAATGACTGTCCCAGACAAATGTCTGAGTGACCAGTGACATAGGGGTCTCTCCCAATACAGCCCTACAGAGTGATGCTGTTCAGATTACTTTACAGGGTTCTGTTTTCAAGTGGATTTACACACTGTTCCACTGCTCAAATGAACCAGGTTCTAGAGAGGAGTCCTCTCTCACAGGCCCTCTATCTGAGCTTCCAAAAATGCCAGGAAGGTCCAGGAAGTCAAACTTGTTTTAACAGATTTTTAGGAAGTTATTGTCCACTTAGATGCACAGTTGTGCTTGTAGCCGAATTTGTACTCTATATTATTTGTACAAACATATACCTCACTGCATGAATGGGGAGTTATACATCCCTGGTAGTATTTATTGATGGTAATTTGGTTTTATACCCATAGTTTAATAGCGGCAGAATAGCTTAATACTTAATATCATTAGCATAGCAGTTAGCCACCTAGACACGTACTCTTTTGCTTAATCTTCTGTTGTCTCACACCTCTACATGGGGTTTTTGTGGGACCACCTGTAGATAACTCATCAGGTCGGAGCTCCAGAACCTTGTACCCCTACAGGAGGTAGCCCCACCCCCAACAACATATAATCCCCTAATCGTGGACTGGCAGGCCTCATCGCAACAGTTACCCAGCAAGATACCCAATCCAGAGCCACCTGTCCAGTCAAGATTTGCATACTATTCAAATTTGCTTCCCTCCCTAACGTGACATTAGGCAGCTTCATGTGAACAACAGGATGCAGCAACGTCTGTCTGTCTATCAGTGAGTCTGTTTGTTTGTGTCTGTCAATTGTATCAGAATCACCCTTTGTCTTTGTTTATGTCCGTTTGCCTGACGGACGGACACTGGCGGACTCCGGCTCTATTAGGAGATGGATTCTCTCTTGCCAGACATTATCAAACGCTGCAGATTAAGCCACTGTAATGGATTTTCTATTGATCCATTTCTCTGCTCTCTTGTCTCTTTCCTGTGTCTCTGAGTAAAGAGAACTCGGTGGAGCCTGTGTTGTTTGTTTGCTCGGTGGAGGGTCGAGAGATTGGGCCTGAGATTGATTTGTTGATAAGTTGTTGTTTTTGAGTGGCAGTTGTTTTGTGGCCGTAAGACCTCATGCACGCAGCTATGACAGACCTTAGTTCCCTCAGCCTTATCCACTAAACTGATGGGGTCTTCGTCTGCGTCAGATATTCCAGGTGACGCTGGGACGTATGGGCTGGTCCTGAGTGTGTAGCTAATCATTTCCGACAGAAGAGAAAGAGGGGAGAGAAGACAATGACTAGTTATGGTGTAAAAGAGGGGAGAGTGAAAGAGAGAGGGGGATGATAAAAGAGAGAAAAAGAGAGGGGAGAGATACTAGGAGGAGGGGGAGAAAGAGGACCTTTAAGAGAGATGAGAGAGCGTGAGAAAGAGAGAGAGACAAGTTCCAATACCGCATCTTTTAGCCTGATTGTTCCCTTTTCTCGCCACAGGTGCGAGGACCCTCCTTTGTTGCTTTTCCTCTTCCTTCTCTAACCACTCCCTCATCCCTCCATCCCCTTATCCTTCTATCCACCCTAACATTGTCATACCTTTCTTCTCATCTACCTCTGCCCTGCTCTTTTTCTCCTCTGCACCTGCCAGACCATCCCCACTCAACCTATTCCCACTTCTCCTCCCCTCCTCTTCTCCAACCCTCCTCTTCTCCAACCCTCCTCTCCTCCTCCTTTGCTCCACCTCTCTCTGGATGTGAGTATACAGTTCAGTTATGTGGCATGTTGGATCAATGTCTGTGGAGAAAGCATGAGGGCAGAGCTTGTGCGTGTCTGTGTGTGTGTTTGTGTGACTGGGACACAACTCTGAAAACACTAATGTGCACGTTTACTATGTGTGATGATAGTTTTGCTCTGGTGTCTTATCTGGTGTGTAATTATTGATGAAAACGTTGTTTGTTTGTGTGTTTTTGCTTGAAATTTAACAATATGTCTATATATGAAAAATGTCAGAGATATGTGTCTGTGTGTGTGTGTGAGCAGTAGCGCGTGTGTGTGTGTGTGTGTGTGTGTGTGTGTGTGTGTGTGTCTGCTCAATAAGATGTGGAATGTTTGCACTGCTGCCAAAGTGGTTCCATTATCTAGAAAATTACCCTGCTAGCTAGTCGAGCCATTCTCTCTCTCTCTCTATATATATATATATATATCTTTCTCTCGGCTTTTGTGCAGTCAGGTAATCAATCAGTCTGGTATTCCAGGTTTCTATAGGGAGGCAGTCAGAGCTGAACAAAACTCTAGGGGGCCTGCCTGACAGACAGGTGGACGGACATACAGATAAGCAAAAAAGGATGCAAAGGGAATAATAGAGTGTGTTTGTGTGTGTGTGTGTGTGTGTCTGTGCAAGCTGTGTGTATTTATGTACCAGTGAGGACCTGTCTACATAACAGCTGTCTCTAGGGTGTGTGTTTGAGTGTAATGTGTGTTCTGTATGGCTGAGTCATGCTAAATCTTTTCTCCCCCCAGGCAGGGTAGAACCCTCAGGGCAAGAGTTACAGACCACACTTATGACTGTCACCTCACTAAATTACTATGTGTGTGTGGTGTGTGTTGCTCTCTCACTCGATATCCCCCCCCATGCCATGAAGACGTGTCATGAATCAGAGAGGAGGATGGGGGAAGGGTGGTGTGATAGAGAAAGAGAGGGAAACAGGTGGGACTGCACTGACACAGAGAGATGGAGAGGACAGGATGAGAGGCAGGGAGAAAGCGAAAGACAGAATGAAGGGAGGAAGAAATAAGGCAATAGGTTGGTTGCGTAGAATAACTAGAGAGATAGAGAAAAGGGGGGAGAGGGAGAGAGTAAGGGGTGTCAGTTATGTGACAGAAGACAGGAATGCTGACTCAAACGTATGGAAATAACACTGGAGCTGAGAGAAGCAGGGAAACAACCAAACACTATTATCTGGTTCAAGAATACATACATACACACACATAGACATACAGTCACCTATACAACTAAGTTACAACAGCACACTATCATGGCACCTAACCACATTGTATGGCAGGAAGGCACAGCCTTCCTTTCCTAATTTAGGAGCCATTTACAGCTTAGTTTGTTACAGCAACCAGACTCAGGCCAGCCACAGGCTAGACTTCACCAAATAATCACATGGGAGGATCCCATGTATGTGTGTGAGTGTGTGTGTAATGGACTTTGTGTGGTAGAAGCAGGGAGACTGCATTGCAGCTATTTATAGCACGTGTGTTGTTGGTGTCGATGGAGTCGGGGAAAGCCTGCAGCTCTCTCTTCTCCGTTTCCCTCCCTTTCTTTTCCTCCTTCTTTCGTTTCCCTTTCTCTCCCGACAGGGGAGCTGTGGGACCAAGATAAGCACCCAGGCAGCCATGAAAACATTGCACACCCACATTTACACACATCCACTAACACATACCTACGTTAGAATGCTCTCTCTTGCACACTCTCTCACACACACACGGCTTACCTAACAATGCATTGGATTTCAAAAGTGGAAATTAGAGGAGAGGCTTATTTTCTTCACGGTCATGATGCTTCTAGCTTTAGTGAACCTTCTCAAACACTTACATGAAGACCCTCACTGCACTGTCTAGCCCCAGTATGCACTGGTTTCTTCCATTTTGCATTGATACGGTTGAGTGCCTGTCCTTATTATTTGAGTACAGGAATTATTTTGTTATTTGATTCCAGAAAGAGGATACATATTTAGGAATGTTTGGTTGGTGAGGTACATTGCATAGTGATATTTGAATGTATGAGTGCAGTATAATCCGTTTTTATAGGTTATTGAAATTCGATTTATTTTCTTTCTGTCTGGTTGCCAGGTTCACTCAAATCATCCCCAAATTGGACCCCCCACCCCCAGCACTGAACAGGAAGCGAGCAAGCAGAACCCTCTCTCCAGGGTCGGAGGTCACAGCCACGCCCCTGACAACACCCGTGGAGGCCCCCAGCCAGAGCAGCAGCCAATCGTTTCCTGATGGGACGCCGTGCTCGCTGTCTTCCGCCGACTTCCACTCCCTCAGCAACGGCGGCGAGGGCGGAGAGAGCAGCTCGTGCTCCACTAGCGAGGACTCTGGAGTCCGCTCTGACACCAAGTCTCTCCTCTCGCCCCTCCATGACGAGGACGAAGACTTATTTGGAGACCACGGGACCTTCCTGACGGCCTCCAGCTGTTGTGGTAGCCCCCTAGAGGACGGGAGGGATCTGGCGCCCCTGTCCTCCTTTGGCCCGGTACCCCCAACCCCACTCACATACTCTGACAGCTATCAGCACACACTGCCCTTCTCTTCCCCCGCCAACGAAACCTGTCTCCACATTAGCTTCTCCGAGGATGAGCTGCTGGACAGCAGCCCCGAGGACTCCAGCGTCCCCCAGCGGAGCTAGAAACAGCAGGCCGGGGAGCGTACCACAGCCCCAGGCTTTAATCTTGGCCTCTGAAGACTCAGCCCATTGCAAAACACATGATACACATTACACTTTACAATCAGCTCCATATGAGCGTTGATAGCTCTGAGAAGCAATAATATAGTTTGTAAGGCCCCAGGTGCACTATGAGATTTCAGGACATTTGCTGAACTTACTCCGTCCACGAGCCACACACGAGACATATTTACACTGAAAGTACATGCTCACATTCACCGGAAATCCGAAAAAATAATACGTTGTATAAATTATTGACATATAGAAAAATCATAGTATTTTTATATAGAGAAGAATGATCTGGTGTTTTTCAGTAGTGGAAGTAGGTCAGACGGAGATACAATGTAGCAGGTCTTGCACTGTTTATGTAGCCAGGTGTCAAGGAGAGTTCACTACATTATTTTTGCTAGTTAGTGACTGATGTTATTTTACATGACGCACACACATTGACAAGGTATATCAATCGAGCGCATTGTCAGTATGTTGTGGGAGTAGTTGGGTGGGTGTATGATTGCGCTTTGCTGTTGAGGAAGCTGCTCTTTCTTGTGATGGCCATCAGAAGAACAATAGCATAAAGACTGGAAACAGGATGTGAAAGAAAGGAAAGGGGAAGAGACAAAAACATGACTGAGCTTACCTGAACTTTGCTGTGAGCTTTTGTGTATTGGCATGCACAGTATGGTGTGAGTGAATGGACGTGTATACGTGTGCACAACCAAGTCAGAAAAGTTGACTACATATGTGTAACATGCAGTGATTTAACGAGTAACAAGACTTGGTTAACTTTGTCCTATGGTTAGCATAGCACAGTACTGTTCGGGTGTGTTTCATCTTTGGAGATAAGCATTGCCACGATTAAGGGTATTCGAAATGATGACACAGCTCCTTGGCTTCAAATAAACAAATGAGGAGTACGAGGGGGAGTCCATGTTGGTGAGTTAAGTACTGTAGTTTTCAAGCATATTTGAAAAGATGGAGAGCTCCTTGTCCAGATCAGTACAAGAGGTTGAGGTTAAACTGGAGATGGTATACATGCAATCAGAAATCCAGTCTTTGTCCAGCAGCCAGAACAATGATAACCTATAAATGACATCACACATCCTTTAATGACAGTATTTGTACTTGAAAGGGCAAGAACATAGATGCTTTCAATTGCATCCGTGACGGGGAGGAGTTGAATTATGTAAAGACCTCAGGTTTGTAAAGGAGAGAGAGCAACCCAGTTGCAGCATATAACAGAGAGAGAAGATAAGGCGATGAGGATGATGGCAGGCTGAGGAGAGAAGACAAGCCACCGTTAAGGACCCTTAAGATTCTGCCGTTATCGTAGCCAGCTACCAGACTAGGCTCTCGGGTGAGAGTGAGATGGAGTATGTTTGTTTATTTGGAAGGTGGTAGAGTGAGTGAGTGTGTGAGAGAAAGAAAGAAAGAAGTGTGTCAACCCTACTAGAGAAAGGCCGTGGGACATCACGTTTATGCACATTCATTGTGCGTGTATGTGTCTTCTTGCACTGTAAGAAAATACATTATAAACCAGAAAGTGGCTCTGTAGACCAGAGAAAAAACAAAGGAAGAAAGGAGGTGAAGATGATAATCAAGGAGGGTAAGGAGAGTGGGAGTGTTGCGAGAGGAGAGGTGGCATGCTACAAGTGTTTACCATTGATTGGTTCATTAGAAATGCAGTTGAAGGAGGAAGTCACTGCAGTAAGGAGAGAGCAGCTTTCCTTAACAGCACATAACAGATGGTGATGAGACACACAGCAATAATACTGGGATGAATTACAGAAAGAGTTTAATAAAGTTGTAGGTGAACAAGGCATGCTTTCTCCTGAGTTTTTGATTCTGTATCTCTGGATTTTTCTGAGTACGCCCACCTACCGTATTTTTCGGAAAATAGGCTGCATGTTCTATAAACCGCACCCCACCAGAATGGGAGCTTTGTGTTTGTAAATTAGAGAATAAACTGCACTGGAATATATGCCGCACTTGATCCGGGAACAATGATACCAAGCAGTGCACGGGTATATGCGAACTTACAGCATGCCGTTGTGTAACACTTAGAAAATGAAAGTAAGTGCGTAATGTATGTTTTCTAATTCCTGGGAATTAACTAATATTTATTTATTTAGACACGTGATAATTATTAATATTTCCGACGGTCCCCAAAGCAAGTTATTTTTCTGAAATGGAAGCAATGCTACTACCATGCTAGTATTACTTGTTAGCCTTCTCTTTAGTACATTTTGAAGCCATACTTGAGCGTTTGTGGTAATTTTTGTCCATCTGAAAATATTCAGCTGGAATGTTCGAAATCGCACAGGCATATGCGACGTTGCGCTGTGAGACCCGCATTCAAACAATACCGCTATGTGCGACGCTGCTCCTTAACGGTTTAAATAGCATTCACGAAAAAAAGTGTTTTCTAATGTTGTTTTGTTATAAAAACGTGCAATGAGCTGCATCGAAATATATATATTTTTAAATAGGGGTATAAACCGCGGCTTTATTTCCGAAAAATACGGTAATGTGGTCAGTAATGCAGTATGTGTGTATCTCTCTCTTTCTCACCCCTCTCTGGAGAGATTGTCTCCATCTCAGCCTGTTCAATACCAGACATCACCTGATCTCATCTGTCTGACATTTCTGCTGTGGCACACTCATTCTCTGTCCTGTGGAGATTGACTCAAACACACATGCATTTAGTATCCTGGGTTTCAAACCGTTTGTACGTAACTACATCTAGTGCTCACAAGCTAAAAAGAATGCCCTTCGAGCCACACATGTCTTATATGGTTCACGCTCCTTGGAGTACTACAGCTACACCAGAAGAGTTTTCAGATTAATTAGAGCTATAGAGTTCCATGACTGACACTGGTACATAGTCTTTACCGTAGAGATCTGCCATCACTTTTCTGGGAAGGCTTTCCAATATGCTTTGGAATATTAATGCAAGATTTGCTTCTATTCTGCCACAGGAATCTGTGCAATCAGTCAAGTTTTTCCAAACCGGTCAAAGCATTTCTGTATAAAACTCGCTTTTTGCTATGGGGTGTTATCAAGCGAATTCACAATGGGGGCTGTTTTTAATAGTTTGGAGCTGGAGCCCTCAGTTCTATTGGTGGAAATATTAATGCTGAAGCAAACATAATTTTGTCCTTCAAACTTTGTGGCAACTCGGGGAAAACCCTTTTTTGTTTTGGCTAAATAATGTCCTAATTCACAGAGCGAGCAGTGTTTCCCACACATACACTAATTTGTGGCGGTGCGCCACAGAATCAACATCGGCCGCCACATATTGAGTTCCGTAAAAAAAATGTTGTAACACTATTTAGGTAAAAACACGCAGCGTATTCGTTCAACTTTAGCTGCATTTCCTTTCCCTGCTCTCCCCCAGTCTCTTGCGCGTCTTTCTCGCACAGTCACAACGTCAGCACACGTTAGCAACGATGCATGTATACGCCGTTCTAGTAAGACAGACAGCTATATCAGCGAGCCTTCAGCATTAGTGCCGTAGGTAAAGATCTAGGAACAGACACCCCAAGTTTCCCGGAAAGTCCGGGAGTCTCCCGCATTTCAGTGGCGGCTCCCAGACGCCCGCAAATGCTATACAATCTCCCGGATATGCAGAAATTATTTGTTTGTTGTTGATTTTGTGAAGGTGTTAATCATTTTGGATTAATATATGTAATAAAGTTCTGTGTAACTAATTATTAACGAAGGAATTATTTTGAACCCCATGTTTCATGTCGGGGGGGGGGGGTATGCTCTGACATGAAACAACCCTCACCACCCCCCCACCCCGCCACAAATAGCTTTCTAATCTGCGGGAAACACTGGAGGTCTATGTTTTGGTATGAAATGAGTTAGGTGTGAAAATACTTTACTGACCTGTACAGATCCCTGACCTAAACACCATCGAACACATTTGGGCTATTTTAATGCAGTTGACAAGCCAGGTCTAATCCCCTAATATCAGTGCCCAACCTCCAGGACTGGGGTCTCATTTATAAAACTGTGCGTAGGATTCTTACTAAAAGTGTACCTACGCCCAAAATCCTAAAATGGCGTACGCACACAAAAATTCAGATTTATAAAACCGTGCGTACGCACACCTGTACGCAATGTTCCCTTTATAAATCACAGATTACCCACAAGTGTGCGTACGTGAATCAGCATTGTACCCCGCCCTGATCACGCCCATTTTTAACCATAAATAGTCAATGCAAAGCACCTCATGAATGCTAATCTAGTATCTCATCATGACCCTGGCATACGATTGTTCTCTACGGTGAATCATAGCGCTTGAGAACTTCTCAGACACTGTAAGCCTATTGGTGGAGCCCGAAAACTCCGAAAATGTGGTGGCCGGTAGATCACCAATTTTAAAAAAAAACTGTGCGAGTGGCGACAACTGTGGCAGCGATACTGCAAGTCGAGATACAATTTGAAAACAAAAGCGTTTTGTTATGAACAGTAATCTATTAAAGTCTGGACTGATAACGAGGACGTAGAGTAGCGATTGCACGGGAGCTTGACGACTGTATTTCCAGTTTTTGACATATGAGGATATTTGCACAGTATTAAATAAATATATTTAGTTATACACTGTGTTCTGCAGTTAAAGTTAGGATATGTGATGTTATCCTGTATTCCATGCAGTCGGGGAATCTCCCCCTCCTGAACTCCCGTACTGGACAATTTGATGGTGAGGAAGGGCTGAATTTTTATTTAAAATTTGAGTTGGATTGTACAAGGTGTTTATGGAACAAGAATCACTCAGTACAAGCGCAAATAACATTGCTGGATGTAATCTTCATGATAATCATGAAATTGAATGAAAAAAACGTGTGTAAGGAAAACAAAAAATATATATATAATGTTCTTCCACATTCAATTTCTGCAGTCTGACTACGGTACGGTCATCATTGGGTCAGAGTTTGCGTGGAGGACCGCACGTTTTTTATAAATCACAACCTTTGCTGGAAAGTGGCGTACGCACATTTTCAGCCCCGTTTTGTGCGTACGCAAGCTTTATAAATGAGACCCCTGGACTGGTATTCTGGCATACCGGGCAAATGCCCGGTGGGCCGACGTACTTGGGGCTGATATGATATTTAATATATATAAATATATAATTATTTTTTTTGCATAAACTTATTGTTGGCCAACCACCGGCCCATAAAGCAGGGACAGTGGCCCATTGGTTCATTTTCCATACTAACACTGGGTTGGCCCAATCACATCTCTGAACAGGCTCCACCCCTCCCCCTTATTGTGTCAGATGCAGTGGCTCAGAGACAAATCTGTGGATTAAGATGGAGAAACAAAAACGCAAGTGCAAGGGGGGTGTGGAGAAGTTGCAAGGGGGGTGTCTAGAAGAAGTCTAGAGGTTGATGCCTCAACGTGTGCAAAAATAACCAACATGTTTAATGCTGTAGCTGTCCGACCGATTGTGGTGTGCCGGTCTGAGCAAAAATGTAAGGGCCATTTTTTTGTCCCAGTCCAGCCCCGCCAACCTCCCAAATGATCTTGTGGCTGAATAGGCACACATTCCCACAGACACCCTCCGATTTTGTTGTGGACAAGAGGTGGTGATTGTTACAGGGAATCAATATCAGAGCTTAGTTTATAAGAGTCAAAGACTTCTGATGACCTGAACAATCACATGAGTATATTTCCAAAAGGTTTCCGAATGTACAGTAAATGCTGCTGCCAAAAGGAATCAAGTTTGAAAAGACAGGATGAATTTGACAGACTCAATAATACAGAGATAATACGATTTTAAAATGAGGATACGCTGCTGCCTGTTTCTCTCAGAAACACAATGTTTCTAATTTTTGGTTTGTGGCCTTCTCACTTTTTCTTTCAGCTGCCCGAATGCAGTCCTGTCTCGCTATGTCATGGCTTTATTGGGAAGCCAGATGTAAACTATGAAGGGCCTGTGTTATGACCCAACTGTCACAGAAGTAGATGAAGCACAAGGGGTAGAACCGCCAAGGAACAACAGGGTCTGGCCAATGGGAACCTGTGAAAGAGTCAGGAGGAGATCCCGCCTCTGGATTCTTCATTGGAACATTGAAGAAATTAGTCTGTAATGTAGTCTACAAGAAACAGCTGCTCTTTTTACATTGATGACATGAGAGGTTGAATTCACTACTGCTTTCTTCCTGCCAGCACATATTTTTCTTTCTGTCCTATTTTCTCATTCTGAATTGTTAACACACTGTACATTATGATTTCTGTCGGCTGTGACATGTGTAGTCCTTTTCGCTTCCTGACTCCAGCTATCCAGTAGGGATGGCCAGGACAAGAGGCATCGTCTGTGTGAGTGTTTGTTTGTGTGTGTGTGTGTGTGTGGTCGCTCACTGGGGTGGGGGGATGTGGGTTGTCTGGAATCGGCCACAGCAGACGCAATAACCTAAGGGTTCAAACCATTTCCTTTTCAGGGAAATGTTTTCTTCCGAGGTTAACTGAAGCAGAAGTAAGTCACACAGACATTCACTCAACCTCCAGTAGCTGTGGCTTGGGTTGGAGCTGAGGCTGGGGCTGAGGCTGAGTTTGGACCTCTAGGTCTAAAATTAATGGGCCCACCTGTGTTGCTTTAAATGGGCCGTGCAGCTTTGCAAGATAACAGTCCAATGGGCCTAATTAATCATGCTCAGGCATAGGACATGCACACACACGCAGTCACATACACACAAACGCTCACAGCCATGGAAGTCAATTCTTTATGGTCTGCTAAGCAGACACACTCCACACACACACTCCACACAATCCCACACATACACACACAAACTCTTTTGGTATTATAAAAATAAAGCACTCTATATTGATAGAGGCCTAGCAGTTGCTTAGTTCAAATGAGCAGGAGTGTTAGCAAGGCATAACAGGTGTTTTTGTTTGGACCCTAACCCTATCTGAGTTCTGTAGTCACAAAGGGAAGGTGATTAATTTACTAAATGAAGTTAAAGGTGAACTAATTTAGTAAAATATTTGATACCAAACTTAACTGAAATGTTTTAATCTCACTCCTCTCACTTGAATGATTGATGAAAGGCACTCAAAGTGAAATGTAGAGAGCATATTCTTTTCTGTTTATAGTGCATGGTAATACCAACATACATTTGTTTGAAGAGGATTTCTGGAATAGGATATTTAATGGTTTTGCACAGAAAGTATGAATATAGATTTACGGCATCATGTTGTTACTGGCAACCTTATCTGAGACTTAACATGCCTTCCATAACCACCACAGGCCCAGCAGAAGAGCCACACTGGGCTCTACTGGAACCAGGGAAGAAGAAGAGATGATTCTATTATTCCGTTTTAGAAGAGTGATGGTGGTGTAAGAAGCCTGCACTCTTTCTGTGTGTGTATGTGTGTGACAAAAAAAAAATACTTAATGTAATGTGTGTGTTTGTGTGTGTCATCATGACAAATTATTAGTCCTTGGGGTTTGAGAGTACCACCATTTCAGATCTTTACAAGTAACCCCACACTCACACAACGACACAACTACAGAGTTGATTGTGGTGTGTTTTCACAACCTTAATCTAACCTAACAGAAAAGTAATAACACAAGGTGTTTAATCAACGTATATTAGTGATTAATCAGAGTATGACAGACTAAAATCAAGGTCTTCCATTACAGTCTGTCTCAGTCTGTATGTCATTCTGTCTGTATGGTATGGGAATGTTAGAAGAAACATGGATTACTTCTCCGCAGAATGCTTCTGATGATAATACTGGCATTTAATACCACTCTGTGACTATAGAACCGAAGAGAGGTAATTATTTGATTACAATCTATGATGGAAATCTCTCCCTGCCCCAGCCTAATGTGTGTGTGTGTGTATCTATGTGAGTGTCTCTCTCTGTGTGTATGAAAACCACACCACACAAACACTGACATCTTCAAACACACAGACACACACACATACATATTCTTCTTACGGTGTGAGGACATACATCTGAAATGCCAATGATATTTCCTCTGCAAGCAACAATCTGTAACTCTCTAGAGTACAGTACAAGATGCCAGCAGTTAGTTGGTACTTTCATATTCACATCAACAACATTTATGACAATGATAGTTTCCTTCCCAAGATTTCTCAACAGTGTAGACATAAGTTATCCTTTAAAGAATAAAAGTAATGTAATTAAAACAATTAAAATATATTGTAAATACCAAAATGTGATTGTCATAAAAATAAGAATCTAAGTAATAAATGTAATGTGGCTGGCCTAAACGTGGAGGCAGGTGTGTGGAAAAGTCAACAGTTCTACATATTGTTCTATATATTCTTTAACAGGTTTGACAATGGCCCTTCCAGCTTTCCCTCCAACTTGCCCCCATCACCTTCCCCCACTACTGCTCCACTGTCATTCCCCACTGCCTGAATGAAGACCGAGCTGAAAAAGCTTCACAGACACAAGCCTTCCGACTCTGAGGGCAATTGCCTAACAGTGCAGAGGAGTTTTGCCACCCAGCTGTGTGGAGGAGTACTCCAGCACTTGTTCAACCTGAGCCTGTGTCTTGTAAGGGTCCCTGTGATGTGGAACACCGACTATCTGGTCCCTGACTAGTGCAACCTCCATGGTTGATGGCATCTGGCCACCAGACCTTCTGCAAATGGTACCACCGACTGGTGGAACATAACCTAGCTAGACCTTGAAAGGTGACATACCAATGGAACCATCTAAAGGTTATGGGTGATCACATCAGTCTTTGGCTCCAGGATGTCACGATGGTGGAAACCATGCATAGGAGGTTTTCCTCCAGCTCCTGATTTCCTTGCTCCATCTCACCGTTGCTTTATGGGTAATAACCTGAAGACAGGATATCAGAGCTTTCAAACTGTGACAAAATTGTCAACTTTGGCATTTCTTGTTACTGGACAAAATGTTCAAATACAATTTTATAAATTAAAGAACAGGGTCCACCTGGCTAGGCGTGGGATCAGGCGTCTTGCTTTATGGAGATACTGGAGATTCTTGGGGACTGGAACAAGGCTGAGTCTTATTATCCAGAATAGATAAACATAATCCAGATTACATAGTCTTTCAGAATATCATCCACAAGACTGAAACACTGCAGAGGATTAAGATCAGTCAAAGGCCATTACCAGACACTCATAATGTCTCCTAGGAACACTAAAGGACATTTTCCATTCATCAACCTCATTGATTCATACGAGATGTGCTCCTTTCTCCTCTGCTCTTCTCCCTGTACACCAACAGCTGCAACTCGAGTCATCCGTCTGTCAAACTCTTGAAGTTTGCGGATGACACCACCCTCATTGGGCTCATCTCTGACGGGGACGAGTCTGACTACAGGTGGGAAGCTGACAACCAGGGGTCTCATTTATAAAACTGTGGGTAGGATTCTTACTAAAAGTGTACGTCGCCCAAAAGCCTAGCGAAAGTTCTCAGACACTGTTAGCCTATTGGTGGAGGCCCGAAAACCACATTATTTGGTGGCCCGTGGATCACCAATAAAAGAAACTGTGCGAGTGGCGTCAACTGTGCCAGACGATACCCGGAGTCGAGATACAATTTGAAACCAAAAGCTTTTTGTTATGAACAGTAGTCTATTAAAGTCTGGACTGATAACGAGGACGTGGAGTGTAGCGATTGCACAGGAGCCTAACGACAACAGTTTTTGACATATGAGGATATTTGCACAGCATTAAAGAAATATATTTAGTTATACACTGTGTTCTGAAGTTATCTAAAGGTAGGATTTGTGATGTTATCCTGTATTCCATGCAGTTGGGCATCTCCCCCTCTCAGGGCCGGCCCAAGGCATAAGCGAACTAAGCGGCTGCTTGGGGCCCCCATGACCACCAATATGGAGGACCAAACCTGCCATATTTAAAAATGAATGAATGAATAAATAAATGTCCACATCCATGCATTTAGACATAAATAAATGAATACATGTACTAATTAATGCACAATTGTCAATCAATATTACCTTATAATTTACATGTATTTATGTATTTATTTGTGTATTCATTTATTTATTCATTTATTTATTCATTCATGTATTCATTCATTTATTAATTCATGTGTTCATTAATTTTTTCATTCATTTATTCATTCATTTATTCATTCATTCATTCCTGTATTTCTTCTTCTCAATATGTTAATGAGATGTGTCAATCAAAATAGGTAGGCGGTATTTGACACACCATTGGCTAATCGTTTTCCACGCTTTGTATTCGATTATGTAGCCTTACATCCATCCTTGCTGTCATGGACAACATAGCCTACATGGACAGGCTGGCCGACCTTGTTGAAAACAAAGATTTAATTCACCATATATGATATTTGGATGAACAAACATGTTATAAAGATTTTACTACGTTAGTTGTGGGCTATCACTTAACACCCAACTTCACTACGCTGACCGGCCAACCATGTGTTTACCCCGATAAAAACGTAAACATTTTAAAATAAAAAATCCTTGTTGATTGTCAAACCAACATATTTGTCCTGTGTGTAAGAGCGAGATAGACAATCTGGCATATAGCCCCCAATCAAGCAGAAGAGAAATTTGTGAAGATTGACGACACAAAGTTAATCATCGAAGATGAAAAGTAGCTTAGTCCTAAATGGAGTTGTATGCCCCATAGCACATATTTTACAAAGACTACGGCTACAAAAGCCAAACGTTGCCACGTTATGTTGGGAATGGGATGCCGTTGCGACGGTTATTGTTGGAGCAAGAAGTTGCCTAAATAGCCTGTAGCCTATGCCATGTTTATGTACATGTCAGCTTTACACGTAGAAAATAAAATCTCAGAGAAGGTGAAAGGCTTGGTGACCGGCGTGGAGAAATGCGCGTCTAGTGTGAACAACATCGCGCCATTCGTAGTATATTGTGGCGCTCCAGGGCGCTTCGCAGCCAGTGTGTCCCAGGCGTTAGCTAGATTGAATCTATGGCTCTGGATTGATTGCAATGTCCGAACATCAGTTTCCACGCCTACTGGCCTCCTCTCATTATCATATTGGGAACAATGAATGAATGAATGAATGAATGAATGAATGAATGAATGAATGAATGAATGAATGAATGAATAAATGAATAAATAAATGAATATATAAATGAATGAATGAATAAATAAATCAATAAATCAATACATAAATGAATACAAAATAAATAAATAAATACATAAATGTAAAATATATGTAACTATTGATTGACAATTGTGCATTAATTAATATATATATTCGTTTATTTCTGTCTAAATGCATGGATGTGGACATTTATTTATTCATTCATTCATTTGTAAATATGGCAGGTTTGGTCCTCCATACACCAAGGGGGCCCCCAAGAGCACTTTAAGTTACAGCGTAATTTTAAAATGATATTATGTTAATGGTAATTATTATTAGAGTTGGATTATACAAGGTGTTTATGGAACAATTATCTCTCAGTACAAGCGCAAATAACACTGCTGCATGTAATCTTCATGATAATCATGAAATTGAATGAAAAAAAACGTGTGTGAGGAAAACAAAATATATAAATATTACGAGTAATGTTCTTCCCACATTCAATTTCTGCAGTCTGACTACAGTATAGTCATCTGCGTCGCCAATTCCAACTGTTTTCAAAATGTGCGTAGGCCTACGGGAGGGTCAGAGTTTGCGTGGAGGACCGCACATTCTCCCGTCAAGTTAGTTTTTTATAAATCACAACCTTTGCTTGGAAAGTGGCGTACGCACATTTTCAGCCCCGTTATGTGCGTACGCAAGCTTTATAAATGAGATCCCTGGTGACCTGGTGTAGCCAGAACAACCTAGAGCTCAATGCTCTCAAGACAGTGGAGATGGTTGTGGACTTCAGGAAGAACACAGCCCCACTCACCCCCATCACCCTGAGTGACTCCCCAGTCAGCACTGTGGAGTCCTTCCGCTTCCTGGGCACCATCCTCTCCCAGGACCTCAAGTGGGAACTGAACATAAGCTCCCTCACCAAAAAAGCACAACAGAGGATGTACTTCCTACGGCAGCTGAAGAAATTCAACCTGCCAAAGACAATGATGGTGCACTTCTACACAGCCATCATTGAGTCCATCCTCACTTCTATCACCATCTGGTACGCTGCTGCCACTGCCAAGGACGAGCAGACTGCAGCGTATTATCCGCACTGCTGAGAAGGTGATTGGCTGCAATCTGCCTTCCCTCGAGGATCTGCACACCTCGAGGTCCCTAAGGCGAGCGAGGAAGATTATGGCCGACCCCACCCTGGACACTGTTTCAGCGACTATCCTCCGGCAGAAGGCTGCGGTCCATCAAGACGAAAACCTCATGCCACAAGAACAGTTTCTTCCCATCCGCTGTTGGCCACTTTAACAAGGCCAACGACTCACACTGACTTTAAATCACAATAATGACACCCTGCACATTGCAATTTGCACTATTGTATCGTTCTCTTTGCACTCTGTATTTTTTAGATTAGATTGTAAATTATGGCTACTACTTATATCTTATATTCTTTTTTTATTATTCCCCTTTGTATTAGCTAGACCCCCCTTAGTATTAGCTAGACTTTGCTCCTTTTGTATAGTTCACATATTTAAGTTTCAATATTCCTATAGGTTTAATGTATGCACCTCCCTGCCAAAGTAAATTCCTTGTTTGTGCAAACACTCATGGCGAATAAAATCCATTCTGATTCTGAGAGATGTGAAGGTTTATCTTGATGAACACAGTGGTACCTCTGAGCAGAGCAAAAGCAGTGGACGTAAGTGGATAGGGGTACTTGTTCTTTTTCCTTATTCAAACCCAATAGACTATGCATCCCCATCCTTTATGGTACAAAAAAAGTTAATGGTCTGATCTGACTGTTCTTTAGGGATTTGCATGGATTATTCATCCATGGTGTTGGTCATTGTGCTTGGCCCCCCTTGATGAATATTGATAGGACCAGTAACTTCATGTGACAGCTAAGAGTAGACTGAACACACTTTGGCAGGAGGTACAATGTTTAGCTAAACTATTTTCAGGGCTCCATGATAAGTTTAATTGAATTTAACAGGGTTTTAACTCTGCAGCCAGCGGTGGCCCAATACCTCTTTGTCCTGATGGGATTCCACTGGGATAAGGAGAGAATCTCATGATGAGAATGAGATTTGTAGGGACGGGAATGGTGGTAAACTCAACTGTATCCAAATCAAGGGGTCTACCATCAAGTTCCCCCACTTCTTACTGGCTAGGTCTACCTTCACTACATCATTTAATCCACTGTTGAATGCCCAGAGAAGTGCCTCTTTATTCCATTGGCTCTCCGGAGTCAATGTACAGAACTTGATAGCAAACTTGGACTCTGATAATAATAAGAGTGATTAAAATAAACAGTGTATACAAATACAAATACTGGAAATTAAAAATAAAAACACATCATAAAGAGCCTGGGCAGGATAAGGAGAGTTGTTCTTGAGGGCCCAAAATGTGGGAGCTTAGCAGAAAATACCATCAAATGAGGAATAATTCCAGAGGTGATGCCAGGCAGCCTTCAGTACTGAAAAGTCTCACAGAAAGAAAGTTGCAGCTTCATCCTATTACATTATACTACAGCATGAGTCAGCATTCAATAGAATGAGATACCTGCCACAACTCATAACCTTAGACGTTATTAAAATGCATGTGTGTGTGAATGTGTGTGTGTGAATGTGTGTTTGTGTGTGTGTTGAACAGACCAAGTCAGCTTAGTCAGCCTTCCACGGATGTTGCTCCCACACTATCTGCCGTGTTTTCACAGTCAATTTGTTACATCACATCAGCAGCAGATTGCTTTGGACACCAGCATCAGTGGCATTTGTGAACAAGTTTTACAGAAGCACATTCACATAATAGAGGACCTTCTCTCTCCTTCTTCCCTCGCTCACTTTCCATTTCTTCATTCTCTATTCCCCCCCATTCTAACTCTCCCTTTATCTAACCTTCCCCAGCTCTCTCTATCTCTCTGTTTCTCTCTCGACATTCTACCTCTTTCCCTAACATTCCCTGTTCCTCCTTCTCTATCTCTTTCACACAATTATCCCTCTTTGCCTCGCCCCCCCCCCCTCTTTCTCTCTCTCTCTCTCTCTCTCTCTCTCTCTCTCTCTCTCTCAGTCTTGTGGTGTGTTGTGAAGGCCTGTTGTTAGACTAGCAGTGATTGTTTTGGCAGGGATGTCTTGATAACAGAGCAGGGTCTTATCGCCATGGGGGACAGCACAAACTGAGCAGCCTTGAAAACAGCACCATGCAGGGTCTCCCTGATGCAGAGGCTGCAGACACACAGACATGATGCTATGTGGTATGCATCAGAATGAAATAATCTAAGATACAAGCTTGTGAATGAATGGGTTCTTTGTTTCAGAGAGAGTAGCAGGTCTGCATGTCAAATCTCATCCTATCTCTTTTCTACCGTGCTTCCTCTCCTTTTCTCTCCACTCCTCTTGTCATGTCACCTCTCCTATAATTCTCCTCAATTCTCCTCTTCTTTGCTGTCCTTTCTTGTTCTCTGCTCTATTCTACTCTCTCTTTGTTTCCTTTCCTTACGTCTCCTCTCCTTTTCCCTTTCCTTCATTGTTGTTTACCAATATGGGGATGTCTGCTGACCCCTCTAGTATCCTACTGTACTAACCGACTGAAAGACACCATATAGATCAGGTTCTGTAGCCAGTGTGTGTATTATGTGTATGAGGTTGCCCGATTGTTTGGTACGTGGAACACATTCATTGGAGTTTGGCTGAAGCAGGGAGCTAAGCAGGACAATGAGCGACTTGGACGAGGGTCAAATTGTTACGGCTCATCCGATTGATGTGCTGGACAGACAAATCCGATCCCTGGTGGCTCCACTTCGCAACTTTAAGGACTGCTGCTGATGTTTTGGTGCTAGATACCTGGACAACTTCAAGGGTCTTGTAGAGTGTGTGCCTCTGCAGGTAGGGGCTGTTTTGGTGGCACACTGAGAACCAACAGCATATTAGGCAGATTATTATAATGTTTGGTTTATCAGTGTATACTGTACAGACACAATAATGCACACCTATTTACAGGAAGTTACAGATTCTTGTACTGCTTCCTCCACGCATATACACTCCCTCAGACTCAGTGGTACTTTTCGCTCCTCCTACTGTCTGCACAGTCGCTGTTTGAGATAACAGTCAGGAGATAACAGAACATACACACACACACTCAAAGGTGCATTCATCCACCCCCTGAACACCTATCATGTGGGATAACATTATCCCAGCCCCCCTCCTTCCCACCCCTTTCACATTGATAAGATGCAGTACATGAAAACGGTTCTGTCTGCCCCATGATCAACTCATCAAGCTAATTCAAACAAATTACGTTGTTCAGTCTGGGGACCTTGCAATGACCTTGGAACTGTTTATAGTTGCTCACTCTCTTTCTCTCTTTTCCCTCCCACTCTCTCTCTCTTCCACTTTTTTTCCCTCACTCTCTTCTTTTCTCTCTCCTCTCACTCCCCTTCTTTTCGGTAGCACACCTGTTCCTGCTTCATAAGCTCAGGTGCCAAAGACAAAACTCTATTAGGTAGAAAGACAGATGGGCCTGCACCGAACGTATAAACTTAATCTGCTCATTTTCTCTAATAATGAGTCTAATCTACGCACAATGCCATTTCCCTCAACTGAGTTGGTACAATGTCCTTACACCCACACAAAAAACTGATGGTCTCAATCATTCCCTCTACCCCGACTAACTGACATAAAGCTCAGATGCCATAACATTTGTTAATTGGTAAGATATAAAGTAGATCAAAACACCTACGGGTAAAGTCACAAAATTCGACAACAAATTACTTTTTCCAGAGACCAAGATACAAATAAACACTGCCCTTTAGACTGAACAGCCTGCAAGGGAATATGTTATGGGGAATACACAATAGGTAGTACAATCTAGTAGACCCAACAGAGACCAGAAGACTTGGGAAGATTCAACAAAAACACGCACAGCACGTTCATTCTGGGCTTTTTAACGTTGGGAGACAGGGGACAGACTGATGTTGTATGAAATCAGTTGCAGTGAGTATGGTATTAGCCTTGGCAGAGAG
Source organism: Hypomesus nipponensis (assembly GCF_054491055.1). Classification (NCBI taxonomy): domain Eukaryota; kingdom Metazoa; phylum Chordata; class Actinopteri; order Osmeriformes; family Osmeridae; genus Hypomesus; species Hypomesus nipponensis. Next base: position 3,736,947 of record NC_140382.1, on the reverse strand, counting down.
GAGTACAACAAGAGGGTGTATGCCAGTGGAATAAGGAGCAGGGAGTCTGGAGGACAGAGAAAAGGCTTTATTCACACCATGATTGGCTGCAAATTGGACACTTCTGAAGAAATCGCCCTCTCACACTCATGCACATATGTCTCGACACACTCTTGCAAAGCAATCCGTTTGATGGTAAGAGAAGTTGTCTATGATGAAAGGATAATGGATTATGTCAATGGTGAATCATTATCTATTTCTCTCTATGTCTACATCCCCCCTCCTATCCCCCCAACTGTTTCTTTCATAGTCACTGTAAATGCCCACTGACAAGAGGGGAGACATCAGAAATCAGAATCAGAATCAAGTTTAAATGCCAAGTAGTTTACACAACAAGGGATTTACTTTGGTGGACAGGTGCATACAGTATAACATGTACAAATAAATACTAACAATACTGTACAATATAAAATGAAATCCGACAAACCAGGACTTCTCCGACAAACCAGGACTGTTCTGTAAAGTGCGAGGATGAGGTTTTATTGGGGATAACCATTGTTATCTCACATATATATTTATTATTTTTATTATTGTTTATTTTCGCTCCCCTAAGCCTCAGTCAATATTTGGACTACATAGACAACGTCGGTGTCAAAATGTTCGTCTTGGTCACGATTGCGTTGCTTCTATACGGATTTAAATTCCGTTGCACAGTTTAGGAGGTTACAATGTTTTTGTGGCAAAAAAATGCATTCTGTCAACAAAGGGTACTCACTAACCTACGTCACTACGTCAGCACACGTTAGCAACGACGCATGGATACAAGGTGATAGAGACGTTCTAGCACGCAAGTTGGAGCTTGGATTATGAATGAAAAATACCACCCCCAAAAATTCCCAACCATTGGACTTTGTTGAGAAAGCGATTTCGAGTGGAACTGCAATCTCAGATTTTTTTTTTGGTCGTGAAAGTCTTTGTAAATTGAACGAGTGCGTGTCGACCGTGAGACCGCCTAGACTTTTAGGTGGCAGCCATGCTAGAAAGCGTCATAGTAGTATTTTCGTAATTTTATAGTTCAATTTTACACAAAAAAAGGGAAATGTTATGACAATATTACTATTGTGAATACAGCCAGGCGGTGAGATTTTAATGTAGGTTTCTGTAAAAACTTTGATTTGTTTGCTACGTGAGAGCTCCGTCAGCCTCCATGGACGATTGCGGCAGCTGTTGTCGATCTGCATCTGATGAGTATTTTCTAAATTCCGTACCAGGTTCAACTACATCTAAATGGACAGCAGTGTTTTAAAGATATGGCGATTGCAAAGACAGCCAGCCGGTCAGCAAATTTTTGTGATTTGTGTAAACCTTGGAATTTGAGTGAGACCGCGTGTTTTGACGTTAGCCTCAGAGTCACAGACTCGGCGCGCCCACTGGCAGTGTGTAGTATTAGGCTACAGTACTGTCTTCAATACCACAGCTATTATTATGTCAAAAGAAACATTCTAATTTCTTGCGCTTTCAAACAATCAGTGAAGTGTGGCTATCAACAGCAGCTAGCTTGCCTCTAGCAAACTGATTTTGAATTAGCCATGTCCCCCTAAATTTATATCAAACTTATTTACGTTTTGGGGGGCTTATTTTCAGTTAGCAGACGGTACTGTTTGAATCGCAATTCAATCTGAATACTGCCAGTGACAACGTTGTTGCTCGCTTGTTTCAAAAGGTGTTCTTAATGAATTATGCAATATGAGTAGGCTAAATGCTTGAAAATATCACTAGAAGGGAAAACGGACCCACCTGCAACCGACACAAACAAGCACACCCTACAATTTCCCCAGAAATTGTACCCTCTCTAGTTAACATATTTTCATTACTGTGGGATACACACTCCTGCCTGTACACACCATAAATGAACACACACACTTACACACATTAACTGCAAATACACACATACATGTACACGCACAAACATTCACGCACACACACCTACAATCACTCAAACACACACATTCACACATACTTGGTGAGCTCTGCAGCAAAGCTCTGTTACTTTCTGCTGACGTGTGGGAATGTGGATTTGTATTTCTATCATCTCCTCCTCTGGGCATTGTAATTCCATCACTGTTCTAGCATGCCAGCCACCCAGAGTGAGAACGAGAGAAGAAGGGAGAGAGACAAGTGGAGGGAGAATGAGGGATGATGATGAAGAGAAAGATATGGGGACATGGGGAGCCATGATAAAGAGGTGGAATAAGAGAGAGACAGAGCTACAGGTTGTATCTTATCCACCATAAACTATGTGTGTGTGTGTGTGTGTGTGTGTGTGTGTGAGTGCATGTGCGTGTGTGTGTGTGTTAAAGTTTCAGTGAGGTCAAGCACTTTGTGATTAGCCCAGGAAATTCAGTACACTTCCTTTGAATGAGGCAGAATTAGATGCAAATGAGAGACAGATTATCTTACTGTGTGTGTGTGTGTGTGTGTGTGTCTAAACCAATGACAGATCAGCCTTACAAGCAAGTCAGTAACAATCAAATCAAAAACAAGAATCGTAATTGAGTGTGGCATGTAAAAACTATGTGTTGGACAGTATGGTAATTATTTTGATGTCTCTGACACGTTGCGCCTCATCTCCAAAACATGGTCTGACTGAGAGTTCATGAATAACTAATAACTGCTACAGTACTGCCCTCTCTCTCTTATTCTTGTGTTCTATGGTACGTGATTTGGCAGCACACAGAGGTGACCGCATTTCTACAGATTGTGGTCCATACATTATACATCCAGACTTCATAGTAAACATCTAAACATCAGACATCGAAACAATGTCAATTCATACATACTCATGCACTTGCAGATATGCATATACTTAATATATTAGGCTTACAAGCCTAAGATTTTTTGGAAATATTTAATTTTCCAAATTTTATGATGCTTGTATTTGCAATTGAAGTTCATTTTAATGTACATTTAGCAATACTAACTTGTCAGCCGTGTAAGCTTGTTTCCTAAAGGTTGGCTGATAACATGAAGAAAATGATAGGTAGTATAATGAGGGAGGGGTTGGGGGTGGAGTTAACCAATTTTTGTTCGCACCCATTACCACATAAAAGTCTTTCAAGGGGATATTCTCTGCTAATTGATTTAAGCTGTACTAAGACTTACTTGTTCCGGGAATACAACGGCACCTAGAAATGATTTGCTGGACCTGATGTTAGTTTCCTCCAGAATCACAATGACTCTTACTTAGAGACTTGTTACTCTTGTTGGTTAGCTGTACCTGATTTAAAACTCTTGCTTGCTTTTTCTACAGGTACACTCCTGTAGAACACTTTTGTACACTTTTTATGGTTCTTCCCTTTGGCACTTATGTTTGTCACAATGTATGCTTCATGTTTGGCTACACGCAATGTTTGTGGATATCTCGGTGTTATGATCAGTAACCTATGCACTTTTGTAAAGCTCTCTCTTGGAAGTCGCTTTGGATAAAAGCGTACATGTAAACGTAAATGTAAGCTGTATTATTTTAATCAGGGCCAGCCCAAGCCTTTACGGGGCCTTAAACATAATTTATTTGGGGGCCCCTTGGCATTGTTAATATATATGTATATATTTTAAACAACATTAAACTGTAATTTCATGTTCTCCTGGGGGCTCTGTGGTGGCCACGGGGGCCCTACGCAGTCGCTTAGTTCGCTTATGCCTTGGGACGGCCCTGATTTTAATGTGTGAGTAATTGTTTGAAAGTTTACAATCTGCACTTTCAGAATCTGTAAATAAAATGAAAAATTACTTTGACCTATTTGAAGAACAAAATACCAGCACTTGTCACATTTGTATTATACCTTCTGTTAATTTTCACATAAATGTATAATGTTCAGTTGTATGTGTGAGACATTACGTATTTCTCTCTTATATATTTTCTCCATCATGTCTCTCTCTTTCTGTTTCACCCACACAACACACACACATGGAAAACATACACACACAAATTCTCCTTCCTCCTCTCCTCCTCATCTCAGTTTCATGTGTGAACTCCACCCAGCACTTACTCTGGCTCTGCCCTCCTATGTACTTCCGCTCAATTTTAATTTTCCTTCAGTACTCCGTCTGGGTCTATATTAGTCGGTTTTCTCCAAACACATTTTTACCGGTCCAATCAACAGAACAGGGGGAGTGGCTGAGAACGACGACGTTGATGTGCACTAGTTTGAGTTGTAGTTCAGTAATGGCAGCGGAGAAAGATGCGAGCGAAGCCATTCGGTCCGTTGTGGCAACGCTGCCGAATACTCATAACTTAAAGCCGGAGCAAGAACAATGTTTGCTGAGTTTTGTTGGTGGACATGATGTTGTAGCCCTCCTCCCCATGGGGTTCGGCAAAAGTTAGATTTTCCAGCTCGCGCTGTTAGTGGTGAAGGAATTGGCTAAGGCGAACGTTAGCGATTTGTTATGGCAGGTCCATAGTGGCTCTGGGCAGATCCAATATTTTTAAACTTCAACAGAGCACCAGCCTTCAAAGAAGTTAACGCTTGTCAATGAAAAGAGCCCAGAGTCTCTGTACAAATGGAGTGTACGAGACTGTGGTAGGACCAGGCTACCCAGCACTGGCCGTGAAGGAAACTTTTGACAGTAAGGTTCACCAGGCTGTGACCCAGTCCTAGCATTCACTCCACTGTTGCTGTCACATCCTCTTGTGAAATAAAGAGAGACACAGGACACACATGAACACACACAATTAAAATGAATACACACACACACAAATGCATGCATACACAGAAGAGCGGGAATGGCACTGGTTGCACTATGAATTCTCTACTAGCTGATTGATTCTTTACTTACTTTAACTAAGTAAAGTTCCCATCGCTCCACAATTAGATTGAATCTCTCAACCCTTCATCTTCAGTCACAGCCAATTATTAGCTTCAGATAAGGCCGTCTGATGATTGGCTGGTCGGGAGGAGACCATGTTAGGAATATCTTAGCTTCTCATGAATGCTAATTGATGTCAACGAGGGCACAGTACATTGATTTAGCTTCCACTTTGATCAATTGCATCTGAGGCAAAGCTACTAGTGGATCAGTGTTACGTTTAATCTGTCAAAGATAAAGGCTAGTAAGGGGGGGGGGGGGCGCATCACTGCTTGTTTAGGGGTGGGGGGGTTACACATCCATTAACTCATAATTCATTCAACCATTTCATAGGACACAAAATGACAGCTTTAAATGTAGACATGGATATTTTACAAAGTGTATTCCCTCATTTAAATGAGATGACACTGCAGAGGCACCTCTTGGCATCCCTTGCATGTTACTAAAAACAGACTCCCCCTTTCATCCAGAACAATGACTTATAATCATAGAGCAACAGAGCACGAAAAAGAAGAGGGAAAAAGAGAGAAAGAGACAGAGAGAAAGAGAGAACGACAAAGAAAGAGGGGGGGTGAAAGTTAGGATGGGGCCATGTCTATTAACCTTTTGTTTAATCATTACAGACTGGGGTTCCTTGGAAAAAGAGAAGACAGGAGTGGAGAAAGAGAGAAAGAGAAGAGGTTAAGAGAGGAGGACATGAGAGAGAGAGAGAGATAGAGAGAGAGAGAGAGAGAGAGAGAGAGAGAGAGAGAGAGAGAGAGAAAGAGAAAGAGAGAAGGGGAAAAAAGAAGAAGAGGACAGGATGGCAGTTGAGTAGTAGCTTTGACCCCCAAAGTGCAGGTGTCTGTTTGATTGACAGGTGCGGTGATAAGAAACCATGCTCCTGTATCCTCGGTCTTTCCATCTTCACTGTTATGTGTGTGTTTGTGTACAGTTATAGAGGCATTCAACAACAGCAACACAAGAGGAGTGGTGTACAAGACAAATAGGTGTGTAATTATTATGATGTATCTGACAACTTGTGACAGAGAGCCAGACAGCCAAACCTTCTCGCAGCCACCTGGTCTCAATCTTATTTTCAAACACAATACATTGATCTTCACACTGTTAAAGAGATGTCATTATCACCCATGTAAGGGAAGAAAGAAATGTATTACATATATATTGGTCAAGATTAGATTGAGCTTTCAACTCTCACATAAATAATGAGCAATATACTGTACTCTGGTTGTGGGCCCATGAGGTACAATTTAATGTATTCCAGATTAAGTATTTTTGAAAAAAAGATTGAGACCAGGTGGCTGCGAGAAGGTTTGGCTCTCTGTCACAAGTTGAGTCGATTGTAGGCAGGAGACAGATATAATGCAAGAGATTTTATTTTAATGGATGTCCATCAGCGAAACAAGACAAACAACTTAGGCGTCTTTAGAAAAACAACAACACAGAATTATTACTTCTAATCTTAGCGTAGCTCAAATGGCAATCATAATGCCCGACATGCTAAAACATAGTGACAACAAGAAAACATGACAATACTTGACAAAGGACTAACACAAAATTCACACCTTATATACAGAAACAAGAAACATCATTTGTAACAGCTGACATGAAACAGGTGTGCGTAATTACGCATCCTTAGCTTGGAGGTGTTGGAGGGAATCCTAGTACTGGGGAAAGAGAGAGCGCAGTGGTCTGGATCCTCCACCAGGCGTAACACTTTCTCTGTTCATCCATCCTGTCCACCTGTATTTCTGTGCAACTAAATAAAACTCCATGAACACTCTATGAGTGAAAAAACCCGTTGACTTCAGACATGGTATTCACTGTAGAATTCAACTCTGTATGACATCCGTAGATTATCTTGGCACCATTATTTGTTTTCATTGAGCAGCTGTCAGCTATATCTTTCAGTGACCTTTCATTTTGAGGCATTGAGACATGAGACATTCTACTGAATCCCTATTTCAGTAGCTTAGGTAACTCATCTCATATATATTTATATATAGTTGTTTAAAGTGATGCCCTTTTAATAGTGACAGGGTGTCCAGACTGTCCTCTCTAAAGGTACCTTGTGAAGGTTAGCTGGTCCTCCCTGAAGTACCCTGAGGAACTTAGCTAGTCCTCTCCAACAGGATTTCCTCTGAGCATGTATGTGTTTATTAGATTGTAGTATTGAAAAAAGGTGACATTCAGAACCTGATATTTGTAAGGATTGTTGAGTAATCTTTTTATATATTTTTTTTGTCTAACCTTTAAAATGTATTACTTAATGCCTCTACACAAGAATGACAGTGACGCAATATACATTTCGCAAGCAAAGAGGTATACACACCCACTTGTACAAAGGGTTCTGAAGAGAAATCTGGTTGTGCCTGCTGGGTGTGTGTGTGTGTATGTGCGTGTGTGTGCACATCCCAGATAGAGCACCAGAGGGAGGATTAAAATGAGCGTCTAATTTGAATGATTCAGGACCAGTGGAACCCAGGGGGAAGGAGAGGGAAGGGGAAGGAAGGGGGAGGAAAGCCGGGTAGACGGAGAGAGGGAGGCAAGGGAAAAAGAAAAAGTAAATGTGGGAAGGAAGAAGAGTGGGAGAGATAGGACAAGAAGTAACAAAGCAGTGTCAGAACGTAACGGGACACACACACACACACACGGACATACACACACATGCAAGCACACAAACACGATACTGTGCATGGTCCATTCTCACAGTTAGGTTAGCCTGACAAGTGGAAATGTGATTGTTATGAGTAGAAAGTTCTAATCATTTCACCAATGTTCACAAGTGGACATTTTCAAGAACACTATCCACTATCTCCAAAATTGTCATGCAACTATCTTTGAGGCTTCTTTTAGAGCAGGCCCAAGAGGGTAATTAACAGGCTGTGTCTATAGATCATGCTGTGGGCGTGAACTGCCCTGAGTTGACCTCTTTGTGTGTGTGTGAGTAGCCATACTTCTCATTCTGATAGATACTATAGAGCTTCTCAGAATGTTTGTAAACAATAGGCACCAAGATACTTCTGGGTGGCAGAACGTGAGCGGCTTCCACTGACCAGAGAAGGGATCCAGCAGGCTAGTGTTATAACATAGTTACATAGTTAAAAACATCGTGAAATGTTAAGAAAGAAGAAAATCTTACAGATATACAAATACTTGTGTTTCTCTTGAGTACAAATAAATCCAGAGTGATGAAATTAACAAGGTCAAATTAATACACAAATTACTTTAGTAGTATAAGAGGGCAGATATAAAAATGATTTTGTCTGTGTCAGACTACAGCCGACGGTGGGTGTCCCTTACAAGCAATTTACTAGTGGTGCCATCGGCTTTTGCCACCCGGAAGAACGTCTATTATTGTTGTGACATCATGGTGAATAGGTCTATACTGAGCAATTCTCCAGTATGTTAACAGTCTAGCCTAGTTGAGCATGGTCTGGTTTAGTCGATTCAATAATGCTAACACCTTAGCATTCTAGTCTAGCTGAATCTAGTCTCAGTTACTGTTAAATTCCTAGCCTTCCCTAGTTTAGTCTCACCTTGTAAAATCCTAAATCAGAATTTGGCATGAAAACTTACACGCCACACACACACTTCAGAAAGAAAATTCAGCAGCTGAACACTTAATCCAAACAGAGCCTCACAGAATATAATTCGCCCCTTAGCAGCCCATGTATTCCATCCAGCAATGACAAATTAATGGTATCTCCAGTAAGCACATTACATGGCATACTGATGATAGCTAAAAAGGGACAGGGTGAGTACTTACGGTTGTTTAAAAGTATAGCAACACATCCGTATTTATGACCGGCCTATAATACTGGAGGATATCAATGTATTGACGTAACCTCTGAAGGCGGCCAATTCAAGAAACGCTGGTTCAATTTCACCCTTTTCAGCCACATTGCTGTAAGTACTGACTGGGAAGAGATCAAACACCTACACCCCAAATCTCCATTCCCTCTTTCAAAAAGATATCCCTTAGTCTCAAACGCTGCTCTCCGCACACACACACCCTTCCTTTGCCCATGAGTCATACTTGTGAGGCTACAGTACTGACTGGACTTAATGAGGGGTTTCTGATCTTTGGTATCCTACCAGTGGATTTCTCCATTACCAATGTAGTTTCTCTGGGTGGAGAGGGCGATGTTTCGCTGCATCATATATTAGTTGCTCATCTGGTTGAGTGGTCTCTTGATATTTTGAGGGGCTTTTAGTTTTTGATTCTTGATAGCATACTTTTAAGTGTTTTTTTTTAATTATGTACTGTATGTGTGTGCATGCTAGCTGGTTTGTGTTTTTGCGTGCATTGTGAGACGGCAAATATTAGACCAAATGGAAGGTGAAGAGTCTTCTTGTACTCCTACTCTATTTCTCAGTCTTTATCTTTCCTCCACTCTTCAGACTCCTCCTTTCATCACCATCCCAGTCCATGTTACAGGAGTCCCCCTCTGAGACTCTCCCTGCACCTGCTTATTAAATCGTTGTGCTCACAGACACACACAGAGGTCAGTTCACCCCCACAGCATGATCTATGGACACAGCCTGCGTTAATTACCCTCGTGGGCCTGCTTTATAAGAAACCTCAAAGTAAGTTGCTAGGCGCGCTTGGAGATAGTGGATAGTGTTCTTGAAAATGTCCACTTGTGAACAGTGGTAAAATCATTAGAACGTTCTACTCATAACATTCACATTTCCACTTGCCAGGCTAACCTAACTGTGAGAGTGGACCATAAAATGCCTTCTGTGGTAGTTCCACTCACTCTGCTTCTATCTCCCCCTCCATCAATCAAAGAATACTGATATCTGCCCTCCTTGCCAAACCAAGCTGAACCCTCTGCGGCTTTATCAAAGTTGGCATCCAACTGACTTTCACAACCCTCCCTGCCAAGCTGGCACCTCACGTTGTCACCAAGACACACCTGAGCCCTGGGGAGGTAAAACAGGTTGGCATCAAAGTTCCCACCCTTTTCTTACTATGTCAGCAAGAAAGAGTTTTAATAGGGCTAAACTTTTCCTCTCAGGTTGGGCGATGATAGAGTGATTACACAGCTTGTAGGGCTGGTCTGTGTTCCTATACTGATGTGTTGTAGAAACAAGCACTTTAGAACCCCCCCCCCCTCTCATGACGCGCGATATGCACCTATCTCTAACAAAAATGACAATTTCACAGTCTCTCGCTCCCCCATTTCTGGGAGATTGTATAGCATTTGCGAGCGTCAGGGAGCCGCTATTGAAATGCGGGAGACTCCCGGACCTTCCGGGAGACTTGGGATGTCTGCTGTCGGCAACAGTAAAGGTAGCAGTACAGATTGCAATAGAGGCAGCAGTAGACTCAGGAAGAAGAGTCTCCACTGCCTGTCTACACAAGTCATTTGTCAGTAGCTTGGCGGTAACGTCCCTAGTTATAAAACCAAGTTACTTTTCAGTAGTTAAGCTCTTTTATTGATCAAGTAGCGCAGTAGCGTCCTCGAAAGCTAATTTCTCCTGGACATTTCTGATGTTCATACATAAGGTTGGTGAATTATTGTGTTGACAAAGCACTGAAAAAGCATCTCACATCCCGTTCTGCAGTTCACGTTACAACCGATCTCACGAGAGCTGAGTACAGCGAGGGCTGTCATCCTCTGATCTCCACTCACACAGCGCCTGCGCGGCTAGTCTGACTAGATAACAGCAATTGTGTATTAGCATTGTGTTTTAGGCTATTGTTAAATAAATAAATCTAAACATAGTTTAGCCTATATCTGACTGACAATTGTGTTGATCACAAAAATTGCATTGACTTGGCATGCAGTAGCTACTAATGTATCAAGCTCCTTTTGACAGATTTTTGTATATTAGCTTGCTACATTTTTGTGGTAGCTGTAGTGAAGCTTAATTTATTGTAGAGTAGATAGTAGTTTAGCTCACTACACATATCAAGTAGCTTGCCCATCACTGTCATTACCATATTACTGAGCTCCTTTCTGCTATCCTCTCTGGGGGAAATGAGAGAGGATAAGAGAGAGATCTTCATGAAGGCAGCATTAAACCTGCCATGACTAACATGTGCTTTACAATTCTATCTATTTATTGCAAATAAATACTTGATCACCCCATGGGATGCATGCCATAAAACCAGTCGTTCACCGGGTCCTGCGCACCTTCCCTTTATAAAATCACAGTCAACGTGAGATTGACCGCACATGAACGAGCCACTGACTCCACCTTGCCTCCTCCCATAAATGAATATGCAGATGGCCTATAAATGCGCTCAAAACCTAATTTCTTTGTCTGAATTAAAATGGCTGAACATGCAAAAGAATCTAAAAATCACAGACTGTGAGATAGAGGTTCTAACAACAGAGGTGGAGGCAAGAAAGTGTGTCCTGTTCGGCGGCCTGTTATCAGGTATTAGCAACAAAAGAAAGTCAGCGGAGTGGAGAACTGTCACTATTTGCGCCCTTTCTTGGTTTTAACCTGTAGCACTTTGAGATTTAGCTAAATATAAAGTGCATTATTATAGGGCCGTAAATGCTGTGGGTTCTGAGAACCGGACCATGGCAGAAATTAAGAAGAAATGATCCGATGTAAAACTCGAAATTAAAGCTCACATGACATGAAAACTTCACTTTAGGAAGTGAAAACTTGAAAAATTGAAGAATAAAACCATGTATTCAAAGAAAAAATTAGTGTACCAATATTTTTTTCAGGTTGAATAAAATTTTGATTACATTTGGGAATAATTTAGAATACGTTATTAATTTTCATTTTTCACTTTCATATTTTCACATAGTTTCACATTTCATGTTTTCAGATTCAAAACTTTTTTTTTACGGCTTCGATTGTTTGTTGTTTTTTTTCAGTTTCAAATAATAATTATTGGTTGTTATTTAAAGGTGGTTGAGTATAAGACTGTTGGCGAAACGGACGCCATGCAGAGTCTTCTGCCTCTTTGTTAGGCTGTCACTCATAATTCCCGCCTCTGAGTTGAAGCCACGCCCCCCTATGCAAAATCAGGTCTAAAAGTCTGAAACAAAAAAAATAACTGAAACTCAACCCCCCCAAAAAAAGAAAAACAAAGTTTTGAATCTGAAAACATTAAATGTGAAACTGTGAAAATATGAAAGTGAAAATGAATATCTTCAAAATTATTCCAAAATTTAATCGAAATTTCATTCGACCTGAAAAAAATTGGTACACTAATTTTTTCTTTTAATACATGGTTTTATTTTTTACGTTTTCGACCAAAACTTGCATTTTCAATGTCAAGCTTTACTTTTTCGACTAAAGATTTTTTTTCTCGAATTAACAAAACATTTGATTTAGCGCCATAGACGGCCCACACATTCTCACGTCAAGTTAATTTTGATACATTACACCGTGTGCATGAAAACCAGCGTATGCAATCTTTTCGTGCGTACGCAACGTCTATACATGAGGCCCCTGGTTTTTTGTCTATCATTCCTGTAATTTTCTGTCATATTGTGTCATCATTAGTGGATAAAGCAGGTGCTCCTGTAAGGGGAGAGACGACACAGCTATTAAACCGTTTTCCAATATCAGGATAAAACAGACATCCTGTCAAATACTGTGTTTCTATTGAGCTTGCGTGCTGCAAGCATTTAAGAGAATTGGAATCACTGACACATTCAACACTCATCTGGCTCTGCAGGGAGACAAAAGCAAATGCTCATCAATACTTCAAAGGGTGGTCGTCGAGTTTTGTCTAACCATGGTCTGGATCACTAGGACTTACAGAATGAAGTAGCAGTTGCCAATCCAAGTCCTGTGTCTCCAACCAAGCTGTGGGCAGCCAACCAAAAGTCAGACAAGGGATGAGTTGTTATGAAGGCTTGTACAGCTACTGCTCTGCCATAGGCATGTTGACTGCCGAGTTGGCCCACCATGCTGAGAACCTCTCTCCCCCTTGCCCACACCTTCCTCCTTCTGCTCCTCTGGCTCCTCCTCCCCACCAAACAATGGGATTCCTCATTTACTGCATGGGCTGGAGAAGAGGTAAGGTTTCCCTTTCTTCCAGCCTGCCCTCCCCACTTGCTTTCTCTCTTCCACCTCTCCTTTTCCCCATGCCCCATCCCTCCCACTCTTTCCTCTATCGATCACAGCGAGAAAGAGCAGTGACTGTCCGCTCTCCCTTCCCAGCCTGACACGTATGTGCCTGATCATATTCTATGTTTTCTCTCCTCCCACTCTTCCCTCTCCCATTTCTCACTCTCCCACGCTTCCTTTCTTGTGTCCATTCTCCCCTTTCCTTCATCCTTACCCCACTCCAACCCTGGCCTTTCCTCTGACAGATGGCAGCTGTACATGTACAGTAACGACCGTCTGGCTGGCTGGATGAGGGCGACCTTACAAGGCAATCTGGAGGTCATTGAGCTGACTAACTGGGCAGCACTAACAAGCCCCAACCGCCAGAGACACAACAGGGCCTTAGACTGTACAGTGGGCCACAGCATGTAGCCAACACTAATACAACGTTGCATCATAGAAATGATGGTATTACTAATTAGATGCACTGTAACAGCATTTTTTGCGTTTTGGGGGACATATTAACTGGTCTTTCATTCGTTAACTATTGAAGCACACCCACACTGAAATTCAAAATCTCTGTAAGCCAGATTGGTCCATTTGCCTGAGCCAGAACGCCCACCGCATGACTTGAGCTAACTACAGTATATATTCGTACTAAATGTCCTCTGAATGGCTACATTTGATTTTTGTGTAAAATGGCCTCCAAAACCTGGCTTTTTCAAAGCACCACATTAACATAGCACTCAGATTTTTTTCTATTTGGAGCTAATGGATGTGAAAGGAATTCAAATGGACATCTTTTTGGACATCTTTCTTGGTCAACCCAGTTTTCAGTGGTTGCCTACTCCAACACATCACCGGATCAGACACACACATACTGAAACTCCTGGTTTATCCAACCCTAACGGTAAGTAATTGGCTTACTTTACTCATGGCGGGGGGGAAAGGCAATAGTGCTAGCATATGTGAATTTTGGAAGACAATATAAGTAGCAAGATGTGTCTTTAAAATAAGGGTTTAGCTGTAATTGGATAAGAATGTTACTAGTAAAGGGCTTTTTGGCTGTGTATTGGGTAGTAGTACAACCAACAGCCTACACTTCTTGTTTTTTCCTTTCCTGTCATCAGAGTCTTTGTCTTGATTGGCAGGTGGCCTCTGAAGTCACTACTGGTCCATTAGAGAAGGCTCTTAGCAGGGGCATCAGCCTTACATACCAGCACACTTCACCCTCCTTACACACCACACACATCAATACACACTAAACAACAAATTCCCTTACAATCGTGAGGTGTGCTTGCGGCCTCTGCAGCTGGGGAATTTTCTTTGAATATCACCTCTAAACTTATTGTTTAAACAAATATGAAATGTCCAAACATTTGGAGAAGTACGTAAGTTTTCATAGGTGTCAGTAAAAAATTCAGCTGATATGTCTGTATATTTGTATTTATTATGCATACTTACTATTGAAGATTACATAGATAAGAAATCATACAACATACATTTGTTGCTGCTTATTTACACTTAGTGAAAGTGTAGAATGAAACAGGGTTCTGTTATTTTCCTTATTGCAATAGGTAGGCTAATGATGATGTGGAAGCCTCACATTGCCTAACTGAAAGCTGTTGCGTCAAAAATAAGGAAAAAATTTCAATCCTGTGTCAAAATTGTACTTAACTTTATTGTGACTTAATATTACTCTTCTAATGGTATTTTTAAGAATTTACTAGTACTCATATTGCATGTAATTAATAAAGAAACCCCTTTGAAACAAGCTGATTCAAACAATGTTGTTGCTCTTGCAGTATCTTAGCTGGGATTGTGATTCAAACGGTACCATCTACTGACAGAAAATATGCAACCAAAAATGTAAATAAGCTTAAAATGAATTTTAGTTTGCTGTTGTTTAGCAAGTAATTAGTTAATTCATACCTAAACTATGTAGCTATAAGTTAACTTGACGTGCTCACTTTCTATCGAAATCACAAAATGGATCATCAAATAGTATCCACTCAAATCATTGGTAGCTGGTCTATTAATTAATTCATGAGGTTGCCATAGTTTGAGGCTGTGGAGCCTTAATGGGACGAGGACGACCAACCATCGAGTCCATTGAAAGCTATTTATTAAATGGTTTAAAAATAAAGGAAATAGCGGAGCTGTTTGGCGTAGGCCCCCTACCGAACAAGATGGGTAGCTCAGTCAGCAGGGAGCTGAAGAAGAGTGGCTACTGACATCACTCTCCTGAGCTGCTCAGATTGCTTTTTCGTTTTCGAATTATGGACAGTACTTTGGCTCTGGCCTCCTACGTACTTCCGCTCAATTTGGATTTTGCTTCTTTACCAGGTCTGGCCCATAGACATAATAAAGAGTAGACGCCACATTGGCTGCTGGGCGCGAGAAATGCGACCGCCATCTTGGAAATGGAAAATTCCTAGTTGCTTAGCATCAGAATAAACAAGATACCAGCACTGTGCAGCATATTCCTGCTCAAATCGGCAGACAATCGCAAACAGGGCTCGGGGGATTACTTTTCACAACTAAAATTTAACATTACCATACTATTGGTTTTATTTTGTTAAAAGAATAACCATGTCCTGTATCATAGCTACATGTATGACCTTTGCAGCAAAGCAAACCGCGTGAAAATCAGTTTGGTATTCAGTTCGGTATGATTAATTAAATGTGCTGACAGCTCATTGCCCCAGCCAAACAGATTACAGAGTGGAGCGGTTGACCTTTCCAAGATGGCGGCCCCATGGCTCGTCAGTGCCAGTAGGCAGTAGCGGTCAATGCGGCATCTACTCTTTATTATGTCTATGGTCTGGCCATTCGGTACGTAAGTCAGATTTTTCAGGTTGATTTTCTACCAGCGAATCAGCAAACAGAGGGAGTGGCTGAGAACGATGACGTTGATGTTGTGCGCTAGTTTGTGCTGTAGTTCCGTAATGACGGCGGAGAAATATGCGAGCGAAGCCATTCGGTCCATTGTGGCAACACTGCCGAATATCTATAAACTAAAGCCAGAGCAAGAAGAAGTTTTGCTGAGTTTTGTTGGTGGCCATGATGTTGTGGCCCTCCTCCACATGGGGTGCGGGAACAGTTTGATTTTCCAGCTACGGCAGCTAGCTCTGTTACAGTAGTGGTGAAGGAATTGGCTAAGGCAAACGCTAGCGATTGCTTATGGCAGATCAGAGTGGTCCTGGGCAGATCCAATAGTTTTAAACTTCAACAGAGTACCCGCCTACAAGGAAGTCAACGCTTGTCAATGGAGCGAGGCCAGACTCTCTGTACAAATGAAATGTACGAGAGTCTGGTTAGGACCAGGCTAGTACTTTGAGGGCAGACCACAAAAACGAACAAGCAATGTGCGCTCTGTTTTCTTTTTGATTATGGCATAACATGTGCAGTCATGAAGAAGAAAATGCAAATATAATGATTGATTACAAATGTTATTTATGAGTCCAATAATGCAGCCACATTCTTAAAATGAAAAAGCCTTTCTACAAATAATTGTAATTTTCACATTTTACATTTCAAATTGAATTTGTGTATCTATTTGCTGAGGCATATTTTGAAAATTAATTTAATCTAAAATGTCTATCTTTTTCATTTAATTAAGTGAAAGATTGAGCACTCTTGAAGAAGAAAATTAAAATGCAAATAGGATGATTGATTACTAATTTCATTTATGAGTCAAATAATGCAGCTACTTTCTTAAAATTAAAAAGCATTTCTGGAAATGCATTTTAATTTTGGTCACAATTTGCTTCCATACTACTACACTAACAACTTTCAAAACATGTTTCTATTGTAGAATGGGTGGCGATGTAAGGCTAGCAGGTTTGCACTGTGAAGGTAGTTTTTGTACTAGCTAACTAATCTAGCCGGTGTGAACTGGTGAAACTCACTCCTCAGGTATGTAATGGGCCACCCGCGTCAACGAATAGCTAGCTTTTCTTTGGCGTAGCTGGTAGTGGTTGCGCTTGGCATGTCAGAGGTGGTGAGTTTGACTCCTGGTCGGTGCGGCCAGATACCTCTGACAGAGTTTGCTAGCAAGACCATGTTCGTTGCAAACCCGTTACATTGGTGCCATGACCTGGATCGCTAGGTTAGCATCAGCTAACCGGCCGGAGTGAGTTTGAGGGGTGAATGTAGCCGGTGTGAACTGGTGAAACTCACTCCTCAGTGAGTGGCACTTAATGGCAATATGTAAATGTAACAAGAACACTATAATGTCAGGTACTTAAAAAGTAGGAGAACTCTGGGCTCAAGGAACAGAGCCAAAAACGTGCTAACTCTCCAATCAGCCGCACCCACTGTGGATGACTCCCTCCTTCACTTTACTGACTAATACATCTGGTCTGCTGTGAGTCACATTTGGACAATCCCTAATCAAAACATTGGCTGAACGGGTTGGAGAGAGGGAGTGAAAGAGGGGAGGGTGACACGTGTATGTAATGTGAGTGTGTATGTGGTACTGGATATAAAGATGAGGACATACTTTTCCTGTTGCATTGAAGGGAACATCCAAGCAGTAATGACCCGAGGTGTTCACAAACCTTGATTCAACTCCAGAGATGCATTATAAAAAGGTGACTCAATGAACTTTTGCAACACTTTCTGCTTCTGTCTAGCAGGTATAAAGTCGTGAGTACAAAGAAGCAACTATTATGTTGTCAACTCCATATTTTCAATTAAATTATAAGTTGTATTTGTGTGAGTCTGTGTGTGTGTGTGTGGTGCTGCCTGAGTCTATTAACCGTAAAGAAGAGCAGATTTCCCAAGAGGTTGCTGTGTAGCCATCTGCTCCACCCACCCTTCACAGCATCCTGAGCTCTAACCTCCTGACCTAAAGACACTCCATTGCTGATCTCTGTCTGATGCAATCATACGACACACACACATACACACACACAATCAACACTAGGGTTTGCTGCACAGACACACTGACTTCTGTCGAGTATTTCAGTTTGGGCATGGGTTTACTGTGTTTAAACAGCAGATAAACCTATTCATACATGGAATTGTCTGGGGAAAAGGCCACTCTGGCATAGGTTTACTTTAATTAACATATTTTAGTCTTATCCCCCTCTCTCATCGCACTGCAGCAAGTATGAAAGTTGAAGCACGTGTGATTGTTATTGCAGTATTCTCACTATTTCAGTGTCTTAGTACAACTTAGTACAGTTGCATTTAAATGTTTCGTTTATGTATTTTCAACCCCCTTGTTGTGGAGCCTTCACCCTCTCACTCACCCCCCCCCCCTCTCTCTTTCTCTCTCTCTGTATCTCTCTCCCGTGCACTCCATCCATCCCTTCCCCGGAGTCGACATTGGGAGCGCTCTAGCACCGAGGGAGTAGTGTGGAATATAACCCAGAGAACCGTCCACCGTACAGCGCTCGAGAGCAGACGACTAAACAACGGACCGTTACCGTATTCTTTATCAGCCAAAGACTCTTTGTCAAATACGTTGCCAAATGCCAACTGTGCCCGCGCTTTAGAAGCGACGGTTAACCGTGTGGAGTTTGAAACCAGCGGCCCAAACATGCTGCACTAAACCTGTTTGTTTTTCGATAAAATAGAAGTAAGGGAAGTTGCTACTCACTTTTCTTTTCCAAGTGAGCTGAGGAGAGCATTTTATTTTGGTCTGTCCTTTCTTCCGTTCATCACTGTCCCTTTTTTTCCCTTCACTGCCCTAGCTTGACTTGACGAGAAGCATTTTTGTCGTTACGGAGTAAACCTGTTCACCCGGCATCCATGAATTCGGATATCAATGTGTACCTCGGCCGGGAGAAAGCGGGCATCATGCGGAAGAGAGCTTTGCTCCTTAGGAAAGGGTGCAGTTTTGAGATTACAAGGTAGGTGATAGAGTTTCTTTTTGGATAGTCTACTGTCGCCTATTTTCCAAATGTATCCAGAGAGGGGACCATGGCAGTATGCTCCTCACACATTTCATGTTAGGCACATCATTTTATTTCTCTTGCAATATAGATATGACAAATGTGAGGCAGTTTTTTTATTGACTATTGACCCGGTCACCGGTGAGCATGCTCCACTCCAGCGCTCGAGGGATGCCCAAAATAAACATACACAGTGTTACCGTGTTGCACGAGAAACATCGCCCTGTCCCAAGATTGTAGGCTGTATTGAAAATAGTTGATATGATCGTAAGCCATTGACTGTGTTTCTCTCTGTCAATCAGTTCCATTATTTTGAGCCCAAAATGCAAGAGTATAGATAGGAGTGTTCTGGATCAGCGTGTTTGTCTCCATTGGTTTTCATTGAAATATTGTTATAACAATATATATTTTTAAATCCTTCCACAACCGTGTGTCGGTGTACTGGCTGATTCACTCGCCGGAGCGAGCGTTACGCATGGGTGCCTGCACTCGACTGTAAGCTACTAACCCATTCTCCATTTATGCTGCATTGCTATCAATTTTGCCGCAAATTAGATTATGGATGTCACCTACAGTGCCCCTGTGATCCGTGAGATTCATTTGAGTGTGAGGCATGAGAGATGAGCATGGACAGTCACACCAGGTCGTATAGGAGTCTGCAAGGTAAAGTATAGCCTACCAGACACAATGACAGTGGGTGAGTGGATGACAGACCTGTGTATCCAGGACGGGCTTTAACGAGCCGCAGACTGAACGCTTGCGTTACCCCTGGGGGCTAGGTACCTGCTTCTTTCTGAGAACTGGCAGCCTTCTGCAGGCTGTGAGTGTCAAACAATACTGGGCCGAAGCTTCACCTCCACTCATTCGAACTCTGTCGTGGAAAAGCAAAACCACTGACACGCTGTGACAATGTCGACGTTGTGTTCAATCCAAGGACTGAATTAAGCTATTATCTTTTGAAGTAGAACAACCACCGACACACTTTCTCCGACTATGAAGTATCTCCCCTTTTCCTCCTAGATGGCGCTATACTACCGCTCTGGGCCCATCTCCGTACATTGAATTGTGTTAATTAAATTCAATTGCCTGGCCATTTGATCTGCCTCAAACGACATCAGTTGATTAGCTTAAGGAAGTAGGCTGTACAGGGTAGCCTACTGCATCCCTTATTAGTCCCTGGTTTGCGTGGGGAAGTTCCCCCAACCCCCTCTCGCTTATATATTTATAAACACACATATTTTGCACTCCCTCGCGTTGTTCTTCATTGATAGTCGTGTGCCTGCGACGTCTCCCACGGTGTGGCCTCTCGTGGGTGGCTCGCACTTTCAGAATAGACACGGTGCGGTCGCTTCGCAGCTCGGCGGCCGGGCACTGTTTGCGGGGGCGACTCATCGCCAAACACTTTACTTTTAAATTGCGCCTTCAGTCGGCAAGTTGATTTATTTTCCTTACAGTGAAGAGGCAGCCCTTTCACTTCTGCCTTCTGGCGGCTGAGCACAGTCGTGAGGATTTCAGGACGGTCCCTCGGACACCAGTGAATTAAACGATTATCAATCAAAGTGCTAACGTGGGGCACTGCGCTCTTGTTGCAATATTTAGTGAGGTTTAGCCCCGGAGCTCTTAAGAGTTGTCGAGAGTCTAGAAGTAAGATCTGAAGAGATCTAGTCTCTCGGTGGATTAGCATGCTACAACGCATGCAGGAACAGAAACACCGTTTTATACATTTCTCTAAGGATTGAAGATATTTTCTCAGACAGTCTATAAGGTCTTGGGAAGGCATTTAGGGGAGTAGTCCACAACAGAGTCCTTTATTACTCCAAATTGAGTTTGAATGATTCCAAACATGTATTATTGAAACAAGATGTGCCTAGATGTTATCAGCATAGCTCAGCGAAGAGTCTTGTGAACACGTTGCTCTGGAGTACTGCAAAGTCAGTCAGGAATAATAGCCCATGGTGTGTGTGTGCGTGTGTTTATGCATACTTATGAGTGTGTGTGTGTGTGTGTGTGTGAGCAGTGGCGGTTCTAGACACATTTTACTGGGGGGGCCAAGGGGGGGCCAGTGTTTAATCAGGGGGCACATTAAAAACAAACAAATGATATTTAAACATTAAATACTTTAATTTTGCTTTACATTAAAATCATACAAACGTCTCTGGCTCTCCCTCTTCCAGCTCTTCAGGTCTCTCAATACCTTGATATGTTTCTCTAATTTTTGTATTTACTGGGGCAAAAAAGGCTTCAATGTCCTTTTCTCATTTCATGATGACTACTAGAAGAAGAAAAACTTTTTTGGTTTAAATTTCTTTTTTTTTTGTCAGCTCAGGGGGGCCACATTTTTACAGGGGCCCTGGCCCCTGTAGGCCCCCATGTAGAACCGCCCCTGTGTGTAAGGTAACCAGATGGCTAAAAGCCAATTTATAGACGCTTTTATCGAACGTATGCTTGTCACCAAGGTTATGGGCTTGGCCCGAAGTCAACTTCAGTCAATTTTAGTTTGTATCGGGCATAGACTTATATAATAGGTATCGGGTTAGTATTTACTGGATAATACGGCACCAACTACAAAATATGTCAAAGTGAAGCTAATGAGCAGACTGACGTTGGGCTCCGGTTGTTGTGCTGTGGGGTAGTGATGTGTCGTTCGTGAACGATTCGTTCAAGGACCGGGAGTTACGAGTCCTCTCAAAGAGCGAACAGTTCATTTTCTCATGGCCGCGCATAGGGACTGTTGCATAGGCTCGTCCAAGTAAACAGAAATGAGTTTTTTTCTGTTCTTGTGAACTCGTTTGACGTGATCTTTCATTGCCCAAGTACGGTTCTAATCCAAAGAACACAAGTCACCAAGAACGCCAAAAATACCCGGAAATGTTCTTGATCCGCCCCCCCCCCCTCCCCCCCCACCCCCGTTGAAATGAACGAATGACTCGAAAAAAGATTAGTTCATTTTACTGAACGAGATTCAAAGAACCGAATCAGTAAAATGAGCCGAACTTCCCATCACTACTGTGGGGTGCAACCTGACATCAGGAACAAACGCCCTTTCCAAATAATTTTTTTTCGGTTTCCTAAAGAAGAGGGGAAACGACGAGCATGGATCAACGCTGTGCGAAGAGGGGCTTGGCAGCCAGGCAAGAACTCAAGGATCTGTAGCAGTCATTTTGTTTCAGGTAACAAACTCATGATAAACAATAGGTAATGGCTACATGACCAGTAACAAGCCAGTAAAAGTTATGAATTCGCGTTAGTTTAACTAAACTCATTGTAACTAGTTAGCTAATGCTAGGTACACGTCGCTACATTGTTTTAAGCAATATAATGGAAATAGTAGGATACACTTTTTACACTGGAATGTGTATGTAACCAGAATGGTTATGGATTGTGCTAGACATGTATGATGCTCAACAAGGTGAAATATTGTTAACACCAACTGTTTCTGTCACTTTTATTTTAGGTGCACCATCAGTGGACCCATGCCACCCAGATTATGTGCCATCAGTGTTTGCGCACAAAACCACCACCTCAGACTAGTTGAAAAGGTACCAGAGGAGACAGAGTAGACCATCGGAGGTTGAGTCCATTGATTCTCCTTCCATAGAGGTCATTAATGCTGACCCCGAAGAAGGATGCACTGCTGTGGGTACAGATATGTCAATGGCAGACATTGACCAGCTACAAAATGAAAATGCTGAATTGAAGAGAAAAGTGGCTTTACTGGAGAAGAAATTGGAAGATCAAGAAAAACGCCTGCAAGATCCTATGTTTGGCAGTCTGTCTGATTTTATTTTAAATGATGACAAGCATACTCATTTTTACTCTGGTCTACCATCTGCTGCTGTGTTTTTCACCCTCCTCACTCACCTGATGGCAACGTGGAACGCTTCTTTCAACCATACTTACCCTTCCCAAGCAGTTTCTTGTGGTCCTGATGAAGCTTCGTCTAGGCTTAGCTCATGAAGACCTAGCTTTTCGCTTTAGAGTTAGTTGTGGGACTGTCTCAAACATCTTCCATGAATGGCTCGAGGTGATGGCTAAAGAGTTGCAATGCCTTGTTCGGTGGCCCTCCAGAAGAGATATAAGAAGAAATCTCCCCACCCTCTTCAAGACTACAGGTTTCCAACATGTTAGATGTATCCTAGACTGTACGGAAGTGTTAATTGAGAGACCAACTAGTTTGCAAACTCGAGCAATCACCTACTCCCACTACAAGTCACATAATACTGTGAAGTTCCTCATTGGCATTTGTCCAACAGGAGCTTTTAAATTTTTATCAAGAGTCTGGGGTGGTCGTGCTAGTTACAAGGTTATAACAAAGAACTCCGGGTTGATTGACCTTTTTGAACAAGGAGGTCATGTAATGGCTGATTGGGGCTTCAACTTTCGTGAATACTTTGCCACCAAATGTGTCCGTCTCCATGTACCAGCATCTACAAAGGGAAGAAAACAACTGACAGGGTTAGAGGTAACAAACTCTAGAAAAGTCACGAGTGAGAATCCATGTGGAAAGGGCCATAGGAAAACTTAAGTCATTCAGAATTCTTCGGAACACCCTACCAGTCAGTATGGCAAAACGGAGAAACTATACCAGTCTTTGCATAATAGACAAAATTGTAATTGTTTGCGGCTCTATCAAACCTGGGGAAACCACTGGTACCAAAATAAAGCAAGAATGAATAAAAACTTGGTTTGATCAATTATTATTATTGACCCCAAAAGCACTGTAGACTAACATTTCTGTTTATCAAAATGTTTTATTGGAAAATATTGGTGGCACAAAAATATTTAAAAAGGCAGGAAAGCAACCAATGCTGCTACAAGAAAAACATGCCTTGCCCTTCCTCAATGTCTGATGCTAAATCAGCACTATTGAGCTGCTTTCGAGACCTTGATGTCCTTGTATTTGTTGCTCAACTGCAGTCTTCCCTCCACAAATTCATCCACAATTTTTGGCAGCATGTGCTTGAAGTAGAAGCCACGTAGCCTCTGCATATATGTGTTGACAAAGTCACTGTGACACAGTCACTGTCATAAACCTCTGTAGTAACCTCGGGGTAACTAACTTTTGGGTTTACAATGTACTGCTCATTCTGCACTCTGATGTCTTGGTTTGTGGCAGTGAATGCATCATTAAGGGATGTGCAAGTACTGAGGGTGATGAGCCATTTCACTTATAGCAGCTTATCATCAATGATGCCATCAGGGCTTGCTGCTAGCCATGGGTCTCCTGTACACCACCAACCCTTTGTCCATCATTTTGCAGCCCCTCTCTTTCATTTGCATCTTAGCAAGTTCCTCACTTTCCTTCCCATACCTTGTGGCCACACTCCCCTGGAACCTTGGGTAGAGGTGTTCAGCAACAGACTTAGCTGGGTCAGTTGTCTCTCGCTGAGGCACCTTGCTGGCTGTGCTTGCTGTTATGAGCAGCTTGCTTGCATCATGCCACAGTGGTTCTATGCTCTGTTTTCTGGTGTTTCTTTCAAGTTCCACCACTTGCTCAGGGCTCAGTTTAATGAAGACATCATAAAATGTCATGCACTTTGGACAACTCAGAGCACTACCATGCTCACTATGGGGCTGAGCTAAGCTGCTGAACACGTCAGGTTCCTCTCTGCACATCCTGCTCTCCCTGACTGCTGGTGAAATCCTGACGACCTGCCTCAGAGGCAGTCTTACTGCTGTCACACATGACCGAAAAGAGAGCACAATCTGGCACAACTTCCTAAAACAAATGGTGAAAAGACCTTACTCGCCTACACAGCCACATACTATATCCTATATGGTACTAAATATTTTACATTAGGCTAACTTGTGTATTTGTTGGGCATATGTGGACTATACCTTACCTTCAGGGCTTTAAAAAGTTTTTGGGGTGACCCACATGAACTTAGCGGGGGAAGACAGAAGGGGAGCTTGTTGCCGCTTCTTGCCAGGTTTGATGAAATTGCATTGAGCAACAGAATCTAAAAAATCTAAATTATTGAGGAAAATGCAGTATTATAACATATGTAGCATTGCATTGGACCTAAAGTATTATCAAAGCTACATTCATATTGCTCAAACAAAATATCCCAAATTTCACACTGAGATTTTAAAAGGCAGGGAAGTAGTATTTTTAAATGCTCACCTTCTTAGTCACCCATGACCAAACACTTGGTTTTGAGCTGACAGATGGGCCACTCTGCAGTCCATCCTGGACACACTGCTCCACAGTAATCAAAATCGTGCCTACATGGCTACACACCTCTCCATTGCTGCACAGATCCAGAGACATTCCATTGGCATGGGTAATTGCAAGCATTTAAAAGGCCCATCCAAATGTTGTTATCAAATGAAACATGGCTGTATTGTTAGCCAGCCTCTTACTTACCCTGCCATGCAAGTGCAATGCCCGCTTTGGACTTCGCCGGACTTCGTCGCAACGATCCAGGCGGAGTAGCGCTTGGAAAGAGTCTGACCTGCATCGATTTCCCTGTAAACCACACTGTTATTTACATATTTATACGTAAGGATGCTTTTGACTTTTCCAGAGTGGAAATAGTTGTAGGAATCCAAGCTGCGATATGCCTTGAACGCCTCTCTTGAATAGACACATTCCCTCTCAACCAAGTATTCAAAGATATGCACCTGACTGATCTCGGTTAAATTAGACAGGTCCGTAGAAAAACATTCTTGTCTCAATATTTTGTTGAACGGGTCTGGTAACGTAACGTTAAAGCAACTTAGCTTTTCCAAATAACGGCTCTTTTCTACAACTTGTAACCCCATATAATACTGGCTTTACATATTTATAATTAACTGGCTACATAGTAACGAATCAGAAAAAGCTAGACTGTTGTTATGAGTTCGCCGGAAGTTGACTTTGGGCCATAACAACGCACATGCGCAGTAACGTTTGTTTATGTTGTCATCTTGAAACCGTCTATTCTTTTGCGTTTTTGCGGACATGCACAAAGGGAACGCCCTCTCCGTCAAGGAACTCCCTCTCCGTACCTTCTCCGAACCATAGACTTAATATAACTAGAGTAAGCTACTTTTGTCTTCCAAGATGGCATCCCCTTTCATTTCTATGAAAAGTGCTTAGTGGCGCAGTGAGGCAAGCGAGAGCGCGAGACTGGATGCGTCCATCTTTCCACTTCCGTGTCTTCCGGTCTAGCTTTAAACAGTGGCTCTTTTTTTCCCTAGCTCCGAGACCTTGTGCACGCTTGCAACTAGCTGTACACGTCATACTTTGCGACAACCAGTCGCGAGCATAGATTTATATGGTTACGAGCCAAGCCCTCGCCCCTCGGCTTGAAGCAACGGCCCTGGTGGATATAGGTGGTATTGCATTAAGGTTAGGTTTCCGACTCTTCCGGTCGTTCTATTAACTCCAGTCACCATTTACAAAATTGTCTCCCCCAATAATTCTTGTTCGATTCTCGAACCTGGCTCATACTACTAGCTTTTTCATAGAATAATTTATCCCGATTTTTGCTCAATTTGAGACCAATCCGAAATGGGTAAACTAGCACCCCATTTATTTGCTTACGTCAATAAAAGTTGCCTGCAAATGTGCTTGCGGATACTAACAGGGCACGAGCACAATAGTTCACATTGGCCGATAGCCGATTTACATGGAGCTGAAGGAGCCATAGACTTATATTGAATGAGCACAGGGAGAACTGGCTTGAGTTGCCTGCCTTGTTGCAGCAAGTTAAGCAAATGTCACACATACATGAAATGTTGTTAATATAGTTTATTCCCGTTATTTTAAAACTGATTTGATTTTTCGTAAAAACGTTCATGACATGATGGCAAATATAATATGTTAAGCGCGAGCATAGATTGTTGACGTCTATCTGGAGCAAAGACGAAGATTAATACTTTAATCGGTAACCACAATAGGAAATTATATAGGCCTATATTTAAATAATATTAGTCTTGCCTTCAGAAGCTTTTGTTAAACACACCCATTATTCTTTTGTTGATCGTGTCATCAAGCCAGACTGCTTTTGTGGGACAATGAAGGTCCTCACTCACTGACTCTATATGTTTCACCCCCACTTACATCTGATGGAAACGTCTTGTAGCCTATATGGTTTTCGAATATTCCCCTTTCAAAGGCAAATGTCCAATAAAGTATATTCTAGACACAGTTCTTAAGCTTTTATTTATTACATTATTACCAAGTCTTGTTAGATCACGTTATATCCATTAATAGGCGTTTGGTTTTGTAAGATG
Organism: Hypomesus nipponensis; assembly: GCF_054491055.1. Classification (NCBI taxonomy): domain Eukaryota; kingdom Metazoa; phylum Chordata; class Actinopteri; order Osmeriformes; family Osmeridae; genus Hypomesus; species Hypomesus nipponensis. The sequence goes on along the minus strand of NC_140382.1, from coordinate 3,709,948 downwards.
AACATATAAAACACATGGCCATATTTCTACACTGATGTTAAATTGAAGGCAGTGTGAAGAAAGTAAGCTATGCTAAGTCTGCATTATGGAAGATTTCGGTTACCAAAATAACTATAAAGCTTTCTTTGCCTGGCGAGAACAAAGACGGAGGTGTTCATGCTAACAGTTTATTTCATCCGATACAATGCGTTGGAAATCATACTCATATCACGAAGAAAAAAAGCAACCTATGTGATGAGTTCCATCTAGAATAGCCCTATATTTAGCCCTATAGCCTATTTCTAAAAAACAATTGAAAGGAATACTATACAGTGACAGAATACATTTCCGTTAAGTTTGCAATGCCCACACGCTTGTAACCATATAAATCTATGCCCGCGACTGGTTGTCACAAAGTATGACGTGTACAGCTAGTTGCAAGCGTGCACGAGGTCTCGGAGCTAGGGAAAAAAAGAGCCACTGTTTTAAGCTAGACCGGAAGACACGGAAGTGGAAAGATGGCTTCGTCCAGTCTCGCGCTCTCGCTTGCCTCACTGCGCCACTGAGCACTTTTCATAGAAATGAATGGGGACGCCAACTTGGAAGACAGAAGTAGCTTACTCTAGTTATATTAACTCTATGTTACGCGCGTGTGAGCTAAGGCATTGCAGTTGCAGAATCTATGGGCAGAATGGGGTCCAAGTCCGATAAGAATCAGACACATGATGCAAACTTAACGGAAATGTATTCTGTCGCTTTATAGTATTCCTTTCAGTTGTTAATGCAGACTTACCATAGCTTACTGTCAACTTTATATTCAAACGAAATGCCACAATTCACACTGCCTTCAATTTATCATCAGTGTAGAAATATTGTTTTATATGTTCATCCTACAAAACAAAATGTCTATTAATGGATATAACGTGATCTAACAAGACGTGTCAATAATGTAATAAATAAAAGCTCCAGAAGTGTGTCTAAAATATACTTTATTGAACATTTGCCTTTGAAAGGGGCATATTCATAGAACCATATAGGCTACAAGACGTTTCCATCAGATGTAAGTGGGGGTGAAACCAGAGCCATAGAAAAAGCCTTTTTCTATGGCTCTGGGTGAAGTAGTCACCCAGTCACTGAGGACTTTCATTGTCCCACAAAAGCAGTCTGGCTTGATGACACGATCAAAAAAGAATAATGGGTGTGTTTAACAAAAGCTTCTGAAGGCAAGACTAATGTTATTTAGATATATATAATTTCCTATTGTGGTTAACAGTTAAAGTATTAATCTTCGTCTTTGCTCCAGATAGACATGTCAACAATCTATGCTCGCGCTTAACATAATATATTTGGATCATGTCATGAACGTTTTTACGAAAAATCTAATCTGTTTTAAAATAACATTTCATGTATGTGTGACAACGATTTGCTAAACTTGCTACAACAAGGCAGGCAACTCAAGCCATTTCTCCCTGTGCTCATTCAATATAAATCTATGGCTCATTCAGCTCAATGTAAATCGGCTATCGACCAATGTGAACTTTTGTGCTCGTGCCCTTTTAGTATCCGCGAGCACATTTGCAGGCATCTTTTATTGACGTGGGCAAATAAATGGGGTGCTAGTTTGCAATTATTGGGGGAGATAGTTTTGTAAATGTTGACTGGAGTTAATTGAATAAAAACGACCGGAAGACACGGGAACCTAACAGTAAATGCAATACCACCTAAATCCACCAGGGCCGTTGCTTCAAGCCGAGGGGTGGGGGTCTGCTCCGAACCCCTTGGAGAGCTCTGCGTGCACCTCCTGTTTTTCCTGACTATCCGTCCGTCCGTCATTTTACGGATACCCCTTGGCTGTGATTGGTCCATATTAAGAACTGCTTGAGTCAGGGGCGAGGTTGCCGTGACCAACAAGAAAACAGAATCCTTTGACCGCCATTGTTGTAAATTTTTAAAATTCATATTTCAGCTAAACAGTACATGTAAATCAGCATCTGAATTAAAATGTGACGAGAAATGGGCAGTGTAGTTGCTGAAAATGTGCTTATTTTATTAATGAAATGGCTAACTTGTAAATTTGCTCCCGACTTTTCGATAACCTAGCTCGAATCGCAGTGCAGCGCCATCTACTGTTCTGGTGGTGAATTGCTTTCAGCACGCAGAGCTGTTGGAGTAGTATAAATTCAACCAATCCGTCCGACTCCGTGCGTGCGTCTGTCCATAACGGAGTCGGAAAAGTATAAATCAGCCTTAAGGCTTGACCCACTGCAGGACAAGAGTAAGATAGAAGAGAGCGGAGCTGCACTGGGCATGCAATGTTTGCACTGGTCCTGGATATGTAAACACACTTATTTCTTTATGATGCTATCAGTCAGTAGTCTGACCAATGTGAACCAATATCCAAGATCAATTCTTGATGCTCACAGTGAGAAAATCCTCATCTCCCTAACCCTAATGATATAATGTATTGTGGATTTAAAACTAAATTGATAAGAAGACGTTAAAGGCCAATAATGGCTCATAAATAGATAAGGAGTAGCACTGGCTCCACAGGGTCAAACTGTGTTTTGAGCATCCAATTACTGAACACTTCGCTGTATTTGTCATATTTCCTGTTCTTTCTATTCTGCTATTAGAAATGCCCCCCCCCCCTGTCAGGTTATAGTAACCAAACTCAGTGGTCCTCCCAGAGCATACCTTTACATTACGATTCACTTTCCATAAAACTGTGCTCCTTACCATAGGACAGGGACCCCTGGTATCCTTATGTGTGCTACCCTGAAGTCATGACAGCGTGTCATATCCTTTCAGACTGGCCATATGATATCCTGTTTGATGCCAGACTCACAGGACTCCTGGGACCAGCTGCCTTTTCAACTATGGAAAAAACAATACAATAGAACTGTTGTTGTGTTGTGGAGAGTAGTTGAGTTGTTATTGGTCTAAAGCTCTGTGTCAATGTAAGCCAATGCATGGTGGCATCTGTCACCGTAATCATATCTGCAGACCTTCCCTCCAGGCTATCCGTGTGGCTAACCACAGCTTCGACAAGTTTTATACTATATCCTCTCCCTCTCTCTCTCTCTTTCTCTATCTCTCTGCCTCTCTCTCTCAACCAAACTGAAACCTGACTGACAGCCATGGGCATGCTTGCAGAATGATCTGAAATAGAGATTATAGACCTTATCAAATGAGTCCTAAAAAAATGCTACTTGTATTGTTTTCAGGGCATGTGCATTGCAGTATGTGTTTCACTACTCCTGTGACCAAGGAAGAGTAGATACAGAAAATTCTAGAATTGAGTAGAGGGTAGAGTACAGTCAGACTCACTGTGCACCAAGATAATCACTTCCATATGCTACAAGACACACGCACACACAATACAGCACACCAGGCTCATTTCCACCATAAATAGACTGAATAGAGCAAAGAAAAATAGGAAAGGGCTAAGCCTTGATTACAGCCCTGTGTAAACTCCTGCTCCAGTGGAGGACATCTGCTTCCATTTAAGCCACAGAGACACATACCTACATATTAGAAGAGCGAACACTGCTCCGGGAAGCTCGGCCTGGAAAAACGTTTCCCGTTATAGCAAGCTGGAAGCACCCCAATGAGGAGTGTGAGTGTGTGTGCGTGCGTTCTAGCAGGGCATGGGTAAAGACATGGCCTCTTTGAGCCCAGCCGCCAGCCACATGCTAGAGACATTTGTGTGTCTGTGTCACCATTTTATAAACGACATAACCACCTCTTTGGTAGTTGGAGGTGTGTGTGTGTTGCTAATTCAAATATCAGAGTATCTGACCTGTACATACCCAGAAGAAGTGTGTGTGCTTGTGTTTGTGTGTGAGAGTGTTTCTCTCATACTTTTCTGCCCTGTGGTTAACAGAAGTCTGCCAAAACCTCAACTTGTTTTTTAAGTGTAGAGAGAAGAGAGAAGAAAGAAACAGAAAGAAAGATATGGTTAGGGTTTGTTCCAAAAGAGATTCTGAGAATTGAGAGAGAGATACAGAGAGAGAGAGAGAGAGAGAGAGAGAGAGAGAGAGAAAAGAGAAAGAAATAGAAAGAGGGAATCTGTTTTCATAAAGTTTCGGTGGAGTTTGTGGAGATATGGATCCAGAACACCAGTGGTGAGTTGTGGACATTGTACAATCACGACTACAGAACTGAAAACCCAACCACATCCTCTCCCTGTTTCCTACTGCATGAGGCTGCTACTCACTCTGGAAGTAGTCTGTAGGAGATATGAGTGCAACCAGACCTGCTCAACAAGGAAACACACAGTTGAAGACAAAATGTTCAATCCTTCCTCCAGGTTGGATTCTGGCATAAATTGTAAATAAACTACGTATTACATTTTGCAACATCTCTCTAATAATGCCAGGAATCTTTGTGTGTGTGTACAAATTCGAATGGGTTTAGTTTCCCATGATAAGCTCAAGAACTGGGCACTCTGCAAAGTTCATATTCTGCATGTGTCCTCTTTATAATCCAACAGAGTGCAGTGTCGCCATTGACGTTGTTTGGATAAGCATTTCAACATGAAATAATGAGAGATTATTAGCCTCCAGTTTGGCTTTCTCTCTTCGCGGTCCAACCCCTTCACTCTGATTGGTCCTCTTGTCTGATCTTGAGAACCGGGCACCGTGCAAAGTTAATATTTTGCAGGTGTCCTTTTTATAATCAAACGGGCTGCAGAACCGCAATTGAACTAATGTGTTGTTAACACAGGTTAACAAAGACATTTTCAATCAAATTAAACTAAGCATAGTAAGGAAAATAGGGAAATTCTGTTTCGTTATTTAGAAGCGAATTCACTTTTAGAACTGATATTCAAAGGGGAACGACAACATAAAGTGGATATATTTTCAGTATAGATCACTGAATTTTGTTACATTTTGTTTACTGATGTCAAAACTGCCTGCACATTGCAAATGTACAAGCGATTATATTGTGAATTTGGCCTACAATTATGACAACTGGCTCATCCATTGTGCATGTAATGACTTCTGAATGAATTAAAAGTTTAGATGTTTGTGGTGGTAAGACAATTGAACAGAGAACCAACATAGTACATTCTGATCAACAGAACATACGCAATTTATAACGTAGGAAACAGCAGACAAATGAAGGCTACATAATCGTTTGCATAAATGTAAGCTACCACAGCATTGGCCATTTGACAAGAATAGAAGTGGAAGTTGAACTAGTACTTCAGAGATGACAGAGAATTTCAATTAAATCAAGAAATATAGGTACCAAAACCACTGAAAATAACTGGCATCACCAGCATATAATCTATAAATATAGAAATCTGTGTCACGGACATCATTGCACTGTGCCCTATCTATAATTCCAGGAGTGTGTGCCACCATTTTTATCACGGGCACTATGCACCATCTATAGTTCAAGGAATCTGTATTTGTGTTTTTCACTGACATCTTTATAATCGACTGCATCATGGGCAATCTGCAGTAGTGGATCAAATGACTACATTAAAATACCCTTTAAATGTGCAACACAAAACATGTCCACGAGAGGGCAGACTGATCACAGGAATGAGGCAGCCTGAAAGGGCGGGAGCATGCATTAGTCTTGCACGGCAGTGAACAGGCACATCCAAGCCTGTATGTTTGTGTGTTTATAAGTCAGGATAAACTGGCAGCACTGCTACTCCACCAGTAGGGGATGGTAGGGTGACAGGCAGGATGATCTGGGGGAAACCTCCCCGTACCCTCCCATCACACAGCCACACCCCCACACACACCAGACCCAGGGTTCACTTGGATTCAGACCCTGGTCTCGTTCTTCTCCTGCATACCAAATGCCAGGGAGTGACCAAGTGGCCTCAGCAAAATGTCAGTGTGTCGAGTGCAGGCGATTGATGATGGTTTCCTTGTTAAACTTCAGGGGAATTAACCTTCCCCTACATTAACCTTCCCCTTTAAACGACCCCACCCCCACCCCACTGCCCATGATATGAAAAAAATACACACTTTTCACAGACATGCAGTTCTTGCATGCATGAGGAGACATGCACACACACTCAACATTACTAGACAAAACATTGTCACAGCACACAGATATATAAGCAAAAAGCTAGATACATGAACACACATGGACAGATAGACACACACAGTCAGCAGTTCCAAAAAGCCTGCCACTGTCTCATACAGCCCAACAACGCAGCATACTAAAAACTATTATAGGGACTGGTATGAGAAAGCTTATCTTTCTTCACTTCCAATTCTCAGACATTTACGCTCATTATCAGGTACTGCTGTTAAGCGGGGGCAGGTAGCTGCTGAGGTATCCTGCCAGCCCATTGGTTCATCAGTCTCCACAGTGGGAAAAATCTTCACACAGACTGGAACTGTCTACTCTGGCATTGTCTGCCGAAGCTACAGTGTAGTACAGTCTTACCTACACAGCAGACACGCAGTCATTAAACCATCACCTGAGTACGAACAAGAGACCAGCACACCATTGAGAAAATCTAGGCTATTCCTTAACCAACTCATATTTATGGTTCTGCAGTACTTTATACAGTGCACCAAAGCCATCCAAGATCACCTATTATATCTGGTGGCATTTTGCAGTATGGTAATAAGCCAGGTTTTCTGGCTATTTTGACCCATAAGCTTTTGTTCAGCAGAAGAAGTGTCAACTGCAGAAACATTGATCCAATTGCGGAACAATATGAATTGGTCTGTGCCAGTTTAAGGTGCAATTACCTGACACAGCAGTATGTCCCAAACAAGTTGAACAATCTATTCATATAAGGGCAGCAGCAGTATTTACTAAAAGTAAAAAATAAAGTAACATTTTATTATCCTGCTAGGAGAAATCACTTTCAATCTATCATGAAAGACGACATACCGGGCAGGACACAGAGAACACAAAGCAATACAGTACAGTGTCAGATCACTTTATGTGAAGACAAAAAATGAGAAAATTGCTGAGTGCAAGGTTTTTTTTTGTGCCAATTCAGCCCACTAATTGCTGTGCAAACAAAATATTTTTTTGTCCAATGAGATGGCGCTTTAAAGGGGCAATTGACTGTAAAACCGATTTTACCTTGTCATAGTTGAATGACGACAGTTCGGTGGGTAAAATGAACATACCGTGAATATCAAAGTCCATTGACACCTCTTTCCTATTCAAATCTCGAAAAGAAAAAATTTGTCTGTAAAACACTAGCTTTTCAACAAAGCTACCGGTCCTACGTAGGACCGGTGATCGCCCTCTTATTGGCTCTGGTCTGTATCTTTGTCACGCTCCAGAATTTACATCCAGACCAGCCCGAGGTAGCGCCTATCTCCGATACTAGTTTAGCTGCGCGCTGCTCTGTGTAAGCTACTTATAAGGAATTACAAAGAAGAACGTTTTGAATTATAACAAGGATATTGAAAATGGACCACGGTTGTAAAAGCTGTGTTCCAGGCTGTACAGGGAAGGCTAAGACTCACAGTCTTCCCAAGGAGCCAAACATTCAACAGGCATGGCTGCTGTTGTCTATGAGAAGATCCCAGCGAAGTTCGACACTCAATCATTCATTTGCTCTGAACATTTCACCCAAGACAGTTTTGACAACCTTGGACAATTGCAAGCAGGATTTGCTAGGAAGATGAACCTGGAAAGAGGTGCTGTTCCGACCGTATGCTCATTGCAACCGCCTATAAGGACAGTATGATGTTGTGCTAACAGTTATTAGCAATGCTAACGTTTCCTGTATAATATAGCATACCAGGTAGAATGCTAAATAAGTTTCTACACACATCAAATGACTCTAGCTAGACTAGCTGTAGTCGGCATTAGAAGGGAAGCTTCTGCAAAATAGCCAGAAAACGAACAGCAGTCTGACTTATTGCTAACGCCTGTCTAGATAATCTATTTGAAAGAACTGGAGAAAGGCAGGTGCTTGATACAGGATACGGTAGCATTGCTAGTAACTGTTACTAGTAACACCTAGACTGTAGGCATGTAAACAAGTTTAGCTTGCTAACGCAAGAGCATAGGTAGAATGTGTGATAATTTAGTCTAGTTTATTGGCAATGGGGCTAACGTTGATTCATGTTCCTGACTGTGTTTCATTCAAATAAATAACCTTTGTAATGTAAATCTACAATTCAAGATGCATGTTTGTCCAGATCTTGGTCATGTTATTTTTCAGCAAGTTATTTAGAGCTAGCTAGCTAACTGAAGCCGAGTAGAATCAGGATATGGTTTGGTTGCTAAGCTGTAGCCTAACGTTCTACCCACCCAAGTCAATCCAGTTTGCTTCAACAACAGAAGTGGAAACAAGTCATGTTATCATTTCAAATGATATATAGTCAATCTGTTGAAAACAGTGTTGTGTAGACACAATAGATTTATTTGCACGTTTTTATTTAAAGTCTCCAACTTCGGTGTTTCAGCGAGTGCTGCTGTTGGCCATGTTGCGTTTTTGCTCACTCGAGCTTCACTCGTTGAAAACCAACCAATCAGCGAGCAGCTCATCTAAATATTAATGAGCATACCATAAAAGGAGAAAAGCTAGTGTTTTTTCCCGGGAACATTTCAGAGGATCTGTCAGTGGGCATAGAACAGCACCCGGGCCATTTTCAACCCAAACAATGTTACATACCCTATTTGGAGACCTTAAGGAACAGTGTGAAATACCAAAAAACAGTCAATTGCCCCTTTAAATCTTCTACCTTAAGGCAGCTAAAACTCCCTCTGCAGAGTTGGTCAGTTCAGTGTGGCATGTGCCTTCTTTACAACCTGCGGATTGTAAAGATCAGAGAGCCGTGCTTGGTTTACCTCAATAACTTTACTGGCCATTCTGACAAGCCGACCAAGCCTATTGTCATTAGCCAGACTGAGGTTCCCGAACCTCACCAAAATACAAAAAGACAGCACCAACTCAATAAAAGTTCTGTGGACCTGTAAAAATGTTAAAATAAAAATTATTCTCAAGAAGACAATGTTGCACCATTTTTAAAATGTCATCTGCATTAGCCTAAAAGCACAATCTATCATCACAATATTCAAATATGTGAAGTTCTCTACTAACTCAATATCAGTTCCCTCCATAACTTTGAGTTTGGGTATGGGTGTTGACTTCCTAAAATCAATTCATATTCAAATAGGTTGAAGTCTGAACTGCACAAGTGCTCAGAGGGTTTCTCAATGGGGGTGAAATGGTTCCACGCAGCACTCGTTTTGTCTGACGTGAGGAATGAGGGGACACTTCTCATTATGATCCCTGTCTTCAATTTATACCATATCAAAGTGAGCCTTTCAAAGGCTGTGTGTACCTTGTGGGAAAGGCATTGTGGTCTGTCAGACAAACACACAAACCCAAACACATACAGGGGGTGTGTAGGAGGGAAGGATTTAAGGATGTGGAGTCCAGAGACAGAGCATAGATTAGAGAGATTACTGAGTCAACAGCTTCTGATCCCCAACCCTCAACTTCAGAAAACTTCAGAAGTAACTGATGCATATACACACAAACACATCACATGTACACACACGCTTAATGATTGGAAGTGAATACACCTATACACCACAATGCTGACAGCTACACAAATATTCCCAGGGCCTTTAACTTGTATCTGGGGATTGTAAATCCTGGGATAGTTTGAAAAGGCCAAGTCTCACCACATACACACACACACACACACACCACAGACACACATACAAACATTCACATACACTTACATGCACATTCACACATCCACATGCACGTCCTCTCACACTGTAAAAAAATTGGAAAGTGGCAACATTCTAAGAAATATATGAGACATAAAGAAAAACAACTCGTGTTGTACCAAAATGGTATACTTCCATTTGTAGTTCATAACATTTGATAAGGCTACCATTAAACATTCAAAGAAAGCAGCATTTCAGCTTTGAGAAATGTAGAAAAAATAGCACATGCACTGGACATGCACTGGAAATAGCACATGCACTAGACAATACACTTGTAAGAAAGTGGCCACTTTCATAGTCAATATATAATCATAGTCATATAGCCATATCTCCAACAGAGTGCCTTTCTATAAGCTCATGACACAAGATCAATGGGCTTAATCAAAAGGATAGACAAAAACAACTGTCTGTCAAGGTTACAGAAGGGGGTTGTCCTGCGTCTTGTGTACTCATCATAATGCATGTTGATTTGAGTAGTTGGTGTGTGTGTGGAGGGTGTGGACCTGCAAGGCTGTGTGTACTGTCAACTGCTGTGTGGCGTCACTGGATTTAATTCATTACCTGTGGCATATTACTGTGAACATCCCTCAACACACACAAACACACACACACACACACACACATTACTGTACACGTTACTGTAACAGCATTATCTAAAAGGGCTCCTGGAGAGCACAATCTTCAACATGCAAGAGGGCAGTCACGCATAGACTCCAGACGCAGGGCCGGAGTGGGACCCATTTTCAGCCCAGGAGTGTAATGGCCAAAACCAGCACATCCCCACCAGGGGCCGAGCCACACGTTGTAAACATTCATGGCTTAGCCCAAACCTAAGACTTAGTAAAGGTGTTGATGTGAACTGAAATCTGAACTTTACATGAATGCTAGTGCGCAAGTGAGATTTTTTGCATTAATTTCAATGCTAAATCGTTTTTTGTGCTTTACGTAATATAAACATTACGTTGGACTCATATTGTTATATTTACCGGAAATTACAACCCAAATTTTTCCCTCAAACACTCTGGGCCTTTGAGAAAAACAATTTTTACCCCCCTTGCAGGACCCTAGATTTATCCAGTGACGTCTTTCTTTTTTACCTGGCTTTTTCAGTTCCTTGTGGCATCTTTTCCCCATCCATTTTATTATTTTCGCATCAGCTTAATCGTGCTAACTCCCTCCACAACAATAAATGATGGTTTAGGGGTGTCTCCATTGCAAGAACCTTGGTACACTTGCTTGTGTTTGACAATAATGGAAGGCCGTTTGTGTCAAAACCCCAAATTTAACGTTTGTGTAGAGACTTCAAATGTAACCGTGTACAGACAACATAAATTGCAGTTTTTAACATCTGTACAGATTGTTGGACCATCTATGCTTCCATGCTATTGGTTGGCGTTAACATACCAACCCCTTTTTGACATTGGGACCAACATACCCACCCCCTTTTTGATGCTGGGACCAACATAGACACCTCCCTTTTGACGTAGTGTCTGCGCTAGGCAGAAAAAGACGACCAGAAACATTCTGAACAGTTGTGCCCAGACTTTTGCAGAAGGTACCCGACTTCTGCAGAAATGGAAGCGAATGGCACGTGACCTGTGACCCAGAGAGTCTTGCAAGATTGCGGAAAGTTTGAATGATTAGGCAATTTTTTCTATAATATATATTTTTTGGGCCATTGTCTTCATTTTCAGTCGTTGTCTATTTACTGTAGGTTTTAATATTAAGAGGAAAGTTCTGTGAGGATTTTTTCTATGAACTGTAGAACACTAGCCAAGTATTCATTCCCTGCTTTTTAAATTTCCAGGGCTTGCAAGGCCTTATGATTGATTATGATTTGACGATTTCTCCTGTGCTTATCTTTTATTACCTGACCTGTGGTTTAATTGCTCGCAGTAGACCTGTATATAAAAAAAGATTGACAATAAGTTAGTAAATAATTATAATATATACATTGTTATAATAATAATTATTATTAAGCCGAAGACTAGGCAAATGAATGCCTAGTCAAGTCAAAAGCCTATATTTTGCTGTAGCCTTATGTTATATGGTGTGTTTGGCCTCCGTCAGTTTAGAAATGTTTACAAATGAAACTGTGTTTAAATGTACACTGCATTATGTACACTGCAAAATATACCAACCCCCTTGGCTTTGAATATTAAGCAAGGCCTACATTATCTAAATTGGCCAACTTTAGACATTTCATAAAGTGTTCAACTTTGTGCATAAATATATGGGACTGGGTTTTTGCCTAATAGCCTACACATAGGCCTACAATTTGTTTGGGGTTTTGGCACAAACGGCCTTCCATACAGAAAGAGAGCATGCGCTACAACTGAAAATAGAATTTTTTAACGCTCGGTCTGATCATGCGCTTATTAAAATTACACCTTGTGGAGCCTATTAGCTTACTTATCAGTCATACAGTAACTTAACAAACGTAACACTATAGTTTTATTTGGTGTGTGAAAAAACAAAGAGAAAGCAGGCGATCTGCCGGCTCAATGTATGAGTGGGCAGAGCGGGCCACCGGAAATCCTCCCGATTCTCCCGATGACCACTCTGGTCCAGAGGTGCCCCGTCACATGACCTGTTGGCTCGAAGACCCTATTGACATTTTATCTGTGCGTTTCAGAGGCTGACGTACGTATTATAGGATTCTTGACAGATAAACCCCACTGATGGGCTCACCTCTAATGGAGGAAGTGCTCCATCCACTTCCCTTGTTAGGGTTGCACACTTCAAAGAAACAATGGTTTATAGCAATACAGTTTGGGGGCGGCGGGGGGGGGGGTCAATATGTATCGACTGGGGAGATAGTAGTGTGTGTGAGTTTGTTCTTCTGTGTATGTGAATAGGTACTGTGGGATGAGTGTGGTGAGAGGCATTAATGTGTGTGTGTGTGTGTGTGTGTTCATACCCCCGGGGCACTAATTATGGAGGTTGTTCACGCATCTCAGGTTGGCTGTTTGTAACTCAATCCCAGGATAAGTGGACAAAGTGTCATTCAGTCCCTTTTTCAAGTTTTCCCCTCTGAGCGCTCCCACACTGTCCCTGTGGAACAAGCGTTCTGCAACATTGACAACACATGCTCGTGCTCTCACATCACCAAAACAACCTCTGGAGAGGACAATATTAGTACAAAAGTCCACCAATGGTGTTTGTCAGGTGATTTTCCCATGCAGTGTGTCTCAGTGGGGGTTTTCTACTCATGAAATATGGATGGACCTGGCAGCTGCAGTCTGAACATTCCAGCAGTATATGAGGTGTGTGGTAGGGTGGGTGTGTGCGTGTGTATATTTGGATGATGTGTGAGACCTGGTGGGTGTGTCTGGTGGAGACTAGACCAGCTAGCCTACTAGGTGTATCAGCTTTACCCTGGCTCACATTTCATGCCTTATCTTGCATGGTGTGCCTGTGTATGTGTGTGTGCGTGCGTGTAATCCGCCATTTCATTCTGTAGACACAGACTGACTAGCTAGCATCTGATTATCTGTTAGTTCCTTCCTCTCTGTCTATCTCTCCTTCCTTTATTGCACTCAGGTCATTCACCATATGTAATCACCCTCCTCCAACACTCTTTCACACAATCACTTACTACTCCCCCCCTCACTTTCCCTGTCTCTCTTACATTTACATTTATTCATTTACCAAAGCGACTTCCAAGAGAGAGCTTTACAAAGTGCATAGGTCACTGATAATAACAACAAGATGCATTGCCCCAATGCATGCGGGTAGCCAAAAACAAGAAGCACACATTGTGAACAACCAAAAAATAAGTGCTAAAGGGAAGAAACCATAAGAGCATGAAGTTAAGTAAGTTAGAATTAAAACATTAATCTCTAAGTGCAAGTGTACCTGTAGGAAAGCAATAAAAATAGGATTAACTAAAATAGAATACAAGAAACAGTTTAAATCAGCTACCACTAACCAACAAGAGCAACAGTCTAAGCAAAAGTAATTGTGATCCTTGAGGAAACTAGCATTGGGTTCAGCAAACCATTCCTAAGTACCGTTGTACTCCCGGAACAAGTGCATCTTGAACCTTCTCTTGAAGGTGGAAGCTGTGTCTCTGATGGAGGTGGGGAGTTGATTCCACCACTCTCTTTCAGTTGGGCTGTTATACTTACAAACTGAGGGCTAGGCAGGGGATGCGTCTAGTGATAAACTGGGTCTAGGGCTGGCTAAGACTAGGGCCAGCGGTAGGATGGTGATATACTGACTTTAACCATTTCTGTCTCTGCCCTGGGAATGCAGAGTAGAGTGGAGGGCTGGTATTAAAACACACACACACAACTTACAAGGTTGAAAAGGCAGCAAGTTAATCAAGCCAAAGACATTGGGCCTCATTCACCAAATGTTCTTATGAACAAATGTGTTCTCAAACCCCACTTACGCTGTTTTCACGAAGATTATGGCATTCACCAATGGTTTCTTATTTGGGATTTGTTCTTAGGTAAGAACGGAATTTATGCACACCCAAGAGCACTCTTACGCACAATTGAGAGCTGACATGTTTGCGCAAAATAAGTAGTTGTACCTATTTCGTCCATTCTAATTTAAAATGGAATATTTCTCTCCTTTATAATTTTCCAACCAATAACTTTCATAATTTTACAAATGTTTTGTTTGTTTTAATAAATACACACTACACTTACACTTCTGCTCATTTGTAAAGCACTTGGAATTTCCATTGTGTATGAATTGTGCTTGGCCTATAGAAATACAGTATTTTACCATTGCTATGACAGTTTTTTCAATACATTTAACAAGTTTCCTAAACTCTTAACACAGTGAGCACAACATCCGTCTGTGTAGGCTATACAATTAACACATTTCTTGTTGCTTTGACACAAAATGCATAGAGTAAATCGATCACGCTGTGCATGCACAGGTGATTGGGCCTTTGTAGTTGCTGGTCCTAAGCTGTGGAATCAGCTTCCCCTATCTATTAGGCAGGCTCCTTCATTGTCTGTTTTTAAATCCAGGCTTAAGACCCACCTTTATGTTCTGGCGCTTCCCACCACTTGACTTGTGCTGTTACTGTTTTTCTGTTGTTGACTGTTTTGTATTTTGTTTTACTGTGTATTTTATAGTGTTTTTTTAATGTATTTGGATTCTGTTTTTGTGCTTTTGTTCTGCACCTCGGTCAGCCTTGCTGTGTTGTGAGTGTGCTTTATAAATACAATTTACTTACTAACTTACTTACTTACTAGTAAATACACATTTTAAATGCTTGAACTTCTTTTACACACAAGCTCAATCAAGACCAAAACAATTGATTTTTACTGCCCAATTTACCAATGCTTTCACACTGTCAGCAAAACAGATAACATCATGTTCAAAACCTAAATTATTGGCTAAAGTTAAAGTGAACAGCTGTTTATATTGTGAATTGAAAACAAATATATCCCCTGTACTTTATTCCATTGCTACTGAGAAACAGCTGAAGTTATGCAAATACTGTACATATGCAACGGACCTCTTTGGGATGATCTGGTGTGGAAAAAGAACAATATAGAGCAACACAAGAAAGTAAGAATACAGTAAAGCCTGCACAAGGGAGAGGAAGACAAATACCAGGACAAGGGAGAGGAGTGGGACAAGGGCAAGGGAGAGGAAGACAAGTACCAGGACAAGGGAGAGGAGTGGGACAAGGGCAAGGAAGAGAAAGACAAGTACCAGGACAAGGGAGAGGAAGACAAGTACCAGGCCAAGGGAGAGGAGTGGGACAAGGGAGAGGGAGAGGAGGTACAATATGTGGTGGCGCTCAGAGAAGGGCCAGAGCTAGAGTAATACTGTAAATGGAAGTTATATTGCAAATTTCTTGCACTGTTGCAAATGAAGCCTTTACTGCAGCAATTATGTTTCTGTCTTTTTTTTTCAATACAGTAACCGTACATTCTATAAAGATACTCTGAGATGGGTCATTCAAAAAACTGTAAACTAGCCTTGCTTTGCCTTCAATTCAAATCAATTATGTTAACAGGGAACTTTGCCATCAAATAATAAGTGACTTCTCACTGTATTTATAGGCCCAAAATAGGATTACTCCTTACACTAGGACTACACCACACAATGGCATATTTATTGCTGCTGCAAAATATTGCAGATCTTTCACTGAGGAGGGATCACATCTTCCTTGACCATACCGATTTATTTGCACAGACGACAAGTAGGCTACCTGTTGGAACACTTTAGGCTACCAAGAGCAGTCCTCATGGATATTTGTAACAATCAACTGATTTCTATGATTTATTGCTTAAGAATTCAGATTAAAGTTAGACCATTTATTTTTTCACTTTATCAATTCTGTGCTCTTCTCCAGATACAGCGTTCACTGCATGAGTAATTGCATACCATGCATCGGTTTTATTTACTGCTTTGTATCCACAGCTGACGCTATTAAATATGATGTGTCATTTGTCGCTAACTTCTTGCAGCTGTACCTCCACTTCAGAATTATTATTACGTTTTTCTGTCTTTTGTCGAGGCCTCCACCGTCTATACCACATCGTTTTGACATTTCTCTGAGTGTGCACACGGCCCTGCCATATCATGCCCTTTTATGGGAATTAACGGGGCGTTTACCTATGCTAAATGGGAGCAAGGGGGCACGAGATTTCAACTTACAAAATATTGGGATTCATCATTCTAACAACACACCTGCAAACAATTCGGCTGTTTAAGAACACTTCATGAATCACACATAGATTTTTTTTAGGAACTTTCTTAAGAACAAATTTAAGAAATAACTTTATCGGTGAATGAGGCCCATTGGGAGTATAATGAGAAAGGTGAGAGGTCAAGAGAGAGTAAATGAGTAGAGAAAAAAAGAGTTGAACACTGAACAGGACTGGGTGAAAAGAGAGGGAATAGAATGGAGGCTCTCTGTGAGTATATGACATCATCATCTCCTGGATCTGGCTTCAAGTGGGATTATGGGTAGGCCATAAGAGCCAGCCAGAAGAATGACTGAGTGTTGGAGATCAACCCCCCCCCCACACACACACACACACACACACTTATACCAACACATGTACACACACACTCCAAGCATCTTCCTATAGCTACCACATCGGGGGTAAGAAAGTAATTAGCAGCTTTTTCGGTATAAGTGGGTGCAGTATGAATTCCGAACACAGAAAGATAAAGTGTCCTTGAAAAACACATACACATACACATACACCTATCTGACACACACATGTCCAACACATTTTATCTAATGCATCATACATTTAATGCATTGACAAACAAATGACCATTTATCAACAAACAAACAACCATTGGAACATTGAGATTGATAGTACAAAGCAGAACATATCTTTTAGTCTCCATAGAACATGGATAATAGGTCATTTTTCCCCCTCAGGTGGGTGTTATTGAGTGTCATA
Source organism: Hypomesus nipponensis (assembly GCF_054491055.1). Classification (NCBI taxonomy): domain Eukaryota; kingdom Metazoa; phylum Chordata; class Actinopteri; order Osmeriformes; family Osmeridae; genus Hypomesus; species Hypomesus nipponensis. The sequence goes on along the minus strand of NC_140382.1, from coordinate 3,692,885 downwards.
TAAATGCTTTTCAGTAACAGAGACACCTGGAAATCTGGGCTGGATTGTCCGCTGGTCATGTCCCACCTCAGTGTGTGTACAATCCATCCCATATCCATTATATTTTTAAATGCTGTAATCTATCTATCTTGGTGTCACCCTCCTTGTCTTCCTTGTCGTCGTCCCTCCCCCCCCCCCCCCCGCAAACTCTACACTTCAGACCCTTACATCTCTACACCTCTCAGGCATAATTTCACCCCCCTCCTGCTCTCCTTCCCACCCACCCTTTATCCCCTCCTCATGCCTGCTCACACCACCTATGTGGCCATAGTTACCTCCACAAGGCCACCCCCACCCCTCTCTCAAGATCTCTGCCCTCTGCATCAGCCCCCTCACAACTCTTCACTTCTTAGGATTTTTTCCCCCTCACCCTCCATCCCCTCCTTTCTTCATCCTATTTGGACCTAATTACCCCACCTGTGTGGCCATGGTTACTCCACAGAGACTGGGGGACTGCCATTAACAGAGCAATTAGCACTATCATCATTCAAAACACTCATTACTCATGTGAACACACTATTGCGCGTGCATCCACTCACACAAAGGCATGCGGACACCACATGCACTCTCACACACACACAGAGATCCACAGCACACACAATGCTATGCACTGAAAATGATGAAGCTCGACACGTGTTGACAACAATTGCTCTTGTTTGGTACTTTGATACAGCATTCTGCAGTAACAGGAGACATAATTGGTGGTGATGTAACTGCGTTCAAGTTACAAACTAAATCACACAAGGCAAAATGCATGAAGACCACTCTTGCAATCATAATTATTAGCCTATTATTTGACTCTTTTAGTTACACAATGATCCAGTCTACTGTTTTCACCACTTTTCTTTATGTTTTACTTTATTTTAGTAGTACTTGTCCGTTTATTTTATGAGACCCATGTTTAAGAAATCAATCAAATAGGCCCTACACACAGGCTACATGAAATGGGAAGCTAAAAACACCAGGCTACTTGCTTTTGTTGGACACCACCCTCATCAGTGATCTAGTCAGTCATCATTCGAAAAGGCCCAAACACCCAAAAACTAAACAGTTATGGCTGAGTGGCGAGGGAATCGGGCTAGTAATCAGAAGGTTGCCGGTTTGATTCTCAGCCGTGACAAATGACGTTGTGTCCATAGGAAAGGCACTTCACCCTACTTGCCTCGGGGGAATGTCCCTGTACTTACTGTAAGTTGCTCTGGATAAGAGCATCTGCTAAATTACTACAAAAATGTTTTTCTAACACCCTTGATTAGAGAGGTGACTGACACGGTGCCAAGAGTGTATGTGCTTGTTTGTGCCTGTGTGGAGACATGTTGTGGCAATCATACTAGGAGGCTAGGCAGTGCACGCTGCCGAGCGCGCGAGCTAAATGTGTCCATAGGCGGAGATCCGTGCCGGACTGGACAGCTAGGGACAGACTCATAGCGCACACACCCCACAATAACTATTCGTCAAACACAACAAATTTCTGGCATGTGTCAGAGATCATTCCCGTAGGTAACCCACATTTCAACAGTGGAGGAAACTCGAATTAAGTACAGCGAAAAGAAGGTGCTTGGATGTAAATAGGGAGTTGGAGAACAGTGATGGTTACGCGTTTGTAGTGAGAGAAAGAGGGAGAGAATACCGCCTTCTTTGCTGGACCGATATCGCATGGGGACATGAACAGTGTTGATCCAGCTTCTACCAAACTGTTGACTTTCAACCAACGGTAAATTAACAAATTAATTTATTCACATAAAGCTTTTGTTGGGGCTTCCTTTACGGACACCAGCCTATCTGTTGAATGCTCCCCTGTCTCTGTTGTCATACGACGCTCCGGAGCCACTGTCACTGCAGTATTTTCTGGTACATTGTAATTATTTTGTTTTGTACAATGTGGCATATAATCATGTCAGTCAACAGTATTTCAAAATTTACGTGGATTTCCAGAGAGGTTTTATGTTAAGGGTTCTGGAATTATTTGTAAAGTGACAACAGTTGTCTTGTGCTTTGTGGCATTACTCTTTCGCGAACCCCTTTCATAGCCTATGAAATCCATGTCCAATAGAGATGCCTGCACCTCTGAATATGTATTTTATTTTCGGTTATTTATGCGTTTGAATCTGAAGTACCCTGAGGTGACAACGATGCGTGCGCATTGAGGCAACCTGTTATAAATTCGGTATTCGGTGCCTTGTCTGTCACCACACCGATGGACACAGTTCCAAAACGACAAGATTGTCCAGAGCCCTGGGATATAGTTGAGCGTCCGTAATGTTGAAATTTGACATGAGCGCTGTAAAACGCATTGGCATATCGATAGGGTTGTTTGCTGCTATGGTGGTGGACGCTGTCCGTGAAGGAACACGGAAACGTTTAAATAATTGATGATAATGCTTTTAGTTCTAGGAAGAATGGAGTCTGCGCTGCTCAAGATGAAAAGAACACCTATTTGAATAGTGTTCTTCAGACATGTATTTGTTGGACACATTAACTGACAGTCACTGATCTTTAGTCCGTAATGTCCGAGTGATTGTTTTGTTTTCATCTCTCTCTCTCTCTCTCTCTCTCTCTCTCTCTCTCTCTCTCTCTCTCTCTCCAGTGTTTAAGAGTGCAGCTCCAGCTGCAGTATAGGGCGAGCCCTTTCATAGCGGGTGCAGAGTTAGGTAGAGGGAGGGGTGGAGGAGTGACTGGGCCCTATAGCCTGAGCCAATAGTGCTGGGGCTACATGTTGTTAACAGAGATGATTTAACATAGTCATTATCCCACACCCTAAATATGCAAAACATTTTGTAACAATAGATGGATCCCTTGACAAAATGTTACAGAAAAAAGGTTTTAGCTCTACATTTGTAATGCTAAATGGATCTTTCACCTCGGGGTTATAGGGTCATGCCCTGATTTTGTGTGTGTGTGTGTGTGTGTGTGTGTAAGAGAGAGTAAGAGAAAGAGAGAGAGAGACAGCACGGCTCTGTTTCTTGGTTGTTTATTTATTATTAGGGTCAAACTATCATCTTCACTCCTCTCCTCATCCATCAACACCTTCATCACTCATTATTATCTTTAGCCATTTGGTCATCATTATCATCAGTAATCCTAGTCTCCATGTCTTGGGTTAGTTTAGCAAGCATACATGCTTGATTTCTGTCTGTTTCTTCATTGCATGTCCTGTCAAAATAAAGTTTAGGGTTGTAGCAAGATGGGCCACAGCAGAGAAGACCGGCAGTGTGTAGAACCATACAGCCAGCACATACCACTGTCAGGCTCATGAATACCTGTGTTATTATAACCTCCCACCACCACCAACCCTACTCGGCTGTGACCCCTATCCACCCATAAAAGACCTCCACTCACCTTTCCCCCGTCTCTTCTTTTCTCCTCTCTTCTTGTCTTTTCTCCTCCACTGGATATTTTTCATCAGCCCCATGTAGAGTATGTGAAGGTCGTCAGAGCATTCTCCATCTCTTTATCAGTACCTCCCCCCCACTCCTCTCCATAACATAACCAACCCCCCTCCTACTCAATCTCCTGGTGTCCCCCCCTTGTAAGGACAGGTGAAGGGCAGGAGAGGGGAATGAGAAGAGGGATATAAGACTGTAAATGAGATAGAGTTGTAGAGATTGTGTGTTATGGAGGGACTTTTGCCGCCACTGCCGGAGGGAGAAGCACACACTGAGAGACAAAGACATGGGACATGGACACAGAGAGAGAACAGGAAACACAAGACTTCTAGGCTATGAAATGGAGAAAGAGAAATAGAGAAAGAAAGAAAGAAAGAAAGAAAGAAGGGAGGAATGGATGGAAAGAAAGAGAATAGACGGCCCCTATATGTATTATTACTCCACTCTCTGCTCATCTTTTCACTTGAGAGAGAGGGGGAAGACGGAGACAGAGTGAGTTTAGAGAGAGAATACAGATGGAAAGAGATATATTTACCTGCCCTATTTACTTTGTGTGTTTTTATATGTACAGACCCTCATGTACTACCTAATACCCTGCTGTGCAAATTCACACTCAGAAAGAGAATTGTACACTTAACACAAGCTCCTGTATATGCCATAAAAACTTAAGCTGAAAAGGACAAGCTCTTACAACACAAACCATACCAAACCAATCATACTCACAACCTCTCTCTCTCTGTCACACACACACATAGACACACACACAATAGAAGACCTTTGTCAGGGTGCTCACACTGCAATCAATGCTTTCATTGCAGTAGATGTTAATGGCAATGTAATGATAGCCCACTCTCACAGAGAGCTAGACAGACCCTTGTACATGAGAAAGACATGCACACGTAGACACACTTGGAAGGACACATACACAGGACATACAATACACCTGCAAACACAGACTCCTTCAGACACCTAGCCGATGTTGTCGGCTTGGCACTATAGACCTGCATAAACCTTTGCAATATGTATAGTGTGTCTGTTATTTGTGTGTCAGTCAGACACAGTTGCTGTACTTGTGACTGTGCGGTAGAGTAGTCTTTTCCCCCAGGCAGACTCTATCTATCACTGGTACTTAATTCAATCTGGGCCTTGGTCTCGGCACACACACTCACACAGACACACACATACACTGCTACTGCGTCTGTTCCCAGCTAGCTGGCAAAGACACTTCCACCCCAAGAGAAAACAGCGAGTGAGAGAGACAGACAACCAGAGAGAGAGAGAGAGAAAGAGAGAAAAAGAGAGAGAGGGAAATGTAGAGACAACGGAGGAGAGTAACACGAGTGAGAGTCAAGGGAAATAGGAGATAAAGAGACATGCAACCTGTATGAGTGTGCAAGTGTACGTTACAGTAATCCTTATGTGTGTGTTAGTCTATTAGTGTGTGTGTGTGTGTTCCAATGGAGGGACTGTCCTGACTGACCATGCATGTGTGTTGCAGCTCAGCCTCTGAGGACCTGGGCTGTAGGCGTGGTGACTTCAGCCGAAAACACTATGGCTCCGTCGAACTGGTGAGTTACACACTTGCCACTTATTATTATTCTGTGTGTGCGTGTCCTTCTTTCCCTGCGCTCCACCTCCCACTCCCCTCACCCAACCCAAACCCTCCACCCCCCTTTGCAGAGAATGTTCCTTCACCTTTCCCCCCTCCATCTTTTCTCTCTCTCATCACTCTTCTTCATGTCCGGACCCCTTTTTAGTTCCGTCTGTCCTTTATTTTTTCCCCTTTTGTCGGTGTGTAGGGATGAAGGGAGGGGAAGACACGTAGGAGGGGAAGGAGGGAGAATGAGTCATAAGTGTTTGGGTGTGGTCTGTCGTGATGAGCATAGCCATCATGGCCTACATAGACTGAGGCATAGGACTGCTGCCTCAAAACAAACGCACGCACACACGCACACAGACACACACGCACACATTGCTGCAGAGTTTTAGCACTGTGGTTTATTACCCTTGTGTTGAGTCATGACTGTGCTATTAGAGGTTGTGTGTGTGTGTGTTTGTGTGTGTGGCGAGAATGGAACTATTTGGCGCCTGCCTGTCCTGATAAGCAACAGGCACAGGAAGTTGTGGAGTGCCGCACAGCTATGTCACTTCCTGCCCGAGACAGTGTGTGTTTGTTTGGGTTCTGTCTGATTAGCCCTGGTGCTTACCACTTGTTGCCTATCTGTTATCTCCAGCGGCATGGTAAAGTGTGTGTGCGAAAGGCATGTATGGCACACAAGTTAAACGTTGTGCCATACATATGTGTACATATGTGTATTGTGTAACAACATATGTGTGTGTGTCTATCACCTGGAATTGTAGTAAGATACTAGTACACATGATGCAGCTGGAACCAGGTGCGTTTGTTCTGAATAGCAAGGCTGCCGTAGGCATCTCTGACCGCGGCCTGTCCTACTATCTGTTTCAACTGTCAGAGTGAAAGAAAGAGAAAGAAACAAGAGAAAGAAAGAGTGGAAAGAAAGAGTCAACAGAAGCACAGATGGATTCGGAATCATTTTATTTGAGGCGATCTTTAGAGCGATGTTGTGACTTGCCAGCAATCATGTTATCACCTCTCGTTCACTACATAGACACAGATGCCTCCGAGAGGTGGCATCCACCTTAGCTTTACAAGGCTGCGGCAACAATATGATTCACACACACACATACACACACACTGACGCCAGGTCTCGCTGTAGGAGCTGGCTTAGGCCCAGTTTCATCCATGCTGCAGGGAAGCTACGGACTGATAATTACAGCTTGCATCCGCACTGTTCTAATGTCGAGGTAATCAAATGTGTAATTAATTTAGCCGGTTGTCTGGTGAGATAGGAGTAGAAAAATTGCCCTGTGGTTTGAATTGTAATTGTTTGTTTGTGGTCTTCATGGTTGGTAGTGTTACTCCAAACTCATTAAACAATGCTGGGACAGAATGGCTTTCATAATAATTCTGAGCGTGAATCCCCATTAAAGAGACCAAGAGAGAGAAAGAGAGCAAGCGAGTGTGTGATGACTTTACACAGAGCCTTAAAAGAGAGAGAGGGGGGGGGGTAGATACTGTAGCTTCATTTTCCAAATACAACAAGGGACAAAGAGAATACACATTTATTATTATTATTATTATTCTGTGTGTACGTGTTCATTTGCGTGCATATTCACATATAATACGCATAGATTCGTAGGCTGGGTATTAGGCCATAAGGTGAGGTAGGAAAAAGTGGCTAGAAAGTGATTTTCGTTCCCACACCTGGGCACTCATTTTTAAATGCATTTTTGCATAGACAACACCCTTATGGACTTTATCCTGCCGGACCATTCAAATATGGGAAATAAAATTCCCATGGTTCCCGCCTTAATATCTTTGCCGTCCAATCACCGATTTTATTTCTGAAAACTGCCAGATACTCATGACAAGTTAAGCTCAAAGCACATACCATTGGTTAAGGGGTTACTGGGAGGGGGAAATAAATACATCGTCAGCAACGGCAGCCATTGTTTTCCGAGGCGGAGCCAGAGCGGAGACAACGGGAGATTGCCTACAGTGTTAGATTTACAGCTTCGAATTGAAATCGGAGACGATATTATGAGTAAAGACAAGTTTCTTAATATGTGTTGTCAATATTGTCAATTAAAAGTCTAAACTTTTTCCTTACGAAGAATTTGTTTGTGGCAGTGACGCGAGTTTTTTCAGGAAAGAATGACGTGTCCGGCTTGGCTGTTTGTGACAGGCAGCTATGACGGTAGTAGCATTGTTTAGCTTCGATTTGAGCAGATTTCTAAAAAAGCTTGGAAAAACAACATTAACTAGCTAGATTATGTACATTGTAAGCTAAATGTACATGCCTTGCTTGGCCAATTCGGTCTACTGTGGAAGAATCTCCAACGTTTTTTTGTTATCGAGAGGAGTATCCAGCCATAGCGCTAGCTACTTTTGGGGGAGGATAATTCCGGTTTCCCCTATGTCTCCACTAGTCGCTAGAATGGTCATAACTTTTAATCAAAATATGATATTTCTAATCTGTTTTCTGTTCTACATTGCCCACAGATTTGTGGATATTCCACCTGCTCAAAGTTTTTCTCTATCTCGTAATTAAAGTGGTTAAAAATTAAGTTGTCTGATGAGGTATGGTGGATGGAAACGTTTTTTGTAAAAAATGGCTGCCTAAAACCACCTTGATAAAATATGATTTTCCATAAGTAATCATATAATTATTTACATCATAAAAATCCCCTAGTTCTCCTCTTCAATATGGTATGAACAGTTAAGGTGTATGATTTAATATGAAAATTCATAAAATATGAAAATTAATATGAACATCATATTTCAACAGCATATGGAATGTTCAGAATTTTGTCCCAGGCAGTAAAGGGTTAAAAGTTCTCTGCAAAATAGCGGAGTGCAGTTTTTTGTCACGATCCATAAATGTATGTAATTGTAAATAAAATAAAAAGAAATTCTTATGCTGCTGGTTTTGCTTGTAATTTTATTTGTATTCATTTTATCAACACAAAATAGCTCTCAGACTGTCATTTATACATGTACCCAAACATTTTAGACAGGTATTGGTGCATTAGTATACTCAAGTGTGAATGTAGACCATGAAATATGGTAAATTTGTAGAAAATATGCTTATACTTTACGGATTGGCACCAAGCAAAATTAAACATACACATTGTAAATTTAGCAAAACTGGGATGTTTTATACAAACAAATACATCAAAATGTTCAGTAGGCACAGTGTATTCACAGACAGATAAAAGGAAAGAAGCACACTGGCCCAAGTTGGCTAAAATGACTCAAGATGCTACCCCGCCTGGCTTAATTCTGAATAATGCCAAACATTTGACAATTCTACAATTGATTAATTGCAGCTCAAAATCAACCTAAAATACAACACAGCGCATCTTTAGTCATCAGTAACATACTCATCAGAATCATCTTTACTCATCAGTATTATCCCTACACATCAGAATCATCTTTACTCATCAGTATTATCCCTACTCATCAGCAGTGTTGGGTAACGTTACTTTTTAAAGTAAGTAATTACAGTTACTAGTTACATTCCTTGTAAAGTAACTAGTTACGTTACTTAGTTACTTGCTGTAAAAGTAAGGCGTTGAGTTACTTTTGCGTTACATTAAGAAAAGTTTTTTATTTCTGAGACAATTCACCTTGGTCACTCTTATGCCCAGAAGGCACATTTAACACAACTGTCAAGCAGGCTCAACTGCGCATGTCGGTTGCAAAAGACAAACTTCTCCCCGGTCTATTACACTTGGAGTGTCGATCAGGTCATATATCTGTGGCCACTGGATTACAGGGCTTGATATTAACTTTTTGAGGCTTTTGGCCTTTGGACAAATACAGTTACGTTTCACTTGTCTATGCACAAAAGTCACTTGACCCCAATACCCTTAAATAGCCTGACCAAGTGACCGGGCAAAACTAGCCTGGCTAACGAACGGAGGTTGCTTTCTCAGGCAAATGACGAATGAAACAGGCTCAGTTAAATAAATCAGAGATGCTGGCTATCTTCATCAGGCTCGTATCTACGCAGTCCTCCCTGACGTTTCTGGTGTAGTATGGAGTGAAATACAACATTGTCCACACTGCCAGTGAGCGAGACTGACTGAGGCTAACGTCAAAACAGTGTACGGGGATGCAGTCTCACTCAGATTGCCAGTTTAAACAAATCAGAAAAATAATCGGACCAGCTGGCTTAAAGCAGAATTCCCGTATCTCTTAAAAGCTGCACTGCTTGACTTTTTAGATGTAGAATTGACTGTAAAACTGTAAAATTATGAACTTTGTGACATGACGTGAAGACATGGTTGCCGCTCGACTATGTGGTCTGTAGGCTACCGGGCGACATTCTCACTCAAATTTCAAGACTTTCGTGACCCGAATCAAAATTCAGATGCAACAAATCAATGGGTAATCGCTTTCTCTCTTAAAGGCTGTCCTCCTCAACCTTTTTGGTATTTTTAAATCTACCTATTTGTATTATCCGTGTGGTCCTTTTGCCATTTAAAATGCTATCCTCTCCCGGTTTTCTGCAGCCACATTGCGTGCGCATCCCGAATGTTTACAAACAAATAATTGGTCTATACATTATTTAATTTGACATTACTGTAATGCCCAGTACACCCAGGTTTCCCTCACTAAAGAGGCACTGAGAATTAATACAAAAATATAGCTTTTATTATAAGGCTCAGTAGTGGATCGGGTATATAACAGCGTTTAACCGCTCAAGGAAACAGTGACATAGACCACATCCAAAACACAGAAAGCCGATGAGACACCATCAGTTTCCCGACACTCGCTGCAATCAGCCCCGGATGACAAACAATACTGCCGGCGTGCACCTCAAGTATGGATGTGACCCTACCATCTCACACCCACTTATATTGGCAAGCCTAAGGTGTGGCCTTGCCATCACACCCTCTGGAGTCACACCCATATCACATTACGTAGGCCTGTACATGCAAGTCTTAAATAACTATTTAGCTGTTCGGCTCCATGACGCCGGGTAAATTGGGCTCGTGAGACTGCGCACCAAAAGAACGAAGGGGAACCTATCTGTCTAGCAGATAAAGACGTTTTCGTAGGTACCTAGCGAAAAGTAGCCTCAACTTTCCTAGACTTTTAGCTACATGCTGAGTGCTCTCGACCAAAAGACTAAATTAAGTAACGCGTTACTTGTTTGAACAAGGAACTAGCAACGGATTCATTCAATTAAACAAGTAACGCGTTAAGTTACTCGTTACCTAACAAAATTTGTCTGACTACTGTAACGGGTTACATTGTAACACTGCGTGCGTACAATGTAACGCAGTGTGTTGGGTGTAAAGACTGAATGATGGGTGGTAACAATCTCGTAGAATCCTGCCAGCTTTCTTGAGTCCTCCAGGTGCCTGCTAACTCCCCATCCTCAAGGTGCCACACACATTATACCCATCAGAGAATGTCTCATTATGGCTGCTTGATAGTTTGCGCTTTTGCAGTGTTGATACAGGGCGTCACTTGTCGGGAGCATGGATAGTTCTGGCAAAGCTGACGATGCCATGCAGAATGCTTTGTATCTTGCATTGTTCACGGTTTTGGCAGATGAGTGGCCATACAGGTGGCACACATATTTGCCAAGTAGTTACAAAGTAGTTCATCATGGTGTCAGGACAATAACCTCTCTGTCAACATCAGCAAGACCAAGGAGATGATTGTGGACTATAGGAGGCGGCAGGAGGAGGAGCATGCACCCCTACACATCAACGGACCCGAAGTGGAGAAGGTCAGCTGCTTCAAGTTCTTTGGGGTGAACATCAGCAATGATCTCACCTGGTCTGTTCCAACGGACGAGGTGGTCAAAGCGGCCCGTAAACGCCTCTTCTTCCTGAGGAGACTGAAGAAGTTCGGCATTGACTCAGTCATCCTCACTAACTTTTACAGATACACTATAGAGAGCATTCTGACCGATTGCATCACAGTGTGGTATGGGAGCTGCACAGACAGGGACCACAAGGCCCTATGTAGTGTGGTCCGTTCTGCTGAGTTCATCATCGGCAGGAAGCTCCCAGCCCTACAGGACACCTACCACACAAGTTACCTCAGGAAAGCTGTCAGGATTCTAAGAGGCCGTTACCACCCATACTTCAGTTGCTTTACCCCGTTGCCTTCTGGCAGGCGTTACCGCAGCATTCGGTCACGCACACACAGACTGGACAACAGTTTCTATCCAAGGGCCATCAGGCTTCTGAATGGACATTGATATGGACATTGATTCACTTCATTCTAGTCACTTTACACACTGTCACTTCAGCTACTGGTTGCACTATCAGTAACATTACACTACTGTATTTCACTGTACTTCGCCATCAGGCTCCTAAATGGACATTGACATGGTCATTGATTCACTTCTTACTAGCTACTTACACACTGTCACTTTCAGCTCCTGGTTGCACTATTGCACTATTATACTTCACTGTACTTCACTTAGTTTAGAATAGGTTTATAGGGTTAGCAATAGGTTATTATGTGTACTTAGGCTTTACTGTATAGTATTTTTATATTTATCTGTATATTTAGGAGGTTTACTTATTTAAGCTTAGCATAGATGTAATTTATGTTCAATGTACTTATATGTTAGGTCATGCCAGGTGCTTACGTTGTCTTGTCTTAAGAATTTCAGTGCCCAGTCTGACCTTGTGTTGTTCTGTGCATCTGACAATAAAATACTTGAACAAGAACAAAGTAAGTCTGGTCCAGGTTAAAACTGCTACCCAGATTTGTAAATGCAGTCAGGTATTTATCTTTCTCACCGAAAGCAACCGAAAATGCCTTTCTTTTGCCTTTGCCATAAATGTCAATGAAATGCCTGTAGCAAGTGGAGTGAAACCCAGTGTCTTCGGGAACATTGTCAAACTCAACTTCTAGACAATGTTTGTATGTTTCGCTATTTTCTGATTCTCACCCTGCTAGCCAAGCCACCATTCGGCCCTGTTTCTGAATGTATCCCACCGTGTGCAGGTAAAATACCTTTTCTTTCTTTATGGACGTGAGATGCATATAGCACTGTTTAAAATCCTTACCACGTAGTTTTGAAGGTTTTGCCTTAATTTCCTCGTTTTCGCTACTTGATATTGACAAGATTGATTGAGAAAACATCTTGGACTCTTTAAATGTTGTTACAAAAAGCGGCCACTTTATATGGGAACGGGATAAAACTAAAAACGGCTTCACTTGGCCTACATGGGTGTCTCAAAACTCCAGATTAGAGACAGTTAGGTAGAGGGACAAATAAAGACTGAAGGAGAGAGAGAGGGGGGGAGAGAAAGAGGTTAATATAGAGTAGGGTGATATAAAGATAAATTGTGTAGAATTTTAGGACTCCCGCCATCACTTCCTCTCTCCCTTTCTCCTCCTTCCCACTTCTTTTCTCTATCCCTTCTCCCTTCCTCCCTCTCTCTCCCTCCCTTCCTGCCTCTATCATTCACTCTCTGCCTTTCTCCCTCTATGCCTCCCTCCCTCTATTCCTCCTTCCCTTTCTCTACCTTTTCCTCTCTCCCTCCATCTGCAATCCAGTGTCTGCCATTAGCACCCCACTGCCATTCTGGTGACCAACCTCAAGTCAAGTGCCCCTCCTGTACATTCTGTAGCCACAACACTAAGCTGAATACAGCATTAGTTCAATTTACACCTGTTACACTATCTGTGATGGCAGAATCAAACACTTGTCACGTATGAAGTAGATTTGGATTATTCTTCACTCCGTCTGCAGGGAACATCACACAGCCTTTGAACTGCTCTGAATAGCCCCACAAAGCAACGAGGGAGGGGAAGTAGTAGAGAGCTAAGGAGGATGGTGTGTGTGTATGTTTGTAAATGTGTCGGGCATGTGTGCTTGGTTGTTTATGTGGAAATTATTTTATAGTTGCTGGTGTGTGTGTATGGGCACACGCACACATGATAGAGACAGTAGATTTGCAGTGGGCACAGAGTGTGTGTGTATGTGTGTCCCTCCGATTGAGAATAGGCAGTTAGGCAATAGGAGCTGATGCCTCCATTACCAACACACACACACTCCTCCCAGGGGTGACGGGGTTGATGTGTGTCAGCTGACAGCTTGATGACCAGGTGACAGCTTTATTCCAAGTCTGCCTCCTACTGTTAGCATCATTTCCTGAAAGACCTTTGACTGCTGTGTCACGCACATCATCTACCCTCGACTGACATCTGTGTGTGTCACTCTGCTGGTCTTTCACACATGCCCTGTCTTTTTCTTTCTCTCCTTCCTTCTCTCTCTCCCTCTCTTTCTGGTATGACACAGTCCTCTCCGTCAGAGCTGGAGCAGTCTGTCAAGATGAAAACCATCTCCCATCAAACATTCATGTGTGCTCTGCTTTGCGCTGGCCCGCTCCTGCTGAGGCCCTATGATCCCCAGGCTTGCCTGGAGGGGGCCTTCCCATATACAAGTACCCTGAGGCAGCCAGGGCTTCCCTGCAGGGCCCCCTAGGTGTGGTCTGCTTCTCGCACCAGTCATTATTCTGGCAGAAGACTGAAAGTGGTTATGTCACTGTGTGTGTGTGTCCCTGTAGGTGTGTTTGACCAGTTGAATGACATCATGAATGCAAACATCATTTTTCTGAGTATCCTTATCTATTTTGAATATCAATAATAAAATATACCTGCAAGCAGCGATGCAGGTTCCTCCTCAAAATGGCTAAATATTATAAAAATGTACATTGTAAAAGGTCAAGAGTTGGACAACAAGAGAGCAAAATAAATTCATGCTTGGCTAAATGGAGATTCAAACTCAAGATTATGTGGTTACAAGTCAGCCTCTCTATCCTCTCTGCTACACATCAACTGTTGAGATTTGATCGATTGAAGGGACAGAGTATTAGCTTTGGTCAGCTTTGGGACGAAGTTTAAGTCATTTTTTGACTTATCAAAGTGAAATTGTTTATGGTACTTAAGAGTGATGTAATTCTGAACCCTGTAAGGTGTGAAAAACCATCAGTCAAAATTATATTTGATTTATTGACAGAAAGATATTGAAGCAATGTGGACATTTACATAAATACACCCCTTTCAGCCATTTTACATTGTATTCCTTATTCCATTTGCCCCTATAGGACGACATGTATTCTACACATATATACCAAGTTTGAAGACAATTGGACTTACGAGTCAAGAGGAGAACAGTTTTGTAGGTTTACCCAAATTTTCACTGTACACCAAAATCTATCATGGCGGACTTTATGGGTTCTTCAGGCTTTTTTCCCATGAGTGTGTGTGGGGCATGTGTACCAATTTCTAGGCATTTTGGAGAAATGGGGGCGCAGGGGAAATCACGTAGACTTTGGGCGTGGCTTATAGCACCACCTATGGGTGTATGTGGGCCATTAGCAATCTGGGAGTAGTAAGTGACCTGTTGTATCATTGGGCCAAATTTGAAGAAAAAAAGTGGCCAAGGACTTTTTGAGCTTTTGAGCCATTTCATGGAGAAATAATAGGAACACCAACAAAAACAACAGGTTCCCTCCTACCGGAGGAACCCTAATAATCATATTCTAGCCCCAGTCTGTCCAAGCTTTCTTCAGCATAGTAGTGTTGTGTGTGTGGTGATGTTGCTGGTGTGCGATGGTGGCGATGTCGCCGTTGTGTCCATATCCTATGTGAGTTAGGGGTCAGTAGAGTTGAATGGAAAGGACTAAAGGCTTTTAGTTTGGAATTGAATAGGATTATCCTGACATAGTCATAAATCTGCCCAATGTAAACAAGCCTGTGCAGGTTAGGAGAGAGATAGCTAATAGCATTGATTCTTCATTAATGTCCCAGTGATCACTGGGAGACCATCAGGGGTCCCCCAACCCCAGACTTCTTTATCCCCTCCAGTCAAATGTGATCAGGGACTGGCTATTTTACAAGTGTGTGAGCGGAAATTTACCAACACTTAGCTTGCTTATTCTGATTTCAACAACACCTGTTCTCTCTGTCTCTTTCCCTCTATCTATATCTCTCTGTTTCTCTCTGTCTCCCCTTGTTTTAGGTTTGTCTTTTTCTCTGGTTAACATTCACCTATTTATCTCTGTGTCTCTCACAAGCCTCCTCACACTCATTCTATCAGCTATCTCTGTTCTTACCTCCCTTTCTCTGTGATGGTGAGAGATTGTCACTCCTAGAAAGGTCACAGTTGACAACTTCCTCACCCACCTCATACACAATACCCACAGCTGACATAGCCTTCCCCTGAGGCATTTTACACTACGGTAATACATACCACACCATATAGGAACCTGAAGTACAATGCTGCTCTATACACTATGTTGTTCTGGAATATTCCAGAAAACAGGAAGGCAGAAAATAGATGTCTATAAAGAGGTCTCACTGAGAGTGTGACCCCCCCCCCCACCCCATCCCCAGTATTGTCTCCCACATCTTTCTACTCTTCTTCTTTCCTTTACATGTTCCCTTCTGTTACTCTCTTTTACATCTTGTACATCTTCATTCCTTTCTCATGTGCTTGTCACTCACCTCCCTACCTCCTCTCTATCCCTCTCTACTCCCCTCCCCATCCTCCTTATCTCCCTTTCTGCATCCCTCCCTCTCCTCAATCTTCCTTTCCTCCTCCATTCTCTTTTTCTGGATCTCTCTTTATATGTATCTATCTATCTCACTATCTTTATAACTCTCTCCGTTCCCTGGTTCTCTCCAGTGAATTGTGAGTGTGCATGAGCAGCCTCTCTGATTAGAGCTCTTCTTTATCATTCAGGACAATAGCATTGATCTGTTCCCTCTCTTTTCCCTTTCTATTTCACCCCTCTCACTTCCTCTTCCTCACTCTGTATCTCACACTCTTACATTATCTCTCCCCTCTCACTCACTCACACACATTCTCTCTCTATTTCACTTTTTGTCTCTCTAAATCTCTCTCAAACACACACGCACACAAACGTTCTCCCTGCACTACACTTCTCTGTGCAGGCCTCAGGGAAATTACACAGCCTCTTATAACTGCAGAGTTTTCAATTGAGTTTGTGAAATGTTCAAGTCCTGTCTCAAAGGGTAGCTCTTTAAGGTGTGTGTATGTATGTGCATGTACACCCTCTAAACACTAGACCCCCTTAACGATGGGGTCTTATACTGTGGAGACTGTCATCCTTTATTATTTCGTTTTTGTGTTGCCATTTCTTTCCCTCTCTTTCCCAGTGGCTGTATAGTTCTTCATCCCTTTTTCCTTTTTCTCCTGACTCTCTCTCTCTTTGTAAATATACTGGATATTTCCCCCTTTCTACCCTCTCTCTTTCTTTTAGTGCTCTTTATTGGCTTTGTTTTGTTAAAGCACGGAGGTGAAGACCGCACAGTCTCCCTTCCACTCTCACACATCTCCTCCCTCCAACCCTGTCCACTCACCACCTCCCTTCCCCAGCCAACCACACATGGGATCAGGAGAGAGCAAGCTTTCCTCTTGTGCCATTTTGCTGCTGCATGATTTACAGGATGGGTAGTGTACACACACACACAACCACACACAGACACACAAAGGCACACCAGTACACATCTAGATATTCCTTTGCACTCACAAGGCAGACAAATGCATCTCTCTTTCTCTTAATCTCTTTGCCTCTCTTTCAATCCAGCATGAATAAACAATACTAGTGTTTTGAACCTCTACTTTCTTATACACACAAATGTATTCTCTCACTCACCTTCTGTCTCTCTCTCTCTCTCTCTCTCTCTCTCTCTCTCTCTCTCTCTCTCTCTCTCTCTCTCTCTCTCTCTCTCTCTCTCTCTCTCTCTCTCTCTCTCTCTCTCTCTCTCTCTCTCTCTCTCTCTCTCTCTCTCTCTCTCTCTCTCTCTCTCTCTCTCTCTCTCTCTCTCTCTCTCTCTCTCTCTCTCTCTCTCTCTCTCTCTCTCTCTCTCTCTCTCTCTCTCTCTCTCTCTGACAGCTAACCCCTCCCCCGACACACACATGCATACACACCTAATGTCATGTTGCTGTCCTTGCACGCTGCATTGGGTTCCCCTCCATTATCTTGCTGCAATTGGACAGTTAGTGTTAAAAGAGAGGACAGAGTAAGAGGAACAGAGAGAGAGAGAGACAGAGAAAGATGGGGGGGGGGGGGGGGGGAGATGGAGAGAGAAGGAAAGAGAGTGCAGTGCATTGACATTTATTTTCCACTGTTATCTCTTCTCTCTGTCTCTTCCTCTTTTTCACTCTCTGGCTCACAAAGCAAGACAGAGCCTTACAAGATATAAACCTCTCCCACCAGCACCAGGAAACATGCTGAGTCTTTATGTGTCTACAGACGTATTATTATGCATGTTTGAGTAGAGAAGAGGAGAGGCAGAAGAAGGTGTGCCCCAACTGTGTGATATCAGGAGTTGCTAGTGACGCGCTATGTCTCGCGTCTCCTGCATGAACCAGCTCTGCTTGTTTCATGCAGGAAGACTCCGTATATAGAATTGACTTGATACTTTTTTTTCACACGGTACAATACATAATTGTAATACTTGAATTTGGCATAATGGTTCTGCTTGCATCGGCTCCCTGCCGCACCCAACGAGACACAGTCTCGACATCCGAGCAGAGTGCAGCGACTTATTCCCCAACACAAAACCACATGCCAGACGAGACAAATGTATAAGACTGCTGGACTGCTGTGTGTATGTGTAACGGATAGCAGGTTGAACTTTATGATCCTTGGGCAAACAACCAACATGGTGAGCCAGTTTATAAAAATATAAATGTATTGATATCTAGCTCTGAAATTAAAATACTTGTTGTACTTATTGCTACCGTTGTAAGTAATTCACAATTTTACATCTGGTGCCAACAGCTACGGTGGCTAACCCCCAGGGGACTATTGTGAAGATGGGTCTATGCCTGACAAGTAAAAGCACAGCAGCATGTAACAAATCCACAGCAAATCCACAGCCATCCCACAGCAAATCCACAGCAAATCCACAGCACCGCAATACGTAATCGTGCACTAGGTACACGCTTTCCGACGTGGAGGCAGGGGGGGGCCCTTCTATCTCTGGGGCTGAGGTCGCCGAGGTGGTTGAAAAGCTCCAGTGGCGGGGCCCTGGGGTGGATGAGGTCCGCCCAGAGTTCCTTAAGGCTCTGGATGTTGTAGGGCTGTCTTGGTTGACACGACTCTGCAACATAGCGTGGACATCGGGGACAGTGCCTCTGGACTGGCAGACCAGTCCAGTGGTTCCCCTCTTAAAAAGGGGGACCGGAGGGTGTGCTCCGACTTTAGGGGGATCACACTCCTCAGCCTCCCTTGGAAAGTGTATTCAGGGGTCCTGGAGAGGAGGGTCCGTCGGATTGTCGAACCTCGGATTCAGGAGGAGCAATGTGGTTTTTGTCCTGGCCGTGGAACAGCGGACCAGCTCTATACCCTCCGCAGAGTCCGCAGGGTCCCTCGGGGGCTCATGTGGGGGTTGCTCCGAGAGTACGGGGTACTGTATTCCCTGATCGGGGCTGTCCGGTCCCGGTACGACCGGAGTTTGGTCCGCATTGCCGGTAGTAAGTCAAACTTGTTCTCGGTGGGGGTTGGACTCTGCCAGGGCTGCCCTTTGTCACCGATTCTGTTCATTACCTATATGGACAGAATTTCTAGGTGCAGCCAGGGAGTTGAGGGGGTCTGGTTTGGTGACCTCAGGATCGGGTCGCTGCTTTTTGCAGATGATGTGGTCCTGTTGGCTTAATCGGGCTGCAACCTTCAGCTCTCACTGGAGCGGTTCGCAACTGAATGTGAAGCGGCTGGGATGCGAATCAGCACCTCTAAATCTGAGGCCATAGTTATCGACCGGAAAAGGGTGGAGTGCCATCTCCGGGTCGGGGAGGAGATCTCCCAAGCGGAGGAGTTCAAGTATCTCGGGGTCTTGTTCACGAGTAAGGGAAGAATGGAGCGTGAGATCGACAGGCGGATCGGTGCGGCATCTGCAGTGATGCGGGCTCTGCATCGGTCCGTCGTGGTGAAGAAGGAGCTGAGTCGAAAGGCGAAGCTCTCTATTTACCAGTCTATCTACATTCCTACCCTCACCTATGGTCACAAACTATGGGTAGTGACCGAAAGAACGAGATCGCGAATACAAGCGGCCAAAATGAGCTTTCTCCGCAGGGTGTCCGGGCTCTCACTTAGAGATAGGGTCAGAAGCTTGGTCATCCGGGAGGTGCTCAGAGTAGAATCGCTGGTCCTCCGCATCGAGAGGAGCCAGCTGAGGTGGCTCGGGCATCTGCTAAGGATGCCTCCTGGACGCCTCCCTGGTGAGGTGTTCTGGGCACGTCCCACTGGGAAGACCCAGGACACGCTGGAGGGACTATGTCTCTCGGCTGGCCTGGGAACGCCTCGGGATCTCCCAGGAAGAGCTGGTGGAAGTGGCCGGGGAGAGGGAAGTCTGGGCCTCCCTGCTTAGGTCGCTGCCCCCGCTACCCGCTCCCCGGACAAGCGGTAGATAACGACGACAACGGCACTAGGTATATATACAGAAAAACGGCAATAGGCTCATAACCCAAAGCCTCACATGGGAATAGCATAAATACACAGATTTGCATAAATAAGAATTAGCCACCTATAGGCCACACTTTAACGGAGGAATGATAAGGTGAAACTCTTATCACTAGTTATGCCGGCAGTCCATACACCACTCACGACCCGTATGCTGACCCAAAGTTAGAGTGCACCGTAGTCGCGACCGTATTGCTGCTCCACCGAAATAGTCCTCCTCCACAGTGGCTCGTACGCACTTTCCCCAGAACACAATATAATCAGGATGCACACTGAAAGTGAAACTGAATCACCATTTCACGGCAATGTGAGATAGGCAAGAGTATTTCCTTTTGTTGTACAGTTAGGATCCAGACCACAGCGCCGGCACAGGATTCCAGCCGGTTGGAGAACCAGTAACCCGTCATGGCTTCCCGGCATCGGTGACGAACAGGGGCTCGCTCTTTACCGTTGATGAACGACAATGGAGGTATTTCACCATGGAAGAGAGGGGACAGAAAGAGGAGTTCTGTGAGGAATCTGTGATCACAACAAGAGTACCCACACTTGCTATGTTGAAGAATCACCGTGTACATGCTCGACATCCCAACGGAGGCGCTGCCTCGACATCCCAACTGAGGCGCTGCCTCGACATCCCAACATTGACGGTGACTGCAATACTTTTGGCTTAGAAAAGCAGTTTATCTACTTTTGTGTCGGGGAAAGCAATGCCTCATAATTGATTAAGTGAATGCATCATCAATATGAATATTTGAATGAAATTTTTTAATTCAATGATCATTCAATGATTTTTCATTTAATTAATTGATTGATTAATTAATTGTTCATGGTTATGATCATGATAAAACACAGGACAATGAGTTTTGTCAAAAATACTTTTAATGTGTGCTGCTGAGTCGTGTTACTGCATGTAGGCCTACACGCCGGCAACAACTCAGCCTAGCAGGGGAGGGGCAAAGTGAGTTCGAGCGAAGTTAGACGGTGTTTGCACAACCACTATGATGGGAGTTGTGTACTCAATGTAGAATTAAACGTAAGTATCGATCTTATCACGCTAGTATCAATCAGGCTATTGATACCAACGTTGGTTTCAATACTGTCGGTCTTGAGATCGATTTGCCCACCCCTATGCTGTATCATCTCGCCGACGATCGTGAACACATTTGAATTGATGTCTGTGTCAGTTAGGGTCAATATTATTGCTATAATTTCAGCAAAGCTCTCAATATAATGTTAAAAAAAGTGAATTGGCAGTTGCCTCTATCTCTTCCGCTACCGCCAACATGCTACCACTGTAGCATGCAATATTTCATTTATTGAATCCGCACAAGGTGCTGCCATCTTGGATTAGTCAAAAGCAGTTGATTCAAGTTGAACCACCAATCACAGGCTTTAACCCGCCCCCTGACTTGGTGACCGGGGACAACGGATTTATTTAGGTGCAGCAAGTTACACCGTGGATAAATGTAAGGATAAAGAAATAAAGGTAAGGATAAATAAATGTAAGGATAAAGAAATAAATGTAATTATAAATAAATAAATGTGAACACATTAAAACGTAAATATATATAAATGTACACACAAATACATGTAACATTTATATATTTAGTGTCTTATTTAATTAGTAATTTATATATTTTGTATGTCAATTAGGCATTAAATTATATAATTAGTCATTTATTTAAGCTTTCTGTTATAGTATTTATTTATTTAGTTTTGGCCCCTATAATCCTCCATACTGAAGTGCAGAACACTACGGCAAATAGGAAAACACAACGGCAAATAGAAAAACACAACGGCGAATAGGAAAACATAACGGCAAATAGGAAAACATAACGGCAAATAGGAAAACGCCAGTGAGAGGGTCATTGTTTTTAGTGCGTGGACCTGAAATTTCTGACGAGCGTTGAGAGCTAGCTGGACGATAGGAACCCTTGATCTGCAATTCATTGTTGCTAGCTCTAATCACTAACTACGCTAATAAGAGAAGACTAACTTTGTATGCCAACGAACACCGATAACTAGAAGTAATTTGACACGCGTGAGTTCAAGTGCTTATAGGCCTACTCATCCTGATGTTGTGATTAGTTGACAACATATCAACTATCACGTCATATGTAGCCTATGCCTTGCATCAAAATCATTCTTAAAAACAGCAAAAGAATAGTATCTTCGAGGGATCCATGTTTTCAGAATAGGTGTTCTCTTTCCTTAAAAGAGTGTGTTAAAACACACAGTCAGTCTGTCCAATCGGGAGGGTCCGTCTTCTGGTAGATAGGCCCTACCTTTTCCGTCAGAAGTTAATGTTGTTGTGTTTTCCTATTTGCTGTTGTTTTCTTATTTACCGTTTGTGTTTTACTATTTGCCGTTGTGTTTTGCTATTTGCCGTTGTGTTTAGCGCTTCAGGGCCACTGTATACACCCTCTCACAGTAGAGGACCCGTAGAAGACATCAGCATTGACACCAGCCAATTTGACGAGCGATGCGCCACACCAGTTGCATTACTACGGAGGACCAACCATTTGAAAGACACGGTGTAAGGGCACAGCCCAGTAGAAAAGGAGAAACAACCACACCAGAAGTTCAGAACACGCCAACTTACTGAGCCCAGCAACGCGCGGCTACCACTCCAGATCCAACACGGATCAGTCCAGACGTCGATGACCACATATAGCCTACATACAGGGCAGCTCCTGCGGAAACGCTGTACTACTCGCAGAACAGACAGATCCCACATTGTGCCGCCGAATCACGGCCACATTCCCACACTCGACCAAACGTTTCTAAAGATTCAGGCCCACACAGCGGAAATCCGCCTATTGACGTCCTTACCTGACTACAAATTTGTTCACGCCACCTTGGAACAAGATCGATCCGACGCAGCGTTTAACACGAGAATCAGCAGACACACACCTAATTAAATTATATTTACATTTATTCATTTAGCAGACGCTTTTATCCAAAGCGACTTCCAAGAGAGAGCTTTACAAAGTGCATAGGTCACTGATAATAACAACAAGATAGCCCCAAAACATTGCGAGTAGCCAAAACATGAACCACATATTGTGATCAACCAAAATAAGTGCCAAAGGGAAGAACCATAAGAGCAAGTAGTTAAACAAGTTACAATTAAACAACATGGACCTATAAGTTAAATGGGTTGTTATAGCGACCATTTATTTGAATCAGGTGAGCTGGATCAGGGAAACAATCTAAAACATGCAGGACAGCGGCCCTCGAGGACCAGGATTCGACACCCCTGCACTAAGAGATGCGGAGTGCAGCAATATCCTGATTAAATAGCCCGCCCTGCTAAGAAAGTGTGTCCTGACAGCGTGATATGACAAGTTGCTAGTGGCACGCTATGTCTCGTGTCTCCTGCATGAATCAGCTCCGCTTCTTTTCACATATGCACACAGGCTCTACACATATGTTCATGCACATACACAGGCTTCTCTCACGCACACCTACTTATGCTGAAACACACCGCTTTCTGTGTCTGGTGATATGTTGGCAGTGCAGAGACCTTTTTAGGCTCATAGGAGAAGATGGAGAGGAGTGGAAAGGAAAGGAAAAGAAAGGAAAGGAGTGGAAAGGAAAGGAGAGGTGTGGAAAGGAGAGGAGATGAAAGGAAAACAAAGGAGATGTGACAATAAGAGAATAAGGAAATTCAGATCAGAGATAGAGAAGATGGAGATAGTAGAGAGCGATGGACAGCGTGATGGTAGGGAGACAGGGAAAAATGACAGAGGGACGGAGCAAGGGGTTAAGAGAGTGACAGGGAGCAGAGAGAAAGAGAAATCGTATTCCGTTGCCTGGCAACCAGGCATTGTTCGCTCTAAGGGGTAAGGGGCGGGGTTGAGGAGGGGCGAAGGGGTTTTCAGGGGATCACAGAAGATGGCATGTTGATGGTGAGACAGGTGAATGCGGCATGGATACTTCAGAGCCTGCACTGACTGTCTCCTCCAATCCTCTCCTCCTACTCTCATCTTTATCTCTTCCCTCTCTCTTGTCAATCCCCACTTTTTTCCCCATAGCTCTTCATCAACCCCCCACCCCAACCTCTCTCTCTCTACTCTCCATCCTATCCCCCTCTCCTCCTCCCTTCGTTGTTAGCTGGCTCCAGCTGGTCCTCTGTTGTCACTGGATGATCCTTTTAAACAAAGATCTGTATCATTATTGTTAATGAGAGCACAGCAACAACACAACAACACACCACACCACCAACAAACTCCCAAAACAAAACAACTGAACAGGCAGGAACAGGAAATACATACTGAGATATTTGCCTCTGTTTGACTCTGACTGTTCTCTATGCTTGGGATTGCTTGGGGACCGAACTCTGTATGGAAACTGTTCTTTTAGGAGAAACACCAGGGGTGTCATTTATAAAGCTTGCGTACACACAAAACGGGGCTGAAAATGTGCGTACGCCACTTTCCACGCAAAGGTTGTGATTTATAAAAAACAAACTTGACGGGAGAATGTGCGGTCCTCCACGCAAACTCTGACCCTTCCGTAGGCCTACGCACAGTGGTGAAAATCTGTTATCAACTTTGGGGGGGACAATTATATGACATTTTCTCAAGAGCAATTTCTGAGGGGGACACCAAAATGATTGCTGCAATGTAGTTATAAGTAGTGTTTCTTATCAGTCAAGTATGAATGCAGGTATACAGTATTTACAACCAGCAATACCAAGAAAGGCCCGTATGTACTGTACACTGTATGGGTGCAGTTTATGTAATTACAAAGGGCGTGGTGTAGTCTCATCTAAAATAATCTCAATTGAACCATCATAACATCGGGGAAAATTGCAAAACCTCTTGAAGTGTCAACACTTTGTTGGCAAGAGTTTGCGGTTCTATAAATTGTGGGTGTGGCTGATATGGTTCTGTGCCACCACTGAGGTGACAGTGCTGTGCCACTGTCTCCTATACTGGTGCTGTTGGCAAAAAGTTTGACCCCCGGTCCTGCCATGGCTGTGACACTGTCATCTGAAGTCTCTCTCTGGCTCTTTCCCTTTTACCACCCACACTGACTCACAGTCTGTCTCCTAGAAAAGACATAAGGTGTTTGCCATCCTACTTAGTACCAGTACCCAATACTACACAATTAATCACAACAACAATACCATTGCCTCAAACTAATCTTGGTTCAGTCACCAGTTCAGGTAGAGAGTGGGGGTATCCATGGCATTGTCCAATTATTTCCCTATTTTACAAGTCTGAAGAAGAGAACCCATCATGTTGCCAAACAAGAGACTCAACAAACTTACCCGAGACCCCCCCGTCTCTGCCAGTTTGTTCCTGCCTACCTCCAGCTCTATTGTCTGTTTGTCATCTGGTGCCTCCTCTGCCTAATGGCATCATTATGAAACATTCAATTAGCACATTTCACATCATTTTTATGAACATTTTATCAACTAGTCTTTGAGATTAGGCCACTAGGGTTCTTTCTTTGCGTTTTGGTGTCCTGAAATGCTCTGATGTCCGTCTTTCTTTTTTCTGCTATTTTTCTACCATGCTGGCCGCACACATAATGTGCTGTTTATTTACAGTAGGAGATGGGCTTCTATCATTTATTAAGATTCTTCTAGAATAGGTTTCGATCTACCAGGTAGCTAGACAGTTAGGAAAGGTGAAACGGATTGCATTGACAAGGATTGACAGCTGTATGAGTTCACCTTTTACACAATGCAAACTGCAACCTTTTGTAATATTAATATAATTCATGTTTTGGTTTTACTAACCCAGAATATCTGAATTTGCAGAGCTAGCGAGCCCCAATTCCGTTTGTGTGGCATTTGTCATCATTTTTGCTATCGCCAGTTTACTCCAGATCGGCACACAGGTGCTTCGAAGTCCCTGGAGACGATTTAGCTTTTGCAATAAGACCATTTAAGATAATTATGAAAATGGTAGAATATAGTATAGTTCTGTTCAGTATCGCTAACCATGGCAAATGGATTTCGAAGAACTACAATATCCATGCTGATCTTGGATTAAATTGACGATAGCAAAGTTTTCATCTTGGACAACGCCAAATGGAGGAGGTGCTAATGTTTGCTCCATCGGTTTGTTTGGTAGCTATGCAAATGCAGCTAGTTTAGTGTGTGTGAACCCTGCAAACATAGTGAAATTGCTTTGGTGCGATTAACTGGATTAATTTTACGTTGGCTTCGTGCATTTCAGATGGTAGACACTCATGTCACCTTGTCAGATAAGGAACACAACTACTGCATTGCTAGCTTCTCTCAGTTACTGACTATAATGCAAAAAGCTGGTGATTTTACTTAGCTGGCTAGCTAACATAGTGATCAATGCAGGGAAAATTGTGACAGATATGAATGTGTTATTGTATTGAGTGCTAGAAATAAATTGTCAAACCAATCCTTTCTTACTAAACTACTTACTGGACATCAGCCACCAACGACACATACAGATACTGTCCGATTTTCACACACGCACCTGCATCACTGCTGAGCGCTGGGGCTGTGGATCAAACCATTGTGGGACCAAGGGCGGGGTTCGCAATCATTTAAAACTTTAAAAAGCGCCATTGTGTCCATAATCAGCAAAGCGCTTTCATTGCATATTATTATAAGTGTTATTGAAATTACATAGTTATGTTTACAGTGATTTATTAGTGGGGACAAATCATATTCTTCCCAGGATTGGGGGGGTCGTGTCCCCCCCGGGATTTCCGCCCGTGCCTACGCACATTTTGAAAACAGTTGGAATTGGCGACGCAGATGACCGTACTGTAGTCTGCAGAGTCTGCAGACTGCAGAAATTGAATGTGGGAAGAACATTACTCTTAATATTTATATATTTTGTTTTCCTCACACACGTTTTTTTCATTCAATTTCATGATCATCATGAAGATTACATCCAGCAGTGTTATTTGCGCTTGTACTGAATGATTCTTGTTTCATAAACACCTTGTACAATCCAACTCAAATTTAAAATAAAAATTCAGCGCTTCCTCACCATCAGATTGTCCACTGCGGGAGTTCAGGAGGGGGAGATTCCCCGACTGCATGGAATACAGGATAACATCACATATCCTACCTTTAGATAACTGCAACTAAATATATTTATTTAATACTGTGCAAATATCCTCAAAAAGGCTGCAATGTCCCTTCCTCATTTCATGATGACTGCTTTTTTTTCAGTCAGCTCACAGGGGGCCACAGGGGGGGCCAGGGACATTTTTTACAGGGGCCCTGGCCCCTGTAGGCCCCCGTGTAGAACCCCCCCTGCGTACAGGTGTGCGTACGCACGGTTTTATAAATCTGAATTTTTGTGTGCGTACGCCATTTTAGGCTTTTGGGCGTACGTACACTTTCAGTAAGAATCCTACGCACAGTTTTATAAATGAGACCCCAGGTGTCTTCTGTGTTCCTCCTCCTAACATCATGTCACTTTTCGTCCAGATGCTTCCTTTGATTGACGCTGTCTCATTTAGAAAGTTTTGTCTGATCTTTCTCCCTCCTATTATCCCTCCCTCCCCCTTCCTCGCTCCCCTCCACCTCTCTGTGCCTCCAACCCTCCCTTCCTGCCCCTCTCCCCCTCATCTCTCCAGCTGATCTCCAGTGATGCAGACGGGGCCATTCAGAGGGCTGGACGCTTTAGAGTGGAGAACGGCTCATCAGATGAGGTGAGGGGTCCTGGACCTCTGGCAAACACACGCAAACACACGCGTCTCAAAGCTCAGCCACAGTAGAATACAATTCTCATTACCTAGAAAGTTAACCCTGTGAGACCCGGTTTAAAATTACACTTTCACTTTTAGCTCTCCAAAAAACACATAGCATTTTTTTTAAGACCACATTTACATCAAATTGTCTTGCCTTGCAATGCCATTGGAAAAATGTGGTATTTCAAAAAAATAAATGAGCAATTGAAGAGAGCTAAAAGTGATGTTGTAATTTTAAAACAAGGGGTTTTATTGAGACTCGCCTGCTTTTTACCTCCGTCTTCATGTTGGTATAAGGATTATTTTTTATGCCTTTTTTTCTGTAAATGTTTTCAATACATAATACACATTATTCATCAGGCCCCCCACCCAACCCCCATTACACACATAGACATACACACATACTCAAATACACACTCAAGGGAAGGGGAGAATAGCTGTATTCTAGCAATTGAGCTACGATCCATACAACCCTGTTAAATCCATGCTTTACATTTCATATCGTTTTTCATTTTATTTGCTTGACACTTTTACACATTCCTAGACACTTTGAATCTAGGAATGTCATCATGCTTGCTAAAACACTGCACATCAACAATATCAATAGCAGTCTATGGCCCCTCCGGTGTGGTGGTGAGGAAGGGTGTCCATTTTTAGCCTTTATTTCATTCAGCAACCCCCTGTGCTCAAGCACTTAGCAGTCGCCATGGCGACCTTAAATGTTTTCTCTCCAAACAAACCTTTTCCTTATCTCTTCTCCAACCTCTTCTCATGTCAGTAAATATGTGTGTTTAACTGTGTGTGTGCGTGTGTATGTACGTGTGCATGTGTGTTCTTGCACCTGTTTGTGTCTGTTTGTGTGTTTGTGTGTGTGCGTATGTGTGTTTTAGCATGGTTTGCTTGTTTAAGAATAAATATACCTGATTTATATTCAGAACCTGTTTAACCTATTTTTACAAAGAAACACTCCAGGTAAATTCCTATGATTTGGTTGGTTTCTGGGATTCACGTATAGGTGTGAAATGACCGGTAACTTTGGGTTCAGGGCTTAAAGTGTTCATGCATTGGTTATACTTGAAAATATATATACAACATTGAAAAATTTATCTGTTAGTAGAATTTAATTATATGGATATCAAGATTGACTGACTTATCTCTACCTAGGGAAGTTACTATCAAACTTCAAATCAATTAAAACAACATTTTAAAATATGAGAAAAGCACACATTATAACACATCAATTATTGTCATCGAAGTATCCCTGAGTCGTGTGGTCCTTGAGGAATGTTTGTAAATCCATAAATGGTCAGTTTTCCTCAGACTCCTTTGTCTACTGGATAACTAAATACTGTAGGGCCATGTGCTCTTCCTTCTGACCCCATGTCGAGCAAGTAGGGAGTAGGACCCTTTGAAGCCTCTCTTGAAAGATAAGGAAGTGATAAACCCTTTCTTCTTGTTGGTTTTAGGAGAAGGGTTTGTGAGTCTTACTGTGGTTTACCAGGCATTCTGGTTTGCTTTGGTGGTCAGACTGGTGCCTTGGTTTGTCTGTTGGCTCTGTGGTACATGTGTGTGTACGTGTACATGTGGGTGTGTACGTGTGTGTGTGTGAAGCAACTCAATGAGAAGGAGGTGTATTGATCTTCGGGGACTTACGGATGGCTTAACAGAGGCATTGACGGGAGGAGATCTTGAGATAACACAGGATATTCTCCTCTCTCCATCTCCACACCACAACCTGTGGACACAATTCTTTGCGCTTGTGTGTTTGTGTGCAGCCTTGTTTAACTATTCTTGTTGGGACCAGAAGTCCCATCAAGAACATTAAAGCAAGGGTAAAATGTTTTATTTCTCAGCACATTTTCTTGGTCCTCACAAGTTCAAATGCTATTTCTAGGGGCTTTTAGGGGGTTAATGGTTGAGATTAGCATTAGTGATAGAGTTAGAATTTCATTAAGGATTAGGGGTTAGTAATAGTTTTGAGGGTGAGGTTAAGGGTCTACATGAGGTTTTTGGGTTAAGGTGGGAGTTAGGGTTTTGGGAAAAGAGAAGATTAGATAAGATACTTTATCAGTCACAATACACATCTTAGCCCCTTTACATATCACATATGTACGGCATACACAATACAAAACAGGATGTTGCCTGATGCAAATGCAATGCAAGTGTATGTGTGTGTGTGTGACGCATGTAGTAGGGTTGTAATCAGCATCTCCCAGGGACAAAACTGTACAGAGTCATTGTATTCTTTATGATGACAAGGTAAAAATGTGCTCTGTGTGTTTGCACGTGTGATTCCCACAGACTACGGACTACACTCCAGGAACTTGGAGAAGAACCGATGTCCATCTGGAGAACCCAGAATACCACACCAGATGGTTCTTCAAATACTTCCTGGGGAAAGGTTCCGTTTTGCTGTTTGAATAAGCATACGCACACACACATATGCACACAGCCAGAGGAGGCAGACAGTAACCAGAATCTCATCCTAAAGGGCTAATACTATTAGCATTTAGCTGGCTCCTCCTGTAATCAGTCTGTCAACATGAGGAGTTATTTCTGCACACACATAAGACTGTAGACCTTACAGGCTGCAGACCAGAGCATCTGATCGAATGGCCATGATTAAAGGTGATGCAGTTCTCGACAGACATGCATAGACTCACACACCCACACACACTCACACACATAGCGAATATACATAGATACCCACAGACTTGTGCACACTTACAAACTGGCCCGCTCTCAAGCACAAGTTCACACACACACACACAAACACACCAAACAGATGCTCAGCACCTAAACATTCCACATATTCCACAAAAATAATCACCAGCCTTCCCCAAGGCAACAAACATTTCCTCTCAGACATGAGTAGTTTCATAGTGACAAACAACCAAACAAGCAATCTAATAGTGCTTTCAATTTTAATGCATGTGTGTCAAGAGCAGCACTAGTGAAGATATGTCACTGTCTAACTGTTTATCTGCAACATTGGCATGCGGATTCTTCAATGATAGAAACGAGGTTACATTAAATCGCTACTCTGGCAGTTACCGTTACGACCCTCTTACAGGGGTGTACTGTAGGTGTGTAAACCCGTAGGTGTGCGGGATGGGTGGTGGGGGGAGGGTTTACCAGTGTGGAGGACATGATGCTGTATGGAGTTATCTGTATCTCTCTATACTTAAGTGTCTTCACTATTTGTAAAATTTGATGAGAATTCCTCATAAATATATGATGTTATTTGTTCATTCACTAAATTGTGTTTGTGTGTTTCTCCCCCTCCAGTCCACCAGAACTACGTGGGTACAGATGCCGAGAAGAACCCTTTTTACCTGTCTGTGGTTCTGTCAGACCAGAACAACCAACGGGTCCCTCAGTACCGGGCCATTCTCTGGAGGAAGAGTGTGAGTATCACTGCTGTGTGTGTGGCCTTGTTTTACTACCCTTGAAATCTCCACAAGGATAGCAACATTCTCCTTGTGGGGAAATGCTCTTGGTCCCCACATCAATTGCTATATCTCTGGGATTTAGTTTTTTGGGGGTGTTTTGGGTTAGGGTTAGGGAAACAAATATAGTCCCCACAAGGATAGATAAAAAAAACGTGTGGGCGTTGGTGTGGGTTTGGGTGGGTGGGTGTATGCATGCGTGTGTGTGTGTGTGCATGTGTGTGGATTGGATGTAGGTAAGATCTTCTCTTTTCTCTCTATTTATCTCTCAGTTTAATTACATTATTCAGTTCAATTAAATTATGCTTGATTGGCATGAATGACTGAGCACTGTTCTCTCTCTTTTTCCCTCTCTTTTTTCTCTCTCTCTTTCTCTCTGACTTTCTCTCTCTCTTTCTTTATTTCTCTCTATCGTCCTCTTCCTCAGGGCACCCTGAAAATCAGTCTGCCCTACAGTCCCACCAAAACACTATCAGTCAAATCCATCCTAAGGTGAGGGTTACGAATACTTTTATACTGACAGACTCTTCCTAAACATCTTTCTCCCTCTCTCTACCTCCCTAATGATGAGCCAAAAAGTGAGAAATTGCACATTATATAGTACCTCTCTAAAAAAATAATGATAAAATAGAAAGAAATGCTAAAGATACAGTACTTACAATACCCAAATTATACAATATATAACATTGGATTATCACAGAGTGAAGGTATCAAGTGTTTGATTCAGTGTGAGCCAGTGTGTCAACAAGTGACGCAAGGTAAAAATCTATTCTGTGGCATAAATCAAGGCCGTAGCCATGGAGTCAACATGTCAAAACTTTGTTTAGTTATGAATATGATTACATTTTTTATGATAATTTCAGACAGCGTGCGTGGTTGCCTGTCGTATATTTAATTTATATTTTTATATCAATATATTGGGGGGACATTTTGACCAGATTTTAATATTGGGGGAGGGGGATCTGTCATATTATGATTACAGCCCTGGCATAAATTATCTCCCTCTGTCTCTCTATCTCGCTCTTTCCCAGTGCTATGAACCTAGACAGGTTTGAAAAAGGGCCCAGGGAGATTCTTAATCCAGATATACAGAAGGTGAGAGCCTCTGATCCACACTGTTTAGTGTGTGCGAGTCCGTGACATGTACAGAGTGCAAAAATGCGTCCGTCCTGTGTGTGTAAGGTAACAACAGTTAAACTGATACAGATTTCTTGTGCAGGACCTCCTGGTGTTAGAGGAACAAGAGGTAGGTAGAGTATCTGTCCTGAACTTTCTTCCTCTCTCTCTCTCTAGTTCTCTCTCTCCTCTATCTCCCGCTTCTTTCCCCACTTTTGCTCCCTTTCTTCCTCCCTACTTCCCTCTTCTTTCTCGCTCTCTCGTCTCTCCCTTCCCTCTGTCTTTCTCACACATGTATACACACAGTACAGTTCATAGGTTGGGTTCAACAGGATGTGATCTCAACGAATCCTTCTCTACAGGGTTCTGTCAATTTTAAATTTGGTGTTCTGTACGCCAAAGATGGCCAGTTGACAGATGACGAGATGTTTAGTAATGGTGAGTCTCTCTTCCATCTCATTCACATTCACTTCAGCAAAGAACCTGTCTAACTTCAGCCAACACTCCTATGTGTGTATGTCCTCCAGAGATGGGCAGCGAAAGTTTTGATAAGTTCCTAAACCTGCTAGGAGACAGCATATCCCTACATGGCTGGGCAGGCTACAGAGGAGGCTTAGACACCAAGAGTAAGTAACAGGCCCTTCCGCCTCGTTCTATTCTTTTGCATTCTCTCTTCCTCTGACCCCTTTGCTCTTTTTCTCTCTCTCTTTCTCTCTCTTGCTCTCTTTTCCCTTTCATTTTTCCCAGTCTCGCTTCTCGATGGTTCTCTATCTCTTTCTTGTTTCTCTCTTACTCTCTCACTGCATAAAAACACTCTTGGAACAGATTTGTATTCTTTCACTCATGCCCGCCCACCTCCACCTTCCCTTCTCTCTCTCTTTCTCGCTCTTTTTCTCTTTTTTTCCAGACGATACCACAGGAATGAACTCTATCTACACAGTGTACCAGGGCCATGAGCTGATGTTCCATGTTTCTACCATGCTCCCCTACTCTAAGGAGAATAAGCAGCAGGTGTGTGCGTGCATTTGCTTGTGTGTGTGTCTGTCCTTGTATGAGTGTGTGTTTGCATGTGTCTGAGTGTCTGTCTGTATGTCTCTGTTTCAGTCTGTGTGTGTTGTGTGTATCCATTGCATTAATGTTCAAAGCTGAAATTCTGAGAAAAATGGTGGCAGGCCATTTACCAAGATAAACAGAGAGAGAGAGATAAAGAGACAGAGAGAGAGAAAGAGAGACTATCATACACTGTCACTCAGGCTAAAGAAATACTGTACACATCACATTTGTCCATCAAATTCCTTTAAATGAATAAAAAACGGAGGAATTGATTTATGAGACAATGTCACTGACTTACAGGTCCACAGGAAAACAAATAAATGAACATGTTTTGACATTTTCAGTGAAAGTCTCTAAGAACTGACAGGATCAGAGGAGGGGTGATTGGTGTGTGTGGCATTCCCTATTAAATCGATTGGACTGTTTTAAATGAATCCAATCCAATTCTAAACACAAACATGTCGATGTGTGTGGTGTGTATGTGTTTTGTATGTGTTAGATATTATTATGGTCTGTGCTTCAACCCTCTCTGCCTTGGGGTGCATGGTTCTGTTCAAGCAGGGAAAGGAGAGAGGCTGGGAAAGAGAGGAGAGAGAGAAAGAGAAAGTGATGAATGGAATATCGAGAGAGGAGTGAATGAAAAATGAGAGAGGGAAGCGATGAGAGAATGTGAGAGGACAAGGAAGAAAAAGATGAATGGTGGGATGGATGAAAGGAGGTGTTCACCAATGTCAGGGTTCCACAGTGCTTCACATCTTGCAGAGGAAAGTGTTCTAATCACTGTGGCTTCTTAACAAGCTTGCAAGGGTCAGGGGTCAATCACAGAGCTCTGAGGCACAACAACCTCCACTCTCCGCACATGCAAACTCACACGCACGCACACACACACACACTCCACTGAACAATCTAATCATCAAAGGAAGTTGGAGAGCTATCTTTGAGATGTTGCTCATGATGAGTCAACCTTTACAGTCAGCTAATTGTGTTTGGCTACAACATCCTTATCACCAGTCTGATCCACAGAGCCAGAGCCACGGCATCTCCCTACTGGTGTCTAATGATATTCACTCACTTTTGAACATTCTTTCCTTCTCACTTTTGAGGACGTTTTCATCGTCCTCCTTTTCTCTGCCTTTTATTTCATCTTCTCTCTTCTCCTCTCCCTTACCTTCTTTCTTCTCCTCTACTTTCCTCGCCTTTCTCTGCTTTCATCCCCTGTCCTCTCCTTTCTCTCCTCTCTTCTTTTGTCCTCTCCTCTCCATTCCTCTCCTTTCCTCTCCTCTCTCAGGTGGAGAGGAAGAGACATATTGGGAACGACATAGTCACCATCGTATTCCAGGAGGGAGATGACGCCTCTCCATCCTTCAAACCGTCCATGATACGCTCCCACTTCACACGTATCCCTTATTGAGTTAGATGATGATGACAATGATGAGGATGTAGATGATGATGATAGTGATGGTGAAAGAACAACTCCCCTAACCTGCTTCCTCAACATCCTTGTCAGATATTTTTGCATTGGTCAGATATAACAGTCAGAACGACAGTTACAGGTGAGTCAGGCTTTGTTTCACAATCATGTTCTCTTGACATTTAAATTCTGTTTGTTGTTCAACACATGACCAACAAATAATCTTTTACACCTTTTGGTAAAAATTTCATTTTTACACTGTGTAAATAACCTAGGGGTTGTGTAAATAACCCCTAGGTTATTTACTACCTAAAGTATCTAGGGGAACACTGTGTGTCTGACCACTGTGTGTTTACCTTACAGTATGTGTGTGACCAGGACAGTGAAATGTTGTTTGGCTGCATACCTTTACAATGATACCCAGTGTGTGTGTGTGTGTGTGTGTGTGTGTGTGTGTGTGTGTGTCTGAATGTCCCAGGTTGAAGATATTCTCAGAGGAGAGTGTTCCCCTGTTTGGACCTCCCCTTCCCTCCCCACCTGTGTTTACAGACCACCAGGAATTCAGGGACTTTTTGCTAGTCAAATGTAAGATTGCCACCAAGGACTGAGCTGTCTGTATCAGTACTGTTGAGCCGAGATCAACATGTAGTTGTCTCTCCATCTCATCCTCTCTGTTCTCCACCCCTATGCCTCTTTCTCTCCCACTCTGTCCCTAATTTCCTGTGTTGTCCTCTCTCTTCCCCACTGTGGCTATCCCTCCTTCCTGCAGTAATCAATGGGGAGAAAGCCACCCTGGACACGCCTACGTTTGCTCAGAAACGTCAGAGGACTCTGGACATGCTGATCCGATCCCTCTACCAGGACCTCATCCCAGATCTCCACAAGGTACAGACTCAGCTCTAGGTCTGGACTCAGGCCAGGCTGAATATGGTCATATCTGCTCCGGTCGGGACTATGTCATATTTGTTGAGTTAGGAACATGAATGTAGTAGTGGGGTCTGATCATTTATTGTCTATTCCGTTTTGCAATTGTTCCTAATCCCTCTGTCCTGAACATTCCACTCTATGGTCTTAGTGTGGTCTCTTCTACTCTGCTTTCCTCAGTTCTATTTAATTCTAATTCGTTTTGTTCTTTTCCACTGCAGTCTCCTTCAGTCTCAGCCTGCTGCCTCAAAATATATACTGCAATGCTGTCTTTCTCTCTAAAGAGGCTCTTTTTCTCTCCTACACACACACAGATAGGAACAAACAGAGCATAAAGTACACATTACCTCACACAAACGTGTTTTTGTTTTCACCAGGCCTGTCTCCCCCCCCCTTCTCTCTCTCCCTCTCTTTCTCTCCTGTTGTTTTTGACACATGCCTCACCCTTCTCTTGGCTGTAATGTTGCTTCCTGCCAGGGTCTGCCTCTGAGACCATTTTCTGCTTGTGTGTTTGTCTCTGTGCCTCTGTGTGTGCATGTGTTTGTATGTGTGTGTATGTGTGTGCTGGTCTCCCATGTGTAGGTTCCCTTCTCTCCTCAGAACATGCTGAACAGACGCTCCTTCAGTGACGTGCTCCCAGAGTCGCCCAAGTCCGCACGTAAAAAGGAGGAGGCACGACAGGCTGAGTTTGTCAGGATAGGACAGGTAACATACTCTTTCTCTCTTGCTCTCTTTCTCACACACATATGGACCAAACAAAAAGTACACACATGTACAAACACACGTTTTTGTGTTGTCCAGGCGTTGAAGCTGAAGACCATAGTGAGAGGAGACGCCCCCACCAGTTTGGTGACCACAGGCCTGTGTAGGAAGGAGGTGAGCATCTGACTAGGCCTTTCAATTACCTATAATGGGATGGGTATGAGTCCCTAGACAGTTTCTCAAATCTATTCTAAACCCTGTGTGTGTGTGTGTGTGTGTGTGTGTGTGTGTGTGTGTGCGTGTGTGTGTGTGTGTGTGGGGGGGGGGGGTGTGGGGGGGGGGTGTTGCAGCCCTGGGAGTCCCAGTCTTTCTGCAGTACATTTCCCCATGAGACCGTGTGTGCCGACTCCTGGGGTCAGTCACTGCTGGTTGCCACGGAGATGGCAGGGGTAATGTTATTGGACGGTGAGTTGATCTGAATCATTAGTAGAATGTTGTTGTTATCTCCTGTTAGCCATTGAAATATGAATGACGTAATTTTTGAACAAAAACTGTAATCCAGATCAATATTCTGGATTTTAAAACAGAATTTATAATCCCATCAATAGTAATTTATAGTTTAACTTTTTGCTTCACTGTGTTTCAGCACCTGATCCAATGCTTGCAAACACCGGTGAGTCTGACAGACTCAACTCTTGCTCTTGTAGTGCTGTACAAAAACTGAGAATATCACTGCTCTGAGTACTCTATTTTCAAATAGTCTTTTTTTGTTTCTCTCAACCCCTGCAGACATCTCTGTCTTTTGGTAGTTATATTATCTGACAGGGCTAGCAGCTGGTCACTTCACCAAGAAAAGACCCATTCTGAGACAATGTTAGATCAGGGTTGTTAGGGTCACTCAAGTGCATTGCTAGAAGCTCTACAGGGGCACAGGCCCCTACTCATTTCACGTACAGTTCAGGGACGTAAAATTGATATCACCTTTGGTAGGGACAATAGTTAGTGTGAGTCAATTAATGTGAGACAATAGACAATTTTATTCGCAATGACTCGCAAATACTGTTTTTAGAGCTTCAATATAATAAGTTGGATTGATGCGGTTAGTATGTAAAAATAAGATGATCTGTTGGTCTATTATTTAGAAACTTTCTTTAGTTAGGATACAGTGTTTATTTTTCCAGGATTATCAATGTAAATGAATGTACTGACTAATAAAGTAAATTGTTAAAACTCAAACTTTTAACAAATCTTTTCTTACTGGGGCACAGCAGATTTATACTGGGGCACGTGCCCCAGTAAAAAGGGTCTAGCGACGCCCCTGGGATCACTGTTACAGAGTTTGATCTTATCCTGCAGAACTTCCAGCGGTACCTCCAGTGCAGGTGTTTGACAAGACCATGGTGGTCAAGCAGATGCACATTCTAGAACCTCAGGACCTGCTCATCACCCGGGCAGATAAAGGTAAAGGAAACTTGACCCCATACTTGTATTTATTTGTCCATCCTTTCATCCATCCAGTCATCCAGTCAAGTCCCAATATTTGTCCATACATCTATAAATTCATATACTTTCATAGGGGGCTTGTTTATTCCTCTTTTTCCCTACACTTTCTTTTCTAGACAGTCCCCCCCTTTCTTTCCATATCGCCCCAGCCCCCTTCCCCTGCTCTCTCACTCCTTTGTCTCTCCCTCTCTTTCTTCTGCGTTGAACATTCACTCGCCTCCTTCTTGCTGTTTCGCTCAGTCGCTCCAGTGAACTCATTGATCTCTCTCTGTGTCTGAGTGTGTGTATACTGCATACAGTATATGTGTGTATATGCATGTGTATACTGTTTGTTTGTTTGTGTGTGTGTGTGTCGGTGTGTGCGTGTGCGTGTTTGTGTGTGTCTCCAGCAGGATTATGATGACCTATTGAGATGACCTTTCCACTGTTTTACTATGGAGGTGGACAGAGAGAAAGAAATCTATACACAGGCTTGTCAATCAACAGCAGGCTGAATTCTAATATATATTTCTGAACAAAAGAAGAATGCGGAATAGTCTTAAGATTGAGTGTCAGCCTGCACCATCAGAGGCAGACATGCTCCAAATGATAGGTGCGTTCGACATGACCCGACTTCATGTGGCGCTGCAGGCGGCTGACTTGAAACAGTGAATCGAGAGATCGATTCGAGAACTGCCGGCTGTGTAGCCGAGCGCATTTTCTCAAGAGCAACTGCACAGGTTTAAGTGACGACACAGCTATTTCATGATTGGCCAGACTCACACACAACAACTTTGACGCGTGTTTTGTAATATTCGGACACCTTAAGTTTCGCCAATGCTCAAATCCGGACCAAACAGTTGAATTGAATATAAAATGTCTGGAAGAAAGGGCTTTACCCCGCCTCTTCACTAACGGAAAGACTACATTTAATTATAAATAAAGTAGTGCTGTCAAACAATTAAAATATTTAATCGTGATTAATCGCATTAATGTCATAGTTAACTCGCGATTAATCACAATTAATCGCACATTTTTATCTTTTCTAAATGTCCCTTGATTTCTTTTTGTCCCTTGATTTCTTTTTCTCTTTTTGGAAAAGTGGTTCGGATTGCTTCGTGCAAATATATATTTTTTGAAAACAACATTGCAATCGCCTGGCTTTAACGAGGCGGGGCGGAGAATTCGCATCAGCTGTGTGCTTGGCCATCAAGTGGTATTTCAGACTGGACGTGCTGCGATGATAGCTCAGTTTACAACGACAAAACACAAAGAGTACTTTGGTATTTTCAATGGAACCATTTGGCAACTTTTTAAAAGTAAACTTTCCATTCAGAATCTTATTGGCATCCATTTTGGCGTCTCGTGCTCGCCATCCACTCTAAATGTAACGTTTGCCTAATACCAGAGAATGTCTAATATACGTAAACGGGCTCTGCTACTACTCTTTAGCTAGCCTGGCTCTGCCCTCCTACGTACTTCCGTTCAATTTGGATTTTGCTTCTGTACTAGGTCTGGGAGCTCGGCTCTGAAGTCGGTTTCCAGAAACATATTTTTTGTAGGTCCAATCAGCGAACAGAGGGAGTGGCTGAGAACGATGACGTTAATGTCAATGTAATGTAATTGAGTAGTTCAGTCATGGCGGCGGAGAAAGATGCGAGTGAAACTATTCTGCGGTTGTGGCAACGCTGCCGAATATCCATAGGTTAAAGCCGGAGCAAGAACATTCCTTGCTGAGTTTTGTTGGTGGCCATGATGTTGTGGCCAACCCCCACGGGGTTCGGGATTTTCCAGCTATGGCAGCTAGCTCCGTTACAGTAGTGGTGAAGGAGTTGGCTAAGGCGAACGCTTGCAATAAGCTAACGTTTGTCAATGGAGCGATCCCAGACCCTCTGTACAAATTAAATGTACGAGGGTCTGGTTAGGACCAGGCTACTCTTTAGCCGGCTCGCAAGCCAAACAAGTGTGTGTGGCGTGCCTGTTGTTTTGTTTCCGGTCTAGCTAGATCCGGTGTGGTGTTTTTTTCTAACGTAGGTAGTTGTTGCAACAGCATGTGAAAAAAACTACAAAGTTTGCTAGGCCAAAAAGAGCGTTAATCGCACGATCAAATTGACGCCGTTAATTTGGGTTTGCGTTAACGCCGTTAATAACGTGTTAAACTGACAGGACTAAAATAAAGTAAAGTAAGCAAACAGCGCTTAATCGGCCGTGACTGACGTCAACGCAGCAAACCACGAGAAGCTGAAATGTCCGACTTCACAGAGCCGTTTTCAACTCCTCCCCGACTGCAAGCGGCTACTCTCGCCCGTCGTTTCATGCAGCCGCAGTCCATGTCGAACACACCTGTCTTTAAAACAGAGACCAAACAAACATTCTAAAAATCCCCGAGCACTTTTCTCTCAGAAAAGGAGACAGGACCATTCAGAAAAAAATACCGGGGTTCTACCAAACGCCCTGCACCGATTAACTTCAAAATTGAACTATTTTCAACTTAATATGCCTGAGAGCTTCGCTCTAAAATAACAGCCTTTGTACTCTCTCACTTGAAAAGGAATTGAAAAAGACATTCGGAGAACCACTTTGGGTTTTAACAAACAGTAGCATGTTATATGATAGTGGTCTAGGCAAGCCTTCTGTCAGCTCATTCACCAACCCTCAGCACTGGCAGTGCAAGGTCTGTCCCTGCGCCTGTTCCGCAACCTTCCCATAGGGCTGGGAAATGCAAACCCTTCACCGGACTTCATGAAAGCACCCTTCACAGCAGATCCCGGTCCTCGGAGTACTGATTGCAAATTCCACTCTCCTGTTCTCCCTCTGACACTTACTGCCGCTACTTAAACTGCTTCACACCCTGTCCTTTGTGGGGTATTGTTTGTCTGTTGGCCAGTCTACCAAACCTGCTAGTACTTATTTTGAAGTAACCACTTTTTATAGAAACGTTTTTTTGCTCCTGTTTTCTATTGTTGTAATGAATACCCCTGCGCCCTGCGCCTGGATCCAGCCATCCCTGTCCATCCCCATCCAGCCATCTTTGTCAACCACCCACAGGCTGCTTGCCTATGGGTGGTTGCACAAA
Organism: Hypomesus nipponensis; assembly: GCF_054491055.1. NCBI lineage: Eukaryota > Metazoa > Chordata > Actinopteri > Osmeriformes > Osmeridae > Hypomesus > Hypomesus nipponensis. The sequence goes on along the minus strand of NC_140382.1, from coordinate 3,652,487 downwards.
CAGAATGAATGAACAAAATCATAAAATACTATGTAAGGATATCGCTTTGGATAAGACCGTCTGCTAAATGACTAAATGTAAATGGATATATCCCCAATAATAAGAACCTTGTGTTACTGAATCTCTCAGGAAGTATGATGACTGTTGTCATGTATCATCCCCTTACAAAATGAAGGTCCGTGGAAGTAGGATAGTGTATCTCAGTGGTGATTGGGTTTGTCTCCCCACTCAGGGAAAGATGCTCGTCTCTATGTGTTCAGACTGAGCACGCTCAAGAGAGGACTGGAGGAGAGGCAGCTGGTCAGGAGCAAGTGTGACAGCCGAGAGAACAAGCTGGAGAAGACTAAAGGTAAGCACACACAATCCCTCTCAAGGATAACGGTTTATCCTGGAGCTAGAAGCACATACAATACACAACATTTTGTACTACAGCCAAACTATTCTCTTCCTCACCCCTCCTTTTCTCTCTTCTTCACCCCACACTTCACTTTCGTAACCCCTTTTTCTCTTTCTCTTTCCTTCTCTGTCTCTCTTTCTCTTTTCTTCCACCTCCCAATAACTCCCTTCCCTATTGTTCTAGCTCCTAACCAGCTCTAGAAAGAGCGGCTCTTAGTACTCATCCAGGCTCAGAAAACGCTGGCGAGATATGAAGCCTAACATTAACTGTTTTGAGTTATTGTTTCTTGAGTTGTGGTTTTGTCTTGTATGTCTTGTTTTTCATTTTCTTTCTTTGGATCCTCTTGTGAGACTGTATTTAGTAGTCTGAGTTTGTATTTTATATTACTCTCTTTCTTTATCTTCCTCTCCACTAACTGCCCCACCTGTTTTCTCATCCCTCCATTCTTCTCCACCAGGCTGTCATCTCTACTCCATCAACACACACCACGGGGTGGAGCTGCGCATAGTGGCGGCCATAAGGAACAAGCTCCTCCTAATCACCAGGAAACAGCCACGCCCTGACGGGTTTGGCGCCATTGCCATGGGAGCGGACTCACCAGTGGAGGAATTCCAGTACATACGGGTGGGTTCACACACACAAGACAATGCACTCACATCCTCCTGTATACAGTACATACTAATGAGCTTGTGACTCCCCTGCAGGAAATCTGCCTCTGTGATCCCCCAGTCGTCATGGCGCTGGTTGACGGGCCAACGGGGGAAAATGACAACATGATCTGTGTGGCGTACAAGCACCAGTTTGACTTGATCAACGAGAGTACTGGAGACGCTTACCGGCTGCACCACGTAGATGCCAACCGGGTCTGGATACACACACACACATTCACACACACTCTTAATGTATATAAGACATTGGGTCACAGATAGCAACCTTGTGGACTACCCACACATACACATACTCAACACGGGGTCAAACCCTTTCTCACACTCACACGCACAAACAACCATGCTGGTTTACTGGGTAAATACTCTCCCTCAGCACCTTCGGACAGAATGAGCCTCTGGGGCAGCTGTTCTAACAACCTCGCTCCTCACAGCTTCAGTTGGACCAGCTCTGTTAGCATCCCAGCTAACAGCACACCCTGGATTAGCAAACAAATAACAAAATGACAGAATTACAACTAACTAAACAATAACTCTCCTTATCATGTAACTAATGAACTAGCGAGGGAATTATTGTGTCAACATGATTCACACACATGTACAGTCAAAGAACTGTAAACCCATGTCATCTGTATATTAGCAATTCTTGTTTATATGGAGCTAAGGTTGGAGAAGCCATTCATGTTGAGTGGCGTGGTGCTGTCAATGCTGTGATCAGGTTGCTGACTAAGGTTGGGGGTTATGTTTGTGCAGGTAAACTTCGTGGCAGCCATCGATGTGTACGAGGATGGGGAGGCAGGCCTGCTGCTGTGTTACAACTGTAAATTTTCTCTCCCCAAGGAGAGTGTGTGTGTGTGTGTGCGTGAATTTGTGTGTGCTTGTTTATCAAATTGATGAACATTGTAATTAAAATGCATGATTACCTGGTGAATTTAATCCCTCCTGAGAAATACATTTAAAAAAAGAGTTGTTGTTTTGTAGGTTAGATTCTGCACATAAATATTTAAGACCATGTATTGTGATTGTACTGGTATGTTACAGGTCTACCACACTCTTTCTTGTGTGAATGTTCATATTCTCTGTTCTTTATCTTTCTTCTCACTTTCTCTCTCTTCTTTCTAGACATCTGTTACTACAAGAAGGTGTGTCCATTTAGTGGCTCCACCCCTATGATCCATTCCAACGTCTCAGACTTCCACTTCAGCTGGAACCAGATGCCCAACGCCATCGGTAGGTAACCACAGCAACCAGGCCACGCCCCACACCAGCTTTTGGATGGCTGCAGCCGTCACCATGGTAACAATGCAGTTGGTCTGGCCCACCCGCGACAATTGAGGGTTTTATTAATTTATTTTTGAGGAGGATTATTTGCTTATGTGGTTTGTGTGGGTGTCTGTGTGTGTTTGTGTGAGACTGATTACATTGCGTTTCCCCTCTAGCAATAAACAGTTGCTGCTTGTTAATATGTTAATATGACAAATTACTACCAGTAGTTTTCCTCCATACTTCTGACACTTTTTATTGACTATATATCAGTCATTAATTAACAGAAAGACAACACAGTGACATGATTTTGGTGCAGGACGAGCCCTAACCTATGTTGCGGATGTTGTTGTTCTTGTAGTTTGTACGTTCCCCTATATCCTGGCCTTCACCACAGACTCCATCGAGATCCGACTTGTTGTCAACGGCAATCTGGTGTACACAGCCGTGGTTCCTGAGCTACAGTTGACTGCATCCAGGGTGAGAATGATTGAACCGGACAATACAGTTGTGTCCTCATCACCAGACAGATAGGTCCTACTATCTATAATCAAATATAAACACAATCACACAAAATAAAACAGAATACAATACAGCGTAACACAACACAAGATCTCTACTAATCAGTAAAAGTATCTTGCAAACACGATAGTGATCCTAGTATAAAACCAGCTAAATGCTGTGAACTGTAGGCGAAACCCTCTCTGCATTCTCTCTTTGCAATCAGCCCTTATTATCCCACAGGGAAATTAGCCTAGCAATCAGGCTGCACAGAGAGCAATAGTAATACAGTCATAAAGGCCAATTTATACTTCTGCGTTTTTACGGAGACGGAGACAGGGAACGCCCTCTCCGTGCCCTCTCCGAGCCCCTCGGAGAGCTTTACGTTCACCTCCTGATTTTTCTGACTATCCGTCCGTTCAACATTTTACGGATACCCCTTGGCGGTGATTGGTCCGTATTAAGAACCGCTTGTGTCAGGGGCAGGGGCGGGGTTGCTATGACCAACAAGACGAACAGAATCCTTTGACCGCCATTGCTGTAAGTTTACAATTCATATTTCAGCTAAACAGTACGTGTAAATCAGCATCTGAATTCAAATGTGACGAGAAATGGGCAGTGTAGTTGCTGAAAAGGTTATTTTATTGATGAAAAGCTTATTTTATTGATGAAACGGCTGATTTGTAAATTTGCTCCCGACTTTTCGATAACCTAGCTAGTATCGCAGTGCAGCGCCACCTACTCTTCTGGCAGTTTATTGTTTTCAGCACGCAGAGCCGTCGGAGTAGTATAAATTCAACCAATCCGTCCGACTCCATCCGTCTGTCCGTCTGTCCGTAACGCAGTCGGAGAAGTATAATTCGGCCTCAAGTCATTCCCTGGGAGGTTTACCACCCAGCACATGGAAACGAGCATGCCGCAAAATCAGACTGTCTGACTATTCAAATGGAATTTCGTGACTTGCTAATTATTCTTTTAATGTTTCTCTATCCCCCTCTCTTTATGTCTTCCTTCCTCTCTGTTTCTGGCTCTGTCAATCTCCCACTCTTTACCTACTCTTTCCTCTGCCACCCCATCTCTCATTCCGTGTTTTCTGTCCTTCTCTCGGTCCTGTTCTATCTTCTTCAATACTCTTCCTCCTTCTGCCATATATCTTTCTATATTCTTCTCCTTTCCGTTTTGTTCTCCCTGTTCTTCGCTCCATCTCTCAGTCGGATATCTACTTTGTATCATCCGCTCCGGTCAACTCCGCCACCAACTGCAGCTCCAGAGACACCAGTTCCCAGAGTTCTCCTCAAACACCCACCGGATACGAGATGCCCGTGTTCCCCTCCCCCCTTGGCGATGGTAAGACTGCCCCCCTGGAAACGCAGTCAGCCCAGGGCCCATACAAGAGCTTATACATATCATGGCAGTCTGCACAATTACTCTCACATCGATTCCAAACGTAGAAAAACAGCAGAATTCAAGAACTGGAATTCTCTTACACTGTTCAAGCCTGCCTGTCTAGAATTAGTTTGATTCTGCAGTGACAGCGTTTGCTCGTCGTAGCAGTTTGAAAGATAATATTCCCATAGGGCCTTGTTGTGTTGTACCTGCAGTTGTACAATGAATCCTTTAGAGCACACTCTCCAAGGGGATGTTATACCATAAAGTAGACTGGCACACGCATTCACAAACACAGGTAAAGTGACAAAACCTCCCAAGGGAGAGCAAGACCTACTGGGATGGGCAGATCAATATCAGCCCTCCTCTCCACCTCCCCCACCCTTCTTTACCTCTACCCTTTCCCTCATCTATCTATCCCTCCATCCTACATTTGACTCTGATTAACAATGGTCTACTTTCTCCTGCTGTGTAACGTCATATGGAGGACATATTTCTGATGCAAATGGTCTTTTTCATGACTCACAAGGACTGTGAGTACAGACAAACACTCCTATGTGCACATACACACACAAAGGACAGGGAATAGCTGGGAACAGACAAGGAGGATGTCCGTCTGCTGACTTCTATCTGTTCCGACGAGGCAGCAATCATCAGACACAATAGCAGTAAATCTACTGACCAGGCCACCTCGGACAGAAACTGCTTTAGAACATCACTCACACATCCAAATGAGGAGCCCAACAGTGTGTGTGTGCGGTCAGTAGCTGATGGTACCTTTGTTTGGCTTGATGGGTTGGGCTTGTTGCTAGGGGATTTGGATTTGGAGGAAGATGCTATATCTGTTCCTGGGTGCTTCCTATTTTAATCCAATTGATCAACTCTTAGACTGGCCATGATGCCTCTGGAACAGGGTTTTCACAGTCCCTTGAGAAGATGAAACTATTCTGAGTGTGAGTGTGTGTCTGTGTGCGTGTTTGTGTTGCTGTGTAACCTTCTTCTTCCTCCCCTGGTTCAGATTCTATACGGATTCCGTACGGTACCAAGCTTTCCCTGTACGTGTCTAAGGACGCTGAAGGTACTGGAGGGGTCACCTTGTGTGTCACGCCATGCCATGCGGATGCTGCCCCCATTAACATGCACGCACTCACATACTACACTGTCTAACTATCAGACACGTTGGCATGTAGAACAGACAATTGAACATGAAGTGAATGTTCGGTGTTCTCTTCTACCTGCCTCCTAACCCTAACCCTATCCCTATTACTGTCACAAACACTTGAGGCAACAAGGTGAGAACAGGTTATGAGCGAGAGCTGGAAAGACATAAATACAAAGGTAAATCAAAAGTTGTGAGTGAAACAAAGGGAGGAAACTTACTTGTCCATTTACTTAAAGTAGAGACGAATGGAGAGAAAGGGGCGAGAGGGATATTGATAGTGAGAGAATAAGGGAATAGAGAGTAAAGAGGGAGAGGTTGTGTGGATAAAGATGTGTAGAGAGTAAAAAAGGAGTGTAGAGAGAAGTGAAAGAGAGGAGAGAGAAAAGGGAGGGGTGGGCAAAAGTGATAGAAAAACTGGTATGCAGAGGAAAGACAGTACATTTAGTCTTTTTTTTTTACTGACGCTCTTATCCAGAGCGACTTACAGTAAGTACAGGGACATTCCCCCTGAGGCAAGTAGGGTGAAGTGCCTTGCCCAAGGGCTCAACGTCATTTGGCACAGCCAGTAATCGAACCAGCAATGTTTGGATTACTAGCCCAATTCCATAACCGCTCAGCCACCTGACTCCCTGCCACAGTAGAGAGAAAGAAAAAGGTAAGGGAGGAAAGAAAGTAGAGGGTGACAAATTGTTGGTAGAGAGACAGGGAGAGAGAGACAGGGGGAGAAGAAGACAGGTCTGCTATAACATTACTGAGCATTACAACATTTACAGATTGCACGGTCGCCATGGATACTTTTGTCAAAGTCCCTCTCCGATCCAAAGTGGTGATCCAAATAGAGGTACCACAATCTGGAGTGGGAGTGGGGGCACTGACAAACCTGCCATCCCTAGAGTGCCTGTTCAGTCCTGGTCTGTGCACCTACCCGTCTCTGCTGCTGGGGACTTTTTGTCATTCATCCAATCTGATCATATCTCGTTTACGCCCACCATAATTCCTTCACAAAGCACTGCTACCACGACTAGCACAGATTTGCTAACAGCTAATCCATAAACCAGAGTCACTTACCAAGTTTGCAATTCATCCACCTCCAGTAACATCAGACAGAGTCTGTTACTGACGCTGTTTCAGTCGCCAGAAAGCCCCATATTTGTCAACCCTATTTTCTTGAGACAGTCTAAAGTAGTTAGCCTGCCTCCGGTACAATGTGCTATAGTCCGTTTCCCCGAAAAGGCTGGGACATAATAGCTATAACCTGGTCCCTGTGGTGCTGACTGGACAAAACAATCATAATCAGGTCTAGACCTTGTCACAACATGGGACAGCAATAGCCATTCATGCTATTAGCCTTATCAGAATCTCATGCTAGTGAGGTAACTAGGTTATGCTTATGCATTATTCCCCAGGAGCAGAAACGCATGTGGAATATATGGATGCTGCCCGATGATAGAATGTATATTGCACATGACTTGCATGCTTGTTTCAATTGAACTGCCATGTTAGTTGTCGTCTATTATTGTAGTGAAGGTAGAGGGGGGGGGGGGGGGGGTTGTGATGCTGTGGGTTTGCAACAGACATCACTGTGACTCCCTCACCCTTTCTGCTGTTTCCTTCACCTCTGACCCCCTGACATTTGAAGGATGTGGGGTTCTGTTTTGCGCAATGCAGCCTCCTCATTGATTTAGTCACATAATTGTGCATGCATGCTTGTGTGTGTGTCCCGTGTGTGTGTGAGCGGATGCATGTGTCCGTGTGATAAGTCTGCGATGGAGAATCACAGCACTACCCCCTGGTGGCTACATGCAGGCGGACACATGGCCACTGTTCAGACAGTGCCGTTTCAGAGATCCAAGCGTCCAATGAAATTCAGCACTTGTTAAATTATTAATTTAGTAAAATAAATGATAAATGATAAACCATAGCAGGCTGTAACTGAGTGGTCATATTAAACCATGTTAATAAGACAATTAGGAAGAATTTATACATTCCCCCAAAGTGTCATTCAGCAGTTGATAGACTGCAGCGTGGGTGTATTTTTTATGTGGTTTGAGTAACTTGTGTTAATACCTCAGGCTGACAAGTGTGTGTTTGTTTTTGTGCTATGTGCAAACAATGTTTGCAAATTAATTTAATCCTCTGAGCCATAACATTGATTCAAGATTCTCTAATGTAACAGTCTCAAAAGTCTCTTTCTATTTTGACTTCAAATTTTGGCTTTCTATCCCTCCTCTTCCATTAATTGTTTTTATTATATGTCTCCTCTGGCTCTCTGTCTTGTCTTGTTCTCTTTCTCTGCTTCTTTTTACCATCTCACCAATTACACCAATCCTTCCTCGTTGCTCTCTGTCTTATCTAGTTTTTCTCTCTAAATCTGTCCTTCTTTACACTCTATTCTCACTTTCTTTCTCACCTCTCTTTACTTCTCTATCCCTTATCCTCTCAAATTTTTCTTGTGTCTTTTTCTACCCCCCATCCTAGGTGAAACCGCTTGTAAGCACATCTTCAAGATTCCGCTGAGTAACCTGGTGGGTCGCAGCATCGAGAGGCCTCTCAAGTCCCCGCTGGTCAACAAGGTGGTGACTTCCATCGCCCCCCTTAGCATGGTGGCCCCTACCCCCCTCAGCCCAGCCACACACTCCCTCTCGCTGTCCCGCATGGAGATCAAGGAGATTGCCAGCCGCACGCGCAAGGAGCTGCTTGGTAAGGCTTTGCATACAACACAATCACACAAACACTCATTTCTACGTAAACACATTTAAGATAGGTGAGCAAAGGACACACAGGGAGGTACACACTGAGATGATCCTTACATGAAGTATTCAAGAGAGCGTAACAAAACTGTGTATGTATATGTATGTTGTTTGTGTGTGCAGGTCTGACTGAGGAGCCGAGTGGTAAGCCAGACAACAGCACGGTCAAACAGAGGAAGATGAGCAGGAAAACTACTGAGGAAGAGCCCAGGGTTCGGGCTTTGACGTCAACTAACGAAAGGTGACTGAATGCTGATCATTATCAGCATTGTCAGCATCATACTGTTGCCTGCTGTGTGATTGACTGAACAGTATGTGGTTTGTTTTTTAATCCAATCAGGATTGGATCTGAGTCAGCTGACACAGACTCTGAAGTTCAACGGCATTGCTCCTCTGGCTCAGAGGCAGAGCCAGAGAAAACGGTGCTCTGCGAGGAGACTCCCCCCTTCTGACCAACCCCTTCACCCTCTCCACCTCCTTCGAAGAAGATGTCCTGGACCTCAAGTGAAGACAATCCCATCATGCACTTCTCCACCCACCTCATTCACACATCTTTGGGCTCCTCCTTTCCTTGTGTGGGTTGGTTTTGCTTGTTGTTAGATGATTTTATTTTTTCTTCTTGTTTATCTCCCTGTTGCTTGCCTCCACACACTTTTACCCTACCATCAGGGGGGTATTCCAGAAAGCAGGTTATGCAACATAACCGGGTTCGTTAACCCACCAACTGATTCACAATGTTGCAGCAACCTACTGGCAATGTTGCTACAACGCTGAGTGTCAGCTGGGGACTTAACATACCCGGGTATGTCACATAACTTGCTTTCTGGAATACCCCCCAGGCCTGGAGTGTGAAGGTGTGTGTGTTTGTAAGTGTGTTTGTGTGTGTGTGCTGTGTGTTGTGTGTGTGAGTGTGTGTCTAACAGCCGCGAACAAACCCAAAGAAATTAAGGGGTGGCAGGTGTTGACTATGTCAGGGAAGAGTTCAGTGAGTTTTGCTCATGGTTCCCCTCAACACACCAAAACTGAATGTAAACGCACCAAGGCACGAAGACGAACCGTGTGTTTCAAACTCCCTTTCTGTTCCCGCAGCTCTCAGATTTGCTGCATATTATTATGTGATGATTTCCACTTTCAAATGTTGTGTAATATATGCATAGCTATGTGTACATCTGTTTATATGTTAAGATGCATACACATGGAAAAACATTGTATACCTTTATAGATATGAGAAAAATACAATTAAGTCACCTATTTAGTAAATGTATTGTTTTATGCTCTACACATTGGCCTGTCTTATTTATTCCTTCATATAACAAATAGACAGACAGACAGACACAACGATGCATAGATGATCTGGTATGCAGGCAGACAGGTGAACCAACAAACTAGTTGACAGACAGGTAAGATGATGACAAGTAGTGAGACAGGTTATTAGGTACTGCAGACAAGAACTGTACATAGTTGGACAGGTATGTAGTTAGGGAGACAGACAAGTAGAGGGCCAGCTAGATAGAGAGACAGGTAGACAGATGAACCAGAAAGGTAGACAGGTAGAGAGGCAGACAGGTGGACCAACAGGGTTGAAAGTGAAATCTCCCAGAAGTGCCAATCGTCAGCATACTCCACAAAACTACAGTTCCTATGATGCAACTGCCTCTCCAGACCTACTGGTCCTATAGCACTCATGTTTTGAGGGTTGTAGACGGCAGCATCCCACCACTGGAAGTGTTATCACGTCAGCATTGATGTCCATTCTGAAACTCTCAAACCCACACTACATGGCACTTGGGAGTCCTATGTAGCTTGTATGTATAAAAAAAACTTCCTCATAGGATATCTATGTATTCTCCATAAAGATCGATCTCAGACTTGTGAGTTTGGTAGGTGGAAGTCTGAGCTCACCAAGTGCAATGGGACAGGAGAAAACAGTGAGTGATTAATGCATGCACAACCAGAAGTCAGTAAAAACAGCATTAAGACACAGCCATAATCCAGAATAACTCTAATAGCAAATACAATATAACTAACACTGTTGAGAGTCCATATGTTGACGACAGGAAGTTAGCGTTGCAACTCTCATATTGGCGCAAGTGTTTTATTTTCTTGCAAAATGGAACCCCTTTTTGAAAATGCATGAACACCCCCTTCTCCCTGATACTCTCCACTCTCTCTCACCCACTATTCTCTGTTTCTCACTGTGTTTGCCTGAGTCAATGTGCATCCCATCAACTATTACACAACATAGGGTGTTCAAAAAAATGAAAAAAAAATGAATTATTTTTACAAGAAAAGTATACTTGTTCTTCAATATTCTGGTTCCTATAACACATGGGTCAACAGGGGGTTGCTGTCTGAAGATTTCTAATACTGCTTAATCACTTTGATTGTTACTCCTTTTTCTCTCTTTTTGATTTTAGCCCACCCTCTTCTGTTTTTCTCCTTCCCCTTGACGTTTTCACAGTGGTTTTGTATCTAAATCAATATTTACTGTTTAGACTGTTGCTGAACCTCTCTGTGATATCAAAATGACAAAAAAAAAGTTTAAAAAAAACACCAAGTGTCTTAAAATATTGTATCGCCATTGTTTTTAATGCCAAGTACTACTTGTAAATGTTTGTGTTTAAAATTGTGGCCTCAAATGAAACAAAAATATTATTAAAAATTATTATTAATATTATTTGAACAATTATTTTAAACAAGTGCTGTAGACCACTGCTATGAGAGTAGTCATTTCTGTTCATTGATATGTAATAAATATTTATGGAATTTGATCCATTTGTACTGTCGTTGTCTTAACAGATGTTAGGGGTAGCTATCTAACATCTGTTTAACAAAATTGATTCAAGTACATTTAATTAATTACAACAGACAACAATGCCCTGGGTGCACAGGGCAAAGGGACCCAGTAACATATCTGTATCCAGGCAGGGGGCAATGTTACCTGAGAGATGGATTAGGGTGACTTAAGAAAGTCATGTCATCATGAGCTACCTGTTAGCAGGCGATCTGACATATAGGCTTTGGGGGACTTAGACTCAGTGCAGTTTGTTAGTTGTTTGATTGAGGTGATGGGTGTAATGATCAAAGACTCAAGTCAGATAAAGCTGCAATGCATATGAGGGCTTTATTGTTAACAGGAGTTATGCAGCAAATTCTCAAAAGTTATACTCAAGTAATAGTAGGCTTTACCTATAAAAAAATGACACAAGTACAAGTAGAAGTCTCCCAATCAAACACTTGAGAAAAAGCATAAAAGCATCAGTGACCCAGAAATGTAAGTATCAACAGTCAAAAGTACATATTCAGATTAACAGTCAATCAAGCAGACCAATTTTTTTGTAGGTGTGAAATATGCATTTCCCTAAATATAAAAACTGTTACACCTTATTTCTCAATAATAACCCCATTCATGGCTTGCCATCTTTATTAAAAGGCAATCTGACCTTGTCCAAGTAATCAATGCAATGATATGTAGCCTTCATTTGTCTGCTGTTTCCTACGTTATAAATTGCTTATGTTATGTTGATCAACATGTAGGCTATTGGTTCTCTGTTCAATTGTCTTACCACCACAAACATCTAAACATTTAGTTCATAACATAGACTAAGTCATTACATGCACAATAATTGAGCCAGTTGTCAGAATTGTAAGCCTAATTCACCATACAGCGAAATGTGCAGGTGGTTTTGACATGAGCAAATGCATTAATTATGTAACAAAATGCACTGATCTATAGGCTACTGAAAGTATATCCACTTTATATTGTCGTTCTGTTCGCTAGCCAGCGAAAGCAGCTGAATATTGGTTGTCAAAGCAAATTTGCTTCAAAATAACGAAACATTTCCCTGTTTTCCTCACTACGCGTTTCATTTTATTGCAAATTGTGTCCATCACATTTGCTGTTTCTTTTCATTAGGTTTTTTTCGGCGAGCCCAAACCATTGTTATCTCACATATTTTTATTGTGAGAACAGCATTCTCACTATTGCTTTTCAACTTCTCAGTTCTTCCGCCGTTTTTTGGCCTTTAACTAGTCCTGCATACTTTTACCGATTCCTACAATTTTTTTATCAAAACGTTCTGCTCCTTCAGGAGATGATTGCTATGACTTCTGGTATTTCTCACTTTTATACTTTTTAAAGAATTAAGGTTTTTGTGCAAATTATTCTCCCATTAAAAGTAACGGTAAATCCTTTCAAATCATTAAAAAGCTTCCTCCTCTTTCAAACTGAACTGTTTCAGTATACTTTCAGCTAGAGATACCATTCAATCTTTAAAATGTTCACAAGACATTCAGCTATTCCCAAATGATTCAGCTTTTTCAAATATATTCAGCCAATTTTGAATTGTTTTAAATACATGAAAAATTTAGCTCCTTCTTGATTTTTATGATTGAGCTGCTGGCTGCTCTTTTTCTGATATTCAACTAAATTGTCAAACAAATTCCTCTGACGTTCATATAGTTTAACTTACAGAAACAAGTTATACCAGAGAATGTCTAATATAGAGAGAACTGCCACTCTCGGGAAACTTCCGGGTTCTGAACTGGTTGAAGTTCAATGTGAGGGCGCTAACGAGCGAGTGCAGAATGAATGCAGGTCTATGGAGCGGTACCCCTCAAAATCCACTTTTCTCAGGATATAATTTTTTGTCTAGTAATTTGAATTCTGAATTTGAAAGGGGGGGCAAAAAAAATACACACTGCTGGCTGTTAGATTGTTTTAAAGTCGCCTTTCTGTTTTAAAAAGCTTTTGAAAATGTCATTGACGTCATACACATCGTACGACCAGAGCTACTGCTTGACGGCAAGCTCTGGTCACTTACTTTTTTCTCTCAGGGCATCGACAACACAGCTGACAGGTTAGGCTCTCCCTGTCAATACACATGCTTGAAAGAGTTTTGGCTTGCTAATGTTGTTGCTAATGTTGCTAATGCTCCGACATTCTGATTCCGCTTCGGATGCCATCAAGCGGGAGCTCTGGTCGTATCAGTCCTTTACAAACCAATCAGCATTCAGTAGCAGAATGCTAGCATGTTATGGGCAACAACGACTCACCATGTAAGAAATCAAAAGGACATAAGTACTCGATCATTCAATTTTCGACCTATAATCCATGTTGAACATGCACAAACTACAATCAAATCGGAGATTTTTCAACGACAATCAGGCGAAAGAGACAAATTTAGCCGTTTAGCTCCATAGACTCCCATTCAACATGCACTCGCTCGCGATCACCCCCAGTGGAACTGTGGTGGAACTGCAGCCAAATTCGGTACAATGGGGTTTAATAGGGAGTGGCAAGGCTCTCCTTAAACAGGCTCTGGTTATACCTTAAAATGTAGGAAAACTTGTCCTCTTTCAGCCAATATAACTACTAAAGAGCTCACATTTACAGATGTTCAGCTTTGAGCCTTGAAGCGAGAGCAGCATTTCAAATTCTCTCACTAACTTCAATGGAGAGGTGGGTAAAATTCGTCAGAGAATTTCGAAAGTAGATGTGTTTTGAAACTGCCGGTAGAGTCCTATTTCTGACCGCACAGACATAAAGGACATGACTGGTTTCGGGAGAGTCTTGGGTCTCGGAAAATATCCTCATTTTTTGGATTGGACGTATAGTTTTGCGTCTATGTTAACTTGTTTGAGGTGTGGATTCCAGCTAAATTTGTGATTCTCTCTGCCCAGCTTGTTAGCGATCACAGCTGCGCCATCACCGTGGCAACCAAACAGACACGCACCATGAAAGCAGAATTGGGTGACGTTTTGGAAACTGCCAAAAGAGTTGTATTTCTGAACGCACAGACACATAAAGGATATCAATGGTTTTGGCAGAGTCTTGGGTCTCGGAAAATATCCTTATTTTTGGGATTGGACGTACAGTTTTGCGTCTAGGTTAACTTGTTTGAGGTGTGGATTCTAACTACGTTTCTCATAATCGAGCTAGCGTGATGGCTCTCCATAACTAAGCTAATCGACTTTTTTTCCACAATCGACCAAATTGTCCAAACAAGGTATGTACATTGAGCTTAAAGTGTACATAATCTAGCTAGATCAGTGGTTCCCAAACTTGGGGTCGCGACCCCTAGTGGGGTCGCATGGAATTAAAATGGGGTCGCCTGAAATAGTAAGTGATCAATACAAAAACATATAGGCCTACTCTTTTTTTTATTATAAAAATAAAAACACCACACACAATTCAAAACAACCCCTCATAAAAATCGAATTCAAATAAAATGTGGGCACTCAGCATATCTTGATTCACACGACCACACATATCAACATTAACAACATCAAACATAAACCGCGCACAAATTAAGCTAGCTAGCAAGAAAATCAGAGCGAGAGAAATACAATTAAGAAAATTGAAAAATGTCTTAACCCACGCGAGTCGCCAACAAGTAAAACTCAGAAACAGACACCAAAAAGACAGCGAAAATATGATGAAACGTTCCTTCAGTAGCCTATGGATTTACCAGCATAACTGAAAACAACGAGGAGAAGCTTATGTCTGCTGTGTAGTAACGTCCTGTCTACCGAGAGCATGAAACCCAACAAGTTCAAAATACATTTTGAGACAACACACAAAGAATATGTGGGAAAACCCAAATCTTTCTTTGAAAAGAAACATGCCGAGCTGAATAAGCAGCGAGTGTACTTCAAAAAAGCAATGACTGTAAATGAGCAAGCCTTGAAAACATTTTAGAAATGAGCTATCTCGTTGCAAAAGCCATGAAGCCATATACCATTGGTGAAACTTTGATATTGCCAGTTGCTATTGAAATGGTAAAAACGTGTAGGGAGGGAGAAGCACAAAAACTGAAGACAATACCACTGTCTGATAACACATTGAAATGAAGAATAGATGCGATCGCTAATGACCAAGAAAGAACACTAACAGAACGACTTTGAAATTCCTATGCCTATGCTCTACAAATGGATGTCAGCACAGAAGGAAAGAATGCCCATGCTTTGATATTTGTTCGTTACATGCAGGAGAATGCTATTCATGATATTTTGTACTGTCTCCCTCTTCCTGAACACGAGACTGCCAAGGCAATGTATGATGTCCTCCACAGCTATATGGAGAAAAACAACATTCCATGGGAGCGTATGGTAGGATTTTGCACAGACGGGGCTCCGTCAATGGCGGGACGGCGAGCAGGCCTACGGACGTTAATCGTGGAACTGGCCCCCTCTGTAGTATGGAATCATTGCATGATTCATCGTGAGCAACTGGCATCTAAGGAACTGAGTGTGCCCATCGCAGACATATTGCAACAGGTCGTAACCATGGTCAACTACATCAAGCCACATCCACTGCGTGCAAGTCTATTTGCAAAACTATGCGGCGATATGGGCTCTGAACACGACAATTTGCTGTTTCACACAGAAGCACGGTGGTTGTCGAGAGGTAGGGTGCTTGAGCGATTTTTCAAGTTGCGAAATTAACTGTTGGCGTTTTCCATGGATGTGAAAAAAACTGATTTTGTGGATTTTCTCTGTGACCAGCAAAAAATGTGCCTCCTTGCATATGTAACGGACATTTTTGGAAAACTTAATGAACTTAACATAAGCATGCAGGGGAGAAACAAGACTATTCTGCAGATGAGTGACCGTATTGATGGATTCAGGGGGAAACTCGCATTCTGGAGAGAAAGCCTTTCAAAAGCAAACTTCACCCCTTTCCCCCAACTGAGCAACTTTCATACTTACAACAGCATCGATGACCAGTGCTCCACAACGGTGATGTGCGATCACCTGAAACGCCTAGAAGAGCACTTTACTTACTTTCCAGACTTGGATATGTCAAAGTTTGACTGGGTGAGGGAGCCATTCCATTGTGATGCAGGCTCAGTGGACCTGCCGGCCACCGCTGTTGAACAGCTGATTGAACTATCATGTGATAGAACGCAACAGGGGCTGCATTCGCGAGTGGCTGTGGAGGAATTCTGGTTTGGCGTACGAGAAGAGTACCCAGAGATCTCACAGTGTGCTTTAAAACTGTTGGTTCCTTTCGAAAGCACATATTTGTGTGAAGCCGGATTTAATGCTCTTGTGTGCATGAAATCAAAGTACCGTTCGCAACTGGATGTAACGGCAGAGATGAGATGCGCTCTGTCTACTATACCACCCAACTTTGAAAGGCTGCAGCGGGATGTGCAAGCTCAACCGTCCCATTAAATATGGTGAGCCCATATTTAGCTCATATTTGTACTTAGCCTTGTTTGTTTGTTCAGAATTAATTAATTTGCAGCCCATAAAAATCCTCACTTAATGTGGTCTAAAATGAACGTTTACTTGCAACATAGTTTGTAATTCTATTAGGCCTACTTGATTGTAAATAAATATATTTTTGCAAACAATTGTCAGTGTTTTGAATATCTGGGGTCACTACAGCTTTGTGACGTCAAAGTGGGGTCACAAGCCAAAAAAGGATGGGAACCACTGAGCTAGATTGTTTTTATTTTGGCAAGTTTTAGAGAAATCTGCAAAAATCGAGGCGCGACTGTCATAGCTGACCGTCACGAACAGCCAAACCAGGGCTGGGGTACAGTAACGCTAACGCTAAGTGATTGCTGCAGCTGGAGTTAATCCTACGAACAAACGCTTTGTAACTGGAAAGTTTTTACTTTTAATTGACGATATTGAACACAGATGTAAAGTAAATTATCTTTACTCTAAATATCTTCTCCGTTTTCTATTTGAAGTAGTAGATATGTAGGAAATCTTCCATTCCATCCTTTCTCTCTAGCTTCACGCCTTCGGTTATTATTCAAGCCTACGGTGTTAATACTACATACCACTTTGACACACTTGCAAAAAATGATCCGCTGGTTAGATGTAGCATGATCTTGTTATTTACTATTTAAAAAACTCACCAGGGACAACGACAACATCAGCAACCCTGCACTATGAATTATTATTTTGATGTAATTTTAAATTAAGTGTCTGAACAGTACTGGGTGTGCAGGCACGCATGATTAGTTTCTCCTCCGTTTTGAGATTCTAGGTTAGAAATGTTGCCAGTCTGTTGCCAATGACCAGCGGTTGCTACGTTTTTCCAGCTAGTTCCAGTCATTCCAGTGTTGTCCTCTTACCTTCAAATTCGTTCAACCCAGACTTGAGCAACTGATTTTCTGCTCATTTTTCACATTTTCCTGCAGCTCATCTTTCTGAAATGTTCCCCTTTTTGTTTTGCATTTTTCTTCTTCCTTTCTTCCTTTTTCTGCCTTCATCTTGCTCCAGGTCCTTTAAAAAATACCTTTCACAGCAGTATCTTCCAACTGCCAGTACTTTTTTCTCTTTTTTCTCTTTTCTGTACTGTTCTGCCTTCATCTTGCTGCAGGTCCTTTCTAACATACATTTCAGGCCTTTGAAAACTCCAGCAAATAATTTTCTGCTAAATTTTCACATTTTTATGCATTGTTTCTCTTCTGATTTTTTTCACTTTTTATTTAGCATTTTTCTTCTTCTCTTTTCTGTAGTTTTATGCCTTCATCCAGCTCCAGCCCCTATTTAAAATACCTTCTTTCTTTTTGTAGCATGGTCAGCTATCCCCATTCAGGTTTTCAGCACTCTCACTGCTCTTTTGCAGGAACAGCCTTTTCTAGTTTAATATTATTGTTTATTTTCGTGCCCCTAAGGCTCAGTCAATATTTGGACTACATAGACAACGTTGATGTCAAAAGGTTCGTCTTGGACTCGATTGCGTTGCTTCTATTTGGATTTACGTTCCGTTGCACAGCTTAGGAGGTTACAACGTTTCTGTGGGGACTAAGTGCCTTTTGTCAACGAAGGGTAACCTGTGCTGCCTAAGTCACCACGTCAACACATGTTAGCAAGGACGCATGTATACAACGTGATATAGACTTTGTAGCTCGCAAATTGGAGCTTGGATTTCGAGTGGAACTGCAATCTGCATTTTTGATTTCGGTCGTGACCGTCTTTGAAATTTGAGCGAGTGCAGGTCGCCCGTGAGACCGCCTCGTCTTTTAGGCGGCAGCCATGCCAGAAAGCGTCATAGTAGTATTTTTTGTAGCTAATTTTATAGTTAAATTTTACACAAAAAAACTGAAAGAGGGAAATGTTATGACGATATGACTATTGTGAAAACAGCGAGGTGGTGAGATTTTAATATAGATTGCTATAAAAACGTTGATTTGTTTGCTACGCGAGAGCCTGTCAGCCTCCATTGACGATTGCGGCATCAACCACAGTGTTGTCAACACTGTTGACACTCAGTCAACGGTCGATCTGCGTCTGGTGAGTAGTTTCTTAATTTCGTACCAGGGTCAATTCTACATCTAAATGGACAGCAGTGTTTTAAAGATATGGCTATTGCGAAGACAGCCAGCGGGTCAGCAAAGTTTGTTATTTGTGTAAAACTTGGAATTTGAGTGAGACTGCGTCTTGTTTTGACGTTACAGTAGCCACAGAGTCACAGACTCGGCTCGCCCACTGGCAGTGTAGTAGGCTACAGTACTGTCTTAAATGCCACAGCTATAGCTAAACTTTATTATGTCTTATTCACTTGAATGGGGCTTCCCAACGTTCTGCGGTGAACAATTTTCTCATATTTGACCGTTGCTATGCATATTTGACCGCTGTCAAGGGAAGTGGTCTCTTTGCCTCGTTTACGTCTTTCGTAGCACTCCGCAAGTAGTCAGGTGTTGTATCACCCGATGCATGACTCTGGATTGGCACCCCTTCGCGGGAGCGCGCGCGATTCAAAGAGTGAAAGATTTCGTCTTGATATTGCATCCAAAAGAAGGGGAGACAGAAGTCTCACATTATACCGTCTTTGTTGTTGAATTCAAGAGAAGGATGTCTGTTATCTGTGTAAATATCAGATGCTATTTTCAACACAAAATCCTTAAAATTCGTCATTCAAACGGTATACGCGAACCAACATTCTTGGTCCACGACATCGCATTCTGAGGAAATATACCCCAGTATGATCATGATTATTGCTACACAAAATGTATTTTGTGTTGCAGGTTCAAAGTATTTCACATGGCATAGCTCTTCATACTAATGTATAGGTTCAAAGGCATGCGATTTTAATGCAGTTAGCCTGTGCGTAGGCTGGGTTACTCAGACAGGTCAAAACAACAGCCTTCTGATGCAGAATCAGCTGTCCTGAAAAGGGACCAAAGGTTCACATGCCTAGCCTACAAAAGACAAGTACTAAAAACAATGTATCAACCATGTATCAACATCAAAAGAACCATCGAATCCTTTTTTAAGATAGGAAATATTATTCTTATTGTTTAAGTCAATGAAATAAATGAAAAAATAAAACATAATAATCCCTCATCTTCCATGGACTATTCTGTTTTCAGACCTGTCCACCCTATACATACACATGTATTGGTATGTGGGGGGAGAGCATTTCATGGCAGGTTTTCCATGGGATGTAAGTGCAATGCACCCCCTGTTAACCCTGACTAGGACAGTGTGACATGCCTGAAACTTACTGTGCTTACTCATACTAGTGCCCTCAGTGTACAGTAAGAATCATTTGATGCAGGGATATACAGAACAGACAATAGAGGGGGGGGTGCATCTCACAACAGGCTTGTTTCATTCCTTCTTGTCACGAAATGCACCCCCCGCTAACCCTGACTAGGAAAGTGTCACATGCCTGAAACTTACTGTGCTTACTCATACTACTGCCCTCAGTGTACAGTAAGAATCATTTGATGCTGGGATATACAGAACAGACAATAGAGGGGGGGGTGCATCTCACGACAGGCTTGTTTCATTCCTTCTTGTCACGAAATGCACCCCCCGCTAACCCTGACTAGGAAAGTGTCACATGCCTGAAGCTTACTGTGCCTTCTCATACTAGTGCCCTCAGTGTACAGTAAGAATCATTTGATGCTGGGATATACAGAACTGCCTTGACATAAAGACATACTTTGTAAAGATGTACCTCAATAAACATTAGTAACAAAGAAAATAACACAAAAGGAGTCACGTATTTATCATACACTAGATTGTATCGGTTATGCATACAACTACAACAGGACAGTGGTTGTCCTGTCAGCTCATTTGTACTGTTTCCCAAAATCAAAATACCTACCAGCAGGTAATATGGGACTGCAACTGCATTGCAAATAATAAAAGGTTTATATTATTTAATTGTATTCAATATCTTTAATTTTATAGTGTCTGTTATTCACAGAGTGTGTGCAGTGCACAATATGGGGCTAGTATGAGTAACCACAGCAAATTTCAGGCATGTAACACTTTCCTAGTCAGGGTTAGCAGGGGGTGCATCAAGCCTGTCGTGAGATGCACCCCCCCTCTATTGTCTGTTCTGTATATCCCAGCATCAAATGATTCTTACTGTACACTGAGGGCACTAGTATGAGTAAGCACAGTAAGTTTCAGGCATATGACACTTTCCTAATCAGGGTTAGCGGGGGTGCATTTCGTGACAAGAAGGAATGAAACAAGCCTGTCGTGAGATGCACCCCCCCCTCTATTGTCTGTTCTGTATATCCCTGCATCAAATGATTCTTACTGTACACTGAGGGCACTAGTATGAGTAAGCACAGTAAGTTTCAGGCATGTCACACTGTCCTAGTCAGGGTTAACAGGGGGTGCATTGCACTTACATCCCATGGAAAACCTGCCATGAAATGCTCTCCCCCCACATACCAATACATGTGTATGTATAGGGTGGACAGGTCTGAAAACAGAATAGTCCATGGAAGATGAGGGATTATTATGTTTTATTTTTTCATTTATTTCATTGACTTAAACAATAAGAATAATATTTCCTATCTTAAAAAAGGATTCGATGGTTCTTTTGATGTTGATACATGGTTGATACATTGTTTTTAGTACTTGTCTTTTGTAGGCTAGGCATGTGAACCTTTGGTCCCTTTTCAGGACAGCTGATTCTGCATCAGAAGGCTGTTGTTTTCGACCTGTCTGAGTAACCCAGCCTACGCACAGGCTAACTGCATTAAAATCGCATGCCTTTGAACCTATACATTAGTATGAAGAGCTATGCCATGTGAAATACTTTGAACCTGCAACACAAAATACATTTTGTGTAGCAATAATCATGATCATACTGGGGTATATTTCCTCAGAATGCGATGTCGTGGAGCAAGAATGTTGGTCCGCGTATACCGTTTGAATGACGAATTTTAAGGATTTTGTGTTGAAAATAGCATCTGATATTTACACAGATAACAGACATCCTTCTCTTGAATTCAACAACAAAGACGGTATAATGTGAGACTTCTGTCTCCCCTTCTTTTGGAAGCAATATCAAGACGAAATCTTTCACTCTTTGAATCGCGCGCGCTCCCGCGAGGGGGTGCCAATCCAGAGTCATGCATCGGGTGATACAACACCGGTAACTTTTCAACCCCAGCGTACTCTGTTGCTTAGCGACAGTCTATGAAGTTCAACGTCTTTGGCGAACTATTTCTCTGCTGATCAACAATACGAATGGTAACAAATACATTGTAGAAAGACACACTGTGTTAAGTTATTTTTGTTGGCAAGTTGCCGTGTAATAAGCGGGTTAATGTATAGAACGCCGGTCATTATCGGGGAAATAAGCCCCTTCATGGCGAAACAAAACTGGCGAAAACTCCGCTTCGCCTCGTGCCTAACAACTCCCCTTACCTGTTCTAAAATCAACGCAAACCACGGCCTCTTGGGGCTTATTGCTTAATTATCCCTTACAAAAGAAACGTTCTAGCTTAATTTCCTGGGCTTTCAAACAATCAGTGTAGTGTGGATAGCAACGGCAGCTAGCTTGCCTCTAGCAGACTGCTTTTAAATTAGCCATGTCCCCCTAAATTAATATCGAACTTAATTACGTTTTGGGGGGCTTATTTTCAGTTAGCAGACGGCACTATTTGAATCACAATTCCATCTGAAATACTGCCAGTGACAACGTTGTTACAGTAGCTTGTTTCAAAGGGGGTTCCTTGTTTCAAAGGGTGTTCTTAATGAATTATGGGTAACACTTTACAATAAGGGTGCATGAATTATCATTAATGCATTAACTAAT
This sequence comes from Hypomesus nipponensis, assembly GCF_054491055.1. Lineage (NCBI taxonomy): Eukaryota > Metazoa > Chordata > Actinopteri > Osmeriformes > Osmeridae > Hypomesus > Hypomesus nipponensis. The sequence continues at coordinate 3,630,325 of NC_140382.1, read as the reverse complement.
GCATGAATCATCATCAGTTAATACATAACTCAGAAAGTACTTAATGATGCACTGATCATGAACACATCATTTGGTAATAGGGAGTCACATATGATTTACTATTAATTAAATCTGGAATCATGTATAAATTCCTATTGACATTAACACATTAACTGATAGGTGAGTTAACTACTTTAGTTAACCGTGCAAACTATGACTGTTAGTTAACTGTGTGAACCAAAACCCTGAGTTAACAGGGTAATTCATGTGTTAATTTCTACAATGGCGGTATCCATGGATTGAGACGGTAATTAATCATTTGTTAATAGTAATGTGCCTCAAGTAAAGTCACAACATGAGTTACATTCACTAATCATTAACTAATTATTCACTCGACAAATACTTACTGTCTTTTCAGAGAGACAACTTTTAATTACAGTCAAAATAACTTTTTGACGAATGGATGACTACCATGCCGTTTGCAAAACGTTTTATTTCATTTGAACAACACATGCAAGGTCACCTTTCTAAGAAGAAGTCCACTCGAAGCATCGATCAGATCTTCCAAATGCCTGGCTGCAACAGATCCTTGATTCTGGACCGATTCATGACGGTGAACTCCTATGTTAAGCAGTGTCGATTTCTTCAAGACTGAAAAGGAAGCTCAGCTTCCCTTAAAATATCAAAAAATGTATGGTAAAATATTTACTATAGTGTTAAAATTTTAGATGTGTTAGAACACGTTCATCTCGAAGACGAATTAGTTCAGAATCAGCTGCGTATAGTAGCAGGTCGACTAACTAATTTCCTTCTCATACATTCCCGTAGCGTCACACAATACATTTCCCTGCTGAAGCCCAGCTTCAATGGACATCATGAAGCTTCTCTGAAGAGATTTTTCAGTGTTTCAAAACTATACGCTCATTGGATAAATGCTGCGATTATGTCCTGCCATGGACGCTCAGCGTCTCTGGAGGTGAATAGAGGAGTGGACTGGCCTGGACGCTGGACTTCTGTGTGATGATTGGAGGGTGTGTCGAAAGACTGCATCTCCTTTTGATTGACAGCTATGTTGTACTATAAAAAGTCGCCGAATCTACGAAGGGTTAAATTCAGTCCCATCGCAGATTTTTAAACTGTAGTAGAGACAAACTGCTGCAACCTATTTCTGTTCTTTTTGCTTGGCGAAGTTGCTAGCCTCATTCATTTTAGATACTGTTTTTGATCATTTTGATAATCACCTCAGCTTCTCTAAATAGATATGTTAGAGCCTGTCAGCTGGCTGACTAGCTAGGTAGTCTAGGTCTAACTATAATGGGTAAAAAAGCATTGTTAAGTTTGTATGAGTGAGGTCAGTCAGCTCCGCGTAGTTTGCCTTTACCATTCAAATGCTTAATTATTCTCTGTTAGCTTTCACCCTTTTCAAGTTCAGGTATAATGCTGAGCTTAGGGGATAGTGGAAAGTTAACATTTGAAGATAGAAGTTCACCGTCATGAATCGGTCCAGGATCTGTTGCAGCCAGACATTTTCTACGGAAGATCTGGTCGATATTTCGAGTGGACTTCTTCTTAGAAAGGTGGCCTTGCATGTGTTGTTCAAGTGAAATAATACACTTTGCAAACGGCATGGTAGTCATCAATTCGTCAAAGTTATTTTGACTGTAATGCAGGATTCCAACTCATAATAGAGTTTATTTAAAAGTTGTCTCTCTGAAAAGACAGTAAGTATTTGTTGAGTGAATAATTAGTTAATGATTAGTGAATGTAACTCATGTTGTGACTTTACTTGAGGAGGCACATTACTATTAACAAATGACCAATTACTGTCTCAATCCATGGATACCGCCATTGTAGAAATTAACACATGAATTACCCTGTTAACTCAGGGTTTTGGTTCACACAGTTAACTAACAGTCATAGTTTGCACGGTTAACTAAAGTAGTTAACTCACCTATCAGTTAATGTGTTGATGTCAATAGGAATTTATACATGATTCCAGATTTAATTAATAGTAGATCATATGTGACTCCCTATTACCAAATGATGTGTTCATGATCAGTGCATCATTAAGTACTTTCTAAGTTATGTATTAATTGATGATGATTCATGCATTAGTTAATGTATTAATGAATGATAATTCATGCACCCTTATTGTAAAGTGTTACCGAATTATGCAATATGAGTAGGCTAAATGCTTGAACAAATCACAAGAAGGGAAAACGGACCCACCTGCATCTGAAGCAAGCAAGCACACCCTACAATTTCCCCAGAAATTGTACCCTCTCTAGTTGTGGTTTGTTCGCTTGTAGCGCAGGAAACCCTCACAGACCTTAGTGGTTTAGTAAATCCAGACCCATGTAAATGCTTTAGCTCTGGGTACATTTTCTATTATAAACCCTTCAAAAAAGGTTCGGAAATGTTATTTTGGTCGATTATTCCTCCCCTTCAATAATACCAATTGGTAATGAATTTTATATCGTTGGAAAGCCTGATTAGTCACCTTTACAACGAGGTAGCCTACAATTTGTAAGCAGGGGCGGACTGGCCATCGGGGATACCGGGGAAATACCAACGACAGAGATACGAGAGTGAATACCAACAGAAGAATATTGCAGGTGTGACGGGTTATGTAACGGTCGTGGTCTTTGCGAGCTCTGTCAGAGGTATCTGGCCGCTCGGACCAGGAGTCAAATTCACCACCTTTGACTTCCAAAGCACAACCACTACCAGCTACGCCAAAGAAAAGCTAGCTCTTCGTTGACGCGGGTGGCCAATTACCAGTGGCGGAACTAGAGTTTTATACATGGGGTGGCCAAGGGGTGACCAAGGCTACTTCAGGGGGTCCAGAGTCTTGGGTCACTGTTAATATATACAGCATAATCTGCGTCTATAAGTGCTGGAACATCATGGAGGATTCCCTACTGTAGCAGACTTTCCTACGTGACAACGTAAAAGGGTGTTTTGTCCCTCGGGAGTTGCCGTAAGCTTGATGGTGAACGTACTGTGAAATAAGTGAGGCCTGTTCGAATGGCAATGTCAAGGAGCAGTGGTAAAATACAAGTTATGAAAAGAGACTGCATCCGTGTCTTTTTGTCCACAGGATCATATACAATTAGATATAAAACAAACTTACAAAGAGCTCGGTTACACTACCAAAGTTGAATTAGTAATGTCGTTAGCGATGCTAGCGTTATTTTGCTAGAGATAGCTAGCCTATAACATTTCACTGGGTTGTGCAGCTGTTTGATTAACTGAAATGATTATGAAATGTTATGTTCTACTAGCCATTTGCCTACTTTAGCAAGTCACTGTATTTCCAAGCCCTGATAGTATAACTGAAACGACACGGTAGCCTAAATAATTCCTCTTTCAAGTAATAAGCCCCCGTTCAAGTGTTGAGCATTAAATTAGCTGCACGGTCTGATCTTGAGACAGACACTTTTTTGTTCTAAAACCGAATAATAAACTGCTTCGAAATTTAAGCCGCACAAGCACAAGAAAACTGTAAAATCGGAGTACAATTACTGACTGTCTCAGTTTGTCTGTTATTGGAGTCGAAGTTCTAACATTAACTTACACAGCTACTGTAGGCTAATGAACATAGCCTATGTAAAAAAAAATCAGGAAACCTAAACCCAATGCAAACCTTAAAACTTACTTCAAATATTATGCTTTTTTCAATCACGAAGAGAGCTTGTGGAGCTGTGGAAACATTCTCTATTCTGCTGTCTGTTCTTATTCTTCTGTATCTCGCAACAAACGTGTCTCTTCGATTTGAATAATACATCGCAGCAAAATAAATGCATCTTTCAGCAAGAGGTCAAATGAAATGTCAAATCAGCATCAAATTTCCAGCAGCGAATTACATTTTGGGGTGGCACCCGGGGTGGCCAATCAGATGTCAGCGGTGTCCAGTGCCACCCCGGACACCCCTCTGGCTCCGCTACTGCTCATTACATACCTGAGGAGTGAGTTTCACCGATTCACACCGGCTACATTCACCCCTCTGAAACTCACTCTGGCGGTTAGCTGATGCTAACCTCGTGAGATCCAGGTCACGGCACCAATGTGACGGGTATGTATCGGACGTGGTCTTTGCGAGCTCCATCAGAGGTATCTGACCTTGGAACTCAGAGGACTCGTTACTCCCGAGTCCTTATAAGGATTTGTTCAAAATGAAGGAATTGTTCACGAACGACACATCACTAATACAAGCTCCAACTTGCGTGCTAGAACGTCTCTATCACGTTGTATCCATGCGTCGTTGCTAACGTGTGTTGAGGTGGTGACGTAGCTAGCACAGAGTTACCCTTCGTCAACTAAAGGCACTTTTCGCCACAAAAACGTTGTAACGTCCTATACTGTGCAACGGAACGTAAATCCCAATACAAGCAACTCAATCGCTACCAAGACGAAACTTTTGACACCTAGGTTGTATATGTAGTCCAAATATTGGACTACATATACAGGGGGGCGAAAATAAACAATAAAAAAAACGGGACGCACAGACCTAGTTGGCTTTAGAGGGCTGTCACCGGGACATGGAAGATCCTATTGGGTCAAACAAGGTGTCAATTGAAAGGGCAGGGTGTAGCGGCCATTTTTAGACTATCCCACATTTGTACTCGACCCACATCTCCTCCTATGAGCGATAGTGCGTGAAAGACTGAAATAAAAATTATTGGCGAAAGAAGAATGAAGCAATAAGATTGTGGCTATGTGTGGGTAAAATTCACTGTTTGGACAACTACTCGACATGGTTAGATACTTTGGACCTTTGGGAATTACGCAGATGAGGTTTTGATGGGTTGTGTGCATACCTGGAACATTCCGAAGTAATGGTATGTAAAACTTTTTTCTCTGGCATTGGTGAAGGAAATGTCACCGGACAAAGACATTGACGGTACTTACTGTTGCGAGTTGAGCTTGAATTTGTTTATTTCAATGGAAGCACAAGAATCGTAGCTTTCCAATGATGTATCATTTGTGTAGCCGTCTAAAAAATATATTAGTTACGATTGAGTGTGTTGTAACTGAGGGAGGGAGGGGCAGCGTTCCCGGCCCGTGGACGCTCCAGGAATGAGAACAGTTAATGTCTTTAACCGTGTATCTTCTATGACAACAAATAAAGATTACAACTGAAACAGAAGTATGAAATTCCAGGGTCTAACATTAAACACCAATGCTACACTTCACTATTCACTATTGTGTTACGACTGCCGTCATAGGTTGCACATAGAATGTTGGCACTAACCCTGCGTTCACACTGCAGCGACGCAAATCGCTTGCCATCGCTAGCCTTCCCACAGTCCACCACCCTAGGGGGCGTTTCAAACTGATTATTTAGAATGTAGTTCTCTAAAATCACTGTTGTAGTTGTCATGGCCAAGTGTGCAGACTTGGGTTTACGTACTCGCAACACCGATCAAAGTACAACTTATATACAAAATACAAAACTGTTTCATAAAAATACACGTTCACATGTGTAAAAACATTTTATTATATTACTCAGTCTATGCTAATCTGTCGATACGACCAGGGAGTTCCAGCCGGGCTACTACTGTAATTAGCTAGAACAAAGTTACGTAACGTGATGAGACTGAATTTGAAGTACAGAAAACCCACCAGGAGCACCAACAATGTCGGCAAACCTGTGCCATGCCTCATTCTTTTTATTAATGTCTTTGTACAAATACAGGGACATATCGTACAGGACTGGATATGCAGCCACACAGGCGATTAGCTTCTCCATCTTAAAAACTGAAAGCTAGAAATGTTAACCATGGTTGCTACGTTACAAAAAACAAGAAAACACTGCGATTGGCCATAGCTAGCGAAAATCACTCCTCATTTGCATGAAGTTGAGAAAATCTCAACTCGATCGCGTAGCGTCGCTACCCACAATGCACCACGCAAGCGATTCGCCTGGCTCCATAGAAAATGAATGGAAAACATGTTGTCGCTCGCATCGCGTTGCTGCAGTGTGAACGCAGGGTAAGCCCGCGGAGGTTAGTTATCCATAGTCAACGGCAGTATGCATGAGATCTGCTAAGCGTATATTCACAGTAAAGTACAGTAATGATTTAACCAACGTATGTTCATGTCAAACACAAAACGAGAACATCACATTGGCGACAAGGATAAAGAAACAGAACCGAGAAAACTTATTGCATTCACACAGAACTTGAAAGAATAGTGGACTTGGCTCAACGAAGCGAACTGTGAATTTACAAACGTTAGCCATGAAATTAAAGCACAGTTGATCCAAAGCTGCAGTTCAACCAGGCGGCGCAGAAGAGCGCTCAGAGAGCCCGACAACAGCCTGGAAGACTTTCTCGAATACGGGAGAACGTTGGAACTGTCTGAGCAACAAGCAGCCAGCATGGAACAGAGTGTAGCTGCATCAGTGAATGCAGTGCATCAGACTGGGCGAACCGCCGGGAGAGTCAAGCCCAACTTCCAGTGCAGGAATTGCAGATGAAAATATCCACACGACAGAGAGTGGTCAGCTAAAGGAAAAGACTGTAAAGCATGCGGGAAGCTAAACCACTTTGCCAAGCAGTGCATGTCAAAGCAAAGAACACCAGGAAAAGACTATGATACAAAACACAGGGACAACAGTAAGCAATACAGAATGAATAAGAAAGTGTATAACATCACCAGCACAACACATAATACCACATAGGAATTGTCTAGTAGTGACGAGGCTTATGTATTTGCTGCCAGTAGCAACAAGAACACTGTCCAACGCACACACATTAGGCTCAATGGTGTGAAGATTGCGGCACTGACCGATTCTGGGGCAGCAGTGAACATTATTAGTGAATCAGTTCTCAGCACACTGAAACCATGCCCACAGCTTAGTCCAGCTAACACAAAGATATTTCCGTATGGTAACACTAAACCACTGCCCATAACTGGTGCATTCACATGTAGCTCAGAGACGGATAAGAGAAAATCCATGGTGGAATTCTATGTAATGAAGGGTGTTAGCTGCTCTCTGCTAGGCTACGACACAACTAAAGAGCTAGGCCTCATCAAGATCGTCAACACTGTATCTGCTCCAACAAGCCAAACCGTAGCAGATGAGCTCGTACAGAAATACCCAGAGCTGTTTGATGGCATTGGCATGCTGAAATACTTTCAAGTAAAGCTTCACATAAACACTGACATCCAGCCAACTTGTCAGCAACATAAGCGTGTGCCCTTTCACATCGACAGAAGGTTGAAGAGGAGCTGAAACGGCTTGAGGACGATAACGTCATCGAGACAATTATAGGCCCTACGCCATGGGTCTCCCCCATCGTGACGCCACCCAAGCCGAAGGATCCGGGCAAGGTTAGAGTCTGTGTCGACATGAGACAGGTCAAGAGCTGTGTTCCAGAGACTGAAAGACAGAGGGCTCACACTAAACAGAAAGAAGTGTGAGTTCAATAAGGCCAAACTTGAATTCTTTGGGTTCATTTTCTCAGCTGGTGGTATCTCAGCTGACCCCCAAAGTGGCCGCCATTCAGCAGGCTAGTGATCCATAAGACCCGACTGAAGTCAGGAGTCTGCTTGGCATGGCGAACTACTGTGCTCGTTTTATCAAAGACTTTTCTCACAAACTGAAAGAGAAGCACTGGCCATTGTGTGGGGTTGTGAACACTTTCACCTATACCTGTACGCCAACCCTTTTGTCCTTGTCACTGACCACAAAGCCCGAGAGGTTATATGGAAAAACCCGCGTTCAAAACCACCTGCTAGGATCGAGAGATGGGGACTGAGACTACAGCCTTACAACTTCAAGGTAGAATACAGGAAAGGCGCAGACAACCATGCTGACTACATCTCCCGTCACCCAATCCTGATACAGAAAAACGACAGCTCAAGAGCGGTGAAAGTAGCAGAGGAATATGTCAACTTTGTGGCTGAATATGCCACACCCAAAGCCATGACTCTCACTGAGATAAAAGAAGAAACACTAAAAGACCCAATCCTGCAAGAAGTTGGTACCCATATCAGAAACAACACGTGGCACAGAATCACAGGCGACACCCAACATGCTACAATACTGAAAAAGTACAGACAGATTAGTGAGGAGCTCACCGTGTCCAACACCGATGACATCATCCTGCGAGGTACAAGAATTGTCATCCCTGCATCCCTTGAGCACAGAGTGCTACAGCTAGCCCATGAAGGACACCAGGGCATTATCAAGAGTAAGACATTGCTCAGGTCAAAAGTCTGGTTTCCCAACATAGATCAGAAAGCAGACCTAACTGTCAAGGATTGTTTAGCATGTCAAGCCAACACACCTACTACGCAGTCAGAACCTCTGAAAATGTCAGAGTTGCCAGAAGCCCCCTGGCAGAACACTAGTGCAGACTTCTATGGCCCACTTCCGACGGGAGAGTATCTACTGGGAATCATAGATGAATACCCAGTTGTTGAAAGTGTGAGATCTGTCTCAGCCAACACATCATTCCAATCCTTAGTTAGATAAAGTGTTCTCAATGTTTGGAATTCCCAGGGTCCTGAAAACAGACAACGGGCCCCCTTTTAACAGTGAACAGTTTTCAAATTTGCAGGCCATCTAGGATTTCACCACCGGAAGATACCTCTCTGGCCTCAGGCAAATACAACAGCAGAACGCTTCATGCGTTCACTTGGAAAAGCAATCTGTGTGGCAGAAACACAGAGCACCCCAGAAACAGATGTTTTTCTCTGTGAGTACCGTGCCACACCACACAGCACCACAGAAGTCTCACCTGCAGAACTGTTGTTCCATCGCAAGATCCACACAAAGATCCCACTGATCACCACAACCTGCAAGGACAACACTGATCACACCATCAGAGAGCGAGACACGACTGCAAAAGCAAAGATGAAGTCCGACTCAGATGTGCGCCGGCGGGCTAAGCCAAGCACGCTCACCCCTGGTGACAAAGTACTCTCACAGTCAACGGCTGTATGCATGAGATCTGCTAATCGTATATTCACAGTAAAGTATAGTAATGACTTAACCAACGTCTGTTAATTTCAAACAAAACGAGAACATCACACCTAGGACGTCCTTAGGACGTTATTAAGGTTCCTAAAGGTCACAATTTAGTCAGTTATAGACATTTATTTTTAAACTTTCAGGGGACGTTCCAGGAACGTCCCTGGTTGGTTATGATATGACATTATGTTTAAAACTTTCGGGGGGTTCCAGAACGTCATTGGTTGATCATAACTAGTGCTATCAGTTTAACGCGTTATTAACGGCGTTAACGCAAACCCAAATTAACAGCGTCAATTTTTTTTCCGCGCGGTTAACGCTCTTTTTGGCCTAGCAAACTTTGTAGTTCTTTTCACATACTGTTGCAACAACTGCCGACGTTAGAAAAACTACAACACCACACCGGATCTAGCTAGACCGGAAACAAAACAACACACACTTGTTTAGCTTGCGAGCCGGCTATAGAGTAGAAGCAGAGCACGTTTACGGATATTAGACATTCTCTGGTAGTAGGCTAACGTTACGTTTTGAGTGGATGGCGAGCGCGAGACGCCGAAATGGATGCCAATAAGATTCTGAATGGAAAGTTTACTTTAAAAAAGTTGCCAAATGGTTCCAGTAGGTGCGTTCGACATGACCCGACTTCATGCGGCGCTGCAGCCGGCTGCAGGCGGTTGACTTGAAACAGTGAATACTGGTTAGACTTTTTGTCCGACTTGAGACGGCGTCGAGGATACGTCACTGTGACGTCGCCATCAAAGTACCGTGAGATCGACGCGAGAACTGACGGCTGTGTAGCCGAGCGCATTTTCTCAAGAGCGACTGCACAGGTTCAAGTGACGACACAGCTATTTCATGATTGGTCAGACTCACACATGACAACTTTGACGCATGTTTTGTAATATTTGGACACCTTCAGTTTCGCCAACGCTCAAAAAAGTTTAATTTAATTAAAATGTGTTGAAGAAAGGGTTTTAGTCAGCCTCTTCACTAACAGAAAGATTAAGTCTAATTATAAATAAAGTAAAGTAAGCAAACAGCGCTTGATCGGCCATGACTGACATCAACGCAGCAAACCACGAGAAGCTGGAATGTCCGACTTCACAGAGCCGTTTTCAACTCCTCCCCGACTGCAAGCATCTACTCTCGTCGGTCGTTTTATGCAGCTGCAGTCCATGTCGAAAGCACCTATTGACAAGACCAAAGTGATCTGTGTGTTTTGTCGCACACAGCTGATGCGATTCATGCGAATTCTCCGCCCCCTCATCAAAGCCAGGCGATTGCAATGTTGTTTTCAAAAAAAAAAATATTTGCACAAAGCAATCCAAACCACTTTTCCATGGTGATAAGAGCATTAAAATTTGAAAAAAGAACGGGACAAAAAGAAATCAAGGGACATTTAGAATAGATAAAATGTGCGATTAATTGTGATTAATCGCAAGTTAACTATGACATTAATGCGACTAATTGCGATTAAATGTTTTAATCGTTTAACAGCAGTAATCATAACGTAACCATCAAACTGATATTTTCATTTGTGTGTCATTCTGTGATGAGAATTGCTCGAGGTATAGCCTACTGTCACTCTGGAAACTGTACAGTATCAAATCAATTGTTTATGTATGGTACCAATAACTTGCATTTGAGTGAAGTAATACATTATAGTAATAAATAATTTGGGGATGTACGATCACTGAAACAAAACATCTGAGCTGGATCCAGCCTATCCAAGCACCAGCTGCGTCTCCAGAAATGTTCCATACTAGCTCATCTCTCGCGAACGTCACCGCTCGTGACGTGAACCCTGTTGTTGAGTGAAGAAGTCTTTGAGAGACAGCAAAACTTTTTTATCCCGCATCCTTCATTTAAAGCTATAATACCGTTTGATAATCAATTTGTTTAAATATATCTTCAACTTAGTGTTTAGTGTTGATAGTTTAGTTCTTTGTTATTGTGTTTTTAATAGTGTTTTTTGTGTAGTTGGCTAGTTTAGAGTAATTTAGCGCACTCCTGTGAAGGTGGGCCACCTGAAGGACAGAATTTTAGGTAAATATGTTTAATACAAACTTTAGCTTTACTATCGATGTATGTGTATGATTATCCAACGTGAAATAGCCATATTGAAAATTTATGTATATTAATTTCTAGCCATTTTGAGTTGGCACTGGTTTTCTAAGTCTGCTAAATTGAGACGTTGTACAGTATCGTCTTAATTTGTACATTAGCTAACAATGTTCTCGATAGCACTAGCTACTGTAGCTCTAAATCGGATGCCTACACAGTAGTGGTGTCTTCTCTTTAAGGACAAAAGAGAAGTATACTTCAAGTTTATTTTGCAAGTATACTTAGTATAAAAAGTATACTATTATCATGTTACTTAAAGTATACTAGCAGTGTACTTATTTATATACTTTTTTTGTACTAAGTAAACTGAATTGGCCCACTTTTCAGGGTCATTTAGTACACTTTAAAGTACACTTGTAGTGTATTTCAAGGTTTACTTTTGAATACTGCAAAGTAGCCTGTGTAGGGCACTTTCAGTTCATCAAGTATACTTCCTCAAGTACTTCAAAGTATACTTTGGAATACTCTAAAGTAGCCTGTGTAGTGCACTTTCAGTTCTTCAAGTATACTTCCTCAAGTACTTCAAAGTATACTTTGGAATACTCTAAAGTAGCCTGTGTAGTGCACTTTCAGTTCATCAAGTATACTTCCTCAAGTACTTAAGTATACTTTGGAATACTCCAAGGTAACCTGTGTAGTGCACTTTCAGTTAATCAAGTATACTTCCTAAAGAACCTCAAAGTATACTTTGCAATACTTAAAAGTGCACTTTCATTTAATGTTTGTACGTCAACAAGTAAACTTCTAAATGTAATTTTACTATTATTTACTAATGTATTAAAATGTTTATGGGCCCCTCAAACGCCTCAGATCTTGAGTCACTTGGCGAGAACGGGGCCCTCATAATAGTTTACTGCAGATTTGTAGCTCTTCACTACGTACTCAATAACATACTTTTAAGAAGTATGCTTAGAAACAGAAAATGGTATTCATTTCTTCTGGAGTAGGATATATGTTTTCTATTATTATACAGCAAAAACAGTCAAAATAATTTCAAAGTACATTACAGGTTACATTTTTTAGATCCATCTCATTCTAATTATTCATGTCTATGAAAATCTAATGCATGGCACATTGAATCTTCTTTTGTTACTGAAGCTGTAACCTTAATTACTGCTAAAACATTCTGAAACCCTATACTCTTATACTAATAATTATCAATTGGAGTATTAATGGAAAAAAACGAAAAATCTACTTGAGAATTTGAAGGTTATACTGTCAAACTGACTGAAGAACGAAATAACGACGTGAAATAATGAAGATAGTGTGGCTCATTGGCTAGTCAATTCCCATGATACAAGGCGGTAAATAGTGTTAACATTTGCTGATAAGTTTGCCGTTTGTTCGAAATACAAATGTAACTTCATGAATTTCGTTTTTTAAATGTGTCTGCTTAGAATGTAGAGTTTTGTTGCATGGTAATTGTCATTGTTGTGCTGGTTTACCAGTTAAATGACTGTTACATTTGATAAGAACAGCTGGATTCTAGGAACATTATTGAGTATGTAGTGAAGAGCTACGAATCTGCAGTAAATTATTACGAGGGCCCCGTTCTCGCCAAGTGACTGAAGATCTGAGGCGTTTGAGGGGCCCATAAACATTTTAACATTAGTAAATAATAGTAAAATTACATTTAGAATTTACTTGTTGACGTACAAACATTAAATGAAAGTGCACTTTTAAGTATTGCAAAGTATACTTTGAGGTTCTTTAGGAAGTATACTTGATGAACTCAAAGTGCACTACACAGGTTACTTTGGAGTATTCCAAAGTATACTTTGAACTACTTGAGGAAGTATACTTGATGAACTGAAAGTGCACTACACAGGCTACTTTGCAGTATTCAAAAGTATACCTTGAAATACACTACAAGTGTACTTTAAAGTGTACTAAATGACCTAAAAAGTGGGCCAATTCAGTTTACTTAGTACAAAAAAAGTATATAAATAAGTACACTGCTAGTATACTTTAAGTAACATGATAATAGTATACTTTTTAAACTAAGTATGCTTGCAAAATAAACTTGAAGTATACTTCTTTTTTGTAAGGGATGTCTATGGTCAGTGCCACAAAGCGTCATTGTTGTCCTTGTTACGGACTCAGACGCGCATGATCTCTAGTTCCTGTTTCTACGTCGGACAAGCTCTAAATCGGATGCTTACACACTAGTGGTGTCGTGTCTTTAAGGATACAGAAAATACAAAGCAGCCTAAGCTACTTTTGCACAGGTGAAGGCTACAGCTCTAGCAAGTCAAGTAGCGTAAGCTCTACTGTAGAGTAGCAAGCTACTTTTGGACAGTTGTCTCTAGTCTAGAGCTACAATAAACCAAGACGTTTTGCTAAAAAGTATCATAAGGATATGCTACGTTGCCACGTCGGACTCATGTTCACAATGAGTATATGAAGGAAAGTTGATTAGCACTATGGTTGTAAATATCTGGATACTGAAGGTCAGGGAAGCTTTCCGTTTCACTTGTTAAAGGGGCAATTGACTGCAAAACCGATTTTACCTTGTCATAGTTGAATAACGACAGTTCGGTGGGTAAAATGAACATACCGTGAATATCAAAGTCCATTGACACCTCTTTCCTATTCAAATCTCAAAAAGAACAAATTTGGCTGTAAAACGCTAGCTTTTGAACAAAGCTACCGGTCTGACGTAGGACCGGGGACCACCCTTTTTGGCTCTGGTCTGTATCTTTGTCACGCCCCAGAATTTACATCCAGACCAGCCCGAGGTAGCGTCTATCTCCGATACTAGTTTAGCTGCGCGCTGCTCTGTGTAGGCTACTTATAAGGAATTACAAAGAAGCACGTTTTGAATTATAACAAGGATATTGAAAATGGACCACGGTTGTAAAAGCTGTGTTCCAGGCTGTACAGGGAAGGCTAAGACTCACAGTCTTCCCAAGGAGCCAAACATTCAACAGGCATGGCTGCTGTTGTCTATGAGAAGATCCCAGCGAAGTTCGACACTCAATCATTCATTTGCTCTGAACATTTCACCCAAGACAGTTTTGACAACCTTGGACAATTGCAAGCAGGATTTGCTAGGAAGCTGAACCTGGAAAGAGTTGCTGTTCCGACCGTATGTTAATTGCAACCTCAAGCTATAAGGACAGTATGATGTTGTGCTAACAGTTATTAGCAATGCTAACGTTTCCTGTATATAGCATACCAGGTAGAATGCTAAATACGTTTCTACACACATCAAATGGCTCTAGCTAGACTAGCTGTAGTCGACATTAGAAGGGAAGCTTCCGAAAAATAGCCAGAAAACGAACAGCAGTCTGGCTTATTGCTAACGCCTGTCTAGATGATCTATTTGAAAGAACTGGAGAAAGGCAGGTGCTTGATACAGGATACGTTAGCATTGCTTGTAACTGTTATTAGTAACACCTAGACTGTAGGCATGTAAACAATCTTCTTGCTAACGCAAGAGCATAGGTAGAATGTGTGATAATTTAGCCTAGTTTATTGGCAACAGGGCTAACGTTGATTCATGTTCCTGACTGTGTTTCATTCAAATAAATAACCTGTGTAATGTAAATCTACAATTCACAATGCATGTTTGTCCAGATCTTTGTCATGTTATTTTTCAGCAAGTTATTTAGAGCTAGCTAGCTAACTGAAGCCGAGTAGAATCACGATATGGTTTGGTTGCTAAGCTGTAGCCTTACGTTCTACCCACCCAAGTCAATCCAGTTTGCTTCAACAACAGAAGTGGAAACAAGTAATGTTATCATTTCAAATGATATATAGTCAATCTGTTGAAAACAGTGTTGTGTAGACACAATAGATTTTATTTGCACGTTTTTATTTCAAGTCTCCAACTTCGGTGTTTCAGCGAGTGCTGCTGTTGGCCTTGTTGCGTTTTTGCTACCCAGCTTCATTCGTTGAAAACCAACCAATCAGCTCGCAGCTGATCTAAATATTAATGAGCATACCTTAAAAGGAAAAAAGCTAGTGTTTTTTCCCGGGAACATTTCAGAGGATCTGTCAGTGGGCATAGAACAGCACCCGGGCCATTTTCAACCCAACCAGGAACAGTGTGAAATACCCAAAAAACCCAGTCAATTGCCCCTTTAAGGTCCTAAAAATAACTCCAGGAACATATGGATAAAATACACTTCCACTTAATGTTCTTTGCATTTGATTTGCTGTCTAACTGTAGTTAATTCACGTTGCAGGTGTCCGGACGAACTGGTGGAGGACGAGGAGGAAGAGTAGGGAGAGGATGAGGAGGGGTTGACACAATTAAAATATAAGAAAATCAATTCAGGCTTTTAAAATGCATTTGAATAAAGTGTTTGTTTATACTGTAAATCGTGTTTTTTCTTCTACAAGCATACACATAATAAGTTACAATACACAATACTTAGTAGCAGCCTGTTATACTTAAAGTTGATTTTTTTAAATAAAGAAGTTTAATTACATTGTTGACTTTAAGCGAACACATTCAGTTTAGTTTTGCACTATAGGCTAAAATGCACTTTATACTTTGTATGCAAAAAATATCCATTAAATGCATAAATGTGACTATAAATTAAGGTTGAGAAATTAATTCTGCATTTGGTATGCAAAAGTTATCAAGACATCGCAAGGGAATATCCCCATGACGTCGTCACGTCGCAGACAAACATCCCCTGAACGTCCCCTAAATGTTATGAGGACGTTACATGGATGTCCCGGGGACGTTTGTCTGCGACGTCCCTGGGACTTTCAGGGAACCCTACAAAAAAAACGTCATGGGCACGTTCCCTTGCGACGTCCTGATAACATTCGGGGAAGTCATTTAGTTAGCTACTACTATTAAAAATGAAAAAAAACTTTGCAACTTTATTTCTTCTTGCAATTGAACACGTTGATAAAATAATTCTAAACATTTCAGCCAGTTTTCTCTGTTGATTATAACGCACAACTTCAAACGCTGACTGCAACACAGTGAATGCACCTGATCTCCTAGCTACAACCAACCCAGCCCCAGAGGCAGAGCATCGACCACCCCTCTTCACAAGTCATTGCTGCTAACGCTAGACTGTGTTAAAAAACTAGTCAGTTGCAGATGGTTATTGAAAACGTTGATTGTATTGGAAAGAAACAACGTAGCTATGTCAGACTTCCTCAACGTGCCCCTATCACAATAAAATGATCATGCAGAGTAGTATGCATTTTTAGATACTAGGCTACATGTTAAAAGTTAGCTAGGTAGGTGGTATTATTTTAAGATCACTGATTACATGTGTTTGCCACAGGAAATAGATGAATTGATGACTCAAACTATGACATGCACCCAAAGAGAAAGAAATCCAAATCATAAATTTAGCATGTAGCCTACTGTGCAATCATGTACTGTAACTATAATTTTTACATGCCTTGTATGTAAGTGTCTACTAAGTTATTCAAATGTATGTCAATTTTAAAAATTATCCATTGTCAATTAACAAAGAATACAAATAGGACACAGAAGTTGACCTTTTCATTAAAATATAGACTGGTCCAGAAGAAAAGTCCCCAATATGTCCCAAATTTTGCCCCATCACTTTTGGACCCGTGCCACCTTTGCCCGGTACCTACATGGTGTTGCTTGCTTTAATTATCTTAGTTATCTTTTCCTTTTGCTCTCTCTATCCGCAACCTTAACTCTCTCTCGCTCTCTTTGCCTCTCTTTCTGGCTCTCTCTTTGATGAATGACTGTGCCCAGCCTTTTGTCACCCCTAAGCTTACGTTTGCAGTGCAGCTGATCCCTCTCTCCTCAGCAATTGATGTTTAACCTCTTCCTAATAAGACTCATCAATCCCACTGTGACAGCAGCCCCCCAATTGAGTACACACACACACTCTCTAACATACACACACTCACAATTGCACACACATGGTAAAATGTGTCCAAACATTTGATTGGTACTGTTAAGTGCACACAAGGTAGTATTCCATGACTTTTCCAAGATAAACAATATAAGTGCTTCTACTGCATACACAATCACAACGTTTCACAATCCCCCTTACTGTCCAGGGTTTTTCCTGGATCAAAATGGGTCTTTGGTGCTCCAAGAAATATATATATATATATTAGGGGTGGGCAATATGGCCAAAAACTCCTATCACGGTATGAATAATTTTATATCATGGTTACGGTATATATCACGGTATAGTAATTGTTCTGTAAATTCCTAGAGAGGGTACAATTTCTGGGGAAATTGTAGAGTGTGCTCGCTTGCGTCGGTTGCAGGTGGGTCCGTCCCCTTAAGTTATTCCCCCATCTAGAACCTACTCAAGAACCCACTTTGAAACAAGCAAACCCCCTTTGAAACAAGCTACTGTAACAACGTTGTCATTGGCAGTATTTCAGGGGCCTGTACTACGAATCAAGATCAACATGCTCTGGATTACTTTCAGTTACCCAGCTACGCAAAGCCTAACAATCGCAATCACGATAAGCAGTACTACGACGGCGGTTATCAATTCTCTAACTCAACCCAGATCTTTCCAATCTAGAAACGTGCGCGTTCACATAAATGGGCGGTGTTTGCACTGTATGTCCAATCACAAACATGGACGAAACAAGAGCCGCATATTTCACGCAGGAGGAGCAGACAATAATCTTACAAACTTTGTCTACTCCTCCTGCGTGAAATATTGGAATACAAGCATATCGGGAATACAGACATATAATATAGGCAAAATTCAACAACGTCGCTGCTGCCAATCTGGCAGAAAATAGCAGACGCTGTAAATGCGTAAGTTACATGACTTATTGAAGATGTGATCATAATTACACGTGTGCATTCCACAATGTTAAACTTTTGTTGCTGTGTTATTTTAGTTGCAACCCTGCAGTGGCAACCCTGCAGTGGAAAACGATTGTGGGAGCAAATAAAAAATAAAACCATAATTCAAAACGGTAAGCCAATACTTGTACATATTTTAAGGCCAACAAGTACAAGGCTGAATTGCCTGAACTAGTCCCTGTTTTAGGATATCTATCAGGGTCACCCCATGATGGAAGGAGTGGAAGGGGGCATTTCTTCAGACCCTGGTGGCAGCAGGTTGGAAGCCCAGGCATATGTATGTTTCAAGTAATCAAGTAATGTGACCATGTTCATTCAACAATTATTTATGAATATTGTAGGAGTGAAATGTATTTCTGTTCTCTGCAGTGACTGTCGTCCCACTGTGCCATACAGGAGGTAACAGTGAAACTAATAGTCATAGTCATACGCCAGTATGTATGCCATATGTGGTTGCTGAATGTTGATCCAATATACCATTTACTTTCTCAAGTGGAGGTCCAAGATGATCTGTGTCTGCCTGCTCATTTTGGGGGTACACTTTTGAGTTGTGTTTACCACTTGCAACACAGATGGCGAGAGTGTGTGAATGTGTGGCTGTAATTGAAGTGTCTGTGGTGACTTACTAATGGTGGTGGTCTCGACATAAGACACAAGTCCTTAAAGTGCTCAATTCAAATATGACTCAATTGATTAAATTGCTATGGTGTTAAACTCAGCAGGAATAGGAATGTCTTCCTCCCCCTGAGCCTAGGGCCTCCACTTCAAAGCCAAGACAAAGACACAAGGTATAAGCAATGAACCTTGTAATTGTCAAATGGACACCTTCAACTTTGACCCAGTGTGCCTTGGAAAGGGACAATGTTCTTTTGTTTCAGGTTGGAGCAGACAATGTGAGGGGCCCTGTATAAAAAAAAAACCTGGAGCTCGATTATAATAGGCTTTTAATCCAAAAAACAAGGCTGGAGACAGAAAAACTGGAATATGAGAAGAGATAGTAATTGACTGAATGAATGACACTAAACTTGGTTACACTGACATATTTGTCTGTGTTCCTAGGGAAGGGAGAACACATGAGGATGTATTTGTTTAACTTTGTTCAACGTTATGGTCTTTTTAATACCTTTTTGTGGCATTCTTGTTGTGCCTTTTGAATCTTTTCTGGGGGTTTTCACCACTTATTTCTTTCAATGTCCTATTTATTATTTTTTGAAAAATGCTATGAAAGTGAATGAAACATTAAAATTCAATGAAAGTAGTGAAATTATAATTTATGTATCACTTGTGAAGAGCTTTGTACAGATAACCATTGTTCTTTTTGGTTTGAAAGGTTTTGGTTGAAAAAAAAAAAAAACTGATATGGAAATTGTTAGAAAATGGCTCAAAGCAACCCAAGGACAACAGATTGGGTTAAGGGGTGACACCCCAGTGAAAAGGGATAATATATCAACATGAAACCTCCCCAGTTGATAACTAATAGTAGGCTAGGTCAAATATTGTTTTCATTACTAGTTTCCTGTAAATGTATGTTTAAATGAGCAAATGATTAAGTTGTAAAATATGATATCATTTGCATACATTTCCAGAACGGAAATCAGAACATTGGGCCTCATTCACCAAATGTTCTTACGAACAAATTTGTTCTCAAACCCACTTACGCAGTTTTCAAGATTCTGACATTCACCAATGTTTTCTTATTTGGGATTTGTTCTTAGGTAAGAACGGAATTTACGCACAATTGAGAGCTGACATGTTTGGCCAAAATAAATAGTTCTACCTTTTTCGTCCGTTCTAATTTAAAATTGAATATTTCTCTCCTTTATAATTTTCCAACTAATAATTTTCATAATTGTACACTTTTTTTCTCGTTTTTTTTTTTAAATACACACTACACTTACACTTCTGCTCATTTGTAATGCACTTGGAATTTCCATTGTGTATGAATTGTGCTAGGCCTATATAAATACAGTATTTTACAATCTCTATAAAAGTTTTTTCAATACAAGTTTCCTAAACTCTTAACACAGTGAGCACAACATCCGTCTGTGTAGGCTGTACAATTAAGACATTTCTTGTTGCTTTGACACAAAATGCATAGAGTAAACACAAATGTTAAATGCTTGAACTTATTTTACACACAAGCTCAACCAAGACCAAAACAATTGATTTTTACTGCCCAATTTACTAATGCTTTCACACTGTCAGCAAAACAGATAACATTATGTTCAAAACCTACATTATTGGCTAAAGTCAAAGTGAACAGCTGTTTATTTTGTGAATTGAAACAGAAATATATCCCCTGTATTTTATTCTATTGCTACTGAGAAACAGCTGAAGTTATGCAAATACTGTACATCACAGCTGATTCCCAACTAGGAAACACTCGGGTGTTGAGGTTCTTTCAATTGCATGACCATATGGTATAGACAGTAAAGAGCCAAAGAACCTCTTTGGGCTGATCTGGTGTGGGTAAGACTGAAAGTAAGAATACAGTAATGCCTGCACAGGGGAGAGGAAGACAAGTACCAGGACAAGGGAGAGGAAGACAAGTACCAGGACAAGAGAGAGGAGTGGGACAAGGGAGAGGGAGACAAGTACCAGGACAAGGGAGAGGAAGACAAATACCAGGATAAGGGAGAGGAGTGGGACAAGGGCAAGCAAGAAGAAGACAAGTACCAGGACAAGGGAGAGGAAGACAAGTACCAGGCCAAGGGAGAGGGACAAGGGAGAGGGACAGGAGTTAGAATGTGTGGTGGCGCTCAGAGAAGGGCCAGAGCTCGGGTAATACTGTAGCAATATTGCATATTTCTTGTCTTGTTGCAAATGAAGCCTTTACTGCAGCAATTATGTTATGTCTTTTATTTCAATACAGTAACCGTACATTCTATAAAGCTACTCTGAGATGGGTCATTCAAAAAACTGTAAACTAGCCATGCTTTGCCTTCAACTCAAATCAATTATGTTAACAGGGAACTTTGCCATCAAATAATAAGTGACTTATCACTGTATTTATAGACCCTAAGTAGGCTTATTCCTTACACTAGGACTACACCACACAATGGCGTATTTATTGCTGCTGCAAAATGTTGCAGATCGTTCCCTGAGGAGGGATCACATCTTCCTTGACCATACCGATTTATTTGCAGAGAGCAACGAGTAGGCTACCTGTTGGAACGCTTTAGGCTACCAAGAGCAGTCCTCATGGATATTTGAAACAGCAAAAAAAAAGTCAGTTTTTTGCTAAAGACTTCAGATTTGAGGTAAACCATTAATTTTTTTACTTCATCAGTTCTGCGCACTTCTCCAGATACAGCGTTCACTGCGTGAGTAATTGCATACCATGCATCGGTTTTAATGTACTGATTTGTATCCACAGCCGACGCTATTACGTAAATATGATGTGTCGTTTGTCGCTAACTTCTTGCAGCTGTACCTCCACTTCAGAATTATTATGTTTTTCTGTCTTTTGTCGAGGCCTCCACCGTCTTTACCACGTTGTTTCATTTCTCTGAGTGTGCACACGGCCCTGCCATATCATGTCCTTTTATGGGAATTAACAGGGCGTTTACTTATGCTAAATAGGAGCAACGGGGCACGAGCTTTCAACTTACGAAATATTGTGATTCATCATTCTAAGAACACACCTGCGAACAACTCTGCTGTTTAAGAACGCTTCATGAATCACACGTAGATTTTTCTTAGGAACCTTCTTAAGAACAAATTTAAGAAATAACTTAGGAAGATATTGGTGAATTAGGCCCATTGAGTGAAAAACCTT
Organism: Hypomesus nipponensis; assembly: GCF_054491055.1. NCBI lineage: Eukaryota > Metazoa > Chordata > Actinopteri > Osmeriformes > Osmeridae > Hypomesus > Hypomesus nipponensis. The sequence continues at coordinate 3,608,671 of NC_140382.1, read as the reverse complement.
GTTTCATTTTGTCAACATATTAGAGTCAATTTTTTTTACAAAGGGCACTTTGGAAATCTCTTTTTCATCACTACATTAATCAGAATATGTTGGCAACAGCCATTAAAGAAAATCAGTTGCAAATTGCGCAGCAGACCGAGTTCTTGCTCAGGTTCTCTGCATCACCCACAGTCCCACACTATAAAAGTACCCATCACGAAATAACAAAACGCTATGCATACAGTCTGTGGGACTGTGAGTGCACAGCTTCAATGTGTCGCATTGGCAACATACAGCTCAAGAAGCTGGCAATATACGTAATTCCCTCTGCTAAGAACCTATATATTTCAGGAAGATACTCATGAGGGAATGCAAAAGGGTTTTGTCAGTCTCTAAATGTTATGTTTCTTCTGAGCGCACCTCTGACTATCCGCTTACCTAGCTCCACAGGATCAGAGACTGTTTAAGGAGAGCCTTGCCACTCCCTATTAAGCCCCATTGTACCGAATTTAGCTGCAGTTCCACCAGAGTTCCACTGGGGGTGATCGCGAGCGAGTGCATGTTAAATGGGAGTCTATGGAGCTAAACGGCTAAATTTGTCTCTTTCGCCTGATTGTCGTTGAAAAATCTCCGATTTGATAGTAGTTTGTGCATGTACAACATTGATTATAGGTCGAAAGTTGAATGAACGAGTTCTTATGTCCTTTTGATTTCTTACATGGTGAGTCCTTGTTGCCCATAACACGCTAGCATTCTGCTAATGAATGCCGATTGGTTAGAGCTTGCCGTCAAGCAGTAGCTCTGGTCGTACGATGTGTATGACGTCAACGACAAAGCTTTTTAGATCAGAAAGGCGACTTTAAAACAATCTAACAGCCAGCAGTGTGTTTTTTTTGCCTCCCCTTTCGAATTCAGAATTCAAATTTCAAGACAAAAAATTATATCCTGAGAAAAGTGGATTTTGAGGGGTACCGCTCCATAGACCTCCATTCATTCTGCACTCGCTTGTTAGCGCCCTCACATGGAACTTCAACCAGTTCAGAACCCGGAAGTTTCCCGAGAGTGGCAGTTCTCTATATTAGACATTCTCTGACAGGATCTTCTATAAACGGTGACGACATTATCGTCAAGAATGAGTTAGTGGGCGGGGTTTTTATACCGGTTGATCTCTGATCTCCAACTTAACCTGCTCCCAACCAGGTTAGCCGTTCAGCATGTGTTACCATGGCAATCTACCCCGGTAACAAGTTATCCACCGTCGTAGTACAGAAAACCCTGGGTTGAACCTGAAGTTACCTCGCTAACACCAAATCTTGATTCGTAGTACAGGCCCCTGATGGACTCGCGATTCAAACAGTACCATCTGCTAACTGAAGATATGCCCCCAAAAACGTAAATAAGCTTTACATCTATTTAGGGAGAAATGGCTAATTCTAAAGAAGGCTAGTCAAACTTCACTGAGTGAGGGGATTGTTTTTAAGCACCGGAAATGAGAATGTTTCTTTTGACAAAGTTTAGGCTGTGGCACTGTAGCCAGCGACGTACACCACAAGCTTGAGTTTAAATACATTACTTACTGTGCATGCAAGTCTTGATTTGCTTAAATGTACATGTATGATGCTGCTAGTACACCATGGCACGATACGATCAGCAAATGTGGCTGGAAACTTTCTAAACTTACCAGCCAATCAGAATTTCCACTAGCCAAATTTATTCCAGTGAAAATAAGCATTTGATCATTTTATTAACATTGTTGGCATGAAAAACACATAAAATGAAGTAAAATGAAGCACAGAAGTATGATGCAAGGGTATGTGAAATCACCAACACATGACTAAGTAAGGACACAATTTATGTGAAAGGCTAAATACCGTTATTCGCTGACAATATCAACAGCAACAACATCGGGAACGTCTAGTTTTTCCGTTCACAAGCATTATCATGACACGTGTTATAATCATATTAATCCTAAAACGTGTTCGTGGTTAAATGACATGGAAAATCCTGTTGGCTTCAATGGCTTGTTAAGGTTAACTTTTGCCAGCCAAAATCAACTTTATCCACCAGGAAGTAAGATATTTGTTGTTGTGACGTCAGGCTGAAATGTCCTATTGGGGACAAACTATATAAAACCAGGAGCTGGGCGGACCAATGAAATTGCCAGGGTGGGCTTTATACGATGATGGACAGATGATCAATAGTAACATAATCAACAACGTCACGAAAGAGCGCTTGGGTTGAATTCGTTTTCAACAAACAACATATTATGTTGCTCTGATTGGTTGTAGATCCATCCAATTGAGCGAGGAGGCATTTGTTTTACGAGTTCAGTTGAAACACGCCCCATAGTCACTAGGGGTGGGAATTGGCAAAAAAATTGACAATTCGATAGCGATATTTGGTGCCACGATTCAATATTATTGCGATTCTTAACATTTTGGGGATGGCAGTGTCGGTAAAATATTTACGTGACGGGATCACATACCTGGGCTCCAGTATGCTAAGAAGATTCTGGAAACCTTCATTCTCCACCACATTGTACGGCTGTAAATCTTTGGGGATGAAGTAGGCTATTGCCTCAGTTATTTTTTTAGGTCTTTCAGAGTTTGGAGGTAACTTAATCATTTGTGTTTGTTCTAAGGTTTGTTGATTTGGGGGTAGGACAACAACTTTGGGTCGTTTCACCTCCTCAGGGGTCGCTAACGCCAAATGGTACCTTGTGAGATGGGCTCTCAAATTGGTCGTATTCCCACTCTACTTAACTTTCATTTGGCATTTTTTGCAGATGGCATACTGCATGTCAAGGTCTTTACTATTACATTTTTTTATAAAAACCGAAATGTACCCACACTTTCGATTTAAAAGAAGACGGAGTGTCGTAAACAAGCGGTTGAGATGATGAAGCCATTTTCAATTGAATTGCTGTTGAATGCACGTCAACAAAGCACCGGAACAAGCGCCACCTTGCGGATGTAATATGCAAATGTAATATTGTCAGAGTAAACTCCGAGAAAACCAATGGAGAAAACCCGAAAGTAAAACACATAATTATATAATTAAATATTGCAATACTTTGCGCTACTGTATCGATATAATTGCGTTCGCAAAATATTGCGATACTGAATAGAATCGATTTTTCCCCCACCACAAATAGTCACAGCCCAACGGAGAGTTTACAGACTCATATTCTGACTAGAATTATGAGTATGACAACGTTTGCATCATGAGATTGACTCCTGCCCATGCATTTACAGTAACGTGTTTGTCTTAAGCAGGTATTCATTAAACCAACCTGATATACTCTTTATTAAGAACTGTCAAGTTCCTCCTGATGTTTTGTGCTACCATCAGGCTAAGACCTGTAGCCCTTCCAAAGTTCACTGGCAGCAAGCGTGACTTTCAAAGATGGAGGAAGGATTTGGGGGCACTGCAAGAGCAAGGTGAACCCACTGGATCGAGGGAAGTGAGGAAGGCACAATTGCTTGACAGTCTGGAGGACAGGACTACAAGAGACCTCCGCCTCACAAGTTATAACACAGCAGAGGATATTTTCTGTGTCCTGGAGAACTGGTTTGGAAATCGAACAGCTATCGCTATTGAAATAGTGGAGGAACTTCAGAGGTTTCCAGCATCAGCTGAGGACATCAGCCACGGAAAATAGTGGAACTTATTCAAGCTGTGGGGAAAGCTCTTCAAGACCTGAGCGATCTTGGAGACACAGGCACTATCAGAAACCCACTAATGACAAAATCAATTGAGAGCAAGCTGACAGAAGCCCTCAAGAAGGAATGGCTGGTTTTTGTTACTGACTAGAGGAATGCTGTGGCACCAGAGACGCGCTTTGACGATCTCTTGGCCTTTCTCAAAGAGCAGGAGGGTATATATGAACAGCTGGAACAACTGAGGGAGGAAGAGCCGGGTAGAAAGGAAATGAGCCAAGATATGCCAGAACCAAATCTACCAGGGCTGGAAACTACAGCACAGGCTGTGTCGTCTGTGGTGATATAAAGCACGGAAGAAAGCTGTACTTCTGCAAGCAATTTTGAGGGCTAAGGCTGACAGAGAAAAAGGCTGCGATAAGGAAGTTGGAAGCTTGTAAGAAGTTTCTAGAAGTTCACCATGATGGGGCATACTGCAAAACTGCGTTTCTGTGTAAAAATCAAAGCTGCAAGGATGAGCACACTCAGGTCCCACCAGTTAATTTGTTACGGATTGGACAGCATTGCGGATGTCCACAAGCATATAACACCACAGCAACTGCAAAGGTTCTTTCCAGATGTCCCACTGAAGGGCCTTGTAAGACCAAAGGAAGTACATTTGCTCATAAGCCACAGGGAAGGTCAGCTAGCACCACAGAGGAACAGAGCTGTTGGAGATCTCGTGCTGTGGGAGGGACCACCAGGAAAGACTGTCGGAGGTTGTCACCCAGAGTTGTTTGAGGAGCATAGCATGTCAGCCCACATGTCCAGGACACACTTCGCAAGATCAATGAGAGCAGCTGCTTTAAAGTATGAGGAGATCACCAACAGAGTCCTTGGACATCCCCCACCAAGCTACAGGGTCAAGGTCTGTGAGGCATGGACATCAACCGTGAGTCGGGACTTCTTGGGCTGGTGGAAGTGGGATAGTATTGGGGCAGCATGCGAGCCAAAGTGTGGAGGGTGCCGCTGTGGGAACTGCCAGCCAGGTGGCAAAGAAATGACTCCCGCTGAGGAAAGAGAGATCGAGGTAGTGGGGTAGGGAAGGCCTCACCTATGTCACAGGGGACAGCCACAGCAAAGACCCACATTGGCATGCAAATTATCCGTGGTTGGAAGACGCACTGGTGCTACCAAATAACAGGAGGACGGTTGAAGCCACGTTTTTCAGGACAGAGAGACAGCTATCAAAAGAGGCTGAATGGAAAAGCGCCTATACGGCTCAAGTGCATGACAATTGGTATGCCGGAAAGCTGCAATGAAATTGTCAGAAGAGGACATTCTCAGCTGGAAAGGACAAGTGTGGTATGTGAGTCACCTTATTGCTCCAAACCCCCACTCTGTCACCACCCCAGTGAGACTTGTGTGGAACAGTAGCCAAAAGTGTAATGGCGTCAGCTTGAATGATCTACTGATGAAAGGTCCGGACGTCCTCAACCAAATTCGCTCCGTCCTCCTCAGATTCAGAAGTGGAGTCTATGCTGCCCTGGGAGACATAAAAAAGATGTATAACTCAGTCTGGCTGGGGGACCGCAAAGTGCACTTGCACAGATTTCTCTGGCGAGACTCAGAGGATGAGGAGCTGGGAGAGGATGCTGTTACGAGAGTGAACATCGGCGACAAGCCTGCTGGGTGCATTGCGCAGTTGGATGCGTGAGACGGCCAATCTTCCTCCCTTTGCCCACCTCAAGGAAGAGAGGCGGGTACTCCAGGAAGATAGCTATGTGGATGACATTCTCACGTCCCACAACAGCCTCGACCAGCTGGAAGTCATCACTGCAAACGTGGAAAGAATCCTGAAATTTGGCAGATTTGAGCTCAAGCCATGGGTCCGGTCAGGCCAAAGTGGGAGGAAGGAGGACAGTGGTGAAGTAGAGGAGATCAGGGGAAAGACATTGATCCTACCAAATCAAATGTGTGATGATGAGAACAAGGCACTTGGTCTGGGCTACATTGTGGAAGAAGACAAGCTCCACGTCATGGTGGGGATCAATTTCTCCAAAAGGAGGAAAAAGATGCGGTTTGGAGGTAAAAAAACCTTTTGGTAAGTTTCCAGGTAGCAGGTTCAACAAACTCTGAGATTAACCCTGAACTCAGAGTTGAGTTAGTCTAACATGGGAAACTCTGAAAATTCGGTTCCAGAACACCTGGGGGGTATTCCAAGTAGCGGGTTTAGTGAAAACTTTGAGTTGTTTAACCCTGAAAAGAGGCATAATCCGAGTTCCACGTTCCAGAAAGAGAGGTAAGGAAACCTTTTGGTAAGTTTTCATGGTAACTTACTCTTTGAAACTAACCTGCTCGCTAACAGGTTTTCCATGCCAAACTCTGCGTTTCTACCGATCCCCTCCCACTTTATGAGCCCGATAGCGTTGGCAGACACGGCATATCATTTCCTAGTTCAGCCGAGCGATCTCGAACAAAATTTAATTCGCTTAGTTATACGCCGGGAGACGATTTTAAGAATGCTGTTCGATGTACTTTAATTCCCTGATGAATACCTAAGTTATCGTTACCGTTTCCTGTCACAATCTGTAATTTATTTTAGCAACATTCTCAGCACTTGGATCTTCATCGATAATGTTACTCGCCATGGATTTGCACTCAGAATTGACCAAATGCCTTTTGGCACTGAAATAAAGACAAATAATTGAAATTGTATTTGGTCTTCTTTATTGCCTACAAATAGAAATCTAACAATGAGTAGCATATTTCTATCGGCTATTGTTCCTACAATTTACATGATTCATATGATTCCTACAATTTACATGATGTAGGCTACCGTCCTGTAACTGTTGTTTCAGCAAATCTATTTCAACATTGTTGGGGGTCAATATATTGGCCAAACAACCAAAACAAATTCCCCTATGGTTTGAAGGAAGATGGGAAACTGAACAGTGTATTAACATTAACCAAATAATGCCAATACCAATGGAATTACAGTTATTTGACTCTTTGGGTTACATCAGAGCAAGAATGGTCAAATTAAGGTTAAATAACATACTCATTTGATCTTATTGCAAATGATTGCATGACGTTGTTTTACTGCCTGTTTGTTTGTCGATTATCGCCGGTACTCGCCGGTACTCGGCTTGTTTCATTATTATTTCAGTCGTACGGGGGCTTTGGAACAGGTAAGCTGCCCATGGGCATACACCCCATCACGTAGTTAATCCCTGTTAAACACCCTAGGTAAGGAGCGGGTGCCACCCATGTCAGTTTTGTTAGCATAGGGATGTTTTTGGTTAGGTAGAGTAGGACCCTTTTGTTGATTACTTTTCTTTGGCACCGCTCGTAGTTCCACTGTACCCTGTCGGCTGTGTTTTCCCTTTTTGTGGTTTTTTTGTGATACGATTAAACCCTTGTTTACTTGCATAACCCCCTAGAGAAGGTCTGTAACACTGCAATCCATGAAGTTCACTCTTATGCCTACTCTACCATGATTATTGTAAACCAAAGATAGAAAGCATGAGGTGAGGAAGAAGGAGTAGGACAAGCCAGAGCTGAGAAGGTCTCAGGAGATCAAGAATCCACGGAACAATGCTTCACAATTCCGTTTATACCCAAGAACAACCACAATCACACAAGAATCTTGACCCTTGCTTATCAACATGTCTAGCAATGCTACAGTAAGTTACAAAGATGTGAGAGACATCAAGTTGAGACTCCATCCAGTAACTCCATATTTTACCATAAGAGAGGTGGGGGCTGGTGGATAGCCTTACAATATCAGCCTTTATTCTTCTGCCCTATGTACGAGATCTCTTGGTCAAAATAGAAATTCAGAAAATTCAACTATTAATATTCATATAGGTTATTGTTCCTACAATTAACATCCCCTGTGACCATGCATCCTCTCTAACTGGTGTTCCAGTCAATCTTTTTCGAGATTAGCCTTTATTCTTCTACCCTAAGTAGGCCTACACCATCTCTTGGTCAGTTTTTGGCACTTTCTTCACGAGGTGCAGTTTGTACAACTAACTTACTTGTAACTGGGTATACATGAGATTACATTAGCTACATTTCACTGTTCCACATGCAAAATTCACCTGCCATTAAATGAACATCTCACTGTATACAGCATGCCCTGTTGTCAGAATGTGCAAATCGTTTTATATTTATTATTGTCAGTGTAACTGACAATTACAAAAAAGCCTGTAAATGCAAGTAACCTACATGGAGAGAGAACTGCAGTAGCTACCATACATAATTCTTAATCTTCTTCATCATCCTTTGATAAAAAGCATTCTGTTGAGGGAAACTGCTAACAAGTTGAAATAGGCACCAATTTATATTTAAACTTTGTATCATGATTAAAACCATGGTGACGTCGAGGCTACAATCACAAGCGTAGCCTATAAGCAAAATATGCATTACCTGTTCGTAGTATGTTTTTATATGTAATTTAACATTGAACATGCTCTTTTGTTAGGTCCAACACTTTTTTCCTGTAATGACACAGTAACGGACAGTGGGGTTAAATGTTCAATGTATGGACTGGCTATTGCATTCAAATAGTAAATGCATTGACTCGGCAGCAATTGCCCACGCCAATTGTAGCTATGGGCTATACTGCTACAGCTTTTTTCCGGAATATGTTCTCAGATTGACCATGAACACAAAATAAAATGTACATGACAACGTTTTTTGTCGTCGGTTGCCATGGTGAATCCGAGTATCGGAGCTCCATAGATGTTGGCTTTTGGTAGTATTCATGCACACGCTAAACTCCGAGTTGCCGAACTCTGAGTTGAGTTAACAAATTCATATCAGCTTTTTTGGAACCAAATTTTCAGAGTTTCCCATGTTAGAGTAACTGAACAGTTTGTTAAACCCGCTACCTGGAATACCCCCCAGTTATCTTGTTTATTCCGATTACCAAGCAGCTAGGAATTTTCCCTTTCCAAGTTGGTGGCCGCATTTCTCGCACCCAGCAGCCAATGCAGCGTCTACTCTTTATTATGTCTATGGTTCTCTCTATATTAGACATTCTCTGATCCAACTTTCGATGCCCCGCTCGCCTTCCCACAATGCCCTACGCGAGCGTCGACGCCCCTCTCGCCTTCCCACAATGCCCTACGCGAGGGTCAACGCCTGTTTCTCATTGAAAATAAATTGGATGCCGACGCCCCGCTCTGCCCGCCCTGCTGCAGTGTGAACGCACCATTAGGCTGCTCCTTATCCTTCTCCTGGCAGGCCTAGGAATGTCCCTTTCCGCACCCCATAGTCACCCCCCATAAATAGTATGCCTACTCGACAATGGACGCCGTTACGCCAAGCGTCTGCCCGCCAGAAGGCAACAGGGTAAAAAGACTGAAGGATGGGTGGTAAATTGTTCGTGCTTACACATGGATAATTGGTTGTTAAGGGTGTTTGAATTGTGCTGGTTTGAGTTTACTTATCAAATGTCAGTATGACAGATCGCCTCTGTCCTAGCACTGCCAGATCAAGGACACCAGTTCATCTTTGACATGGAAGGTAGCGACGTGGTGATAGGGGTGGTCTTGTCTCAAGAAGGGGAAGGTGGAGAGAGAGCACTGACTTACTACAGCCAGGATCTGAGCCGCCGCAAACGCAACTAGCTACTGTGCAAGAGCTGCTGGCAGTGGTCTCGGACTCCACCACTTTTGTCCCTACCTCTATGGCCTGCCCTTCCTCCTGCAAACATATCTCACTTCTCTTACCAGGCTGCTCAGTTTCAAGGAGCCTGAAGGGCAGTTACTCAGGTGTATTGAGACACTCCAGAGCTACAACATTCAGCATCCGGTGGGGCGATTGCACAGCAACGCAGACACCCTCTCCCTCCATCCCTGTGAAGGACGACTGCCTACTCTGCCAAATCCAGGAGGAATGGGACCACACAGCACTCTGGGTGGCCACAACTCAAACTGACAAGACGGCAGAGGAATGTCTTCCAGTGGTGGGTGACCCAAGTGGCAAGCAGTGCAGGCCGACAACCTCCCGACACCAGTGCAACCAGGATCACCATCACCACCTGAGAATGTCTGGGTCTACCAACCAGGCCGAAAGAAGGGATTTCCCCCAAGCTCGTGAACCAGTGGGTGGGAATGGGGTAATGGTGTTACACTGGGACCGGCCCCTGGCAGAACACCAGACTGTTACAGACCATCCTAGTCCACCCGGCACAACCCCCCCAACACCCATCATTCCACCCACCACCAGCATTCAAAAGGATCTTGCCAAGCTCCTGAGATTCAACAAGATTAGTGATTGCAAAGCTACATGAACGATTCTGCAGAAGTAACCAAATTAATTGCGATGTTACTGAGAAGACCAAATTCAGTCTCACCGCAGATTAAAATAACTCTTTGACGAAAAAACTTTGATCAAATTACTTACAATTATTTACATTTTCTAGGATAGCTTCTGTCCATACTTTATTGCACTACACTGTATATCCTGCACTTACTGCTATTGCACTTCTGGTTAAACCTAAACTACATTCCGTTGCCTTGTACCTGTACTTGTGTAATGACAATAAAGTTGAATCTAATCTAGTATAATTTTAACTTGTGTATTCTGTTCCCTTATGTTCTTTGGTCCGCCCTACCTTTAAATGAATTAATTCCTTCAGAAGACTGATTATTACATATTAAATCTAGGTTTCCTTGATGTCCCAACCCCTAACTAAATAACTGATTGTAGATCAAGTATATTTATTCTAAACCCCGCTACACATCCTCTGCGTTTTTGGGAAACCGCATGGTCAAACAGTCATTTTACAGATACTTTAGGCATCGTTTTCCAGAGTTTCACTATGTGCCTTAATTCCAACATCTTACACATTTTACAATAAATGACCAAGTTCTAGAAGGAATCCTGTCAAAAACCTAGTGTTAATGTATTTCTCACAAACTAGTTGTGGCTGCTGAGGAGAGATTAATGGACATTGTCCAGGCATAATCATCACTTGGCCAGCCTCCAGTGATTCTAATGGAAGCTAAAACTATGTATTGCAAGGAAGTGCCGGTACACTGTAAGGAACTCTATAGAAAAAACAGTAAGGCTTTAAGGCTTACACCATTTGCTGTGCTCGTATGTACCCTTAAACAACGGTTCACGTCTAGGCCTGCCTTCAAGGGCAGTTACCTACGGGTTTCTTCCCCTCCTAGCCCTCTTTGATCTCGCCCCGCTATAGTCCAACACCCCCTATAGTGTTTATTGTTTTGTCATGCTTGTTATTTATTTATATCTTGTAATAAACTACTTGTATTTTTGATACACCAGCCTTTGGTCCAGTTCAGTCCTGACCCATCCTAATGGGGAACTTACGTTTTTTTTTCAATTGTTTACACGCAATTTTGAAAACCGTGTTCTTTTTTTCAAAATATAATCACAATTATCCAAACACCACACTGAATTTGCATAATTCCTAGATTGTTTGCAAAATAGCACACTTCAGTCAAAACATACACACTTCAGTCAAAACATATACACATATTTGTGAAAGTCCTATTAGTTTTCATTTAACCAACACAGTCCTCAATGATCAGACACTATTGCAGCCAGTTTCACACTGCTGTGATACATAAAAAACACATTTGTAAAAAAACGAATTTTAGGAAATAGCATGTCCTAGATTTTTGGCCAGACATTTTTATGTAAGGGATAAAAAAAAAAACGATAGTGACAAACCCACAACATTCTTCATGATTAGTTTGAGATAGGTAGAATGTACATAAATAGACTTACTATAAATATACCAAGCACTGCACAACACTGATGCTGCAGACTGAATATTTCAAGTATTTATTTCAATACTTACAGTATTTCTTACTATAATCAGTTACAGTAATCAACCAACAAGGAAATCAATGAAACAAATAAAATCTGTAGACAAATGAAAATCACTGCATGAAGTACATACACTTTGACTCTGAAGAAAAACTACTGTAAAAGCAACAAGAATACTATAACTATTCATCATCTCTCCGTCTGGGTGGATCAGGCCATAAGATTTAATCCACATCACAGGCTGTGTCTTCATTGGTAAGGCACCGTTGGAAGAATCGCCTCGTGTGAAGCAGAAGCTGCTTCGATATGATCATAGGCCTGCTCCATGGTCTGAATGAGGGGCAAACGGTCATAGGGCCGCAGGTCGTATACCTTCCACCGCCATGCTGAAAAACTTCTATTGGATTTAGGAAGGGGCAGTATGGGGGAAGGTTCAGGGTGCTCATGGAACCAATTCTGGACCAGAGCAGCCCGATGGAATGAAGCATTGTACCCTGGGCCTCCTCCTTTACCTCCTTCTCCTCCTTTAGCTCCTTCATCTCCTCTTTGAGCTCCCCCTCTCATTCTCACTCTTCTTCTTCTTCTAGCTCCTTCCATTTTTGTTGAAGACAGGTGAACTCACCTGCTGCCTTTTGTAGCACACCTGAGTGCTGTGTTTTTAAATTAGCACATGTGTGCTTCCACACCTGGTGGATGTGTTTATCCAATTAGTTCATTAGTGTGGTCATTGGTATTCAGGGGCTTTGTAATGACAAGGAAGTAACCTCACAATCCTTATCTGTGTCGAAGGTGTGAAAATGTGTGTAGAGTTTTACAAATCCCTGTGTGTAATGTTTTGCAAAAAGGGTGAAGCAGACGTTGTGTGTAATGTTGTGCAAATCTGTGGAGGTGTTTTGCTCATTGGAGTAGAATTTTGCAAATTGTCTGGACATTTTTATTTTAGTGTTAATTGAAAAAAACGGTAACAAACTTGAGCTTCCCGAACCTCAGTTATATCTAACTCCATTATATGGTTCAAAGTAATTGTTGGACAAACACGGGACAGTTCCTCCTACCTCCACACAATTCCTTCTCTCCTGAGGAGAAAACCACCTAATCATTGACCATCATTTAATTTGAGTTTGAGACCCTGGTGTGGGGTTGTTTGTTTCCCAATGGTTGGTTTTGAAATTCCACTGAGTTGCCATTCCATGAACTAATGTTTGACAAAGAGAGGAGTGAGGGTGGTAGGGAACAAGATAGGGGTAAACCTTTCTCTTCTTTTCCTCTGCACGTCCTTGAAATAAGGGCAAGTCCTGACCAGAGACCCCAAAGCAAACACACACACTGAAGTCACACAGAGGCTGTGTGTATACAGTTCAAATAAGGGATATTTCCTGTAATAACCACTTGTCACGGTGAGGAACACCATAGTGACTACAAAAAATATGAGTGTTTGATTGTATAGTCTGCACATGTGAACCTTATGTTAAAGCATAGGGCATATGTGTGTCAGTGCATGTGTTAATGTGAATGAGACATAGATGAGTGTGGGACAAAAAAACAAGGCAACCTTAGCCAAGATAAACATGCCTATGGCTGTGGTCTCCTGGCTGTATGTGTTTCTCTCTCCTTCTCTGGCCTCATCTCCTTATTTCCCCAGACAAACATTAAGCTTTACAGCCTCAAGCTAGCCGCCAACCACTTGGCTTCCAATCTTTCCAGATCCTCAAGACCCAATATTTCCAGTACCCCACCTCCCCAGCCTTTAAAACAGCTTTTCAGTAACCCAAACACTCACTTAGATTTACACTTAGATTCTTCCAAGATTCTTTCTGTAGATCCCTCGTAGCACTACGTACGAGCATTACGTAACAGGAAGCGGTAAGTTGGATCTCAGCCCTGTACTCTGCATCACCAGACACAGAGAGAATCCAGAAAGAAAAACAGTCATATCACGCACACAACCGCACTGCTTTTCCCTCCCCCTCTGTCAGGTCAGAGGAATGTCTAAGTCTTTACCCCACTACAGACCAGAGACAACCAAATGAGTGCAATAGTCACTCGTAGTGGCTCCGAAAGTACTCACTACCATGTTGGGCAAATAAACAGGCCAAAGATTAAATCTGTACTTTTTGAAAATGCATAATTTAAATAAATATACATATAATAAAATACTGCTTTGGCAGAGCTACATCTCATTTGTGTAAAGCAAACCATTACAGTTCTTAAGGGATTATCCAAGAGAATGAAACAGAGCAGATTCAATTCAAGTAAACTGTTTTAACTTGTCTATGAAAACTTGGCTCCTCATTGATGTGTAAATCTAAGCTCACTGCCAAAAACATTGGTTTCTTCATTTAACAAGAGAAACATTCAATAACAAAGCACAGTCCAAAATAACTTATCATAAATATGAATTTGAATTTATGTCTTCAGAATTCACAAATGTTACACATGTTACAGATATACTAATAGAAGCATTAGTGTTGCCTGCCCCTGACTTCTGTGTTAATGAAGGCGACTTACAAATAATTCATTTTCCACAGTCTGGGGCAACCAAGTGTAAAGGAGCAGTGACAACCTTCATATACTAGTAAGAATGAAGTCCCATATTGCATGATCAACTGCCAACATGGTGGCCGTTGCTTTGTAAATACACAAACTCATGAAAGGAAAATATGGCTCTGAGCTGTCACTTATCACCTCTCTGCTCTTTGGGTCATGTTGTAGGACAACCCTTGTGAGCTGAGATGTAGGACAACATCCCACATTGGAGTTCTCAAGTTTTAAACCATCCATAATAAAAGATGAAAGAGTAATTAAATAACCTTCATTTTGTGCCTTTAAAATACATTCAAAAACTACAATCGTCTTTTAAATTATAGCATTGCCTGCTGACAGTGAGTGTTTAAGACTTGGACATGGATTCGTAGGCAGTATAAGCCAGCAACAAACACAGTGTGGTCAAATGGTATTCAACAAAGCAAGAACACAATTTTGATAATAACAAAAAGGAAGATAGAATAGACAGCTAAAAAAGCAGCAGTCTTCTATTTTCCCATCTGTATGTATTGTGTTTAGGGTCTTCCTCATGGGATATAGTGGATGCCTGTATGCAGGCAAAATTACCTCTACGACGAGTCACACATTATCTTGGTCGCTAACTTGGACAGAACATCACACCAGTGTAGCTCCTAGGGTACACAATGACAAATGACATATTCCATGTATGGTAGTTTCTGTGCATCCGATCTTACAAATTAACTTTAACAACCTCCTAGCCACACTTTTAAGAGTGTGGTATTGAAGCACTACAGTCATGCGTATGAGGCCACCACCATGAGGACCTGCACTGCCATTGACACGCAAGGCACCTGGGCAACAACATACGCCAGAGAGCGTGTGGGCGCGGGCAGGGCGCACAGGTATGCCATACTGTGAACAAGACGACTTACAAAGAAAACTAGGAAGTGACAGCGCGCCACAGACAGAGATGGGCTAATTAGAGAGTAGACAGCACCCAGGAACAGGAAAGGGAGGATGTTCTCCATGTCGTTACGGTGAGCCCTGAAACAGAGAGAAGCAAACAGGGAGGTTGATCGATTTACAAAGAGGAAGTCCAGGATAAGGTTGTGCTGGACTGTAATATACAATTATCATGGTCTCTGTAAAACAGCTGTTTCTTATTAGAAATCTTACACGTGGATGGAATTTTCTCGATTAGGCAATCAAGACACAAAAAATCAGTGGTTTAGCAAAAGGCTGCTTTCCTCATCTTTTATATTATTCTTTCAGCATTTTTAAAACCCCGGGGTGAAATATATTTTGTGACTCAAATTAAAATATTAATTTAGGGGTTTCCTGTGAGTGACTTCTCCATCCTGTCAGCCAGGCAAACTCAGATAGCCTGTCTGAGACGGCAAAACTTCTCACTAAGGCATCTGCAGCCAGCTGCTGTCTCCTTATGCTAAGGCCATCAAGGAGTACAAGCAGTAATTCCTAATAAAGACCATGATTAACAAATAAGGTGCAAATCATTGACAATCATAAAGAATCAACAATAAAATGATCAATAATTGTGAATAATCTTCAGTTCCCAGAGAGGGCACAACAGTAATGTTTCACATATGAAACAATATTTCTCAAGCCTATATTCTTGCCTGTCATGAGGGAATTTCATGTATTTTGAGAGTTTGCAGGTCATTATTTAGTATGTTTCCATCAACACTAAATAGATACATCTGGAAAAGTGTAAAAAAAAAAGTAACTGGACATTTTTTGGCAGGGGCAGGAAAGACTAGAGTTTACTTGGGTTCAACTCTTGGGAACCCAAGTAAACTCTAGTCTTTCCTGCCCCTGCCAAAAAATGTCCAGTTACTTTTACATCAGCTGGACAGCTGTAAACTGTTTCCTCTCCAATTTGAAAGCACCTCCTGAGAAAAATATGTTTCTGAGGCCAACCCTAATGAGGTTTAAGAGGCGAACAATGTGACAGCAATGCTTTGGTTTAGGTTTAAGTTTTAGCCCTATGTGCTGCTTTAGATCAAAGTCTGATAAATGAAAAGCCTACGTGTAGCCTACATGTACTATTAAAAAAATGGCATGACTACATGTTTATGAGATCATTTGATTTAGCAAACTTTCAACCAACTGGTAAGCTATAGGAGAAACATGCTGAAAAAACATGTTGGTGATTGTCTGCATTCCCAACCCGGTTTCCTGCCGGGTCAAAAAAACGACACCTGAGGGGTGACAAAAAAGGGATGGAAAGTTTTCTTTGAAAAACATGTTTTACCCGACGTCGCGGATCATTTTCCGACAAGTTAAAACAAACACAGACAGTTACCCACAGCCCCCGGGCTTGCACTTTCAGTAATATGAAAATTAGGATATTCATATCACGAATACCAAAGTGTCGATTCCTTTGGGGTACGTGTTAGCGCATTATTAGTAAAAGTATCCATACCCACGAATACAAATGAGGGTCTTTTGGGGGAGGTCTAAAAGCATTGTTAACGTCCCAGTCCTTAGCCGGACAGACCAGTTCCACTCAATTCAGCATGAAGCAGGTGTATGTTTGATTTGATCTGTTTGGTATGATAGTTCTACATAGAAAAAGTGTAAGAGGAAAGACTATAGAACAGTTTGGGTCTCACCTTCTGCACCGCTCTACGTCAGGATCCTTTCTGAAGTGATCTAATCCTCCGTGCCTCAGTGCGTCCTCCGGATTCGCGAATGCCTTTAACGGGGATAAAACGTAGGCTACAAAGAGGACGGGGGAATTGCCTTGATATGATATTGATAACCGGTTGATTGCTAGCTATGTCATGACACCACTCACCTTTTTGCGCAGCCTCATTTGTCCAGTTATGACGGCAATGATGTACATCTTCAATACAAGGAGAACACCGTAAAAGACGAAGCATGAGAACACCGTGTTCAGCAACATGATTACTCCTATGTTTTCTCTTCCGAAGCAGGAAAAGTAGAATCCGAAATCCACGTCGGTTAAGTAAGTCAGCTTGTTAATTGGTAAATGAGACAAATTGGCTCTGGAGCTTTTTAACTTTGGCAAGGTTTGTTTGCCCTCCCTGAAGCATCTCTCTCTCCCTCTCTTCCTCTCTCTCTCAGTTGTTCCCTCTCTCTCTCTGTCTCACGCAAGTTAGTCCGCTGCGGAGGTGGAATTATAATAGTGCCCTGTCAGTGCTATCTCGAGCAAAAAAAAAGCCTCGGTTTATGTGGAGCGTGTATAATGTGTTTGTTCAGACGCGTCAAGCTGGAGATACAAATGTTGAAAGGAATTGGACCAGTGGCGGTTCTAGACTAATTTTACTGGGGGGAGGGGGGGGGGCAAAGGGGGTGCCAGTGTTTAATCAGAGGGGCACATTAAAAACGGAAACAAATTATATTTAAACATTAAATACTTTCATTTTGCTTTACATTAAAATCATACAAAATGCTCTGACTCTCCCTCTTCCAACTCCTCAACTCTCTCAATACCTTGATATGTTTCTCTAACTTTTTTTTATTAAAAAGACTGCAATGTCCCTTCTTTGGTTCATGATGACTACTAGAAGAAAAAACTGTGTAAAAAAAACTACAAAAAAACCCAACTACAAATACTAATTTTTTTGTCAGCTCAGGGGGGCCATGGACATTTTTACATGGGCACTGGCCCCGTAGGCCCCCGTGTAGAAACGCCCCTGAATTGGACCACTCGATTTTACCAAGCACATCAATATTTATTATTTTACACTTTGAACTTTTTATTAGTTAACCCAACTATAACTTTTTGCGTAATACTGATTCTTGAGGATCCTGCAAATAGTTTAAATCGTTACTGTGTGTAGAACAAGGCCGTAGCAATGGAGTCAACATTGGGCGGGACGTATGAATGTTATAATTTCGGACAGCGTGCGTGGTTGCCTGTCGTAGCGTAGCGCATTTATAATTTTATATCAATATTGTAATAAACCTAGAATGTAGCCAGATTATTTTAGGAAGGAGAATGCCTACAAAAGAAGCTGCACCACAGACTTTGGAAAAGGTTCAGTCTTTATTATGGGTACACAAGTACTTAAATTCATACGGCTACTACCAGTTATGCCGGATAAGGTGAGACTACTAAAGGCCCCAGCAAGCTTCGATATGCCACCCAACGAAGCGACTACCCCCAAGGCCCCGTTGAACTCTATGGAAGCAAATCGTGACCAAAATTTATTTCCAGAAATGCATTTTCATTTTAAGAATGTGGCTGCATTATTTGACTCATAAATGAAATTAGTAATCAATCATCCTATTTAGGGTTCCTCCGTCAGGAGGACCCTATTGTAATTGTTGGTATTATTATTATTCTTGTAATTAATCTCATGAACACATTGGTAAAAAGTTTTGAAATTTGGCATATTGATACAACATGCCACAACTACAGCCCAAACACAGACTGGCCCACATCAGACCATAGGGGGCGCCACAGGCAACGCCCAAGTGTCCACTTTTCAGAGTGGTTGCATTTCCACCCCATTGCTCCAATTCTTCTGAAACTTGGCGTGCATGTCTCATTTTTCATGAGGAACAAAAAAGCCTCAAGGACCCATAAGGTCCGCCGTGATGGATTTTCCTGTACAGTGATAATTTGGGAAAACATTCAAAATTCCTCTTCTCTTGAACCAAAGGTCTAATTGACTTGGAATTTGGTACATATATGTATCATTGACATATTAAAAAATACAATTGAATCAAGTACAAAATGGCTGAACGGGGTGTATTTATGTAAATGTACACATTAACTCAATATGTTTGTGTCACTAAATCAAATGTCATTTTCAATGATGATTTTTCAAACCTAATAGGCTTTAAGGTGACATCACTCTGACGTACCGTACACAATTTCACCTTGGTATGTCAAAATAGGACTGAATTACAGCTGTTTGAACTTGGACCAAATCTGACAATGCTCACCATTGGAGAAACAGCTTTTCTTTGTACAGTAACTGAACATGCCAACACTCAACACTGAGAATAGCTCAACAAGCTGGAACGGTAACCTGCAAAGTATAAGGTTGTAGGTTTGAATCCAGCCTCACTGAGTCTGTCTTAAATTTGAATATATGTGTAGTTAAACAGGATGACATCGTTCTGAAGTACCATGCGCAATTTCACCTTGATATGTCAAAAGATCATTGAATTACAGCTGTTTCAACTTTGGCCGAATCGAACAAGCCATGCGACAGGAGTTTTTTTTTTTTTTTACAGAAACTGACCAGAAGTTCTCAGCCTTCAGGGTAGCTCAATGGGTTGAAACATTGTCCTACAAAGCGCAGGGTCACAGGTTCGAATTCAGGCACAGTCTTTTGGCCTGTCATAATTTTGAGTACTTGTTTAGTTTAACAGGCAGACATCATTCTGAAATACCATGCGCAATTTCATGCAATTTAACCTTGAAATGTCAACCATTTCTTAAACTTTGTCCCAAAGCTGACAAAAAATGAATGCTCATAACACACAGTCAGAGCACAGCTAGATAATCAGCGTCAGCACCCTTGGGTACCCAGCATGCAGTGCGGCATGTCGAAAAACGCAAAGACTTGTGGAAAATAGTTTGGTTACAACAGCCTTGCAAGGGATTTCCGTTGTTGTGTTCGTTCAGTTAGCTGTTTGTAATGTTATCGTTAGTTAGTTAATATAATCTTGTTGGTCACCCTGATTGTGTATGTTGTGGAGTTTAATCGGACCAGAGAGTTGGCTACTAAACTGTCACAGGCTATTCTTGCAAGGAGGTGAATATGAATACTGCCCAAGCCCAGTTGCCCACATGACTTTTGTTAGTTGTGTATTGACTGAGAGTCTGGAATTGTTTTTGGCCAAACGTGAAGTCATTTTGCTCTCTTGTTGTCCTAATCTCGATCTTCTGCAGTGTACATGTTTATAATATTTTGCCATTTTGAGGAGGAACCTGCATTGCTGCTTGCAGCTATATTTGCATTTTAATTTTCTTCTTTAAGACTGCTCATTCTTTCCCTTAATTAAAATGAAAACGAAAAAGACATGAACTTTCTCCGCAGGGTGTCCGGGCTCTCCCTTAGAGATAGGGTGAGAAGCTCGATCATCCGGGAGGGGCTCAGAGTAGAACCGCTGCTCCTCCGCGTCGAGAGGAGCCAGCTGAGGTGGCTCGGGCATCTGATTAGGATGCCTCCTGGACGCCTCCCTGGTGAGGTGTTCCGGGCACGTCCCACTGGGAAGAGGCCCCGGGGAAGACCCAGGACACGCTGTCTCTCGGCTGGCCTGGGAACGCCTCGGGGTCCCCCAGGAAGAGCTGGTGGAAGTGGCCGGGGAGAGGGAAGTCTGGGCCTCCCTGCTTAGGTCGCTGCCCCCGCGACCCAATCCCCGGACAAGCGGTAGATGATGGATGGATGGATGGATGGATAATTCTGCACCATGGCTGAATTTCGGGATAGAGACTTCAGATACAGTAAAGTATATAGACCACTAAGGCCTATATAAAAGCATCCAAAAACAGCATGTCATGTCACCTTTAAGAACGTGGCTGCAAAATCGTGACCACAATTCAAATTCAAATGCATTTCTAGAAATGCATTTTCATTTTAAGAATGTGGCTGCATTATTTGACTCTAATAAAATTAGTAATCAATCATCCTATTTTCATTTGCATTTTCTTCCTCAAGACTGCACGTTAGGCCATAATAAAAAGAAAACAGAACGGACATTGCATTTTCATTTTCGTGTTCTGCCCATAGAGTTAATATAACTAGAGACAGCTACTTCTGTCTTCCAAGATGGCGTCCCCATTCATTTCTATGAAAGGTGCTCAGTGGCGCAGTGAGGCAAGCGAGAGCGCCAAATGGACCGCGCCATCTTTCCAGACCGACTTGTCCGGTCTTTGCGCAGAAGCTTGTTCCTACCTCTGAAACTCGTGCATGCTTGCAACTAGCTGTACACGTCATACTTTGCGACAACCAGTCGCGAGCTTGTGAGCTGGAGCTAAGGCATTGCAGAAAACTGTCAGAATGTGGTCCGATCAAGAAGCAGATACATGTGAACTTTACGAAAATGAATACTATTAGTACTGTAGTATTAGCTATACGTGCACTGCCTATACGTTGTTCTATTTGCTACGTGTTTTTTGTTTGACTGCTTAAGTATTGTGTCGGATTAAGAAACTGTAAACTTGAATATCTGGCTCCGTCGTTGTTCTATCTAGCTCGGACGGCAAAACAAGCTAAATTAAGCCTATGTTATAATGATGACGAGTGTTGCTTACTATTACGAGTTTATTGTTAATGCCATCGTTATGGTGTTACCTGACAAAGTTCTAACAATATAACGACCATAACAATAGGGTTTTCAGACATTCATCTTCATCTTTGCTCCAGAATAACATGTCAACAATCTATATTGACACCGTAACATGCCACAATATTATAACAAATTATATTAGGCTATAATTACGTTACGTCATGTCATGAGCATGACCATCATAGCGTTCCTTAGCCTATAACATGGTTAAATCTACTTTAAAATAACGGAAATCAACTCAACAAACAACCATCACGTATGTGTGCAACCATTTGTAAAACGTGCTACAATAAAGGCAGGCAACTGTAGATTATCAAGTCATTTCTCCATGTTCTTCTCATTCAGCTCAGGTAAATCAGAGATTTGCTGATGTTCCCTTTTGTGCTCGTCCCCTGTTTATATCCGCGATCACGTTTCCAGGCAACTTTTCTTGACGTAAGCAAATAAATGGGGTGCTGGTTTATATGGAGGATTATAGGGGCCAAAACTAAATAAATAAATACTTGGATAAATAAATAATTATATAACACAAAGCTTAAATAAATGACTAATTATATAATGTAATACCTAATTGATATACAAAATATATAAATTACAAATTAAATGAGACACATAAATGTTACATGTATTTGTGTGTACATATATATATATTTACATTTTAATGTGTTCACATTTATTTACTTATCCTTACATTTATTTATTTATCCTTACATTTATCCACGGTGTAACTTGCTGCAGCAGAATAAATCAGTCGTCCCATGTCACAAAGTCAGGGGGCGGGTTCAAGCCTCTGATTGGTGGTTCAACTTGACAGGCATACATTTCATACATTGGCAGCACCTTGTGCGTATTCAATGTATGAAATATTGAATTCTACAGTGGTCGTAATGTTGGCGGTAGCTGAAGAGATGGAGGTACCTGCCAATTCACTTATTTTTTACATCATATTGAGAGCTTCGCTGAAGTTTTGGCCCCTATAATCCTCCATAGGTTTACCCATTTCGGATTGGTTTCAAATTTAGCAAAAATCAGGAAAATTATATGAAAAAGCTAGTAGTATGAGCCAGGTTCGAGAATCGAAATAAATTTATTGGGGAGATAGTTTTAAATATGTTGACTGGAGTTAATAGAATAAAAACGACCGGACGAGTCGAGTAGCAAATCGGAAATGCAATACCACCTACATCCACCGGGGCCGTTGCTTCAAGCCGAGGGGCAAGGGGTGGGGGCTTGGTTCTGCCCGCAAAGAACTGCCCATAATTCGAAAACGAAAATGCATTCTGAGCGGCGCAGCAGAGTGACGTCAGTAGCCGGTCTTCTTCAGCTCCCTGCTGACCGAGCTACCCATCTTGTTCGGTAGGGGGCGGTGTGACGTTTGGCGACCCCCTATTCTAGTGACTAGTGGAAACATGGGGGAAACCGGAATTCTCCTCCCCCAAAAGTAGCTAGCGCTATGGCTGGATACTCCTCTCTAACTAAAAAACGTTCGAATTTCTTCCACAATCGACCGAATTGGCCAAACAAGGCATATGCATTTACCTTACAGTGTACATAATCTAGCTAGTTAGGGTTCCTCCGTCAGGACGTACATCCTGTCTTAATAGGCTGTTCGAAAACAACGGTTTTTAACCCTTGTGCTGCCTTCGGGTCACATGACCAAAAGGTTCATAATGAACCATCGTTGTGTTTACCCAATTTTACCCAATACAAAAGCAAATACAAATAATTTTCTTTTCACCTTCGCAATGTGGGGGGTCTGAGACAGCCCAATGGTTAAAAGAAAATGTTTCATTTTATTTTTGTATGCGGTAAAGTTGTTGCAAACGAAGGTGGGTCACAATGACTGATGGGTCAGAATGACCCGAGGAGAACACAAGGGTTAAGATACCTTACCCCGAAGAGAGCTGTCTCGTTAGACACCTGTCTAGTAAGACATCAAGGATTAAGACAGCTGTCTAAGTTTTCGAACAGAGCCCATGTGGGCTGTGTGTGGTCACAGAGAGCTTGACTGCATACTCTGCCGTCACAGACGTACAAATTAACGAGGTTGCCATAGTAAACCTCTCTTCAGTCCTGGAAAGGCTGGATGCTGTGGAGCCTCAAATGGCATTTCTGGAAATGCATTTGAATTTGAAATGTGTCACGATTTTGCAGCCACGTTCTTAAAATGAAAATGCATTTCTGGAAATGCATTTTCATTTAAAAATTTTACAGTTCAAATTGAATTTTGGTATCTATTTGCTGGGGCATATTTTGAAAATTAAATTTCAAATGTGTTTTTTGTTTTCATTTTAATTAAGGGAAAGAATGAGCAGTCTTAAAGAAAATTAAAATGCAAATAGGATGATTGATTACTAATTTCATTTATGAGTCAAATAATGCAGCCACATTCTTAAAATGAAAATGCATTTCTGGAAAAGAATTTTGGTCACGATTTGCTTCCATAGAGTTCAACGGGGCCTTGGGGGTAGTCGCTTTGTTGGGTGGCATATCGAAGCTTGCTGGGGCCTTTAGTAGTCTCACCTTATCCGGCATATCTGGTTGAATTTTGGTCACGATTTGCTTCCATAGAACTCGGGCAAGTCACACAACACTGCAAACCACCGCAACAAATAAGGTTCCACACAACCACCCCCGTAGGGCAGTGTTTCCCAAACTTTTTTTCTGGGGACCAATATTTTAAAAGTCACAAGCCTTCGCGACCCAAGCCAATAGAGATTATTCGTAAATCACAAAATAAAGGTGGATTTGACCATATTGAACAATAATGAGGATATTTTACTGTTATTTCAGAACTTGTACGCCTACTGCCATTGTTAGTAAGCTATCTCAGACTGAGTGATCACTTCTCTTTGAACAATTGAACCAGCAATGTTTAAAGAAGGTATCCAATAAGTGCCTAATTGGACATACAATGTCGGCTATAAAAAAACATATAGCCCATGTATTCTTATTTTCAACATTCAATTGAACCAGCAATATTGGAAAAAAATATGAAATAATTACTAAAAGATTACAAATTATACAAAACATGTTGTACCATTTCAACAATGATAATGGGATAGGTGGGCCTGTCTGCGTTTTTGTAGTGCGTTTCAGTCCGTGGTGCAGGAGGAGAGTGCAACAGGCGCAGCATTCTGTCTGTTTCTGTACTTGTCTTCATTTTTGTGAGCACAGAAAATCCCAATTCGCACATGTACATGGTAGTGAAAGGAATAAGGTATAATTAGAAATACTGGCCCTACTGAGGACAGCAGGGACGTGCACACGCTTTGGCTGAGGTTGCCTGGGCAACTGCCCGTTTGCCCTTCTCGAGTCAAAGTGCCCCTCCGAGGAAAATAAATAAATAATAGTGAATTTAAACAGCTGCAGAATTTCATGTAGACCTAGATTTTAAAAATTGCCACCCGAAACATGTCATAAAGTAGCCTTATTCACTTCCAATCGATAAGCCTATGGGCAACAAGAGTGGAAGTCACATGGGGGAGGCGGTTGGCGGTTGTTTCATTCTGTGTCGATAAAAAACTGTTTTGACGTTGTCAGAAAAGGTGAGTTTGAAGTTGTAGAAATGTATAACAAACGAACAATCACAATCAAGGTTATGAAATCAATTAAAATTGTCATAAATCCAGACTCAGTTTGCCACGTTTAGCCTAAATAATCAGACGGCTAGCTTGCCTACCAGACAAACAGCCCGCTATCACATGCTAATTTTTTGGTAGGAAAACTAAGCTACATGTCTGCTGATGGTTAGTTTATAACATTTTGTTTTAACAAGAAGAATAAATTACATGAATTATTATCATTAGTAGGCAGGATTTTTTTTTTCTTTTATTGCAGGGGGGGGGTGCTTTTTTTTCAGGCCAGAGCAACTGCCCTTCAAAATTCCTGTGCACGTCCCTGGAGGACAGGATATTCTGACGAAATGCTTATCCAGAATGATGATACGGTCACAGATCCATAGCGTCAGTGCGATCGCAGCTGAGCGGTAACAACTCGGTTTCTTCTGCAGGACTAAGCGTCAACTCAAGAAAAGCCTGAGGATTCTCAAATTCGAAGGGATTTTGCATCCACCTTTTATTATTCAGAAGGGCATAGCCTACCTCTCTGTTGGAAAATAGCGATCAAAGTTCTCAATAAGCGCAACGAGATGAGTTTTATTAAGCGCAGACGGCTGCTGGTCTTTCAAATAGGGGAAGTTCATTTTCGGCCTAAATCATATATATTTTACTTACTTTTCTACTTTAGCCTACTGTATTTATGTAGCAGGCCTATGTATGTTTGAATGAATGAATGAATGAATGAATGAACGATCAACGAAACAATATTAAACTCAAATAAAATGTGGGAATTAGGTTCAACTGAAACAAGGCATGTGGTGTATAATTGTATAAAATGTATGATGAAAACTTGCTAGCAACTTCGCCAAGCAAATACCAAGAAATAGGTTGCAGCAGCTCTTTTGACTACAGTTACAGAATCCGCGATGGAATTGAGCTTGAATAGCTTCGGTGACTTTTTATAGTACAAAATTACTGTCAATCAAAAAGAGATGTCTTTCGACAGACCCTCCAATAATCACGCGGAAGCCCTGCATCCAGGCAAGCGCACTCCTCCATTCACCCCCACCTGAGCGTCCAGGGCGGGACATAATCGCAGCATTTATCCAATGACCAATGATTATCCAATGATCCAATGATTATCCAATGATCCAATTCGAAGCACTGAAAAAAACTGTTCAAAGCAGCCCTATTGAAGTCCATAGAAGCTAAGCTTCAACAGGGAAATGCACTGTGGCGCTACGGGAATGTATGAGAAGGAAATCAGTCAGTCGACCTGCTAATATATGTAGCTGATTCAGAATGAACTCGTCTTCGATATGAACATGTTCTAAAGCATTTAAAATGTTAACACAACAGTAAATATTTGACCATTAATTAGTTTAAGAAATCGCCACTGGCAGAGATTCAGATCGTGACAAGGCAACCCCAAAAAAATCTCTTGCGACCCACCCGAGGGTTGCGACCCAGTCTTTGGGAAACACTGCCGTAGGGCACCGCACACACTCACGGCACTGCACTGCACTAGGCACACCAGACGCCCGCCAGGCTACACCTGAAGCCACCGTCCCTCGTTCACCCTCCCACCCCGGATCATAAACTGGTACTGCCGTTCGGTTAAAAATACACACACGCACACACACACCAAGGTAAAGGTTAAAAACTTAACTCGCCCGAATGACAAGACCCTCCTTCGGGGTCTGAGCTTGGGCACTGGCCGGTAGGGGGAGAGACAACAGCCACCGATCCAGCGCTCGTAGGTCCCCGCAAATGACATCAGCGGGAAACCTCTTGCTGAGAAGCAGCTGATGAACTTCTATTTCCCCGCCTTATCTATCAGTCACCCCACTAGCCTATCTTCATCACCGGCAGCTCAGCGTGCGAACGGCACCCACCATGTCTCCTTGAGTGCAGCTCGACATGAGCCACCTGTCGCTGTCATCGTCCTTTTATCCCTGTTCACTCGCCCATTATCCCATACCAGGTGTAGCTCATTAATTAACACCCCCAGCTCTTCCCTTAGATCCCTCCCCCCACAAGAGTCATGCCACAGTATTGCCCACACAACATCATTTCATCACAATATATTGGGGGGGACATTTTGACCAGATTATGATTACGGCCTTGGTGTAGAGCAACCCTCCTCTCTCCAATTGGTTTTTGAACTTTTTGGCCTGCATGTAGGCCTACTGTATACAAATCTAGCACAGTTGTTAAACAGGCAGGTGGTAAAATGCGTGAAAAAATCGAATCACTGCTGTGGTGTGATTTTTGCCTTGCAACCCCTCGCATAGGCGACACCATATGAACCAGTTCTAACCATCCCAGCTCCTAGCACCTTATGCTACAGTGGTTTGATTTACCAAGATTACCGTTTTTCATCATTAGGGAGACTGTGGACAGTTGCAACACTTTTTGCATTTATTTCTGTTACTCAGAGACTATTTAGACTGGACCAACCAAATTTGTATATATTAAACTTGCGTCTGTCTGCTAATTACTCATACCATTTAAAGATGATTACATATGACATATCGTTAATAATATTTATTTGAATGGAAGAAGCCAGATGTTGCAACTGACCCCAACCCAGGGGACAGTTGCAACACAAGTCAGGGACAGTTGCAACATGTTAAAAATACCTTAAATGTCACTAATTAACTTTAGATTTTTGTCTCAATGAGCATAGAATTCTGAAAACATTAACTTATTTACTTTAATATTAAAGTATTATTTATTTATACAATAATATTAGGCCCTATTGTATTTTATTTAGTAATATTGATCAAATAACAGTTATTGAGCTTTGTTTATGTGTAGAACATAGGCCTACATAGATTCAGGGTGCAGGTGTTACAGAAGCTATTCAATCTCTCCATATTTCAGTGTCAGACAGGAAGAATTGAACATTTGCAATCTGATGCTCGTTCCAAAATATTGACTTGTTCATGTTGAAAAATACTGTTGTGTGGTCTGTTTTGATATGGATGCTTAGCTTGGGGACGGTTGCAACAACTTGTTGCAACCGTCCCCAACCCTATCAGCCATGACAGAACATCATGTGCTGGCTAGACACACTGACCTTGACACATGCTAACCATCTCACTTAAAAGTCAACAAAACAATAATTCAAACTAAGTAAGTTTTGATTAATTCATACAAAAGGTCAAGACAGTATGACAAAAATACAGGTCATGAAAGTATTTACTTTCATACCTCCAAAACAAGTTTTGTTCAATGTGTTCAATGAATGCAGCAGCAGATGTTGAATATGTGTTCTGTCTTCTTGGTGGGGGGAGGGGTCTAACTGTGCATGTGCAATATGAGTGTCATCACTCATAAAGTAAAGAGACTTGTTGCAACTGTCCCTTGACGCGACTGTCCCCAGTCTCCCCTACTGTCAATAATAAATAATCAAATATAGATGCAAGCAACAATGCAGGTTCCTCCGCAAAATTGCAAAATATTATAAAAATGTACATTGTAGAAGGTCAAGAGTTGGACAACAAGAGAGCAAAACTACTTAATGTTTGGCCAACAACAATAGGCTGAATGGGGATTTGAACTAATGAGCATAACATTACAAGTCAGTCTCTCTACACACCAACTGTTGAAATGCTATGAATAGAAAAGGCAGAGTATTAGCTTTTTATACGTTATTGAAAGTCTTCTTGGGTTGATCTCTTTCCAGAATCTCAGTCAATGCACAACTAATAGTAGCCATGTGGGCAACAGGGCTGGACTGGGTAGAGCTCATGTTCAGCTACTTGTGAGAATAGCTCGTGATGGTAGATTAGCCGACTCTCTGGTCCGATTAAAATACACAACATGCACAATCAGGGTGACCAACAAGATTATATTAACTAACAAACGATAACATCTAACACAACAACTGAAATCCCTCGCAAGGCTGTTGTAACCAAACTATTTCCATGTTTTTGGACATGCCTACTGCATGCTGGGTACCCAAGGGTGCTGATGTTGATTATGTAGCTGTATATGTATTTAAAATTTAAGACAGACTCAAACTGTGTGGCTGGATCCGAACCTACGACCTTATACTTTGCAGGTCACCAGTCCAGCTAGTTGAGCTATTCTCGGTGTTGAATATTGTCATGTTCAGTTACTGTACAAAAAAGAAAGCTGTTTCTCCTGTGGTAAGCGTTGTTAGATTCAGCCAATGTTTAAACAGCTCTAATTCAATCATATTTTGACATACCAAGGTGAAATTGTTTATGGTACTTCAGAGAGATGTCTGATGATGAATTTACTTAATTCAAGCTAATTCGGTTGTAAATCTGACACTACCATATGTAGACTCCAAGAAGCTAGCTACTGTTGTAAACCTGGCTTGTGTTGCAGTGGTTTACACAGTCCTGCTTAACAGATGATCGGAGTGTTGTTATGGGCTCAAATAAACACTCATTACTATGTTTTACAACTGGAGGATTGCCCGGAACACTACAAACTGTTCTGTCCAAAAAAAATAATAATTGCCTCCGACTGGTTTTGAATCTTCAACCCTCCATTTATCGGCACAACATCTCAGCCAATTGAGCCATTGCCAGATCTGGACCTTTGCCATGTTCAGTCATCAACTGGATAATAAGATGTTTCTCCAATAGAAAGCATTGTCAGATTTGGTCCAAGCTCAAACATATCAAGGTGAGAATAGCTCGTGATACTAGATTAGCCGACTCTCTGATCCGATTAAAATACACAACATACACGATCAGGGTGACCAACAAGATTATATTAACTAACCAACAATAACATTACAAATATCTAACTGAACGAACACAACAACTGAAATCCCTTGCAAGGCTGTTGTAACCAAACTATTTTCCACAAGTCTTTGCGTTTTTGGACATGCCGCACTGCATGCTGGGTACCCAAGGGTGCTGACGCTGATTATCTAGCTGTGCTCTGACTGTGTGATATGAGTATTAGTTTGTTGTCAGCTTTGGGACAAAGGTTAAGAAACGGTTAACATTTCAAGGTTAAATTGCATGAAATTGTGCATGGTATTTCAGAATGATGTCTGCCAGTTTAACTAAACAAGTAATCAAAATTATTCCAGACCAAAAGACTGTGCTTGGATTCAAACCTGTGACCATATGCTTTGCAGTACAATGTTTCAACCCATTGAGCTAACAGCAAGGTTGAGAAATTCTGGTCAGTTTCTGTATCAAAACAGGAAGCCGTTTGTCCTGCAGCATGGATTGTTCGGTTCGGCCCAAGTTCAAACAGCTGTAATTCAATGATCTTTTGACATATCAAGGTGAAATTGCGCATGATAATTCAGAACGATGTCATCCTGTTTAACTGAACAGATATTCAAATTTAAGACGGGCTTAACGACTGTGGCTTGATTCGATCCTACGACCTTATGCTTTGCAGGTCATCGTCCTAGCCCAGTGAGCTAATCTCAATGTTGAGTGTTTTTATGTTCAGTTACTGTCTAAAAAAGTAAGCTGTTTCTCCTGTGGTAAGCGAAAGTTGAAACAGCTCTAATTCAATCATATTTTGACATACCAAGGTGAAATTGTGTACGGTACGTCAGAGTGATGTCACCTTAAAGCCTATTAGGTTTGAAAAACCATCATTGAAAATGACATTTGATTTAGTGACACAAACATATTGAGTTAATGTGGACATTTACATAAAAACACCCCTTTCAGCCATTTTGTACTTGATTCAATTGCCTTAAGTAACATTTTTCAATACGTCAATGATACATATATGTACCAAATTCCAAGTCAATTAGACCTTTGGTTCAAGAGAAGAGGAATTTTGAATGTTTTCCCAAATTATCACTGTACAGGAAAATCCATCACGGCAGACCTTATGGGTTCTTGAGGCTTTTTTGTTCCTCATGAAAAATGAGGCATGCACACCAAGTTTCAGAAGAATTGGAGCAATGGGGTGAAAATGCAACCACTCTGAAAAGTGGACATTTGGTCCTCCTGACGGAGGAACCCTAATAATAATGTTACCAACAATTACAATAGGGTCTTCCTGACGGAGGAACCCTAATAAAACTAATAAAAACAATAGATTTCCTCCTACCGGAGAAATCCTAATAATATCAGACCAAACATGCATTACTTTTACATCAACTGGACATGCTAAGTAAACTGCTTCCTCTCCAATCTGAAAGCAACTC
The DNA here is from genome assembly GCF_054491055.1 of Hypomesus nipponensis. NCBI lineage: Eukaryota > Metazoa > Chordata > Actinopteri > Osmeriformes > Osmeridae > Hypomesus > Hypomesus nipponensis. The sequence continues at coordinate 3,577,718 of NC_140382.1, read as the reverse complement.
CTGAGAAAATATTTTTCTGAGACCAGCCCTGATAAGGCTTAGGAGTCGAACAATAGAACCAAAATGCTTTGATTTAGGTCTAAGTTTTAGCCCCATGTGCTGCTTTAGATCAAAGTCTGATAAATGAATAGCCTACATGTACATGTAACATTTTAAAAACGGCATGATTACATGTTTTTGAGATCATTAAATTGAACAAAACTTCAATCAACTGGTAAGCTGTAGGAGAAACATGCTGTAGCTAAAAAATAAAAAAATAAACATGTTTGTGATTGCCTGCATTCCCAACTGAAGGTTTCCTTCCCCTGAGAGGTAACCAAAAAGGGATGGAAAGTTTTCTTAAAGTTCTCTTCATTATATGAGACGTTTGGTCTTCTCCTTTCATAGACAGACGGTGTCAGACATTCTTCATTTCAGCCAAAAGTATTCTTGGTCTCAGTGTCTGGTTTGACTAGAATACACAGTGAGGTGGGGAGATTTTCTCATCACCCTCATGTCAAAGAACCGAACAGGCATTTCTCACATAAGTGACACTAGACATCAGACATTTGTCCTCAGACAGTAACAGAATACATTTATACAATCTGTGTTGATGTATGAAGTCTATTTATTTATTACAGTTCATGGTTTGACTTGATATTTGAATTGCAATTCTGACATTTCTACATCCATTCTTCCAGCTCAGATTGGGTTTAGTGGGTTATCTAGATATTACTTTACACCTCTCTTTTGAAATGCTCAGAGTCCGTTCCAACACCGCCCTCCTCTGAAAAATAAACAAGCACAGACACCTCAGAAAAATAATCAACCATAACCAAATAACCAATCCATAAATCTAGTCAACTCTCTTGCACACACCCTCACAACACACACACACATATTTAACCAGTTGTTTTTTTTGTTCAAATAATGAAACAAACAGAAAACATTTGTACATGGTTCCAGTTTCTTCTGTTTTCATCCATTTGTTTCTGTATGGGGTCAGATGGCATTGTGTCCTTGGGCAAGGCACTTCACCCTACTTGCCTCAGGGGGAATGTCCTTACTGTAAGTCGCTCTGGATAAGAGTGTCTGCTAAATGACTAATTGTAAATGTATGGGGTTTTTCATCTTTGTAGGCTTAGTGAGTTGTGCATAGATCTGGTTCAGCACACATCAGTCCCCAGCCCTTGCCTGCCATTCCATGGTGAGGGAGCTACTGGTGCTGACGTCATTGCAGCAGTCTTCAGCATTCGAGAATGAGGACATATAGTGGAGACCCGTAGCCCGATAGTACCCTCCCCGGGCTGCTTCAGGCAGTGTAGTAAGCTCCATCGCCCTGCAGGTCAAATGTCGCTCTGACACACTCCACATGTCTATCAGCTGGGAACACATGGTACAGCCCATTGTGCATGAGCCCAGGTAGACACGTGATTGCTCATTGACACAGAAACAAAGGCGTAATTACAAACTAAATGCTGTATTTGTCTTGTCCTAGACAGACACATGTCACGGGTTACTCACTGTCACTCACACACACAGAGATGTGTCACACAGAAAATGAAGGAGACAGACAATGAAAACACACAACACCCAAATTACCAAATAAAATTTCCCCAAATTGACGTAGGCTAGTGATGAAGTAGGTGAGTGTTTTTGTGTGTGTGTAAGCATTGATGTACTTGTGAGTGTCTTCTTCCGGGAATGTGTTTCTGCATGCTTCTCCCCCGTCAAAACTCTTGCCTAGGGCCCTAGGGGGTGGAACACAGGAGAGTAGAGATGAGAGAAAATGTTTACTGTGTTTGCCAGGTTTCTCGTTTTCTTCTCCTGGTTAACCACACCCAGACAGTTGTGTTGCTTCCAGTCCGGCTCTAGGACACCACAGTGGGTACAGAGAATTCAAAGGTCACAGGGTCATAGAGTTGTTCCCATGACGCACTGTATCAGAGTAAACCATGTAAATATTTAGCTAATTCCACAAAAGGTTGCCAAAAGATCTAGCCTGGCCCACAGAAAGAATACTGGAGTGTGTATATTTGAGCTTTTAGTGTGTTTTTGTCAGTTGTGGAACCATGTTCTTCCTTACAAGAGGTTATTGTTCTTGTCATCCAGAGCCCTGCTCTCTGACACAGTGAAGGGATTACATATCATAACTTCCTAATACTAATATACATGATCAACTACTTCAAAACAGACAGAAACTGGCAGAGTTATTTTCACCAGCCAAATATTCCACTGATAAGTAATCTTGATGTAGCTGTAGTAGTCATCCCATTTAGTATGCCCTTTAGTACCCTATTGCCATTCCTCATTGTGTGCCACTGTAACTTCCTCTTACAAAGACGGAGACTGCACAACAAAGCTCCATGTAACCTGTCTAATGAGTGATTACAGTAATGGGTGATTATTCCGGCTCACAAGAGCAGATCTGAACACGTCTTTCAGCCGAACTGTGACCTTTCCGCTTAAATAATGACATAATTCCTCTCAGTCACAGTCACATGCAAAGCATGTCTCGGTGTCTACAAAGAACTGAACAGCCAATGATGCCAGCTTAAGTGAGAAAAAGTGGGCTGCTGCTAAGTGTCTGGCTGCCAAGGTGCCACACCCCAGCTCATAGACAACACCAAATATGGGCAGATCTGGCAGCTGTGAAGACGCTTTTTCTACCTCTCTATTTTCCTTTTTTTCCAGCATAGCCCATTATTTAACCTGAGCCTACATCCTTGATCAGGCATATGAAAGCTTTGATAAACTTGTATCTGCTTTTTTCTTGTTTCTCATCTACAACATTAAAACCGTTACCATGATTCATCTCCTGACAAAACATTTTTATCACAAGCAATAATATCAGAACCAAACATGCATGCATCTATTATGTGATAGTTGTGAAGCAGTCCTAACAGAGAATCTGACAGCTTCATTAACAAGTTCAGTGTCATACCATGTCAAGTCACTAGGACAGTGAAACACACTAATGTTTGGAAACAGTAAACCGATGCAGCAGCAGCATGTCTGTGTTTGGGTGTGTGTGAGATGGAGGCTAGATTCACCCAGGAACACCATGAGCTAGTGTTAGCACACCCACCTAACTTGTAAACAATTTCACTGCTTCTGTCTTGAGGAAGATTGGTGAGAGCCAGATGGCTTTTTCTGTCATCCCTATATCCTTTTTTTCTATACCTTTCTTGATTTACCATCCTCTGTCCGGCTGTATCTGTGCTGGCTAGACACAACCAGGCACGGGACTGGGACTATAAATGACATCATAGCTGCCCACTTGCAGTGTCTTCCTCAGTCACTGACACCCCTAAACAAATAGCCACAAACATTCTTCTGACATACACACCAGAACAAGCTGATGGATAACTAACACAAAAAAACATAAGGATGGCTCTGATTATATAATTATTTCCCAGCATGCAGCAGGGGTCAGTACTCTAAAAGCTTAATCAATGAGGAGTTACTGATCCTCAGAATTACTTATTGATCTGGTGATTATTCACACTGGCAGAAACATCCTATCAAAGAGTCTCATAAATCCAGACAAACAGCGATAGGGCAATTATGTGATTCGTACACACATAACACTTGTTTCGTACACACAACAAATGCAAATGGAAGAAAAAAAAAAAACAGGCATTTATTAGTTGTTTCCTTAGTTATGAGTACATCAGTTTCACAGATAGACATCAGAGAACACTGCATGCCTCAGACCCAGTACTCTATAACTGTTAGCATCAAAGTGACTCTGACCAGCAAGAATCATGAAGATTCACACACAGAAATACAATTAAAAAATGTGTTGCATGAATACTTCCCAAATTCGATATGCTCTAATCAGGGGTGGCGCCAGATTGTTTTTAATGCAGGTGTAGAGTGGGTGCTAGATCACTGACAGGGGTAGCTGTGCAATTATATATATTATATATAAATACTATTAATAAATGAGCAATATTTTGGGGGGTTTTATCGTGGTGCTTTGGTCTTTCTTGGGGGTACTGAAGCACCTGCTGGCCCCTCCCTAGCGCCGCCCATGGATCTAATGTTCACTTGGACTCAACTCTCACACACATACACATGGGTGTGTGCCATTGTGTAGAAAACAAACCCAAACATAACATACAAATGCACTAGTTTTGGATGTAACAATAATGAAGACATATATCACTGACAGTTAAAATGTTACTGTTTCACTGCAGTAGGTACCACAACGCTGATAAAACCATTAAAACAGCTTTACTCCTTCTCAAGCTTTGAAAACATATTATGCAGCATTCGTCATTGCACTTGAGAAAACATACGAATGTTACATTTTCAACAATACAGATATTCATAATCAGAAAATAAGAAATTAAAGTAACAAGAATAATTTCTTTAAAAAGAGACACATTTGCGTCCTCTTCTTAAACTGAGTTATAACTCAATTGAACAATATCTTTATCAATTCCACAAGCATTGTGGTATAATTGTTTTATTTAATAGTGTAATCCACTGTATTTTGTACACAACAAAAGGATGGGTCACTTCAATAGTCTCCAAATTTGACAGCAATAAATTGCAGACAAGTGATCCTAAAACAGGAAGATTATCTTTAAATGTACACTTGGATATCATTATGGGTACATTTGTCAGCTAACGTAGCCAGAAATGTTTCTGAGGTCAACTCTGTTGTAAAGACTGGTTGAAACACATTCTGTCAACTCACCCTTTCATGGTAATCTAGAATACTGAGACTCATGTGTCTCACAAGGGCTGAAGGGAAGAATACAAATGTAATCACTCTGCCTGGCAATTCCATGTTCATGTTCCTACTAGTCCTCGTCCTCAAAGTCGTTTGATTGTTTATTGATTCTAAGAACATCAAACCGATTTCAACGAGTGCCATCCAATCCAATTGTGCATATGCATATATCCATAATTGGATGGGATTGAAGGGTATGTTAACATAAATTGTGAGGGTGGAATTGTCTTCTATTCTCTTGCAGAAGAGAAACCCCAATGGACGGTGCAGGCTAGTGAGTCATCTGTGATCAAGGTGCATTGTAGGTTATGTAGTCTTCTGAGATGGCAAGGCTACATCTACCAATCTCCTGTCTCTCTAAACATTAAATAAATCACTTATAGAATACTTTTATATACATGTAAACTTATACTAAGGATCACATTAAAACGATCCATTTATTCAGTATTCAATAATTTAACTCTTTAAAACAGACCTGGTAATCCAGGTCCTGAGTGACTCAAGCCCTGCAAACTCTGCACAAATCATAATAAGTAAATACTTATAACCAGTTCATATATATGTACAACGATCAATTCACTATGGTTGTCTCAGCAACAAAAAGGAAAAAGTGCTAAAATGGTGCAGAGTGCTGCTGACGTTACAGAGTTACTTCAGCTGTGAGTTATTTATGTGTCGTCAAGCAGCAGTTAACACATGTCCCTCTCATCCCCCAACCTGGTCCAGGAGACTGATATCTCCACTCCCAGATTTGGTGACATTCACCATAAAATAGAGTCAGAACCTGGTAGCATTCAGATTGTGACAGAAAACCTGGAGTATTCCAAACCAGGTAGATATTCGGAACCTGGTAGTGGAGGCTACAGGGGTTGTGACATCAGTCAATCTGGTCAGGTGCCAGCAAGACCAGGTAAGCTTAACAATTCACACACACTAGCTAGCAAATACAGTGGCCATTTTAACACACCACAGCTACCCACAATGCCCCACAGAGGAGGAATGACATGTTCTTGGTTTCCATTTAAACATCTTAAGATTGGTTCAATAGATATTACACTCCACTACAGTTATGATAGGAAGTAATCGAGTACTACTATGTCTTTCGCAGGGGGCGATAAAGAGAAGCTACATTTTAAACATGGCGCTCCAAAAAAGGCTTCTTCTTTCATGCACATTCGTCCAAGGTTCCTGTGAAAGAAGGAGTGAGGAGGGAGCCAGACAACCTGGAGGAGAGGGAGAAAGTTGAAGAAAAAAAAGGTTGAGAAAATCTAGTCAAGGATAATTAATCAAGAACAAATGGACAGCCCCACCGCTGACTGAAACCAGAGGTTCATTGCAGACAGTGATTTTCAGATTTACAAGCTCTTTATGAGTAAATATGTTGATTTCCACACACACCCTCTGGTGCACTAAAGGAATGTAGTGAGGAGAGAGATCATGTTCAGCTTGTTAAAGACCAGTACCAGTCAAGTACAGGAGCCTGGTATGGTTCTGGGAAGGTATTTGTGAGAGCCCGAAATGTTTATCCATTCCACACCCCCTACAAAAAGAACTGGCTTCTCTATGTGTGCTAATGTCTGTAATGCGTGACTGTGAGCGTGCTTGTGTGTGTGAATGTGTGTGAGCATGCAAATGTGTGTGTGTGTGACTGTGTATGTTTGTGTTCAAGTGTTTGTTTGAGTACGTTTGGAAACAAGGATGTTGAAGTGCTCCAACATGTGTATGTGAGTCAGATGTGTAATCCGAGTGTTTGTAAACACGTGTATGTGTGTGGGCACAATGAGTTACCTCTCTCATAGCGCCCTGGTCTCAGCCTCAATCTTCCTCTCCCCATACAAGTTCTCTGTGTTGGCCGGGGCCATGGTCTGTCTCACTGCTATCTCTGGCCCTCCACCGTAGATCCCCAGGAGGTACAGCCAGGTCTCCTCTGAGATCTGGCCATAATCGGCCCCTATAAGAGAGAGGGGGGGTACCCCACAGGATGGGACGGACCCACAGTAAGAGACACCATAAGAGACAGACAGAGTCTGAGACAGAGCAAATGTGCACCAACATATAATAATATGTGCCAAAACTTTGTTACTTGCCTTGTTTGAGCTGAATGTGTCCTCCTTTCATCACACCAATCTTACTGTTGTCAATCGGCCCTGGAGGCTCTTAAAAACAACACAAATACAATCAAGTCACATCCAAACAAAGTGTACAAGTGGATAGACGGCTGCAGGGTGTGGAGAGGTAGTAACTGTTTCGGGTGCTGTCTGCCCTCACCATTGTCTTTGCCCTTGACAAAGCTCTCCCACTCCCGGAACCACTGCATGCTGATGCACAGGATGACGGTAGGTGCTTCCTCTGCCTGGAACTCCTTGTTTAGCTGCATGCACGCGCACACACACCAATGACACAGTAGTTCATACTGTACACACACACAAACAAAAAGGTGTGGCACACACCCAAATAAACACACAATCCTCTGGCTTACCTTGATAAAGGTGTCAATCTCCACCTTCCTGCGCTTGGCCAGGGCTTCAATCTCAACTTGGCAGATCGCACACACGTACAGGTGGTTCACTGCTGGACCTCCTCCAAAACTGGGGATACAGAGAAACCAATACATTACTATTTATTCATTTTGGAAACGCTTGAGTAAAAAATACAAATAGAAAGAACAGCAGAAAATCAAGCATCAGAAGTGCATAAGTTCTAACCGTATTTTCGGCTCAGGAATAAAGGGACAGTGAGAGATGGACAGAATGTTACAGACAGAACCAAACCAACTGACAGCTGACCTGTTGTAGAGGTACTCCCAGACGTTCTGGGGTAGGATCACCACCAGGTCATCTATGTAGTGGTACTTTGTAGGAGGAATCCCTGGACACAACACACACAAGGTTCTCATGATGTGACCTTATATAAATCAAGGTTGTCAGTCACTCCGACCTTGACTTTACTGAAAACGGTCAGAAGTCAGCATGACATGGTTTGCTGTTGGGAGGCTTTACACATGTTTGCATGTTTGTGAGACCCCGTTGGAGGCTAGATTGGTTCCTCACCTCCATGCTGACAGAGGAAGGTGTAGTTGCCAATGGGGCCAGGCTCTGTGAAAGTGTTGAACTTGTTCAGCCATTCTCTGGAGATGTAAAACTGTAACAGGCTGGGTTCCTTCATGTTGGCCAGAGCCACCACTTTCTGACGCTCTCGCACAGAGTCCTCATTGCTCTTCCTGTACCAACACATGGGCAAATGTATGGGTACATACACAGTCATGTAATCTGAAAAATTATATATACTACGATTGATAAATTAAAAACTTGATTTAATCATTCCATAGACCAGCTTTAACTTGTGTTATCTTCCATTTCAGCTGTTATGTAACAGTTGTGTTTGTATGTTAGGTCTGATGTTTGACCTGTAGAATAAGACATATGCTTCAGCGTTCTGCACCACCATCTCATGGACCTCGGTCACGTACTGGTCATCAAACTCATACCACTGGCCGTTAATCACATTCTGACAGTAGGCTATGTAGTGGCCACCTGGAAAGACAGAGGGTTGAAAGAGAGAGGGTGAAAGATTAGAGGAAGGTAGAGAGAAAGCCTCAACAATGGGGAGATAAATCACACAGGAGAAGAAAGGCATGGAAGAGATGAAATACGAGAGATTAAGAGTAAGAAACAAATGGCTGCTTTTAACGGTAAGCACAGTCCTACAGACAAATTAAGCTCATGCAGTTCTTGTTATGTAGAGAATGAAAACTGACTTCCTGCAGTTCCATGGTGACAGATAACGGACAGCAGGTCATAGGTGGTGATCTGGGAGGGGCTCTCCTTGGCCAGGAAAGGTCGGAGGTCAAGGCCCTCCAAGGGGAAAGAGACGTGGCTGTTGATTTTGAAGGAGTACATGACCTCGTGGCGAAAGCGCTTCAGGTGAATGCATAGAATCTGTGTCAGGACATACACACGCACGCACGCACTGATGAAACAGGATATGACTCATCTTCAAATGCTTAATTATCACTCACCACACTTTCACCAACAGGGTTTAAAACAGGATGTCAGAGTGTGGTGAAGTCCACACATGACCAAGGCTGGCAGAAGAAATGTTTACCTCTGGTAGACGAAGCACTTTGCAATATTTAACACCATTTCTCAACCTGCCGGAAATAAGCGGAAAGGCGTGTGCTGATCTTCCTTTGATGATAAAGTTATCGCAATACTAGAATTCTGAGTAAATATTTCACAACTTGAGAAAAACGTTTTTTTAAAGCTCACTTTTTACATCTTTCACAGCTGTACATGTTGTCCCCTGTAAAACAATGACATAGGGATATGAGTTTTGTAGAAAAGGTTTGACACACTGAACTCCAGAGTTATACAGCCACTTCAGTTAAAGCTGGTGTAGGCAACGCTGTTGAGAAGCACCTTTTGTCATATTTGCCAAAATAAAATTCACATCTTGATAGCAGCCAATACATCTAAAGGTTTGACGGTAATATGAAATCTATCTGACATCTGTGGGCTTTGCAACACTGTAATACCCATGACAAATCATTAAGTCTCTCTCTTGGAAGTCGCTTTGGATAAAAGCGTCTGCTAAATGAATGCATGTAAATGTAATGCAAGACCATTCTGAGACTAATGACTGGACGGGCTACCTGTCTGTCTACCTGCGTGCAGTCTGCCCCTGCACTCATTGTGCGTTACTGTAGTTTTCAACCAGGCTAAGCAAGAATGGTGGAGAAAGAGCAGGCAATAAATTCAGTTCCAGATTTCAGTTAAAAGTAGTGTGTACTAACGTTAGCCATGGTTATGTTCATTATGATAGTGTTGTGCGTGTTCTTACATGTGAATGATACATGGGGTAATTTGTGAAAAAAACGGTGCTGTTCTCTCTCGTGGACTAACTTGACTGGTCTTCTGGCAGTTCTGCAGTCAGGCAGCACGTTCCTGTGTTTTGTGGGAATGTCTTTGAAGGGAGGGGGTGGGATTTTATGGTTTGAATAATTTGGAATAGAAGCTAAAATAGCTAGCTTTGTAAAACTTGCCTACACCACCTTTAACATTGAGATGATTGGGGTAGAAACTTTGAACTAAATGAGTGAGTGCTCACTGAAATCTTCAAAAGCATGTAACTGATGTGTTTAGAGCAGAGTCTGTATGGATAAAGCATGAGTAGGTATATTTCTTCATCTGTTTCTTTTTCTTTTTCCTACCTTTGAGTTCATCAGCGGCAAAGAAGGCAGCGAGACAGTCTTCCAGGGTTACCATGGGACCCCAGAACCAGCTGGGGATGCAGGAAACAACAAATCTGCAGGAGGGGAAAGAGAAAAGGGGAGAGGAACAAGTCAAGGACCACACAAATCAAGTCAGGGTGTAACAATTTTTGTTTTTACATTTCTTTTTTTAACTCACGCTGCATTCTTTTAGCATGCCTCTTATGAAAGCATACACTCAAGTCCCCCAAAAGTCATCAACTACTCTTACCTCAGCCCCTCAAACACTGCCCACTATATACTAACCTCCTCCAAGTCCTTCCTGACCCTGCTCTGTAACCTCTGACCCCTGACCCCTGACCTCCGTATGGAGTCCATGATGTAGGAGATCCAGCCCTGGGAGCCATAAGTGTCTGGACAGATGCCGGTCTTGGCGGGTAGGTTCTGGTGGATGGAGGAGTGGAGCTTTGCCAGATCCTCCTTTCCTGGGATAGGAAGTGACAGGTCCTGGAAGGTCTCCACTGTTGTAGATACCTAACGGAGGGATAATCAAATTGTTGAGTTATTATGAGAACAAGTAGTACTTTATCATTCTTATCTTATATCATATTATTCAGCATCATCTTCTTGGTCTTATTGATTGTATTGATTCACATTGATTATACAGGGACAGTTGTAGAGGACAGGCCACTCAGCTGCAAGAGACCATCAATGGGCAGTCAGGGGCCAGTGCCTAGGTTTCTAAGTATGTTGGCCCTGTGGCTGAAGGAGGCCTTCTGATAGGTTGAGCCTGACTGATATATGATAACCGTCTTGTCTGTGATTAAAACCATGCCTTGTAGGCTAATACCTGTTGGTTGTATTTCTTCTGTTATCATTTCAGGGCTGTACACTAACCTTTCCCACTGGTGGCACTTGCACTACTAACTTTTTCAGTTACTGGCGCAAAACATAATTTAGTTCAAATTATTTATAGTAAGCCGCTCTGGATAATAATGAACAATAATGAACCTGTATTGCATACAGATGTGCTTTAATGTACTTTAAAGGTCCCATGGAATGAAAAAGTCACTTTATGAAGTTATTTAACATTAACAGCTCATTGGCCCACCAATGAGAAAATGAGCTACGACCGTGCGAGCACAATATTGTTTTTTCCTTGAGAGACATCATGGCTTGCAATGGCAATTAGCCCCGCCTCTCTCCTCCTCATAGCATTTAAAGCTACAGACAAAAAAATGGCACATCCTAAGGAAAGCTCATTGTGGGACTGCTCGTAGTGGCTGTAATTCTGCACCAAAGCTGTATTTTGGGAATGAGACAATTGAGTATTAGGGGACCACTAAGGCCTATATAAAAGCATCCAAAAACAGCATGCCATATTACTTGCCATCTTTTAAACCACATACCTTTTTCTTTCTTTAACATTGATTGGGATAGATTTAATGCAATAGAAAATACAGTAGGCCTGCATCATGAAGTGCAACATTTATTTATTTTAGATTTCAACATGCTATGGTTGGGGCGCAGATGGGCAGATTCCTGACCTCTTAAGGAAAAATAACACAGAAATTAGGGTGACCAGATTTTGAGTTTCTGAAAAAGGGGACACCTCGTCGTGTCGACGTTGTTACAAATTTGGACAGTCCTGCAATTGAAGGCCCACAGAATTTACAGTAGGCTACACACAGTACGTTCCTCCATCTTGGTACCTTAACTATTGCCGCCGCTGTCAGTATTTCCATGGCAATACCACTTTTTGAAGTATTGCCAAATTTTCCTGGCAATACCACTTTTTTGCAGACCTTAAGAGGTTTATTTAATTTAGAAGACTTAAGTAAACTGTAATGATAACCTATGACCACTGGTATTCTTCGAGCCACTGGTGTCGAAATTCATATGTCTGTATCCGTATCATCATATCAACTCACATGCTCCGTACATGGCGAATTGTCCGCTTCCGTTTTAACACGTCAAATTGAGTAGCCTATATACGATTGCTGCGTGCGTCTTGACGAGGTTGATTTTCTTTTTAAATCAACGTTAGGCTACACCATTCCGGGAGGGGGGCGCGGGGCTAAAGCCAACTTGATATGTTGAATGCACAGAGCACGTTTTAAAACATATTATTAAAATACACATTACTGTGTTAACAAATTCTCATAAATCATAGCATATTGCATAAAACATATCAGTGATACATTTGCGACCCATTAAAAATGACGGTCACAATGGCATTTCAAAAGGTCGCAAATGCGACCATTTCGGTCGCAAATGCGACCATTTCGGTCGCAGTGTAGTGCCCTGCATTTCCATGTAAAAACTGTGCCCTCTGACCTTTATGCAGACCATATGCATGTCGGATCTTTTCATTATTCTTAAGTCATAATTATACTCTGCTGTTACTCTCTCCACTCAGATGACTGATAAATGCATATAAACTCTAGATAGAAGCCAGCCATAAATTCTATTTTGGTACAAATCCATACGGGTCTGTAGGACATCCCATCAGAGACAAGTTTGTTCAGAACTTCTGCATGCAGCCCAACAGAATTACTTTCATATGGCACGAAAATGAAGAGAATATTATCTGCCGCATCCAACCAGCGCATTTGCAAACCATGGCTCTGTGAAAAGTTTAGTGGCAAATACATTGTTCAATCCCTGTATGTGACTACACTCCAACCATTAACCTTTTTTTATTTTCTTCTTTTCCTTGGGTCAAAGAAACGCGATGTGTTTCTAGACATAATTCAGGCATTTTGTAGCATTTGATAAGCCTTGCATTTTCAAGCTATTACATATCTCATTACTGTTTGTGTACAACAGGGGCACTAGTTCAGGTGTGAACGGGTATTGCGAGGTTCCCATGCGAGTAGTGCCCCCTGGTGTACAGCACAGCTCACCCTGTCACAGGTGAGACACTGGACCAGACTGAGGATGGAGCCGTCAAAGATGTCAGAGATGACACTGCGGTAACGAGACTGCTTCTTCTTCTTAGCCCCCAGCAGGAGCTGAGCTGGAGAAGGGAGAGAGGGGAAGAAGGAGATAGACAAACAAGTGAATAACTAGTTTGCTAAAGTCTTTTTTTGTACTTAAATGTGTAGTTGGACGCAGAAAAGCATTGCTTATATCTGGAGAGGAAAGAGAAGAGACAGTACCTTTCTTTAAGGAGTAGGCTGGGGGGGTGGAGCGGAGGGGGCTGGATCGTGGGGGGCTGGAGGAAAGTTTGGGATGGTGCTCCTGAACAGAGCAAACAGGGCTGCAGGGGCGAGAATGGGCGCGGGACATTGATGCTTCATTGTCTGGCTCTGCGGAGGGGGCAATGTTGTCAACAAAAAGGAAGGGGGTGGGGTTATATGTATATGAGATGCAAGTACCTGTCACACCGGATAAATGATGTAATCCACTACATAAAACCACAAGTTCAAGAAACAATGCATGCAACTCACAAACTTGAGACACACTCTAGAAAACCACCACACTCCCATTAGAAGCTCATACCTGGAATACTGTTACTCTGTCCTTCTCCTTGTATCTCAGCCTGAGTTGGTTCCAGACTTGGGGCCTGGTTCCGGGGGCTGGGGGGGGTCACCCCCGCTTCCTCCTCTTCCTCCTCCTCCTCCTCCTTGTCCCCCCTTTCAGAAGTCCCGTCCTCTGCTGCTGTGTCAACGTCTGCGTCCTCGTCCATCTCCTGAGACCCCCCGTGGAGTGGTGAGCCGGACACCCTCCTCTCCTTTAGCCTCTCCTTCTCCGAGATTACCCCGGCTGGCCCCCCGCCACCCCCCACCCCAGGCCCCCCAGGCCTTGGTCCAACACCCTCGTCCTGGATGAGCAGCTCTGCGTCCCCCAGCCCCCCGCCCTCTCCCCGGTCGCTGCTGGAGCCTGAGTCGCAGGACAGGAACTCGTCCTCTGAGGGGGAGCGGTCACCATTCCGGTGTTCGTCCACGTCACCCCCCTCACCCAAGGCCATCCCCCCTCCCACCCCCCCATCCTCAATTAGAGGCTCCTTAAGCTCTTCGTGCAACTGGTCCATCAGACAGCGAAGGAATTCTTGGGTGTCCTGCAGAGAAACAAAGTGGTGGTCTGGTTAAACTACACACTAACATACACACATACAGAATGAAAGAACAAATACGAGGGAGGTGGAGGGATGGATGTAAGGATTCAGGAGGAGAAGCACAGCTGGTTAGCTAGCGCTTGTGCGTATATGCGTGGGTGGAAGTGCGGTTTACAGATAGAAAGAAACTAGCTATAAATCTCAGTTACCGAGGAACAGAGAGAGAATGTGTTTTTTTTTTTTTTTTTTTCGTTTTTTTAGGAGGAAACCATTATGAGGCCTGTTCCATAGAAACTACAGAGTGGAAGTAGCAGTGCTTTGACATCAATTTGTATTTATTTAATACTGTGGTCCTATGGACACATCTTTGGATACTTGCAGTCAGTACGTAAAGTCTGTAAGAGTATGGGTGTGTGTAGGATCAATCAATAGACTATAAATAAAATCAAACACTGACACCATCTTGGCACCAAGTGGTACAATTAAACAGCATCTTGCATAAATGTTCGTAGCAATTGCCAAAACTATTCTAGCCAAATTTACCCTAACAAGGCAACAACACAGGCATTGGATTTTGGGTGATCCAGATAACCTCACAGTCTTGTCCCTCACACCCAACTTTGAAATAGAAATAACTGCAGTGGTAAGTAGCCATTCAGCAACACAGGGGAAGGTCATTTCAAGGAGGTTATGTGGGCTCTTGAAAGGGTTTAGGGATGGCGGTTAGGTCAGGGGTTCGAGAGGGGTGTGTGGTTGGCCGTGGCTGGATCCCTACCTGCTGGGAGGTTCCCCCTACCTGCTGGGCGTAGCCTCGGAACATGGGGTTGACCAGTTTGATACCATGGGAGAGAGTCGTGGGCACAACATAACTGGGCCTATAAGGGGGGAGGAAGAGGGTGAGGATGGCCACTCACTGAATTTGTCAGCAATTAATACAAAATTCATTCAACATATGTTCTTTAATGGGAGTGTTTTGAGTTTTATCTGAGTATAAATATCTTTGCTGCTACAGTTCATGATCTCATTGAATCAGTCCAGCAACAATGGGGATAGAAATTAGACATCGGGTCTTGTGTAAGTGACTGTACACGTGGTTTGTTTACCGTTTCTTGTGCCAGAGTTCAGATATGAGCTTCTGATAGCTCTTACACAGTGCCGGCTTCTTATCTGTCCTCACCAGCCCACTGCAGTCCAGGAAGAACTGAGTAAGAGGAGGACTGGAAAAAAGGAGAGGATAGAGTGGATATAAAGAGGAACGTAGAGTTAATTTTTAATAAAACACTTCAAACAACAACAAGGCCACATGCCAAACATCAATCAAATCAGGATGTTAACAAGTTTTCTGAAGAAAAATACTAGAAAAGAGAGAAAATGTAAACCTTCCAAAGACAGAAAGTGACCTCACCAGTTGGACAGGGCTTGAAGGGCTGCATTCATGTAACAAGAGTTCCCGATATTCTTCATTCCCGTCAAGCCTAAGGAAAGGAACAAGCAACCAGAGCAACAAGACCATTACTTCATTATGGCAGTTGTTTTCCCATGTTGTTTTACTGAACCATACATTTCCAGTCCATGATTATCTGCTGAACTTCCAATATTCAACATGTTTGTTGATTGGGCTGAAAGCATCTGCTAAATTAATCAATACAAACATAATAGAAGATATTTGAATAGTCAAGAACTAATCTAATTACTTTCTTATTCAAAAAAATAGCTTTCCATTGACTAAAGCATGAGATGTTGAGTTTGTACATCTCTCAAGCTAACTTGCTGGCAAGTTAGTCTACCACAGCAAGTTTTGTAACAGTGACAAAAGGAGGTCTGTACTCACCTCTGGGTTTGAGCTCATCCTCCTCTGATTCGGACCCCTCCTCCTCTGCCACTGCGATAGGCACTGCCTTCAAATTGTGTCCTACATTGTGATGTACTGTATCCTATAACATCAGAATGTTTTATAACTGAATATAACTTCATAAAGTTACACCAACAATAAAAACCAACAGCTGCTCTGACTCCTCCAGTCCAGAGCAAATCATATTGATGCGATTTTGTCATTTCTGATTGGTAAAACACCTGTAGACAGTTTGTTGGTGAGCAGGTTGGGCTGATCTTGGTTCGAGCCTGTACCTGCTCAGAGGTTTTGCGGTGGTGGTGGGTGAAGGACGCAGGTGCCACAGGTCTCTGGTCCAAAAAGACTTCCCGCTCACACACGTAACACCATATCCTGAATGTGGTCAGGTTCACTGTCAGGTTATGCTTCTTTGCCTGGGGAAACAAACATAGACACAGGCACAAACACCCACCATCAATTTATCATATAGACTTCTGTCAACAAAAGTGAGTAATGAAGGTAAAGACCATAGTTATAGAAGTACAGTCAGAAGAGCAGAGAAGTATTGTGCTTACGTGTGCATGTAATGTGCTGTGATCCGAAAATGACTCTCCACACCCAACATATGGGCAGTCACTCTAACAATGGGAACACATGGCATTACTGGTTGAGTGACGCATAATAAAGTAGCCAAATTGGATCCTTGAGTAAAGTCTAATGATACCTGATATTATTCATATAAAAAAGGGTACAGACAGAGGAAACATCAGGTTATTTTTTTTACCTGCAGACAGGCCCAGAGGTTGGGACCTCCAGCTCCACATGACTGGCATGTTCCCTTTAGAAGACAGAAAAGTAGGTTGCACTAGCAATAGTCTTGGAACCCTTTATTTTCTTATTAGTGTGATTCTATATCCAACATTTTGAAATCCAATGGGAATGATTGGGATTGTCTGATTTTTTACTTAAAATGTATAAAGCCACTTCTTGTATGTCAGGGAGGATAATGGTTCAACAGATCACACCTTGGATTTTTGCAGAAGTTCCTCCTTGGTAACCTCTCCAATGGAATCCAGATGAGGACAGTTGTCCCTCTGATCTTCCATATCTGTTAAATGTTTTCAGATGCAGATCTATCACAACACAGGTGTATAAGGGACCATGGAGGTTAGAAAAGCATTAGAAGATTGCAACGTAACCATATGAAAAACTCTAGCAGAAACTTAGCCAGGCGTGCGAAAAGTTTAATTGGCTAGACTAAGTCTGACATGTTAGCGAGCTAGCTACAGTAATTAGCTTACAGTATACCATCTTATTTTACAAAATGGGTTTCATCAGCTAGCTAGCTCATTGTGCGGGCCTAAAACAGAATCAAAAACATCAACAACAATTTACACGTATTTGCAGGTTGTACAAAAATAATGTGACATTATATCACTGCCTCCGACTACAATTTGAAAACACCAATATAGCAAGCAATGTTGAAGAAGAAACCTCGCTAACCTGTCCACCACAAATTACAGCTCTGCAGCAAATGAAACAGGCCCTGTTTTCCAACTGCGATCTCACAAATCGTTGATGACAGTATCAACAAATCATTGCGAAGTAAATTATTTATATTTACCAACATCAATCAGTATTAAATAAACACTGGGAGAAGTTCATTTTAGAGTTAAAGTGTTGAAAATTGAGTTGCTTTGGTAGTTAGCTAAAGGTAATGGCTGTTGTGCTAGCCAGCCAGCTAGCTCTAGCTAGCTAATAAATTCCCCACCGCAGCATTGACTATATCAAATGGCTTTTTAAGAATAAAAGTCAGCGTCTGAAGAGGTATGTTCCTATTGCATAAAAGGTTTTACCGCAAGCTATATTTGATGCGGGTACAAGGTAGTATATCTACTAGTACTTGTATCTAGTACTAGTAGATAACAGGTAGATACAAGTACTAGATACTAGTACTAGTATCTAGTACTTGTATGTACCTGTTACGACACTGTACTGATTTTTAAATAAAAGCAATTTACCAATATGGATCCTTCCATTTAATCCCACAATAATTAAATAGGCCTATGTGTAATGTGCTAAAGTAAACTATGTACTAAATGAAACTCGGCGTGTACCAGGGCACTCCGGGGATATTAATCGAATTTACTACGAGTTTAGACTTCAACCAGAGAATGTCTAATATCAGAGAATGTCTAATATAGAGAGAACTGCCACTCTCGGGAAACTTCCGGGTTCTGAACTGGTTAAAGTTCCATGTGAGGGCGCTAACGAGCGAGTGCAGAATGAATGGAGGTCTATGGCGCTATCCACCTTTTTCCTGGTTAGCGAATTTACCCATGATTCATAGCGGGTTTCAACCGGAATCCGGTTTTCGTTTTCCGGTTCGAAGCTTGTGTACGTTTGTTAGACCGTAGATTGCTATCTTGTTTGCTGTAAAAGACAGTTTTTCTCCATGGATGAAGCACAAATGGACAAAAAACGGAGGTGGATACACACCATGGATGTTTTAACAAGTCGTGACGACAGTACCGTACAGTCCCTCATCCATTCCGTCTGACAGAGTGGCTAGATGACATGAAGCAATGACCCAATGTTAGCTAGCATACATCGACGTTGTTATTTACCTTTTATTTACTGAAGGTGTTGATGGCAAAGAGTTGCGTAATTACATAAGCACAGTAGCATATACTTACTATACTTGCATAGTAACAAAATAGGTAGCCTACAGTATTGTTGAAGAAAGACGGCAGCTTTATATTTTTGAAGGCAGCAGTAGAGCCCAGTCAGTGTCAATAAAGCTAAACATACAGCATGGGTAACGCTGAGGGAAAGTGGAGTCAATGACATTTACTCATTTAGCAGACGCTTTTATCCACAGCAACTTCCAAGAGAGAGCTTTACAAAGTGCATTGGTCACTGATAATAACAACAAGATAGCCCCAACAACATTGCGGGTAGCCAAAACATGAAGCACATATTGTGAACAACCAAAATAAGTGCCAAAGGGAAGAACCATAAGAGCATGCAGTTAAGCAAGTAACAATACACTAGCTACAATACATTGAAACAGTCAGCAGCCGGGTTAGGGAAGTCATGTAGCCATGCAGCAGCTATTCAGTGGATGGTAAAAATATAATACTACATATGCAAAGCACTTGACAAAATGTTTTTACACTTGTAATTTAATATGTTCATGCTTATTGTATTTATTCATCCACCTACAATATTGATAGTGATGCCATTATTGCGTAGCCCAGATGAAGCTTCGGATCAGGATACAGTTCGGTTGGCTTTTTTTTTAAGAAATGGAAAGAGCAATCATACACTTTCTTTGGAGGGTGTTTTAGTTTCAAAGCTGCAAGCCACGCTGTTTTGCGTTCCTTATTCCCTGGCATGGAGTGCAAGCGGGCGATGGACACTGACAATTTCTTCGAAGTTGTTGATGTTCGAAGCAAGACGTTTCCAACGAAAATCTTCAATTTTCTTGAATTGTTATGGCAACCGACAAGGGCACAAGTGTAACTTGAACTCATGTTAACAACATTTTATTCAACACAACTTATTCTAATCAATGTAATGTTGCCTTCTCTGTCGATATCATGGTACGCTAGTAGAGGTTAGACGCTGAACAGGAAACACAAAACCGGAAAGCGGAAGTAGTTCAGTACCCATTGGTTGCTGGAGAAACCCCTGATGGATACCCCTCAAAATTCACTTTTCTCAGGATATAATTTTTTGTCTAGTAATTTGAATTATGAATTCGAAAGGGGAGGCAAAAAAAATACACACTGCTGGCTGTTAGATTTTTTTTAAGTCGCCTTTCTGTTCTAAAAAGCTTTAGAAAATGTAATTGACGTCATACACATCGTACGACCAGAGATACTGCTTTACGGCAAGCTCTGGTCACTTACTTTTTTCTCTCAGGGCATCGACAACACAGCTGACAGGTTAGGCTCTTCCTGTCAATACACATGCTAGAAAGAGTTTTGGCTTGCTAATGTTGTTGCTAATGTTGCTAATGCTCTGACATTCTGATTCCGCTTCGGATGCCATCAAGCAAGAGCTCTGGTCGTATCAGTCCTTCACTAACCAATCAGCATTCATTAGCAGAATGCTAGCGTGTTATAGGCAACAACGACTCACCCTGTAAGAAATCAAAAGGACATAAGTACTCGTTCATTCAACTTTCGACCTATAATCCATGTTGAACATGCAAAAACTACAATCAAATCGGAGATTCTTCAACGACAATCAGGCAAAAGAGACACATTTAGCCGTTTAGCTCCATAGACTCCCATTCAATATGCACTCGCTGGCGATCACTCCCAGTGGAACTCTGGTGGAACTGCAACCAAATTCGGTACAATGGGGCTTAATAGGGAGTGGCAAGGCTCTCCTTAAACAGGCTCTGCTTCAACAATCAAACTGGTCCGTCGTTAAATTATTTCCCCACTAGTCTCACCCTCCATCCTACCCTTTTAGATGTTCCGATAACATTGTCGGCTTAGGAATTACTTGCTCTACCAGTACAAGTAGACTTGCACATACAACTAAACTATCTCGCTAGCAAACTACAACACAAGAATGCCGTCGGGTAAGAATTTCAGGAGGAAAAGAGAAAGTTCTTCAGAAGAAGAGGAAGACGAGATAACTGCTGAAGTTAGGTAGGTAGCTACTTTACATTGTTAACTAGGCCACAATAACACACTTGTGTTGTTGGTCTTGCTTGCTAGCTAGCTGGCTTTGTTATTTAGCATTTGGCTAGCTAGCTAGTCTAGCATTTGGGTAGCTAGTCTAGTTAAGTTGGCCATGTTAGTCAAATGATCAATAGGCCTAATGCATTTTCCGTACTCAGATCTAAACTGGACGAAGCCAAAGAGCTACAAAGTTTACGGAAAAGACAGACCGGAGTCAGGTAATCTACAGTTCTGTTAATCTTCTTGGCTCCACGAGTCGCACAACGGCTAGCAGGATGCGCAGTTATCATTAGAACACGTATATCACAGTTTTTACTGTGATGTGAATAACAAGTTATTTAGGGTTCCCCCGTGAGGAGGGAACCTATTGTTTTTGATGATTTTATTAATTCTCCTTCTCCCCTTCTCTGCATCTAGTCTTACTTAAATATGCACATTGATACCACATACCACTCATACTCACACCACAAAGTCGACCGTAGGTGGCGCTACAGTTCACAGCCAAATATAAAATAAATAAAACATTATGGCATTTCCTCCCCATTTGTCAAAACATTCGGAAACTTTGAGACATTGTCCATGTCAATTGTTCCACAGTTCAATGTTTCAGAGGAACCCGCTTCGCTGCTTGCACCTATATTCATATTTAGTTTTTGTTGTGTTGTCTAGCGTGGCCGCTTTGTTGGTGGGAGAGAAGCTACCACTGGAAGCTGCGATTGACGTAACATACCCATTTACTTTCAACCTATTCCCCTTTGTGTAATTGGCACAGTTTGTAGTTCAGTTCTCAATAGAACCTGTTCAAGCAATTCAACAATGAACTGTACGTCTTCTGACAGGATGACCCTTTCAAATTGAAGACGGGAGGTGTTGTTGACATGAAGAAAGTCAAAGACAGGAACAGAGACATGTAAGCATACCATTCAATGGCTTCTCGTTTTCTCTTTTTAGCCTAAAATAAGATTGCACACTAGAGCCCGTCTACGAGAGCCTCTTCACTCCGTATTGTACCGAATTTGGTTGCAGTTCCACCTGAGTTCCACTAGGGGTGATCGCGGGCGAGTGCAAAATGAAGGGGAGTCTATGGAGCTTGACGGCTAAATTGGTCTCTATCGCCTGATTGCAAGTTCAACTTGGATTATAGGTCGAAAGTTGAATGAACGAGTACTTAAGTCCTTTCGATTTCTTACAGGGTGAGTCGTTGTTGCCCATAACACGCTAGCATTCTGCTAATGAATGCTGATTGTATGACGTTATTGACACACAAAGGCTTTTTTGAGAAAAAAAAGCTAAATCTAACACCCAGCAGTGTGTATTTTCTTTGCCTCCCCTTTCGAATGCAACATTCAAATTACAAGACAAAAAAATATATCTTGAGAAAAGATATAGGGGTATAGCTCCATAGACCTCCATTCATTCTGCACTCGCCTGTGAGCGCCCTCATATGGAACCTCGTGGAAGAAGCCGGAAGTTTTCCGAGAGTGACAGTTCTCCCCTTGTTAGACATTCTCTGGTTATAATATCATAGTTCTTGTTTGTATATGTGTAGGCTTTTGTTTTGTCACGTTTAACATGCAAATACATTTTCTACTTTCAGGACAGAGGACGAGACCGACCTGAATTTGGGTACCTCTTTTTCTGCAGAAACGAACAGAAGAGATGAAGATGCTGACATGTATGTGTTAACTTTCATTGCTACAACACCTTTTAAATGGTTTTAAACTGCAAATGTATTAAATCTCACTACTCTCCCTCCTGTCTTCCTCTTTCATTCTTCCTTTATTTCTGACAATATAATTCTACTTCTAAGGATGAAATACATTGAGACAGAACTGAAGAAGAAGAAAGGACTGGTGGAGGCAGAGGAACAGAAGGTGAAGGTGAAAAACGCTGAAGACCTTTTGTATGAGCTGCCAGAGAACATCCGGGTCAACTCTGCCAAGAAGACAGAGGAGATGTTGTCCAATCAGATGCTTAGTGGAATTCCTGAGGTGGACCTGGGAATTGAGTAAGTAGCCTCAACTAAACATCCTATGAGATGACCGGCATTTCCAAGTTACTGCAGCTGAATATCCAATAAAATGCCTGGATATCCAGGTGACATCTACAATAAAGATGTCAATTGATTTGGAACAGGTTCTTTGTCAACATCTTTTCCTCTTTTTTGCTGAAACTGAAGATTTTTCCATTTTTAAAATGTATATTTTGCAGGCCTCATCCTTATACTGCACTGTTACTGTTATTCCCTTTCAGTGCAAAGATAAAGAACATCATTTACACAGAAGAAGCTAAGGCCAAATTACTAGCAGAACAGAGGAACAAGAAGAAGGACAATGGCACATCATTTGTACCGACCAACATCGCCGTCAACTACGTACAGCACAACCGCTGTGAGTTCTGTCTGTGTTCATCTGTCACACAATGTTCTTTACATGTTTGCAGACAGAATATGGACATAAGTAACAGGACTTAGCTCAAAATCTTTCACAACTCTTGCTGAAAGTTGTCAGGGTTAGGATGTGGTCATGTGGGTTTTCAAAGCCATGCAATACTACCTTAACTAACTGGTTGGAATATGTATTTTTCAGTCTACCATGAGGATGTGAATGCCCCCCAGAGACACCACAGACACAGAGAAGAGCCCAAAGCCAGGCCGTTGAGGGTAGGAGACACAGAGAAACCTGGTCCAGAAGGTAAGAGAAGACTGAATTTCCCAAAAGAAAATTCCAGTGTTCAGGTAACTTTCTGCAGTTTCTGAATAAACACAAAAGAAGTAAACCATTGAATATGCACGAGTAGTAAATACAAATCAGAATAAAGCCATTTGAATAAGACTTATTATATCTGAGGATGTAAACATGCACATCGTGCATACTATAGGAGTAACTGTGGTTCTGTACCGAGCTCCGTTCTGTTATCCCGAGATGTATACAATTTTACTCCATTTGAATCCCATTATCTACCAATGCTGAACCAACAAGGGAATCAAAACTTAAACCACTTTTTTAAACTACATTTTCACAGCTGCATCTCCAGTCAACTATCGCAAACGACCCAACAATGAGAAGGCCACTGATGATTACCATTACGAGAAGTTCAAGAAGATGAATCGTCGATACTGAGGACACATTTGAGCATCTTCTATAGTAACTTATTTTCCATCGTTTTATTTCCAAAAAGTTTTCCCCAAAAAGTTTTGCCTACGATGTGATTATGTATATCAGTCTTCAATAATTAAAGATAGGGTAATTAAAGATAGGGTATGATGTATCACATTTCATTCCTTAATGTCTACAATAAAATATATATATACATATATATATATATCACTTGTATGTTGCAGTGTTACATTCTGTAATTGTGTCAGAAATTTATGGGAGATTAATTACATTTGTCTTGCATTGATGATGGTAATTTATTCAAAAATAAGAACGTAAGTATTACAAAAAATTCACAAAATAAATCCAAGAACATAAAATGCAGTCCAATCCTCATTTTTATATACAAAAAGGAAATGTCTGGGATGAAGCTGCTGCTGCCATGGAAGAAACTCATGTATTCCAACATTTTAATATATTTTTAAAAAACTGTTTAAAGTGTGCTTGTACATTGAGAAGATGGCAAACAAAGTGTAGCTATAAGAATTTGAACAGCAGTAGGATGAATTTCTTGTTTTTTGTCTAAACGGTTAACGTGATGCCTTGCCTCTGAGTGTTAGCTTATGCACTGATTTCAATTGGAGGTATATGGTGGGTTCTCATGTTGTATGCATCTGTGGCCATGTCTCTAGGAAGACTGCACAGGGGAGATGCCCAGGGAGCAGTTGCAGGTCCTGTCCTGTTATATTTGGCCTCAGCTCCAGAGACAATGCTTAGTGCAAGGCTTACCTTGCTGAGCGGGACTACATTTCCACTACCCTACCTATTATGAGACTACATTATAGAGACTAGTTTTAAGCTGACATAACTCATCTTGTGATTCTCTGTGTAGCACAGTCTCTGTCTTAGCTTCATCTTATCAGGGTTTCTCAGTGGCAGCGGCGTTGCTGGTCCCATGCCCGTTCAGGTGGTTCTTAGGCGTGGCCTCCTGAGAGTCTGGTCCCTCAGCGTCCTCCACAGCCCCCTGGGCAGAACCAGAGGCAATGCCTGGGGAGGCCCAACTGTCCCGGCGGTGGTAGGCCTCACACAGGGGCAGGTCGGTACTTTCCCACTGACTGTAACTTTCCAGAACACAAACAATAGGGGAGGCATAGAATCAGCACAGCAGAGAAGCAAGCAGGTTGGTACATCCAAACACACATAAAGCTACCCTTGAAATACACAGGTACAGCTGCAAGAGTGACATGCAGGGTTAGGATTAGCAGTGAGAAAGGGCAAGCATGTAGACTGTCAGAGCATCACATCTGGTGCTATGATACTGCAGGGTTAACATGGCCAGTATCAGTTTATACTGTATATAGTACGGTCAAAAAGGAGGATATCAGGTAAAATGTATTAAAATATACATATTTCTAAGGCATAATGACTTGCATTTTGAGGGCCTGATACAGGAGAAAGAGCAAGGTGCAAAATCAGGTTCTGTAAAAAAAAGAGTCCCATACCTAGTGTGGCCAAGAAGCATTCAAAAACGGCTTTCAGGTATCTCGACAATAAAACAAATTAGACAAACTACTTCATTATTTTGTCTCTATTTTATTTTTGACTAAATAGAGCATACGCCTATGAAAATAGCTGACAGACGGGATACATATGGCCATATATGGTAAATAAGTGTGCAACTGTGCATGCATGCTGGACATGGTTTGCAGTTAAAAATAGTGTCACTTTGTGGGATAAAGACATATGTAAAAAAATACAACATGCTAGATTCTGTTTACAAAAGGCAAGGTCTAGGAAACTTTCTTCCTTTGTTTGATAGTCATACATCTTTCTATAGAAAATAAATAACACAAATCTAAAAATAATCAGGAAGCCTATGAATACACAGTTGATAATAATAAACATACATATCAACAATAATGGTCCTATATATGTTTGATTATATTATTTTTATATGTTTTTTGGTTCTTTATAAATTTGTTTTATCTTTACAAATTTTGGTATGTCATAGGTAGGTACCGTAGAATATGATACCTTCCCCTTATGCTTGAAGTTTCACAAATCTGTACAGTCTAGATCTTAACATCCATGAGTCCTGCATAAAAGTATTAACTGCACAATAACTAAGTCCTTAAAATGAACACAATACCTTTTTGTAAAGTGCTTTGATAATACAGTTCTTTCATTGTTACCACATGTTTGAGAAACCCCTTATAACCACATAGGGACTTCCTGCCTTCCAAATAGACTGAAATAACACCCATGATAATTCCCTTATCAGGTCATATAGAACAAGGCACTTAATTCACACATAAGTAGGGCCATAGATAATACTGACCATACTGATGCAACATCTGCAACATTTACTGATCAATAGGATGTTTAGCTACTGTAAGTGCAGCCATCTAACCAAATATGAAAACAGTATGAGATGGTGGGAAACAACTAATAAGGCACAGTGGTGTGATGAGTGGTGATAAGGGAGAATGGGTGGGGTGGGGCAATTGGTAGGCACGGGGTGGGGGCTAACTAAGTGGAGGTGTGAGCCTTCTACTTGTACCTGGAGGAGTAATATTCTTCCTCTAGCTCGTACAGGTCGATAGCGATCTCGTCGCGGAGGCAAGTGAGCTTCTTATCGCACTCTTCCTGCAGTGAGCGCAGTTGCTGGTTCTGCAGGCTGATGGCCTCGTTCACTGATGGGAAGTCATTCAGAATCAGGAACTGCTTCAGGTCGGACACCAGCTTCATCAGCGACTCACCCGCACGCACCTGTTACCACAACAGTGGCAAAGGAATACACACAATCACTTGGGAGGGATAACCATGTGGAAGATTAGGCCATTTTAGGGTTTACACCACTCTGCACATACTATACTAAAAATGCAATTCATATTCAAGTACTCCTCAAGATAGATGTGTGAGGGTGCAAGAAAGTGTCTGACATGGACTTACAATGTTGGCTGCCCTGACATGCATCTCATAGTGGTCTTGCTCCCCCTGGGTAGCTCGAGAGACCTGGGTCTCATCCTCCACCTGTAATACAAAATCACTTGAAAGTTCATTTGAATATTTCTATCTATGACATATATGGAGGGATTTTGTATTTTGGTGCATTGCATGAAATGAAGGTGTGTCCTTGAAATTGGTCCAGGAGAAAAACTGCTGACTCAAAATCAGTCTTCAGATACTGTAGTACTCAGAAACTACCAAACACACCTTTGCAGTTTTGATGATTTCTGTAAAGTTGTCTAGAATGGACCGGATATCATCCTTGAGTCTTTTGTTGTAGTTCTGTAGAAGCGTTTCTTTACTTTGAGGGAGCACTCTCTGAGCGGCCATGTTGATGGAGAGAAGAAAGCAGAAAACCTAACCCGTACCACAAAAACATCAGAAGCACTCTATGAGTATATCACACTGGGGCTAAATACAAGCTGGATTTTGGTCAACAAACACGGGCCTATTGAAAAAAAAAGGTATTACAGCAACTCATAACGGTCAATCAACGGTCATCTACTGCCTGTGCACCAATAAATCAGCGATCAAATCTCCTCACTTACCAGCTATTACATATTTTTGGAAGAACGTTGGCAGATATTCGTAAAACGGAACGAAAATGTTGTCGACTGATGATGACGTATAATAAAAGGTAAGGTTCCGAGGACCATCTGAATACCGACTCTGAGTCGGTTATGTGTGCTCTATTTGAGCAATTTCAAGTACACTTGTAACTGCGTGAGCGGATCCCAGATCTGTGCGCTTGAGCAAACGTACAAGGAACTAAAAATCTCGCGGTACTTATATTACCCACAATCCATTGGCCTTCCTTTCTGTCTGATCCAACATGGTGAGTGTGCGGACTTTTTATCTGGGAAGAAAACTATAAGGTTTTCATCCTAAAACATCTCGTTGTAACGACATTGAATCACGACTTGGGCTATATTTGCCAATTGTACATCATATAAATACCAACGTCGTGTTATTATGGTATTATATGATGTATTGATTGATATGAAATCCTGTTCAAAAATTGCCGTAGTGCTGTCGGTTAAACGACCCACGAGAGTAAACGTTAGAATGTGTTACGGGACAGATTTCAACCTACTTTGCAGTGTTTTGAAGCGGTTATTTAGTAGCTGATCGTAGATCTTACTTACAATCTGCAAATGTAAAGGGGTTTGGATATAATTTGACTACGGTGCATGTTAGTGGAAGCGGACTAACCGATTTGCTTACTGGTGTAGCGATGTAGGCCCGTTTTATACCCGCATTTCATGTGGAATGAATTAGGTGAAAATTAGCAAGGGGTGAGAGGTCATTTTTGTTAAAGTATGATTAATGGTAAATAAAACGATTGGATGATAATGAAGTGATGGACCCTGAATTGCGAAATGTAGCCTAGTAGTTTGATCGGCTGGCTATCGGCGTTAAGCAAGCAAATGTGAGGCTACCCTAGATTAGAATCGGTTCTAGGCAACATGCGGCTTCATTTTTGATCTTGAGGTAAATCTTCAATCCTGTCACATTTAAACAAGTTGCCGTAGTTTAAAACTCTTAAATTTGTTCTTTTGAAAGCCTAAGGGAAAGAAGGCTAAGGGGAAGAAGGTGGCACCTGCCCCTTCAGTGGCCAAGAAGCACGAAGCTAAGAAGGTAGTCAACCCCCTCTTTGAAAAGAGGCCCAAGAACTATGGCATTGGTGAGTAATCTTAAATGTGTGTAGTTCAATACTTGGAGACACTTTTCTACGATACCGGCTAGACTAAACTCACTTGTTAACGGGTCCATGGTTTTCCACACCAGAAAAGATCGCCCTCAATGTAGCTGGTTGTCATGTTGATACCACATGACACTGCCATGTAATTGAAAAAAGGACAAACACTCCCCTGCATCCATTTGATGGCAACCAAACTGAAGAATGTCTGCACCGCCAATTCACTATGGTGTGGTTTTGCGGGTTGCCTTTTAACCGAGTAGTCCAGTGAAAGAATTGTGGCAGCTGTAGTAACCTGCATGTTTAAATGATGGTGGGTTTGTGCACAATTCCCGATGTTGCAGGTTTCCTCAGTAGCATGGTGTTTAAGTCACCTTTTGATAATGCCTAAGCTTGCTTGGAACAAGGATGGAGGTGATGCAAAAAATGCCAGGTTTGCTCAATTGAAAAGCAAGTCATGTAGGGTCTGGTCAAGCCGGTAATAAGCAGTGGAAAAGTGCTGGACTTGTATTGCTACTTGAAATATTACTGTGCAGATGATGTAAACTGATATTTGCTATCTTAATAATTATGCAGACAGCTCCCACCAAGATCGCTGATGCACATAAATACAGTTGTTTCCACCCTAGATTGATGATGGATTCTAAACTCCCCAGCCTGCTTGTTCTCTTTTCCCTGATGTTGTGTGGTTCAGGTCAGGACGTCCAGCCGAAACGGGATTTGACCCGCTTTGTGAAATGGCCCCGCTACATCCGCCTGCAGAGGCAGCGTTCCATTCTGTACAAGCGCCTGAAGGTTCCCCCTGCAATCAACCAGTTCACGCAGGCTTTGGACCGTCAGACAGGTAAGACGTTGAACCATGGGTGAGGTAGAGTTTACACAGCCTCAAATTTCAGGTGTCTGCAGATGATGTGAAGAATATTTGCTATCTTAAAGCAATGATGACATTTCCACCAAGATCACTGATGCATCCGACTTAACACCCTGACTTAATCTGAATATTCTTGTAGCTGTTCACACGGTTGCTACTGCCATCAGTTCTTAAATTATTATAATTTATCAATCATGCCCTTCCCTCCCAGCCACACAGCTTTTCAAGCTGGCCCACAAGTATAGGCCGGAGACAAAGCAGGAGAAGAAGCAGAGGCTGCTGGCTCGTGCTGAGCAGAAGGCTGCCGGCAAAGGAGACACCCCAACCAAGAGGCCTCCTGTACTCCGCGCAGGTACGCTACATGCTGATCAACTGGAGGACTGGTTTTAAAATTAATTCATTAAAACATGGTTTTGATGCAATGATGTCTTGAATTTCTTCACCTGAAACCAAGCATGTAGTTTAATAGAGCTTTTTAACCCTGAGCATCAACCAGCATAGAACAGTGTTATCAAAATACATAGAGCAGTTGTAATTGGGCTTGTGTTTTGTCCCAAAGGTGTGAACACAGTTACAACTCTGGTGGAGAACAAGAAGGCTCAACTGGTCGTCATCGCTCACGATGTGGACCCTATCGAGGTAGTGCACTGAACCAAATTTTGTTGCTTGTAAAATATGGTCATTTGCAATGATGTCTGAATTTCTTCACCTGAATTCTCTATGTGGATTAAAACACGAGCTTTTTAACCCTGAGCAAAGACCATGGGAATTAAGGTTTAATTTGTCCCTGGATGGACAGATTTGGTATTTGATGCCATTTTTGCCCTTCTCTGTAGCTGGTGGTGTTCCTGCCAGCCCTGTGCCGCAAGATGGGTGTTCCATACTGCATTGTGAAGGGCAAGGCCAGGCTGGGAAGACTGGTGCACAGAAAGACCTGCACTTCAGTCGCCTTTACACAGACAAATCCGTAAGTGAAAAATGACATTACATATTTTGGATTCTGAAAATCTGAGCTGTTATCAGGGTAATGTCGATTCTTGGTTGCTGATCTAGATGGGAATGTATCGTCAACACTTTGGCTATGATGTTTGAATTTCTTCACCTGAACAAACCATGTGGTTCCATGAGCTTTTTAACCCTGAGCCAAAGATGAAAATACTTCCCTTCAGTCACGGTTGTGTCAGTAGTGATCATAAACCTAATATTTTTCTATTTTAGTGAGGACAAAGGTGCACTTGCCAAGCTTGTTGAAGCCATTAAGACAAACTACAATGACAGATATGAGGAGGTGAGTGTTAAGATCTTGCGACTAGGCCTTCATGATGGTAGATAGTCGGTTGGAGTTTAAATTCTCAACATTTCACTGTCATTGACATTGCAAAGTTAGAGATGACTACATTGGTTAACCTTTATATAAAGTGTAATGTACAGTTTGCATTGATATGCAACTAACTGACTATCTCCTCCAGATCCGTCGTCACTGGGGAGGTGGCATCATGGGCCCCAAGTCCACCGCTCGCATCACAAAGCTGGAGAAGGCAAAGGCCAAGGAGCTGGCCACCAAGCTCGGATAAACTGTTTGATATTAAAATTAATGTCCCCCAAGAAAAATTAGCGCCGTCTTTTATTAAAGGTGTAACGTTTCAAGGTTGAATTAATTACACAAATGTGATTTTTTTTTAAATGGAATCAAATCTTTAGAGTTCTGACAAATCGGTTAGCTATGGTTAATTTCAGTGGAGGCATTAAAATGTGATTTAATAATGTATCATTATGGTAAGAGCCTGAGAAATGTGTGGATTCAAGCTAAACAAGTTGTGGTTCTCAATACATTTATTGACAGTATTTCACAACTTCTCACATAAAACCAACTGCTTGAGGAGGTGTGAGGATCAGAGTTGATCGATGGAGTCTTGACGTACTCAAACATGGGCCAGATTGGGCGTTTATAACTTAATCTTTTTGATGAACTTCATGTACCACATGTAAGAGGTAGCTGTACAAAGGCCATACCTGGAAAGGAGAAAAGACAACCATTACAAAAGGACTTAATGTCACAGACTTTAGGTACATGTCTATCCAAACTTAAGTTGTTAAATTTAAATACTTAGACTTGCATTCAATTTGCTTCTAGCTGAAGGAAATTGTTCATTTTCAACTAAGCACATTAATGAATCCTGTACCATGTCATGATGTACTGCATGTGTTCATTCCTCAGCGTGACTCTTGTCTGTCCTCCTATTGGGCCCCCAGGAATGGTACTGGCTGAAAGAGTACACATCTCTGATATAACATGCTCAGTTGCCCATTGGTTATACAACCAATATATTGCAATCAAATATTAAATTGACATCAATGACTTGTTGGTAACAAAGCCAGACCTACCCAGGTCAGAATCAATGAAGATGGGTTCTGCACCCGTGACTGAAGACATGGCCTCCAGGTCCCGGTAGTGCCAGCTGTTCCGCTCCACATTATTTTGAGGCACAAAGGGCTTACGGGGTTCTGTCAACCTCACCACTCCCACCACCTCCACCTCATCATTCACCTGGAGAGTAAAGTGAAAGTCCATACAAGTCAGCCATTAACATGCAGGGGCGGACTGGCCATTGGGGATACCGGGGAAATCCCCGGTGGGCCGACGGGGTTGGGATGGTCCAAAATACCGTCCCACAACATAGGATGCAACATACTGGATTTGGCAGAGGTATAGGAATAGTTGAATTGATTGGGCGAGAATGTTTTTTTTTTACCTGTCCCTTTGTCCTGGTCTCAGGTCTGATCTTTTTCCTCGGTACATATCCTCTGTTGACAAGGATTGTGATCCTGTTGGATTGAATAACGTAGAAAATGAATCCACTCACACAATAGACAGGGGTGCCGTATAGGGGGGACAAGTTAGGACCATTCCAAGGGCTCCTGACTGATGGGCCCCAAAACATTGAAAAACTGATATAAATGAAAAAAGAATTAATAAATTAAATGGGGCCCAAACTTCCTGCCGGCGACCCTGACAATGGATATAAACAGCAATACAAAACTGTTTTATTAATGAGGTTAGGGTAAGATAGGAGTGAAGATGGCCCTAAATGTGTCAACAAGTAACAACCAAGTAACTAACTACATAAGTCATGAGAAAATCAAACAAATAATGAATGTACATATGTGTGGTTATAACTTAATTCCTACCCTAGGTCAGTGCAGTAGAATGGGGTAATGACATTGGCTCCAGTCTCCCCACTGGATGACAGGGTGCCTGCTTCCCTGGCCTCTTTCTCGGGGTCGACAGGAGAACGTGGTAGAATATACATCTCCTGGGAGTGGTTGTAGCGACCTCTCACTTTTACCCTGCGGTACTCCAAGTCCTTCAACTCCAGAGGACTGGTGGCAGACACAGTGAGGGATAAACAACAGATGGTCAGGCATAATCAAACATGCACAGGGAGAGAAAGTATAATGTTGTAGGCTGAGACTTACTCAATGGGAAGTGGGATGGGCTCAGCTGAGGTAAGGCTTTTCAAATCTGCTATCATCTGCAATTTCCACTGTCGCCGTCTAACCTAGATGATTTTAGAAATTGCATCATTGATCTTTGAACATCTGTGAGGATTACTCTTATGTTGACTGAAGGTACTTCAAAAGGTAAGGGATCAGACCTGCCACGTCCCCAGCCCAAACGTGGTCGCAGGGATGAGAAGCAAGAACCATTTGAAGAAGAAGTCCTCTCCTTTCTCTGCACTTGCAGCTGTAGAGCTTGACTGTCGCCCTGCATGAATCAGTTGTCCTAAATATTGAGACCGGAACAGTGACAAAGCAACGGAATTATGCAACACGGTAACATGTACATAGCACAGGGCTCTCAAATAATTGCATAATTGTAATCAATTCAACCACACGCAAGACCTTCTCACGCTGAGAAATACAAGTGCGCAGTTGTCTCATCATCAGCAACATTTTGGCAGCATGTCAAATTAACCATTGTCCACTTTACCTTTGGAACATTTGAGAGGCAGTCTACTCAGTATGAACGTTCGTTTTAAGTTGATGCGTATCTGCAGAGAATAAAATGTATACACATGAATAGGTATAGCCAACATATATTTTACCGGGTTAATTGTTTCTTTCTACTCAACGAACAATCATGTTAGCTAGTCTAATATATCTGAAAGTGAAATAATTTGATTAACAGAGGTAACTCGCCATATTGTTTCTGATTATCCTCTTCGTAGAACATGAAAAGATAAATTGCAGACCGTTCATTTGTACGAAATTAAACACGGTAATCGGCAAAGGCACCGACTACATAACTGACATCTTCATTGCGCAGGGGGAACGTTTAAAATGTAACTACATCCTGTCAAACGAATGACGATTTGTAAGCCACGCCCGTATGATCCTACCCACGTGTGCTTATTTCAACGAGGAACTTGTCACGCGTTCTGACCTATGTTTATCTTTTCTATAATTATGTTGCCGTCATAAATACTGTATTTTACTATAACGATTAGGGTACTTGTTAGATTTACTCTGTTTTGAGAAAATGGTCTATTGTTGTTAGCTTTAAAGCTAGCATAGTAGTGCACACCGGGTAGCTACTGTGGTGTTGTCTGGAAAGTAGCTCAAGTCGTTTTTTTTTCTTCAAAATGGCAAGCCTTGCTTCCAAGGACTCCTATGTACAAATGTTAGCCAGTAAAGTGTGTGCTCAACCGAGCAGAGAATCAAGGAATAGGCCATTTGGTAAGTGTTTACTGCCTTTGTTAGGTTGCAAACGGAAATTAGCTTAAGTAACGCTAATGCTATGTTTGGGGTATGTATGTATATGTAAGTTTATTTGGGGAGATGTAGAACTAAAGTACTCCTTTTACAAGGCTTTTTTATGTTCTTCATAGTACCTTTTCGAAGTGGGGGTGATGCTGGTCCTCCTAAAAAGAACAGAGGCAAACAGAAAAACACTCAAGGAAACCACATTAATGTGAACAAGACACAGCACCAGAAGCCACCACTGTTTCCCTTTCAAAAGGCAAAAACCAGCGCAGTTAAGAATGGATTTGGGACTAAGGAACAGAATGTCCCTGAACCTAAAGGTCATAACGGTATGAACAGGACACAAACGAAGCTGAAAGGTAAAGCTGTTTTTTGACAGTTTTCCATTTACTCTATTGACATTGTTTTCTGAGTCATAACTTAATCGCCTGAGTCATAACTTTATCGCCTTCTAGGTGGAACTACAGGGACAACATTCTCAACTGTAGATATTCTACGACAGAGGCTCCATGAGAAGATTGAGGAGTCAAGAGGCCAGGTATGTATCTCAATGGGGCTGTGGAGCACCTAGTAGATGGAGATGAGCTGTTTTTATTTAAAACCCACCATTCCATAAATTGCTGTCCAAACTCAATTTCTTCAACCACTAGGGAGCAGCTAAAGATCCATCTTCAGAAGCAGTTTTGGCCAAGCGAGCCAAGCGGAAGTTGGAGAGAGAACGGAAGAAGAGGAAAAGGAAGGGATTTCTGATGAAAAAGCTGGCAGAGAAAGCTGGGGAAGAACTTGCTCAGGAGATCAAACGGGAAGACACCCCTGTGGTCACTGCTCCAGTAGCTGGCAAGAGGGATGAAACTGCCATTGTTTTTAACAAGGTTTGATTTATTGATATCTGTTGACAGATTTACTCAAACAAAAATATCTGATTTGACCTGTTCTAAAAGTTTCCCATGAAATGACTTCACTGCCTTCAAAATATGTTGATGATAAAAATGTTTCTCCATTGTGATCATCAATAGGTGGAAATGGTAGAGGAGGTCTTTGTTAGTAAGGAGCAGAAGAAGAAGGACAAGAAGAAGAGTGTGAAGGGCAACCTGACGCCTCTTACCGGGAAAAACTACAAGCAGCTTCTGGGCCGCGTGGAAGCACGCAAGGCCAAGTTGGAGCACCTAAGAGAGACAAACGAGAAGAAGGCCAAAGTGCTGGAAGAGAAGATGAAATGGACCAACGTTCTGTACAAGGCAGAGGGCCTCAAGATCAAAGATGACGAGAATCTCCTTAGGACCTCCCTGAAGAGGAAGGAGAAGATGCGCTCTCAGAGGAAGATCAAATGGACAGAGCGTAGTGAGACAGTTGTACAGAAGATGCAGCACAGGCAAGACAAGAGACGAAGGAACATCCTGAAGAGAAAGAAGGGTAACGTGGAGAAAAAGAAGGAGAGGGCGCGAAAAAAGGGCAGAGTGCTGCCACAGGATCTGAAGAAGGCTGCCTTGTAAAGAAAGGATGGGTATAGGGCAATTTAGGGTTATGTAAAATAGACTGGAAATTATGGATATTATATTCTGTACTGCATAGTCTAATTGTGTCATTGACTCAATTGAGTGTAGGTGTGATTCATTGTGTCATTAACTCAATTGAGTGTAGGTGTGATTCATGATGTCACTGTATTGAATAAAATGGAAGACCGAGTACCCTTACATTTTCCACATGTGTATACTGTATACCCTTCATTTAGAATTTTGGTTTTAAATGTCCATTGTCCTGGGGAGGTTGCCTATAACACACTTGTATGTTCCCAGCATACATTGTTGGTGAGATGGGGCAGAGTTCACACCAGGCTTGTATTTGCATTTTAAACATTCACCTAAACTCTCAATACCTATCCTACCATGTGATTTAAAATGGTAGATACTATATGCATACAATCATGGGTAAAATTATTTTGGCAGTGACAAATTGTTTTGCTATGTTTGCTGGTTCAGTATTTGTATATCATTTTTTCAAGTGTCTTTGGTATATTGGAAAACAATAAAATGCATATCACAAGGTAGTAGACAGTTAATTAGTTAAGTTAAAACAAAGGGTTCCCTCTTATCTATATATATATTTTGTGATTAAGTTGTTTTGGCCAATGATACCATCGGATCACTGCACAACAATCGAGAAACCGTGTGAACACAATTGAAGCAAAGTTAGCAAACACAATGTATGTCACTGCCACGACTGTGCTGTAAAGAAAGTCAGCTGAGGTTTTGGGACTCAATCTTGGATCGCATGTCCCGCCTCTGCAGGAAGTGCAAACAAAACAAGGGCGATCAAAGTAAGAAATTAGTGTTCATGTGACCTCACAGCTAAAGGATCGCAGTTGAAACGCATTGACAGGGACAGTGTTGCTTAGTGTCAAATAGAGCGAAATGTAACCTAAACGCACTTAATTTTTTATAATTCATGTTTGGCTAAATCCGTAGGATTAGCCGCTCATAGGCCTATAACCGGTAGTGGCGAAGAACGAACGGTCTGCAAAGTAAGGAACTCACAGTTAAGTAGCAGGCTACGTGTTTACGCCCATTCGACGTTTCAACCATATAAAGATTGACTTTTATTTCAAGGTGATCTGTCCCGGCCTGGTATGCTAAGAAGAATAGCTAGTCTGGCTGTAAATTGTAAAATAGAAAACGTTGCGAAATTTGAGGTACGGTAAGGATTGGTGTTATACACCAAGTATGAGGCAATATCCTCAAAAACGACAAACAACTAATCGTAATGTTTTATGACATTTGCATTATGTTAAGGCTCTTTACCTTGCTTTTTATTTCAGTTAAAAATGTCACGCCGTCTCCATGCTCGCAGAATCGAGGGTGTTGACAAAAATATATGGTTTGCGCAATATTTCTAAATCCATGTTTTATATATGGTGTTCTGTGACTGTACCAGCAACCTCTGTAATGATTTATTTATTGTTCATTCACAGGGTAGAGTTCACCCAACTCGCTGTCGACTACAACGCAGTTAATTTAGGACAGGGTTTCCCAGACTTCTCCCCTCCAAACTACCTCAAGGAGGCGTTCTGCAAAGCATTGACCGGAGGATGTTCCATGCATCAATACACCCGAGCTTTTGTAAGATAAGTGTGTGCCTGCATGTGCAAGTGACTGACGAAGAAGTAAACTTAAAGAATGTATTAAACATTTACACTGTGTGTCTCTCTTAAAGGGCCACCCCCCCTTGGTAAAAATTCTGGCTAAGTTCTTTGGTATGATAGTGGGGAGGGAGGTGGATGCCATGGAGGACATTCTAGTCACTGTAGGGGCGTACCAAGCTCTCTTCTGCACTTTCCAGGCTCTTGTTGACGAGGGAGACGAGGTACAGAAAACAACACTTATTCAGGAGTAGCCAGTTGATTCATATTCAACTACGGGAAAAATAGTCTTTCTCCTTGTGGTTTCAGGTCATCATCATTGAACCGTTCTTTGACTGCTACCAACCCATGGTTATGATGGCAGGGGGAAAGGCTGTCTATATTCCGCTAAGGCCAGTGAGTTGTCAAATTGATCAGATGGCAATCATAAAGTTCCCTTCATGAATTTGCTAGATTGTGACCAAACTTGTAATTTGTGAAATGAAAAATTTAGAAGTATGACAATGTTTGTTTTCTCCTAGAGAGCTGAAGGAAAGGTTCTGTCGAGTGAAGACTGGGTCCTATCTGCTGAGGAACTGGCTAGTAAATTCTCTCAGCGTACCAAAGCCATTGTCATCAACACTCCAAACAACCCTCTAGGAAAAGTGAGATAATAATATTATAGGCTATGTGATGTATTTGTCTGGTTATATTTGTTGTATGCTATTTGTCTTCACATATTATAGCTCACAGTGTGGGAAATTACAAAGGAAACCTGACCTCCGTCTTGAGGAAAACGTCTCACTGTTGTTGCTACCTACAGGTGTATAAGAGAGAGGAACTTCAGGTGATAGCCGACCTCTGTATAAAACATGATGTGGTGTGTATCAGTGACGAGGTGTATGAGTGGCTAACCTACGATGGAGCTGAGCACGTCAAGATAGGTCAGATATCACTGATAACATCAAGATTCTTGTAGAAAGCTTTCATATTTTAAACTGACAGGTGTTACAGGTGACACTGCATCTGTTTGATCTGCATCTCACACTGATGTAACTCTCAGGTTGTTTTTGTTTATTTTTTTCAAAGCCAGTCTCCCAGGAATGTGGGAAAGGACTGTCACTATTGGGAGTGCTGGAAAAAGCTTCAGTGCAACTGGATGGAAGGTAATTAGTTAATCTCAGTTTGATGCACTGTAGGGGAAATTGTAGGGGTTGTGAAAGAAAATTGTAGCGGCACTGTCTAGATTTGAATAGTCAAGAATGGCGGTTTCATAAAATGTATTTAGCTTGTACAATTACATAAGATTAAACAAAGTACTTTGTAAGAGTGGTAGCGAACATCCATAAACACTAACTTATATAAACTTTAGAACAAATGGCATTCTATATGGTCAATCAATCAATGTAGCAAACTCATGTCAGATGTGATGTCAGAACGGGGGAGTTCAAAATAATTCCTTTGTTAATAATTCGTTACACAGAACTTTATTATATTAAATAATATAAATCAAAAATGAATCACACGCCCAACCCAAAACGCACACATTTAACACCCTACACAAAATTCACACCACATTCAAGTCCTATCTGCCAGAAACGGAAGAATAGCAATTAGTTCCCTTGTCCTGAGACCTGCTTTCTTACCTGCCTGTTTCTACATATTAGTCCACCTCTTTCTGCTTGAGCATCACTGGTTGAAACCTAAAAATATTTTGGGGGAAATTGTAGGGTGTAGTAGTTCACCCGATACAGTATGAATCTGGCGATTTATTTGCAGAAGAAAAAAAAATCACCCATTTGAATCAAGTAGTAGGGCGCCTACTGACCTACTAGTAGTATAGAAGGTTGGAATTACTTGATTTGTCTAATGATATGCTAGGCCGTGTGTGTTAATAATGAGCCACCCTGGACCTTAAACAAGCAGATGGGCAGTAGTTTACAATTGCCACTTTCATATAGTGATCCCAGAGCCATATAAAAACCCGTTCTAATTCCCAACTCGTCAAATACCGACGCTTTGTCACGGCCATTGGCATCGGATGCGGACGCACAGGTTACCCTTTGACGTCAGTATGAGACGTCTTGGGGTTTCAACTAACTCCAAAGTAAACCCATCCACGGCAATATTGGACGCTTTTAACACCATTTCCATTGGATAAAGGAAGGGTGGGATGCCGTTGTATACAGAAGATTTTCTTATATCCTCAAATATTTTTCCATTCCAAAACACAAAAGTCTCCTTATTAATTCCAAATAATAATAATATGGGTTAATGTTATGTCCATCCAGTTTTTAGAAATTCTGCATCAATTCTGGAAAAAATAAAAAAGTTTTGGATATAGCGGAAAACAGGGCCGGAGTGGGGCCACTTTTCAATGTTCCCTAAATAAATGTTGTACTAAATAACTATTAAACTGGTAGGCTCCATGACGCAGGGTAATTAGCTAGCTCCTGAGACTTCTCACCAAAATAAAAAAGGGGAACCTTCGATTAAGACATGTCCATAGGTACCAAATAAAAAGTATCCTCAACTTTCCTAGACCTTTAGCTACGGCACTAATGCTGAAAGCTCGCTGATATGTCGGCTGTCGGTCTTACTAGAATGGCGTAGGTATGCATCGTTGCTAACGTGTGCTGATGTTGTGACTGCATATGTGAGAAAGACGCGTGAGTGACAGAGAGACGGAGGGAGAGCAGGGAAAGGAAATGCAGCTGAACGAATACACTGCGTGTTTTGACTTAAAGGTGACATGACATGAAAACTTAATTTATGAGGTTATTTAACATTAATATGAGTTCCCCTAGCCTGCCTTTGGTCCCTCAGTGGTTAGAATTTTCGATAGGTCTAAACAAAGCCCTGGGTGTTCTTCTCCGCCTTTGACAAAATGAAGGCTCAAACGCTCTGTTTGAAAATCTCCTCCAAGTGACGTAGATACGAGAAAGGTTACCTCCCTTCTCTGCTTTGCCCGCCCAGATCATCTGGCCCGCCCATGAGAAACTGAGCTACCACCGTGCAAGGGCAAGTGCAATATCGGTTTTTCATGGAGAGACATCATGGGGAGCAAACAAACGAAGCACAACAGTTGCTCAGTGCTTGGATGTACAAATGCAAGCACAAGTCTTTAATTCCTTCATCCGAGCCTCTGCACAACCAATATCTCAATTTTATATTAGCTGGAAATGCTCCGACACAACTTCCCAAAGTTTTGCATGTCTGCGCCAAACATTTCAGCCACTACTGTTTCCTCAACTTGAGCCAACACAAAGCTGGCCTTGCTGAAATTAACTTCTGGATCATTACTAAATCTTGGTCAAGCTACAAACCTTGGACAAGTAAGTTAACTAAAGCTATATTATTTTGTTGCTTTACTGTACATGGTTACCTAGCTTGCTACCCTTAGAATGTGGCAGTAGAATGTAACATTAGCTCTGCAGCCAACAGCTGAGTTACTGTTGCTAACGTAAAGATAAATGGCATCAAGTGTGTGTGTGAATACAAACGCTGTAATGCCAGTGTTGTACACTTCTTTGTTAATTGGATAACCGTTATGCTGTTGGTGTTATGGCGTGCGCGATATCCTCCTTTCCCCTCATTGAAATTATTATGAGTGTGCACCTCTGCAAACCAGGCTGATCAGATGAGAATGGGCAAATTCGAAGCATTTTACAGCAACGGGGCTACGAGCCAGCTGAGTTACTGTCGCTAATGTAAAGGTAGATGGCATCAAGTGTGTGTGTGAATACAAACGCTGTAACGTGAGTGTTGTACACTTCTATGTTATTTGGATAACCGTTCTGCTGT
Source organism: Hypomesus nipponensis (assembly GCF_054491055.1). Classification (NCBI taxonomy): domain Eukaryota; kingdom Metazoa; phylum Chordata; class Actinopteri; order Osmeriformes; family Osmeridae; genus Hypomesus; species Hypomesus nipponensis. Next base: position 3,536,835 of record NC_140382.1, on the reverse strand, counting down.
TGGTGTTATGGCGTGCGCGATATCCGCCTTTCTCCACATTGAAATGACTGAGTGTGCACCTCTGCAAACCAGGGTGATCAGATGAGAATGGCTAAATTCGAGGCATCTTACAGCAACGGGGGCTACGAGCCATTGCGATACATCCGTTGTAAACATTAGCGCATGTTGCCGCCCCTCTCCTCCTCATTAGCATTTAAAGCTACAGACACAGAAACAGCGCGTTCTAAGGAAAGCTGATTGTGGGACTACTTGTAGTGGCTTTAATTCTGCACCATGGCTGAATTTCGGGAAAGACACTTCAGATACAGTATAAGGGGACCATTAAGGCCTATATAAAAGCATCCAAAAACAGCATGTCATGTTACCTTTAAATAGTGTTAAAAAAAATTATTACGAAACGCAATATGTGGCAGTCGGTGTTGATTCTGTGGCGCACCGCCACAAATTACTCTGTGTGGGAAACACTGACCTTATAACATTATTATTTTACAACTTTTTAGCGTGGTTCGACATTATTATACTTAAAGAAAGCTCTTTTGAGTCTGAATACAAAATCTCAGGTGGATTATAGCTTCAGCTTAATAAAAAATTGCATTTAATTTTAATAAATTAACTATTCTAGGTGGCGCTGTTGATCCCCTGTTGGGACTAGGGTCATGATATTGAACGATTGAGTTTAACTAACCCCAATTTATTCACTGTACTAAGTCATGACTGTACCATAAAAGGAACTCAAAACCCTAACCCAAATTTTGGACCAAAACTGCATGTGTGACTGCAACCCCCTATTTTTATTGTACATTTGTGTAAAAGTTGTATGTGGCCCCATGTTACATCCGTAACAATAATAGTAAGTAAATGGAATTTGGCTGCTATATACACAAAATAAAATAAAAATTCATTGGACCTTTCCTTGTCTCTTTCAAATGTATGCCTGACACAAGGTATAAATCCAGCAGGGTGAAAATTAGAATTTGTCATAGTACCAAACACTATTTAGATTTGCCATTTTCTATCATTCTTTTAAAATATAAATGAAAAAATAAAGGGTGTGGAAGTAGACCAGACATTGTTAGAATAATCTGGTGTATATTTGAGATTTTTATATTTGTATATTTGAGACTGGGTCTATAAATACAGCGACAAGTCACTTATTATTTGATGGCAAAGTTCCCTGTTAACATAATTGATTTGAATTGAAGGCAAAGCAAGGCTAGTTTACAGTTTTTTGAATAACCCATCTCAGAGTAGCTGTATAGAATTTACGGTTACTGTATTGAAAAAAAAAGACATAACGTAAAGTCTTCATTTGCAACAGGACTATGCAATATAGCTTCCATTTACAGTATTACCCGAGCTCTGGCCCTTCTCTGAGCGCCACCACACATTCTAACTCCTCTCCCTTGTCCCTCTCCCTTGGCCTGGTACTTGTTTTCCTCTCCCTTGTCCTGGTACTTGTCTTCCCCTCCCTTGTCCTGGTACTTGTCTTCCTCTCGCTTGCCCTTGTCCCACTCCTCTCTCTTGTCTTGGTACTTGTCTTCCTCTCCCTTGTCCTGGTACTTGTCTTCCTCTCCCCTGTGCAGGCATTACTGTATTCTTACTTTCAGTCTTACCCACACCAGATCAGCCCAAAGAGGTTCTTTGGCTCTTTACTGTCTATACCATATGGTCATGCAATTGAAAGAACCTCAACACCCGAGTGTTTCCTAGTTGGGAATCAGCTGTGATGTACAGTATTTGCAGAACTTCAGCTGTTTTTCAGTAGCAATAGAATAAAATACAGGGGATATATTTCTGTTTCAATTCACAATATAAACAGCTGTTCACTTTGACTTTAGCCAATAATTTAGGTTTTGAACATAATGTTATCTGTTTTGCTGACAGTGTGAAAGCATTGGTAATTTGGGCATTGAAAATCGATTGTTTTGGTCTTGGTTGAGCTTGTGTGTAAAAGAAGTTCAAGAATTTAAAATGTGTATTTACTCTATGCATTTTGTGTCAAAGCAACAAGAAATGTGTTAATTGTACAGCCTACACAGACGGATCTTGCTCACTGTGTTAAGAGTTAAGGAAACTTGTTAAAGGTATTGAAAAAACGTTCATAGCGATTGTAAAATACTGTATTTATATAGGCCTGGCACAATTCATACACAATGGAAATTCCAAGTGCATTACAAATGAGCAGAAGTGTAAGTGTAGTGTGTATTTATTAAAACAAACAAAAAAAGTGTAACATTTTAAATTACAATGGAAGAAAAAGGTATAACTATTTATTTTGCGCACACGTCAGCTCTCAATTGTGCGTAAGAGTGCTCTTGGGTGTGCGTAAATTCTGTTCTTAACTAAGAACAAATCCCAAATAAGAAAACATTGGTGAATGCCAGAATCTTTGTGAAAACTGCGTAAGTGGGGTTTGAGAACAAATTTGTTCGTAAGAACATTTGGTGAATGAGGCCCATTGAGATTAGCGTGGATTTCATGCTATTTTCAAATCTGAGGCCATGGTTCTCAGGAAACCAATGGAGTGCTTACTCCGGGTAGAGAATGAGTTCTTACCTCAAGTGAAGGAGTTCAAGTACCTCAGGGTCTTGTTCGTGAGTGAGGGGTGCATGGAGTGGTAGGTTGGCTGGAGAATTGGTGCAGCAGGGGCAATATTGCATTTGTACTATCGCACCATTGAGCCAGAAGGCAAAGCTCTCAATCTACTGGTCAACTTTAGTTCCTGCCCTCACCTTTGGCCATGAAAGTTGGGTTATAACCAAAAGAACTAGGTCGCGAGTACAAGTGGCTGTAATGGGTTTCCTTAGGAGGGTGGCTGGTGTCTCCATTAGAGATAGGGTGAGGTGCTCACTCATCCGGGAGGAGCTCGGAGTAGAGCCGCTGCTCATTTGCGTCAAGAAGAGCCAGTTGAGGTGGTTTGGGCATCTGCGGCCTCATGTATAAACATTGCGTATGCACAAAAAGCTTGCGTACGCTGGTTTTCACGCACACTTTGTGATGTATAAAGATTTACTTGACGTGAGAACGTGCGGGCCGTCACGGAAACGTTTGAGCAGACGTGAGAATGTGCGGACCGTAAAGTCTTGTCTGGCTGTGTAACGTGGCAAATTCGAACTGAAAAGTGCCAAAACTCACCAAATATTTTATTTGTTACCATTCATAGTGTTGACCAGCAGAGAAATAGTTCGCCAAAGACGTTGAACTTCATAGACCTTGAACATTCTTTAGGCTTCAAATCAGCTGACGCCGCTAAGCAACGGAGTAAACTGGGGTTGAAAAGTTACCGGACTACTTGGAGTGCTACGAAAGACGTGAATCAGAGGCAAAAAGTCCACTTCCCTTGACAGCGGTCAGTTACACATAGCAACGGTCTTTTATTGAAAAATAATTGACCGCAGAACGTTGGGAAGCCCCATTCAAGTGAATGGGGGCATTCTACAGCATTAAGAACAGCCGTGTTATAATACATACATACATATAGTCATTTAGCAGACGCTCTTATCCAGAGCGACTGACAGTAAGTACAGGGACATTCCCCCTGAGGCAAGTAGGGTGAAGTGCCTTGGGGGTGAAGGACACAACGTCATGTTGTGTCCTTCACATCGAACTGGCGACCTTCTGATTACTAGCCCGACTCCCTCACCGTTCAGCCACCAGACTCCCTCACTTTTAATACAGAATAAAGTTTCCACTACTACGTTTAAGTAGTAAAGACGCTGATATAAAAATAAAAGTTTGATCATTCATGTGGATGATCACATCAAAATGCCAAAACCCAAAACGGGAAATGCCATATAGACTTCTGTTAAATCTGCCACCACTTAATGACTTCTGTTAAACTTGAGGGTGTCAGACAAACAACAAAATCACTCAGGAAATGCATGTCAAGCTAACCCTATAGCTGCCATGCTGTTAGGATGCGCCACCACTCGTTTTTTCATTTAAAGTTTTACATCGGACCATTTCTTCTTAATTTCTGCCATGGTCAGGTTCACTGAACCCACAGCATTTATGGCCCTATAATAATAATAATAATTTTATTTGTAATGCACTTTACATTTAGCTAAATCTTAAAGTGATACAGGTTAAAAACAAGAAAGGGCGCAAATAGTGACAGTTTTCCACTCCGCCGACGTTCTTTTGTCGCTAATACCTGATCACAGGCCGCCAAACAGGACACATTTTCTCCCCTCCACACTCGGTTGTCAGAACCTCTCTCACAGTCACCGTATTTCTTCAAAAAACGCAGCGGAGTTAACGTTCATTTTTGGTGCAGCGTTTATCTGAGGATGGCGTTTATTCTAAGAAATATGGTAATGCAGACAAAGAAATGACCTCAGGAATGCAGTTTGAAAAAGATATTGAAATTAGTGAAGATGTCATGCTATTTTCAGAGATTAGCGATTTTCTATCATTCTTTAAAAACATTATTGAAAAAGTAAAGGGTGTGTAAGTATGCCAGACATTATTAGATTAATGTGGTCTATATTTGAGATTTGTTGACACACGTCTGAAAAAGATATTGAGATTAGCGTGTATTTCATGCTATTTTCAGAGATTAGCGATTGATTTGAATGTTGTTAAAAACTTTATTGAAAAAGTAAAATGGGGTGGAAGTAGGTCAGACATTATTAGAATAATCTGTTGTACATTTGAGATTTTTTGACACAAGTTTGAAAAAGTTATTGAGTTTATCGAGGATTTCATGCTATTTTCAGAGTTTTTTTAGAAAGTAAAGGCTGTGGAAGTATACCAGACATTGTTGGAATACTCTGCTGTTTATTTGAGGTTTTATATTCATAAGAATATTATAAAAGTCATCATCTTCAAAATGTATGGGTAATTATCACCTGGTCCCTAACTCGACACTGCAAAGTAAGTAGTGTCTTCTGAATGTGAGACGAACCGTGGCGGTTCTACACAAATTTTACTGGGGGGGCCAGGGGGGGGGGGCAGTGTTTAATCAGAGGGGCACATTAAAAACGGGAACAAATTATATTTAAACATTAAATACTTTAATCTTGCTTTACATTAAAATCATAGAGACGGCTCTGGCTCTCCCTCTTTCAGCTCTTCAGCTCTCTCAATACCTTGATATGTTTCTCTAACTTTTTTGTTTACTGGGGCAAAAAAGGCTGCAATGTCCCTTCCTTGGTTCATGAAGACTACTAGAAGAAGAAAACCGTGTATTTTTTTTCTTGTATTTTTATTTTATTCAGTCAGCTCAGGGGGGCCACATGGGGGGCCAGGAACATTTTTACAGGGGCACTGGCCCCTGTAGGCCCCCTTGAAGAACCGCCCATGGAGACGAATGTTGAATATAAAACTAACTTCACCTTGCTTGATTTTTTTTTGTGATTTTCTCTGAATAAATGGACAGATTCATACTAGTAGTTAGTGCACTACTAAATAAGTGTAGTCGTTATCTAGCTCTACAATTTACCGGCGCTAGGTCAGAATCAAGGAGAAAAACGGAGCTGCCAGTATATGCAGGTAGCAACGCTAGTGCTAAATAACTATTTTGGTGGTCGGCTCCATGACGCCTGTTTGTAGGGCACATGAGACTGCTCACCAAAAGAATAGAGAGGAACCCACTTGTATAGCAGATTAAGACATGTTCATAGGTACCTAGCGAAAAGTAACCTCAACTTACCTAGACTTTTACCTATGGTACTAATGCTGAGGGGTCTCTGATATCGCTGTCTGTAGAACGGCGTATCTATGCATTGTTGCTAACATGGGCTGACGTTGTGACTGTATGTGAGAGAGATGCGAGAGACTGTGGCATCTCTCCCCAAACCAGTAGATCAATTGATCTATCTAAACCTACTCCCTCAGATCACAAGAACAATACAGTTTAACCCACATTGTCTTCAGACCAACTGTCTCTTCCCCCCCAGGTGACAAGAACTCTCTCAGGTCACCCAGACTTCCCGTCTCTAGACTTCATGTCTCCTAGTTAGGTGTCATAAACTGCAAATGGCATCTCTACCAAATGGTGTTAAATCAACATTCATTGAATCAAGCTTTTTAACCAACTGTAAACTTCTCTTAAAACACATTCATTATACATATGACCAACATTTCTATCACAGGGTTAATTATAGAGGTAATGTAGTATATCAGATTCCTATTGTATGTAATAATTGACTTGTGTTTCAGGTGGGCTGGGCCATTGGTTCTGGCCAAATCTTGAAATACCTGAAGACCGTCCATCAGAACTCTGTGTACCACTGTGCCACTGCTGCTCAGGTTAAATGATTTATTATTAGTTATTATACATGTTTTATAACATTATAACACTGATGTGTTATGATATGACTGATATGACATGTTTTTAGAATCATGTTGTTACATTTTATATCTCTTAAATAAGAAAAAGCGAAACAACTCCCTTCAGAAGTTAGCCTTTCTCTCTCTCTGTGCCTTTACTGTCAAATTTCAGTGAAAGAAACTGTCCAATAAAGCATGAAAAATGCTATAAATGCAATTTAAAAATATGTTATTAATTCAATCAACATTATTCAGCACAATATATGGGGTGGGAATAATTAATCTCCAAGATTTACTGACTTTCAGACACTCAATCTCTCCAGGAGGCAGTAGCACAGGGTTTCCAGAGGGAGTATGAGCAGTTTGGGACCCCCGAAAGCTACTTTCAGCAGCTGCCAGATAGGTTGCACCACAAGCGCAGGAAGCTGGCCACGTGTCTGAAGAGCGTGGGGCTGCAGCCCATCCTTCCAGAGGGAGGGTATTTCATGATTGCAGACATCTCCTCGATCAGTGAGTATCTTTTCCGAAAATCTACTCTATCACTTTCCAAGAGAGTTTTTTCTAATCCAAATGATCCGATTAAGGCTTTGTCGCTGTTTTTGTGTAGAGGTTGAATTGAATGACCTAAACACTCAAAATGAGCCTCATGACTACAGATTTGTGAAGTGGCTGATCAAAGAGAAGGTAAAGGAGAGCAGATGCTAAAGCTTGGATTCAGTCTGATCAAGATGATGATGATGATAAATGTAATTCCCATACACAGAAGATTTGTACAGTATATAATGTGTGTGTGTCTTGTTTACATTTTGTAGGGATTGGCGACAATTCCTGTTTCAGCTTTCTATAGCCTGGAGCATCGTGAAGATTTTCAAAACTACATCAGGTTTTGCTTTGTCAAGGTGAACATTTGATAATACAAAGTATTTAAAATAAAATTTAAAAATCTCTTTCTGTACCCCTCCCTCTCACATGCCTCTCTCCAATAGGAGGACTCTACTTTAAATGCTGCAGAGGACATTTTAAGGAAGTGGAGTGATGGAAAGTGAAAAACCTATTAAAAAGCATCCACTTACAGCCACCTACAATAAGTTTTTTCTAACCTTGCATAGTACCCTCGCTAGGTAGCTCAGCTTAATCCGTCCTCAGGAAAATCTTTAACACAATCTCTGTTGGACAAATGTATATGTTTTGTGGATCAAGTCTGTTGAATTGTAATTATTTAAAAAATAAAATAATGGAAAATTATTGTGAATAAAATGGCAAATCGTTCTACTTTGCTGTATTGCTGTCTTAAGTGCTCTCGAGTTGCTGGGTCAGAATTGGTCCCAAAAATACTGGTCTGATCATGTGATGTAGCCTGAATGTAGTTTTAATTCATTATTATGCACCATTGGCAATTTTAGACCCTTTTTAGGGGTGTTCAAGCACCCCTACATATAATCTTAGCACCCCTAAACATAATAATTATAAATAATAAAAAATATAATAGTTTTATCATTTGATGCTGGTAGTTGGTGAAAAAAGGGACATCCTTAGTTTTTTCATTCATTCAATATTTTGCATAATAATACATAAATATATTAATTGTTATCCACTGAAATTTGGGATTTATTACAGGCATGCAAACTCCTCACCTTTAGGTGAGACTCACCTTTTTTAAACCAAAATGGGTAACCTACGTGATTCATGCAGATCCAATGACATTGGGTGGGGTTGTGGCCATGGCCAACACAACATTTTACCCATGCTTCCCAACTTTACAACTGGCTTTGGAACCAATCGTCACTCCTCATGCCTAAACCTCACAGCCAATCAGAGGCAGGGTGGGGAGAGGTTTACAGACCCATTTTACATAATCTAGTACGGGGGTACTCAATTAGAAACTCAAAAGGTCCACTCACCAAATTTCCATTCAGTCCAGTGTCCGGAACAGTGATGGTTTATTTTTCTGGGGGTAATTTTGTTCAAAGTGTCTATGCTATGTGTCCTAGTGACGTTTCACGTTAGCTCTACCACTGGGCAAGGGCAACCGTCTCATTGCAGATTTAACACATCGGTTATGTGCTCCCCATCGGCAACACAAATGCATACTTGTCAGTATGGACTTGTCAGTCCATTCTGTCTGAAATGTGAGATTTTCTGTCAAAATAGAGATCTAGCTTCTTAATTTTGCTCTCAAAGTGCACCAGATTCATGTGTTTAACTTAGAAATGTTATACTTTTTCTTCCGGGGGACCATCCCCCCGGACCACCTAGGGTCGGGGGTTCGCCGTATCCTTCTCAACTTTTTACCCCTGACCTGTTTGCATGACTGTTATTAGCAAGGGGGTTAAGCACTTTTGCAAGGCACCGTATTCATGTCACATTTAGGAGCTGATCACCCCTAAACGTCTGATCCTAGATTCGCCCGTTATGCACCCCTTAAGGCCGATTTATACTTCTGCGTCTCCGTTAATGGACAGACGCACGCACGGAGTCGGACGGACTGGTTGAATTTATACTACTCAGACGGCTCTGCGTGCTGAAAGCAATTCACAGCCAGAACAGTAGATGACGCTGCACTGCGATGCTAGCTAGGTTATCGAAAAGTCGGAGCAAATTTACAAATGAACCATTTCATCAATAAAATAAGCACATTTTCAGCAACTACACTGTCCTTTTCTCGTCACATTTGAATTCTGATGCTGATTTACATGTACTGTTTAGCTGAAATAAGAGTTGTAAAAACGTACAACAATGGCGGTCAAAGGATTCTGTTCTCTTGTTGGTCACGGCAACCCCGCCCCCCACCCCTGACGCAATACGGACCAATCATAGCCAAGGGGTATCCGTAAAAAGACGCACGGACAGACGGATAGTCAGGAAAATCAGGAGGCGCAGGCAGAGCTCTGCGAGGGCTCTGCGAAGACACGCAGAGGGTGTTTCTTGAAGGAAAGGGCGTTCCCCGTGTGCGTGTGCGTAAAAACGCAGAAGTATAATCGGCCTTTAGAACTTGCAGTTGAGTGCAGGCATTACCTTGAACGGAAACATTCAACCAATCGTCTGAAGTAAATTGACCTGGGGTGCGTTTTCGAAAGCATCTAAGCCTAAATTGATCGTAGAGTCCATCGTACGATGGATCTTAGTTGTACGGGCCGTTTCCCGAAAAGTCGGAGCTAAAGAGGCACTTGAAAATCGTCGTAGATTAACGAGACTCCAGACCAGTCGTAGATCGCGAAGTGCATCGTAGCACAGAGACTCAGTGGAGACACACGTAGGCCGACCATGAAAACTACATTAAACTCATGCTGAAAGTTACTTCCGATGGAAAATAAGATTATTTTGGTTCTCTTTTTACAACAGTTATGATGGAACTGGGATATTTGTTAAGCCATTCAAATTTAAGTGCCGAAAACATATCTGAATCCGGTTTATTGTCAAGTAAATTTAGGTTACACAAAATAATTTGATTTGTTGGGTTTGGCGCATGCAATGATACAATTGAAATATGGCTGTTGTAATGTGGAATAGTAACTAGAAATGCATTAACGTAACGCTTTTACCAGTACAATAACACAACAACAATTGAACATTGAAGATGTTTATTAGAATTATAGGGCTGGTAGCACGCCAAGCCCGGTGGATGAAGAGGCTGGTGGCAGAGCCGAGCCTGATGTTGGGAGATGGTGGCGCCAAGGAAATGGAAAGACTCCACAGTGTTGACTGGGAAGTCACACAGGGTGAAGGGGCCAGGAGGGAGTGAAAACTACTACAAATACAAAAATCATAAAAGCCATTGAAGGTAGTATAAGTCCTGCACCGCATACTTGTCCCCTCTGGTTGTGGGGGATTGGATGTGGTCTGGGATGTGGCAAAGTAATGCAGTTGTGCCAGCCTGCACAGTTCTTGAAACTGAGGCCTTGAGAGCCCATGTCCATCTCCAATAACCTCCACTAAACTGCCAGTGGCATAGAACCTTAACACTTCCAGTAGTTGGGTTGCAAAGGACCTCCTTGTTAGGCTCTGCAGGTCTGCTTTTATGTGGTTCAGGAGCATCATGATATCATGATGTCATCTGACATATCTTACACTCATAATGAGTATAATTGATCAACCATCAATTAAAGTAGAGTTGATTATTCATGTCAGAAACAATGATTCCATGTTGAAGATATGGGGTATTCATTACTTATGTATTTGTCATTTGTCACAATGTCATTTCTGGTCAATATGTGAGAATTATGAGATTGCAAACATGGTCTTGGAAAGCTATTGGCCTATGCAAGATTGTAGATATAGTCAGCACTAGAAAATAAGACAGTAAATATGTTGGATTGAGATGCTTGTATTTGTACATTGAATTATTTAGGCTGCTAGCTGGGACATGCCATGTGTGATACCATTTACATGCATGGTTTTTAACCTTGTGATTCAATCAAGTAGTAAATATAGGACTCTTATATATATATTTGCCTATGGAAAGTGTAGTACCAAGAAGAGTTAAAAACCAAGGCACAAGTAATTTGATAAATAGTTGTTTTATGGGAGTTTGTTCTCCCTGCTCCTGCCCCTCACATGGATAAGGTGAAAAAACATGAAAGGATTGGACAGGCAACACTGAATTTATGATACAATACACAATTCAGCCTTTACTTAATTTAAATAAACATTGTATGCTTAGGCTATAAGGTAACCTAAATTTGACACTACCTTTTTGATTGGGCAGAAGACTAGGCACAGAAATGGAGGGCCTTTTGAACTTAATTTCTTCAAACAAGAGCTTCCTCACCTCAATTTGGAGACAAGCCCACTTAATTTTCAAGACCTCCTATTGGTATTTTGCATCCTGTATCCCTGATTGCAGGGTCTTAACACCGGTGTTAAAGTCAGATGCATCATAGTTTGCACGTTCAACTTATTGTCTTTGCCTTCATGTAGCATCATACAATGTACATTGATAAGTACTCAAATAAGGAGCCTACAATAAATGTAAAGTTTTCTTTAGCGACAGAAAATATTTTTAGTGTACCTTAATTCGTTAAATATTTTGGTTAACGTTTTAATTTTAAAGTCTTAAAGTTGCGTCAGAAGATTCACATTTCAGTACAATGGACAGCGTCTTGGTAAGTGCAACTTAAGAGACACATACGATGGTTCTTCTTACGAGCATGTTCGGGAAACGCACGTAAGAAATAACGATGGATCGTTATTTTCATTGTAGAGAACCCTCGTAACAGCTACGATCCATCGTTATCGTGAAACGCACCCCTGGTTGTTTTCACACTTGTAGCCTACTCAAGACAAATGATTATGTAGCCTTAATTTGTCTGCTGTTTCCTACACTGTAAATTGCTTATGTTAAGTTGATCAAAATGTACTATATTGGTTCTCTGTTAAATTGTCAAATGTTTGAGCCAGTTGTCATGATTGTAGGCCTAACTCCTGGGACACACTGGCTGCGATTAGCTGAAATCTGCTGCGAAGCACCTGGAAGCGCCGCCTTTTTTCTTTCGGCGCCCATGTTATCAAATGCAACAGGCCACACTGGCTGCGAAGCGCCTTGATGGCCTGCGATCGTTTCGGCAGCTGGTCAAATATTTTCGCAAGATGCTTGTGAAATCGGCAGCAGGATGATAAAATACACCATTGATATATTTGAATAAAAACCATGTTATTGAGACTTTAATAAGCGCAGCTAATTCAGGCAGGGCAATCGGGCAGCGCGCGTCAGTCATCGGGGACGTAAGGCGTCTTACTCCACCATCCTTTCCTCCGCCCACTACCACACCCAGGTTAGCAGCGCATATCCATTGGGCCACAGCCAATAAGGCATCTTTAAAAGACGCGCGGATACGCACACACTCACCCCGGTTGTTGTATGATCAGTGCTGCTGCCAATGCTGTTTCTGGTCCCGCGTCTCTTGGCTGTCTTGTTTTTCAGCTTTGCCGTGGGCGACTCCTCTGATTCAGAGCCGACCCGTTTGTTGGGGGTGTTTGGTGGAGGTTCTGATCGATCACCCGGAGGTGCACCCTCCGTGGACCTCGGCAACGATGGGAATGGCCAAGTTCGGCGCAGCTCGCGTCTGGTCCAGAGATCGGCTACCATCACTGATTGGCCAGTCCATCGCATCCTCGACTCCCTGTACGACCGGGGTGTGTCTCCTCCCAGGGGATGTAATCACGAGGAACTGTTAGATTTCTTTGTGGAGTGCGGCGGTATCGCTCCTTCCGCTCCCCCGAGCACTCCGGCAGGGAAAGGCAAGGGGAAACGGGGCACCTCTTTCCAACCGGCATCCGAGAAAAGGGCTCGAGTCCGGGGGAGGAGCCCGGCCCCGGCGGCGTCCACCTCCCGTTCGGACCTGGTGCTGGCGGCCCTGTTGGATATCAAAGTATCACTGGCTGACATGGGAGCTCGTGTCGTCGCGTTGGAGGGCAGGTCGCGACGGCGTTGGCTCTGCAGATTCCCGGGTCCGGAAGCACTCCTGCGGCCTTGGACTTTGCAGCCAAATCTTAGCAGGTACCGACGTCAATCTGGTTAAGATACTGCTATGCTCTGCGGATCCGGTGGACAGGCAGGTAGTCGAGTGTGGGGAAGTGTCCATGCTCCTCAAGGGGTGTGATCCCAGGATGTCCAAAAACCTGACTCTGCCCCAGTTCTACGTGGATTTCGGCGTATATCGCGACACGCTTTGCGAAGCTTACCCTGAGCGCCGCGTGGAGTTCGATAACTATCTGGCATTAATTTCCAATTTAGCAATGCGCTATGGCGGAACCCTCTTCTATGAGTACCACAAATGCTTTTCTGCCAAGGCGGCATTGTACTTTCAAAAGTTCAACGTCCGTGTGAATTGGTCGGTGCTCAACCTCAATCTGGTCAGCAGGGTGTTCACCGGGCATGTGCCGATGTGTTGTTCCGTGTGCAGTTTGTTGGCCCACACAGTGAATCTGTGCCCGAGGACTGCATTTGCACCGCCGATCAAGGCAGAGGGGTCGGCCTACGGAGCCTCCACCTCGGGCGGTCAAGCCGGTCGAAGGAAGGTACGGCCCTCCTCCGCTGCAAGCACCTCGCTGTGCATCACGTACAACGTGTTTGTTGGTATACTAATTGTAGGTTTCTGCATGCTTGCAGTTATTGCGGGGACGCTCATCCCCAATCTGTGTAGCCTCGTCGGGCTCGCCCTGCTCCGAAGGGGAAATGATTAAACATCCGTCAACCCCAGTCAATGTATCGAGACTTTCTGCCGCATTGGAGAGTCATCCCAAACGCTGTTTTGTGTCTTATTTACTCAATGGTTTGGTGCACGGGTTTCTTGCTGGTCTTTGTTATCTGCCTGACGTGAGTCATGAGTGCCCCAATTTGCAAACGGCAATCAAAGAGCCGGCGGTCGTCGAAACGCTGCTCGTGAAGGAAGTGGCTAAAGGGTTTATGATCGGACCTTTCCTCGCGCCCCCTTTCACCCCGTACCGAGTAAGCCCCATAGGCGTTGTTGACCTGTCTGCCCCTTACGATGGCGTTGTGCCCAGCATTAACAGTTTGATTCTCCGGGAGCCGTTTTTGCTGTACTACGCTAGCGTCAATAATGCAATTAGCATGATAAAAACCGCAGGCAGGGGCGCGTGGCTGGGGAAAGCCGACATCACCGACGCGTTTAAGGTCATGCCTATTCACCCCTCTCAGTGGCATTTATTCGGCGTTAGATGGGGCAGCAACCTGTACTTCTCTGTCAGGTTAGCGTTCGGCTGCCGCAGCAGCTCCCTCGCTATCAGAGGCGCTGTGCTGGATCCTGGTGAATGTCCACAGGCTGCCGTTCGTTTTGCACCTGCTGGATGATTTTTGGGTGGTGAATTTTCCATCGTCTCCACCCGCCCGCTGTATCTCGGTGTTGAGGGACACGTTTGGGCACCTGGCTGTTCCGCTGTCCGCGGAGAAAACCGTAGGCCCGTTTACCTCCTTGGAATTCCTCGGTATCAACCTAGATAGCGTTTCCATGCAGGCGTCGTTACCCGCGGAAAACTGGAGCGCGTTCGAAGCGTCCGCTTCAATGGCTAAACGTGAACTGCTTTCGTTGCTGGGACATCTGAATTTTGCAATGCGCATCATACCCCAGGGCCACGCGTTCGTGTCCCGTCTGTTGGACTTGGCTAAAAGGGTGCCTCATCTCCAAGACTGCGTGGTGTTGGACGACGGGTGCCGATTGGATTTGCGTTTTTGGAGGGTTGGAACAGTATTCGATTTTTCTATCACAATTCCGTGGAGTCATCCGTTGCTCTCGATTTTTACACCGACGCGGCTCCCTCAGTTGGGTTTGGGGGGTTTCACGGTAACGAGTGGTTCTCCGGAGCATGGCCCGCAGAGATAGTCTCTCTAGCTCCGGAGAATTACTGCACGGCTCTACACAAATTGTATCCAATTGTGATTGCTTGTCTATTGGGGGGGCATTTATGGTGTAGGAAGAAAATAACCGTGTTTTGTGACAAGAAAGCTACAGTGTCATCAACAAAGGGAGGTCTTCGGTGCCTTTCATTAATCGCTTAGTCAGACGGCTAACGTGGACAAGCGTGTTTGGTAATTTCATATTGCGAGCCACATTCATTCCAGGCCTAGAGAACAGAAGCGCTGATGCTCTGTCTCGTTTCAATTTTCAGGAGTTCCGAATGCTGCGCCCTCACGCGCTACCGGACGGGTTGGCGTGTCCGCCATTTCCCCTGACGGTGCTAGACTAGGCCCGGGTGCGCTGCACATGTATGTTGTATCGGCTGGTAAATACATGAGGAAGGGTATCGCCCCATCCACATTAAAATCCTACGACAGGGCATGGATTCAATTCTCTGGTTTCTGCGCCGCATTCGGCGTGAGCCCAAGGCCTGTGAACATTCCTGTGTTGTGTGCCTTCATAGTTCATTGCTTCAAATCACGGAAGCTACATCCCTCCTCCATTAAAGCACTGGTGTCCGCCTGCTGATGAACGGGCTGAGGAAGCAGCGTCCGGAGACCAAAGATAAACGCTTACCAATCACCTTACCCCTCTTGCACACGCTGGTGTCCAATTTGAGACAAGGGTACGTCGACACTCTTTTTGAGTCAGTATTTTTCACGGCCTTCTATGGGTTTCTGCGGTGTGGGGAATTCACCTCCAGGTGTGCCACTTTCGATCCATGTTGTGACCTAACCTTGTCTGATGTTTCTATGGCAAGCGACATGTTTACAGTTGTTCTTAAACATTCTAAGACTGATGTTGCATGTAGAAGTACCCCAATCGTGATTGCTCGGACTAATTGTGTTTTTTGTCCACTCTCTTCCATGTCCCGATATCTGCTATGTCGCCCATGGGCGACGCCATCCGAGCCCTTGTTCGTCACCAACGAAGGCAAGGCCATGACGAGATCCTGGTTCGCGCAACGACACCGCGTACTGTGTGCTTGCTGTGGGCTGGCCCCGGAGTTGTACACAGCACACTGCTTCCAGATCGGGGCAGCCACCCGGGCATCATCCAAAGTGCCTACAGCCACTCTAAAAATGATGGGGTGTTGGTCTTCATCGGCATACAAGCGATATGTACGCCCCAATGCCTTGGACATCCTCGGAGCCCAGAGGTCTATGAGTTTTGTATGAACAAAGCTTGCGGCCATGTGGTCATGTGTAACTACTGCATTAATAAATGAACGGCATTACAGATGGTGGCTGGATCGGCTTGTTAACCCATAGCAGTAGAATATCTCTTTAGATCTCATTTCGGGCGTGGTGATCCGCCGACGTGCTCTGATCTGGTAGCCGACACATTTGTTTATTCATTCTCACATAGGGACACCGATGATGGTACATAAACGCTTTGCGGGCGTCAGATGGCGGTTAGGGAGTCGGGCTATGAATCAGAAGGTTGTTGGTTCAATTCCCGGCTGTGTAAAATGACATTGTGTCCTTGGGCAAGGCACTTCACCCTACTTGCCTCGGGAATGTCCCTGTACTTACTGTAAGTCGCTCTGGATAAGAGTGTCTGCTAAATGATCTATCACATAATCTATCACATGACCAAAAAGCTATTGCAGTTTGAAATACTAAAACAATTCACTGAAAATAGTGTGAAGTGAAAATGAAAAAACTAAAGGCTGTGCAACATGTATACATAGCCATTGAACACTCTGAAATTGATTTGAGGATTATAGGTCACATGACCAGAAAGCTATTGAAGTTTCAAACTTTCAAAAGTTAACTGAAAATAGTGTGAGGTGAATATGAACAAACTAAAGGCTGTGCAACATAGTCAATGAACACTCTGAAATAGATTTGAGGATGATAGGTTACATCAGTGGTTCTCAACCCTGTCCTCCTTGTTTTAGATGTTTCCCTGCTCCAACACACCTGATTCAAATGCATGTTCGTTACCAGGCTTCTACAGAGCTAGATAACGACCCTTTTATTTGAATCAGGTGTGTTGGAGCAGGGAAACATCTAAAACATGCAGGACAGGGGGTCCCTGAGGAAAAGGTTGAGAACCACTGGGTTACATGACCGAAAAGCTATTGAAGTTTGAGATTTATTTTGAATTAAAAACATTTTGTTACAACCTGATATGAAAATAAACAAAATGAAGGCTGTGCAATGTGTATGCATACATTTTGAACAGTTTAACATAATTGTTATGTTCCTAGTTCATGTTGTTGAAAAGCTATTGACTTTTGAAATTTTAAATGTGTAATTTGTATACATACGGGCGTCCGAATGTCTGTTGAATATCGAACTTCCAACCAGTGTTGCCAGGTCTGCGGTTTTCCCGCGGAATTGGGCTACTTTTGAAGTGTTGCCGCGGGTTGATTTTTTTGTCCGCTGGTTCGGGTAGACCTATTTTGCATCCAAATTACATTAATATCTTTAAATACAAATTTATATTTTAAATGAAATAATTTATTTATGCCCAAATCCTACCAAACTGACTCCAGATCAGCACATACACACATGGACATGGGGCACGCACACACACGCACACGCAATGTGGGTCTATAGAACGCGGGTCATTATCGGGAAAATAAAACCCCTTCAGAGCGAAGCTACACCCCTCCACTTCGCGTCGGGGTGGTGTTCGCCCTGTCGGGGCTTATTTTCCCGATAATGACCCGCGTTCTATACATTATCCCTTACTTGTAAAATTGTCCGCATCGTATCCATAAAGCTCTGGAGCTTTTCAGATACGATGACGCTCAGTTGCCATGGCACTGGGGGTAGCTTGCGCTATAATGTCAAGATAGCATGGAAGGTGAAAGAAAAATGCTGCTCCATCTCTATAATTTATTTACCAGTTTAGTTAGTGTAGCCTACTTCAGGTACAAATAGTATCACTTAATAGATACTTGTTACTCCTCTACGCAGAAGGCGAGCGTTGTACTCGGTGTACCTGAACGATATAGGAACAAGGCAGAGAAGACGGTTTAAACCAAACATAGAGCGGCGATTCTGGGTGAGACCTGCCTGAACAGTTAGCTGATACCGTGGTAAAGTTGGTTGGAAGCAGGGTTGCCAGGTCTGTGTGACAAAACCATCCCAATGGCCAATCAAAACGAGCCCAATGGCCAATAAAACCAGCCCAAAAACCAGCTCAATATCGGAACTCAAAATATGCCCCTGCCAAACCATATACACTGCTTTTAAAGTCCAACAGCATTGCTTTCATTGCCAAATGTATTGCAATATCTACAAAGTAAAAACAAATGTTTAGTATGCCAGCATTAAAACCAGTTTTCAGGAGATTTTCTCTGGAGACTGAGAGCATTCGACACGTGTGCACACGCACAGTGAGCGTGTGCATGTGTGCTGCCCCATGTCCATGTGTGTATGTGCTGATCTGGAGTCAGTTTGGTAGGATTTGGGCATAAATAAATTATTTCGGGAAAACCGCGGACCTGGCAACACTGCCTGTGGGTGAAGGCGAGCATGGTTTGAAACCAATACAACCTGTTCTGCAAACGTACCCCATGCGCATTTTCAGCCAAGGTCCTAGGGCATCGCACTCAAACTTGGTTAGAATACTCAGTCAAGCTACATGCATGTTTCTGGTTTCTCCTGTCAACAATTTGGAGGCAGAAATGATAGACATCACATTCATAAACAGGGTTTGAAAACGGCGGTGGTTTATTTTACATAGAGCTCAAAAGACTATTTTGCGCTCAAATGAATGCCCAAAGATTTAGCTCGCACTGTGAAGGATCCTATCCAGCATCAGATCAAACCCAGGATATGGCCTGGGTTTGGGGTTAAGCCCCAAATGTGTATAACGTCTGGCTCCATGCCTGATTAACACTCGGATCGTTAAGCATACAAATAATGGTTTTATAAAAAATTATACGACCCCCTTCCGTAATCATGATGCCCCCCCAGAAATGTTCACTGCCCCCCCAGTCAAAGCAGGCTGCTGCATCCGGCCCTGGTCTGATTCTGTTTTCTCCAGCTGTTATGGCAGCCACGAACTGCACAGTTGACGCTGGGCATCACTATTAGCCTTAAATTAGTACCAGAGCCTGTTTAAGACATTCTCTTTTAGTACCGTTATAAAGGGGAAAGTTTCTAAACCGGAAATGAGAATACCTCTACACATTCTCTGACCCAATCTACGTCTATGATCTGAGCCATCTTTTTATATGGCTATGGTCTACACCAGATAATGTTTTTTTATTTTTTTTTATCTTTATTAAATCTTCATACAAACAGTAAAGACAAGCAAACAGTCATTAATACACAAAAACATCAAAGTCAAGAGGGGAGCCAGGGGGAGTTTCAAGTATATACATTAAAAATAGAGCATAACTGAATGATTTCAGCAGCTTTCTTATTTTCTGAATCATAGATGGTTTTGATGTACTGTTCTGTTTCCCTACCAAAAGCAATACAAGAAGGTTTAGAGTTACAAAATTTGGCTTTGTGAATATATTTCCCTAAAATGATCAATAAATTAATTAGGTATATTTCTTTCTGTTTCTTACTTTTGTTGTCATGGAAACCAAACAGTACATCCTTCCACAACAAAGAAAAATCTAAGACAAGTTTATCAGAAATGTATTGAGAAAGATCTTTCCAGAAAGTGGAGGTGTAGGGACACTGCCAGAACAGGTGCACCATTGTTTCTGGACATATTCCACAAAAAGAGCAGTTAAAACAAATGTCGAGGTTAAATCTAAGGAGGTAATGCTTAGCAGGATAATACCTATGTATGATTTTGAAGGAGACTTCTCTTACTTTATTCGTAAGTAAGTATTTGTAAGGAAGGTTCCATATATTCCCCCAATTGGTTGTCAAAATAGTTAGACCAATAGGGAACAACATTAGGGGTGCTGGTGACATCTCTCTGGAACAAAGAGCGAATGTTGCGATTATAATTTCTCGTTGTGGTAGCGAAACATATATTACCAACTGAGGTCAACTTAGGGTCCAGAGCTGGTAGGCAATCTGGTTTTCCAGTTCTTTTCAAAAGAGTTAAAATACCAGACCAGAGAATGTCTAATATAGAGAGAACTCCCACTCTCTGGAAACTTCCGGGTTCTGAACTGGTTAAAGTTCCACTGAAGTTCCATATGAGGGCGCTAACGGTCGAGTGCAGAATGAATGGAGGTCTATGGAGCTATACCCCTCAAAATCCACTTTTCTCTGGATATAATTTTTTGTCTAGTAACTTGAATTCTGAAATCTAAAGGGGAGGCAAAAAATACACACCACTGGGTGTTAGATTTTTTTAAAGTCGCCTTTCTGTTCTAAAAAGCCTTTGAATATGGCATTGACGTCATACAAATTGTACAAGCAGAACTGCTTGATGTTAAGCTCTGGTTACTTCCACTTTTCTCTCAAGGCATCGACAACACAGCTGGCAGGTTCTCCCTGTCAATAGAAAGAGTTTTGGCTCGCTAATGTTGTTGCTAATGTTGTTGCTAATGTTGCCAATGCTCTGACATTCCGTTTCTGCTTCGGATGCCATCAAGCAGGATCTCTTGTCGTAGTCAGTCCTTCACTAACCAATCAGCATTTGTTAGCAGAATGCTAGCGTGTTATGGGCAACGACGACTTAACCTGTAAGAAATCGAAAGGAAATAAGTACTCGTTCATTTTCACTTTTCACTTTTTCACTTTTGACCTGTAATCCATGTTGAACATGCGAAAACTACAATCAAATCAGAGATTTATCAACGACAATCAGGCGAAAGAGACAAATTTAGCCGTTTAGCTCCATAGACTCCCATTCATTTTGCACTCGACCGCGATCACTCCCAGTGGAACTCTGGTGGAACTGCAACAAAATTCGGTACAATGGGGCTAAATAGGGAGTGGGCAGGCTCTCCTTAAACAGGCTCTGGTCTACACATAGAGTTAATATAACTAGAGACAGCTACTTCTGTCTTCCAAGATCTTCCAAGTAAGATCCCCATTCATTTCTATGAAAAGTGCTCAGTGGCGCAGTGAGGCAAGCGAGAGCTCCTAACGGACCGCACCATCTTTCCAGACCGACTCGTCCGGTCTTGAGCAGAAGCTTGTTTATAGCTCCGAAACTCATGCATGCTTGCAACTAGCTCTATACGTCATACTTTGCGACAACCAGTCGCGAGCTTGTGAGCTGGAGCTAAGGCATTGCAGAAAACTGTCAGAATGTGGTACAAGTCCGATCAAGAAGCAGATAGCCTACATGTGAGCTTTACGAAAATCAATACTATTAGTACTGTAGTATTATACGTGCAGGGCCTATACGTTGTTCTTTTTGCTTTGTGTTTATAGTTTAACTGCTATGTATTGTGTCGGATAAATAAACTTTAAACCTGAATATCTGGCTCCGTCGTTGTTCTAGCTTTGCAAAGCAAATTAAGCCTATACCTTTACTATTATAATGATGATGAGTGTTGTTTACAATTACTAGCTTATTGTTAATGCCATCGTTGTGGTGTTAACTGACTTAAAGCTCTAACAATATAACGACCATAAAAATATTGACGTTATCAGACATGATTTATTCATCTTTGTCTTTGCCTCAGAATAACATGTCAACTATATATAATGAAGCCGTAACATGCCACGATATTATAACTAATTAGATTAGGCTATAATTACGTTTGTCATGCCATGTGCATAATAGTGTTCATTACAAAATGGTTAAATCTGCTTTAAAATAACTTAAATTAACTCTACAAACAACCGTCATGTATGTGCAACCATTTGTAAAACTACAATAAAGGCAGGCAGCTGTAGATTATCAAATCCTTTCTCTCTGTTCTCATTCAGCTCAGGTAAATCAGCGATTTGCTGATGCTCCCTTTTGTGCTCGTTCATTGTTCGTATCCGCGAGCACGTTTCCAGGCAACTTTTCTTGACCTAAGCAAATAAATGGGCTGCTAGTTTACCCATTACGGATTGGTTTCAATCTTTGCAAAAATCAGGAAAAATTCTTATATGAGAAAGCTAGTAGTATGAGCCAGGTTCGAGAATCTAACCAAAATTATTGGGGGAGATAGTTTTCGATATGTTGACTGGAGTTAATAGAATAAAAACGACCGGACGAGTCGGGTAGAAAATCGGAAATGCAATACCAACTACATCCACCGGGGCCGTTGCCTCAAGCCGAGGGGTGGGGGCTTGGGTCTACACCTCTTATCGAAATGATCCTGACCCGGAAGTACTCTCTCAGTGTCGCTAAAAAGACAAAAAAGATTGTTCGAAATGTCGCGTGGAGATATGACTGAGAACGTAGCATATAAACGTGCCTCATCTGAGGTATGTTTCAAGAAACTTAAGGTCTTTGTTCATGTATTTTTAGCAGACGTATAGCATATAATGTATTCACGTATCTGTCTTTACAGGGTGACGAGAAAGTTGACTGGAAAAAAATTAAAGCTGAACGTGAGTGTCCCCCAGTTAACTAGCTCTACCTACCTAAAGGCTAAGGTTAATCTGTGGTTTTCTGAATAATGCTTAACTATCTAATTTGCTACCACCTATCATATACATGTGTGCGCGTGTGTGTGTGTCGATGTCTGAAAAGAGCATCTGCTCCTCCTGATTTCTGTATTTACTTTCTCACAGAACTTTAGGGCTCAGGTGTAATGTGGAATGCAAGCCTATACTGTATGCACATAATACACTTCTTACTCTGACTGCAAACCAATAATGAAGTTCCACTGTCCTGTATGGCAGGTAAGGAGTCGAAGAAACGTATTAAGGAGTCAAAGCTCATCCAACAGCTCGAGAAGCAGCAGCAGCAGCAGGAGGAGGAAGCCGAGAAGGCCAGGGGGAATAACTTGCAACAAACCAAAGGTAGTTTGTGAATCGTTTAAACCTTTATATATATCGCTCATGCATGTCTAACTAATGATAAACATGGTACCGGTGGATGGTGGTTTATGGTTGCTCGTAAATTTCTTCTCATGGGATTTCTATCTCTTTCAAATCCATGCATTTTGACGCTAAAGTAGCAGACCAGTGTTTTTGGTGTCTTGCCTGTAATCCTTGTCAATACATATTATTATATTCTCAGGGCGACAATACACTGTGACGGTAGCCCTGCCTGGGTCTGTCATGGACAATGCCCAGTCAACGGAACTCCGTACGTACCTGGCTGGACAGATTGCTAGAGCCTGCGGTGTTTTCTGTATTGATGAGATTGTCGTGTTTGACGAGCATGGAGAGGATGTCAGGTACATCTTTAGATGTAGTCCGTTCACTAAAGACCTATAATTCATGACAACTTGACCGTAAAACAATGCTGGTGTTTTTTGTTCTTTCCAGGAGTGTGGAAGGAGAATTTACAGGTGTTAAGAAGAAGGGCCAAGCCTGCATTCAGCTTGCTAGAATCCTTCAGTTCTTGGAATGTCCACAGTAAGAAGTATCCTATGAGATGACAGTCAAATATATACAAGGCTGTCTGAGTATTTATTTTTGAGAAGATTTCCCCCCTCCCTCTTTCTGCTTGTTTACCCACAAGGTATCTACGTAAATGTTTTTTCCCAAAACATCAGGATCTACAGTATGCTGGTGAGTTTGACAACAACCTTACGCCTGGAACACACAGGCTGTAAAGCGCTATGATCGGCAACGAATGGCGTAAGGCTGTTCACACTAGATGCTCATTTCTCTGCGCCGATCACCTTTCACCTCTGAACTTTCCTTTTTCACATTTAAAGCTGACATGGTACATACACATGGCATATATGTAGGACACTTAATATAGGCTATAACACGGGCGCCAAAAGGAAAAAGGCTGCGTTTTCACAGCCAACCGTGGCACTTTGCAGCCAGTGTGTTCCATGCGTATCACAGCTAGCACAGTATATGCAAAGGAGTAAATGCTATTCCAAGCACCACATGGGGTCGCTTGCGAGGAGCAAATGGGCAAATTCACGCGAATGTAGTCGCTGCCAGTGAATCTAGTGTACTCATCGACAGGCAATCAGGTGTAAATACCAAGGGCAAGTGGGCAACATTGCGTGAACTTTTGTCACAAATGAATTTAATTTTAGGTGACGAGCAAGAAGTAAATTGCATGTGTGTGAAAACAGCTGGGGGGGCTGCCCCTCAAAAACAATGTTAGGGTAACACTGCAGCCTCTAACCCACATGTGCCCTTATCTGATAATGTTTTGTATAATCGTATATACCTTTTTACAATGTTCTATTTGAAATAATCATTTTTTGTTGCACTGTCTTGTCACAAGACTTTTGGCATACTGTTAAACTCTAATACTCTTAAAACTGTTTACAGAAACTGCTGCACTTACCACTTTTGTACATTGCTTCAGATAAAAGCATATGCCAAATGAATAAATGTTAATGTCTGTGTGTATCCAGGCTTGCTCAATCCTCTGGACAGCCCACACCATATGAGGATAGATGAGGAGTCAGAGTACCGGGAAGGGGTGGTCCTCGACAGGCCCAGCAGACCAGGGAAGGGCTCCTTTGTCAACTGTGGAATGTGGAAGGTTAGGGATGCACCTTATAGTTTACCTGCAAGTAGGCTAGCATACACTAGACCTGGGATGAATAACTCAAGAACCATCCAATACATCTGTGTTGCTGATCTTGCCTGCCATGACATAATCAATGAGCTAGTCTTTAAAAAAACACAACTGAAATTACACACTGTATTTGAAAGCATTTCAAATTGTAACATTTGACCATGATCAGTTATTCACATCAAGGAGAACCACACTTAGTTGGTGTCTTCACTCAGTAGATGAAGGAACTAAAGCCAGTCTTCCTCTGTAGGAAGTGCAGATCGACAAGCAGCTGCAGCCTGGTCTACGAGTAACTGTCCACCTGAACAAGAACCAGAATAATGGTGATCTCTGGAGTTTTTCAGACAAAAAAAAAAAAACTTTCGTAAGGAGCATTTTATGTGAGGTGTGTGTTTCTCATAGTTCTAATTCCATCATAAATTCCACAGAGAGCCGTATATACAAAGGTGTGGTAGTGGCCCCTCATGTACCACGCTCACAAGGAGGGCTGTACTGGGGATACAGTGTTCGTCTAGCATCGGGTCTCAGTATGTATGACACACAGGTTAAACACACAAACTTATCACACACATGCAATACTTTCTCAGTATGTACACAATGTTTAGTTCACACTATTTGTTTTGAATGTAACTACAGGTACTGTTTTCACTGAGTGTCCATACAAAGAGGGCTATGACCTGACCATTGGCACATCAGAGAAAGGATGGAACATTGACCAGGCTTCTATCAAACCCTTCAAGTGAGCTTCCTAATCAAATTCCAGGGGCCAAATGTACAAAGGCACATACGCATTAAATGGGCGCAGAAACGTGTTCAGGTGTTTCTACAGTTTCAGATTTATGAAGAAGCACGTGGCATTAGAATCTATGTACCTCTGCACACTTTAGAACCCATGCGTAGACCACCTATGCTATATTATTAGATGTGATACGGTGAGACAGAGGGACCAAACGTAGGCAAGAAAGTACATGCATTACAAATGACTACGGGTGTAACGATACACTGAGCTCACGATTCAATACGTATCACAATACTGGGTGTACAATATGTATCACAATATTTTGAGCAACATTTATTAAATATTTTCAATAATTTTCTCTTATTGTACATACAATTTAGTTAACTCCGTTCAAGCGATTTCTGTGAATGCAATGAAGGCACGCATGACGCAGGTGCAGAGTAGGTCGTGTGGTGTTAGCTCAACGAATAAGATCAAACGGACGTTGTATTGTAAAAATATTGCCATAACTGTACGATACATTCTTTAAAAATGTTGTATTGAGATATATTCCACAATATATATCGTTACACCCCTATAAATGACAGTTTTACTTACAGTTCTACTTTACTACAATGGGAGTAAATTGTATAGGCTATCTATAAATTATGCCAATTATCTCGCTTTAACCTGTATTTAGCCTAAAAAGAAAATGTGTGAATTTGGGCCACAAATGAGCTATGCCAAATGTGATAATTGGCATATATTATCTGCTTTAACGCTTTTGGAAGACAACGCCAATGGGTGATAAAGGCGTGCAGGAGTTCAGGGATCGTGCAGATTTATTGGCCCACGATGATGACTGACGGTTGATAAATCGTAATAGATTTCCGAGGGCCACTCTTTTGGATCTTTGTACTGAGTGAGCAGGCTGTGTGTTGGAATGCCCTCAAGCAAATCGACCGTTTCCATTTTTCTGCATATGTATACTTTTACAGATGAATTTACAGAGTTTGATACATTTGACCCCTGGTCACCCCGTTCTTTTCCACATTAATTTGAGTGCAAATATTGTTTTTTGAGCTTCATGTAAAACGTTGGCCTCATGTTGTTATTATGTTTGACAGAGATGCTCCGATCAGGTTTTTTGGTGCCGATTACTGAAATCAGTATCACCGATCACGGTGTCGACTCCCTAACCGCTCAACCATCTGACCTCCTGAATTGACAACCATCCGTTCTATTGCAGGGAACGTGCAACATTCCAGTCCATTTAACGTTTTCACTCGTTTGATAGCTGGTGCTAGCTAGCTTGTTGTTTTCGTCAAAAAAAGTACTTATTTAGCATCAATTTTAACAGACCGGGAAGGCAACATGTATAGTATTCTACCTGCGCGCTTTGCTGTCTCGGGAATGTCACACAAGTGAACACGTTAAATAATAGAGTAGAATAAATTGGTTTAAATAAGCCTAAATACAAAACTTCCTACCTAGTAACCAGTATAGCAACCATGACAGTTTCCTGCTAGCACGCGTAGATATCTCAGGAATTTAAGGTCGGCATAGCGACGGACGCGTCCTTGCTTTGGAACAGCATTGTGACGTCAGGTAGGACACTATTTGGCCTGACAGAACCAGACTTTTATATATGGGGTGGCCAAGGGGTGGCCAGGGCTACATCAGGGAGTCCACAGACCAAGACTGAAAATGTGTGTGTAACGTTATACCCTGGCATCTAAGCAGTGTAAAGTATTCATATGATTGCTGATGAGAAATAGAAATTCAAATTCACTTAAGCCTGAGTTCTTCAGTGTGGTCTAGTATGGTCCATTAGGGTTACTTTAATCAAATTCCACATTTACTATGAATAGACTGTGTCTGTACATCTGAATTGCAACTAATTTCTTTCTTATACACACTGTACTGTAGGCTACTCACAAACTGGAGAGACTTTGGTCACTGTTTTCATGAATATATAATCTGGGTCAAACCAGGTTAGAGGTTAGACCCTTCTTTTACATCAAAACATAACTATTAGTGTATACACAAAAAATGCCACAGCCATCAAAACAAGAACGCTCATGAATCAACAACCAACATTTTAAAGTGAGGCGTAATCGGAAAAAAAACTTGTGTAGGCTTATGTGTGGCCTACTGTGACTGCATGTGACTGACTGCCTAGTGTGCTCTGACCTGCTGCCTGTAGTCTTGGGGAGGGAACTGCTCTGAGGTGTTGGGGTGGTGCAAGGATTTGTTAGCGACAACATCATATTAAAGCTTGCGATTGTGATGAACATAAGGTCGTAACAGCACCTCTTTTCAGCAACAGCTTTATAGCAAATCCTGCTTTACATTGTCCCAGATTTTCAAAACTGTCCTCTGTGAAATGGTTCGAGCAAATGTGTAATTGAGGGTCAAACTGCACAGGGATCTTCTCATAGACAAACATCACAGCCCGTCGAGTGTTTGGTTCCTTAGGAAGACTCTGAAAAGTGTTAGCTTTCGCTGTACAGACTGGAACACTGCATTTACGATGGTCCATTTTCAATATCCTTTAAAACGTCCAAACGTTCACCTTTGTAATTCCCGTGGAAGTACACAGAGCAGCGCGCAGCTAAACTAGTGTCGGAGTGTCGGCCAGAACACCAGAGGGCTGGTTTGTATGTAAATGTTGGGGCGTGACAAAGGTGATGCTACATTTGTGATGTCACAAATTCAGCTTTTTCTAAACCGATCGTTTTACAGGTGCAGTTTCAAGTTGTGAGATTTAGATAGGATGGGAGTCAGTGGCTGAGCGGTTAGGGAATTGGGCTAGTAATCTGAAGCAGTAATCTGCCAGTTCGATTCCCGGCTGTGCAAAATGACATTGTGTCCTTGGGCAAGGCACTTCACCCTACTTGCCTCGGGAATGTTCCTGTACTTACTGTAAGTCGCTCTGGATAAGAGCGTCTGCTAAATGACTAAAATGTAGGAAAGAGGTGTTAATGGACTTTGAGGTTCATTGTATGTCCATTTTACCCACTGAACTGTCGTTATTCACATTTACATGACATTTAGTCATTTAGCAGACGCATTTAGCTGACTCCCAGGTTATTCACTATGACAAGGTAAAATCGGTTTTTGCAATCAATGACTCCTGTAAACAACATGATCCTCGATAGTGATAGTGTACCTGGAGGAAAGCAAGCAACAATAATATAATTCGCAGCGAGTACAAGTAGTTGAATCAGTTACAACTAGCCAACAAGTGCAACAAGTCACTCAATAGGTGTCAATGTGTTCCTGGAGGAAATTAACATCTGATCCAACAAATCTTTCCGTTGTACTCCCGGAACAAGTGCGTCTTCAGCCTTTTTTTTAAGGTGGAGAGACGGTCAGTATCTCTGATGGAGGTGGGGAGATTATTCCACCATTGGGGGGCTAGACAGAAGAAGAGCTTGCGTTGGGAGTGGGCGCTCTTGAAAGTTGGGACCACCAGACGGTTGTCAGAAGATGACCGTTTTAATCTGTCACAGTATTGGACACAGTATAAGATGGTGTAGGCAATGTTGTTGAGGAGCACTTTTTGTCATTTTTGACGAAATAAACATCTTGATAGCAACCAATGCATCTAAAGGTTTGACGGTAATATGACATCGATCCAACATCTGTGGGTGATTGGACAAGCTACCAGTCTATCAACCTACCTACTAGCACGCACTCTGCCCCTGCACTGGACTGATAACTTACTGTATCTAACTTTACTGCAGCCAGCTGTTGATAGCTCACCAGCAATAGGTTAAAACTATATTATAATAATACTAACATGCCTGCTGTTGTGGATATCTATTACGATTTATCAACCAGTCGTCATTGTGGGCCAATAAATCTGTACGATCCCTGAACTCCTGCTTGCCCTAATCACCCATTGGCGATGTCCTCCAAAAGTGTTAAAGCAGCAATTACGCACCAATAGTACTGTATATGCCAAATATCAAATTTTTCAAATGTGCAAATTCACTTTTTTTCTTTCTGGCTAAATAGGCTAAAGCAAGATCATTGGCATAATTTATAGATGGCCTACAATTTACTCCCATTGTAGATCAACTAAAACTGTCATTTGTAATGCATGCACTTTCTTTCCACCTTTTAAGTCACTTTGTCACCGTATCACATCTCAAAACATAGTGTACGCATGGGTTCTAAAGTGCACAAAGGTAAGCATGATTCTCACGCCTAGTTTTTTTCATAAATCTGAAACTGTGTAGAAACACCTGAACACGTTTCTGTGCCCATTTTTATGCGTACGCATCTCTGTACATTTAACCCCAGAAGCCTTGTCCAAAGAACATGTTATGGTTTGGGTTTAGGCTGGTTCTGAAATGCTTGTCTTTTTTGATGGCTGTCTACAATTCTGTCTTCCTCTCAGGCACTTACTGGTGGTATTTGGAGGGCTGCAGGGCCTGGAGGCCAGTGTGGACGCAGACCAGAACCTGGACGTGACAGACCCCAGCCTGTTGTTTGATCTCTACCTGAACACCTGTCCTTCACAGGGCAGTAGGACCATACGCACAGAGGTGTGTGTGTATGTGTGTGTGAGATGACAACTAGTAGTGGTGTTGAGCTCAAAGCTGTGCTCACAAACGATATAGACCTTTCGATACAATGGGTATTGATATAAACGTGTCGAGCGTGGCTTCAAACTGGCATGTGTAAGTGGAGACATACACTGTGTGCACAATTATTAGGCAAGTTGTATTTTTGAGGATTCATTTTATTATTGAACAATCACAGTTCTCTTGGTCAATCCAAAATGTCAATAAACCTCAATCCTGAATATTTAAGAAAGTAAAAGTGAAGTTTTGGCTTTCTTAGGAGAATATCTATGTGTGCACAATTATTGGGCAACTAAAATAAAAACTTGTTTATCTCCATCTGTTACAGTGAGAATGATAAACAACTCAAATAAACATTTCTGACATTTCCCCAAAAAATCAGTGACCAATATAGCCACCCATCTTTTCAATATCAGTAATAAGCTTTCCATTCATGGGGTTTGTCAGTTTCTTGATCTGTTGACGATCAACGTTTTGTGCAGCAGCAACCACAGCCTCCTAGACACTGTTCAGAGAAGGGTACTGTTTTCCTTCACTGTAAATCTTGTTTAAGAAGGCTCAACAAGTCCATAGAGTTTAGGTCAGGTGAGAAGGGGGCCATGTCATTATTCTTTCATCCTTAAGGCCTTTACTGGCTAGCCACGCAGTGGAGTACTTAGATGCATGGGATGGAGCATTGTCCTGCATACAAAATCATGGTCTTTTTGAAAGATGCAGACTTTTCTTGCGACCCTGTTGACTGTTTCCAACAAAACGTTTGGTTCTGTGATCCCACCCCAATATCTTAGCAATTTCAAGAGTGCTGCATCCCTCTGAAAGACTAACATTTTTGACTTTTCAGAGTCGGTTACTATTGAATAAATGCTGCAGCGTTTATTAAATAACATTCATTTTTGGTGCAGCGTTTATTTGAGGGCGGCCTTTATTTGAGGGCGGCGTTTAATTAGTAAGAGATTTCGTGAATTGTAGCTGCAGTAAAGCCATAGACAACTTTGTTGCTGGCATTGTGACAAATGAATCGTGCAGCTAAAAACACAAGTTTAATTTACCACCACTGACCTCCTTGTCTATTCTTTGTCTATGAGTGCAGCAACCCCCTTTCTCATTGGCTATCAATTTGGTGTGCTTTGGTAGTACAACTGTCTCAAATACAAGTGTTCTACATTTTGTAGAAATCTGAAGTAGCATGCCGAAACATTCATACATGTTAGCTTTCAAACAGAAAGCTGTGCAGAAAGTTATGTACATGTGTAATAAATACTAGGGATGACTATAACCAATTAAATAACCATTTTCAGATTTTTTTGGGTGCAGCGTTTATTTGAGGGCGGCGTTTACTCAAAGACATAATATCTCTTTTGGCCCATTTTGCCTGAGGACAAGAAGCTGCCTATTAATTATGCACACCTTCTTATAGGGTGTTGATCTCCTTAGGCCACATCCTCCCTCATTACACAAATATCACCTGAAATGCTTAAATCCAATAAGCATTCAAGTTTATACAGCTTGGAGTTGAAAAATATGCATTAAAATGATTTTGTCAAAATACTCACTTTCCTAATAATTGTGCGCAGAGTGTATTTACGGATGCTATGAAATACATTAATCGACAGAGCCAGAATGACACTACTGGATCACAATTTAACCAAATCTATTCCAATTATGTAAAATCTAACTACAAATGCCAGAAACATCAATCCCATGCTTTTCTCAAAGGCTGGTTAGTTTGTCAGCAAAAAAAAATAGCTTGAGTGCAAGCACTGTAGAGAATTATTTTCTTAAATAAAAATCTTTTGATTAATTCCCAGTTGACCAGTTCTGAAATCAACACCTTTCATTGTTCATGCAAGCACATATCTCTGGTCATTTTTTTTGCCAGCCTTCATATGTGGACATCCTTTTCCCAGTTGCACGAGCGTCCCAACACTTCAGCCCCTGGACTACAATATCAATAATAATGTATTCATTTAGCAAATGCTTGCTCTAAGGTGTATTAAGGAGGTAGTATTGATCCCACAGCCTTACTCTAAGTCAGCGCTCTTGCCACTAAACAATACTAGCCTGATGTTGTCATACTCATAATTCTAGTCATATGACTCTGATAACTCTCTGTTGGGCTGTGAGTATGGGGCGTGTTTCAACCAAACTTGTAAAACAAATGCCTCTTTGCTCATTTGGTTAGACCTACAACCAATCAGAGCAACGTAATATGTTGTTTGTTGAAAACAAAGTCAACCCAAGCGCTCTTGGGTTGACGTTCTACGTTTGGTGACGTGGTTGATTACGTTACTGTTGATCATCTGTCCATCATCCTATAAAGCCCGCCCTGACAATTTCATTGGTCCGAACAGCTCCTGACTATCGTTAGGACTTGACATCACTTGATTCCTTCATACTCTCGATAGTCACCATACCATGAACTGACCAGTAGATCTCCCTATGGAGAGGATGTATCAAACTCTTTGAAAAAGCGAAACTTTGACACAATTGTTTCAAATGGCTTGTTGCTTCGGAAAGGTTTTCCGGGTCATTTCCCCCATCTTTAACGACAAGTCTACTTGGAATACATTGCAAAAATGCTTTTTTTTACTCCCAATGAGTCACATTTTGGAGGAAAAGGATTTCCATGACTTTAAAAATAGTTTCTATAAATTAACTAGATGTACATATTAAAAGAGAGTATAACATACACTTTTGTTATCTATGCTATTATTATTTCATGAATTTACATGGACATTCCCATGTCCCAGATTTAACATTTCCAGGCCAGGAAATCACTGTCAATTCTGACTTTCTCATGTTTTGTGTGACTATGGAAACCTTTTAGTATAGTTCATAGATCCAATGTCTGTCTGTCATCTTGTGTCTTGTGATCTAAACTTGTTTGTCCCGCTGTTCTGATCCACAATGTCTGATTCCACAGGAAGCCATCTTAATCTCTATGGCTGGACTGAGACAGAAAATCAGCGTTGCATTCACAATCAGTTCATAACAGAAAGGTGACAACTGAATTCCTCGACAAGATGAACCTGGTCACAGTTCTTCAAAGGGAGTCATGACTGGCAACTGACCCCAGGGGCATTGGCTAACATTGTGTTCTGGAATTTACTATCATTTGCTCTGTACATTACCAGAATACCTATCATGTGAAAACAATCTCATACATGAATTGTGGTATTTCTTTAAGCCCAAAACATGTTGCATTGTATCTCTTGTTCATGGGATGGGGATGGAATTTTTTGTTTCACAGAAAGACCCGCTGTTAATAGTACTATGCTTAAGACCTTTTAAGGATAATATGTAAATAAAAGTTAAATGCATTGGTACATAACATTTATAAAGAATAACAGAATATAACAACACATATACACCTATAAATAATGTAACATTCAGTTGTACCATTCAATATTTGCATGCCCCGGGATGCTACACAGCAAGTCACAAGTCAAGCTGATGAGGCAACATGTTTGTGCTTCCATTTTGTGATTTCAAACAGCAAATACCTAATAAAACATTAAAATTCAGTGGTGTAAATGCCCGAGGGCCCATTCCAAACTTTAATTAAAACTAGTTTTAACAGTATCTAGAGACAGAACAAATAAAACACAGTGCCATAACTCTTATCTTTGTCTTAGTTAATCATTTATGGTCCATATTCGAAAGATTTGGACCAGTATGTGAGTGGAGAAGATGATATGGGGCCTTTGAGTGAGACAAAATATATTGCATCTAAACATTGCCTTAATATAGCACCAAATTGTTAATTGACATTCAACAGGCATTGTGTTTCCACATGATTGGCATATCAGTTACATTATACTATTAGTACACCCGGCAGGCTCTGGCATTAACTATTTAAACATTTGACTTGATCTTGGCTTATACAATCCGCCGAGATAAGTGGGAATCATTTCTTAAATATTTTTAAATGCTTTGTGGCAAGAAAAACAAAACAAACATTAGAAACATATATATTCATTCTGAAATCATACAGTATGAATTCCTGTTCATTCTATTTACAAAAACACTTCATTTGTCAGATCCCCATTACCTTGTTGAATACAGTGAATAATAGTTGAACTTGGTACTCTGTTTTTATAGCTTTCATGAGAATGAAAACATTAAAAAGTATCTGTTTACACAGTTAGAGCTTTTACATTACAAGTTTGAAAAGGAAGAACGCCTTAATTGTCTCACACATTTAGTCATTTAGCAGACGCTCTTATCACAAGATCTCACACAGGAGGTAGTTCCCAACAAAGATGGCCACTTACTACCATGCTGTGGGGTAGAAGCAATACAGCTGATTCAATTCAACACAAGTAGTCCACAGCTGCATGTCCAGACTTTTGTGTGATCATCTCTGCTATTTTACATAATGGGGATTATAACTGCCTATCCCTTTGTTCCGACTCCCATCACCAGGTGGGGTGAGTGAAGGTGATGTTGTACTGCTTGGCCCAGCGAGCGAACACGTGTTTCTCTGTGATGAAACGATGGTGGGGGCCCCTCCGACTCCTTTCATTCTGGAGGTACATTACACATTCGTCTGGCCCTCTGGGTTTGTAATAGTGGTAGGGCATCTTCTTAGGCTGAGGTTTCCGTCTGGATGGGGAAAGATTAAAAATTGACACATTGGTAATACTCTGTAGATAGGCAAGTATGGCATTTCTCAAGACACCAACCTCTAGAGGTGGCAGAGATCTGTCACCCCAGTGACACTCAATTGATACATGTACTATAGCCTGGAGCACTTATCTGGGACTGATTATGCTGAGTGTAAAATGAAAGTGCTGCTTGTCATGACAGGGGATTATTTTATAACGATCAGCATGGCTGATTAACCAATTGCTCAGAGATGGCAGCAAACTCATGATTACACACAAAAAAAACGAATGGCTCTGTAATTGCTTCTTATTCATAAAACATCCCTCATTAGTATACCAAGAGTTCCTTTGTCTATGTACTTACCCACAGTGGCTAGAAGGGACCATGCCATAGACTTTAATGTTGTCACAGATCTCTATGGC
Organism: Hypomesus nipponensis; assembly: GCF_054491055.1. Classification (NCBI taxonomy): domain Eukaryota; kingdom Metazoa; phylum Chordata; class Actinopteri; order Osmeriformes; family Osmeridae; genus Hypomesus; species Hypomesus nipponensis. Next base: position 3,502,265 of record NC_140382.1, on the reverse strand, counting down.
AATCACCATGGTGAACCACCCAGTGCTTAGCCATGACTGAGACTTCTGTCTGTTAAAGTGCAGAGAAAGTCCTGTCTGTGACTCATGTTTTAAATGTATTCCTTTGAAGAATACATTTGTTTTAACCCTGAACATTTTTATTTGATGAAAAACATGATTTCAAGTACATTACAAGAACAAGTGTTGTCTCTGCATTTATATTGTATCTATACAGTATACTTGTGTATAATAAACAATAAATTAATACAGATTTATCATCTTCGTAGTGTCCCTATTTTGTTGTTTTCCCTACCTGTCTCGTCCCGTCTCCTTCTGAAATAAGTTGTCAAACTTTCGCATTTTATTGGGTGCAATGGCGAAGCTGGATAGGTTACTGTAAGTCATGCTGACCCTCTGAATCAGACGATACAAGGTGCCTTTGGCCTCCTTTCCTATCTTGGTAGGAGGACCCCAGAATATGACTACCGTGTTTCCCATCCGGTTCAGGAACTCTCCTGGCCGCCGGGCCACCCGGAACACACTAGAGTGGGCCACCACCCTGAGAGAGGTTCGATTTCCTACGTCGGCCTCATACCCAAAGGTAGGGGCGTCGTTCATGCGGATCACACACTCTGTGCGGTCAATTTCCGGTCCAGAACTGGTGCCGAGGACATGGCTGGAGCTGGTCACCAGGGCACAGTGGTGGCAGTGTAGGGTCATGTTCTACAGAAAGGGGGTATGGAGGACAACTCCCCTTAGAACAGGATGGTCCAACCAAGATCTACCCTCATCCTTTAGATTTTTGCTCTAATGCCAGTTGTATCAAACAATTATGCTTGTCGAAGAGCTAATTATTCAAATTAGGTATGTTGGATTAGGGTTGGAAGGGAAACATAAGGACATACTTGGAACAGTAGGGTATTCTTGCCTCAAAAAACAATACAGTTTTATAACCTTGCATAACACATTCAGCTCAGGCATGTGCACATACAGTAACTGTGCCAACACTTTTTTAGAACTCATGCCTGCCTATCAGATATAAATGCTGGCATATTTATCCAATCTTACTGCAGGTTAGGTTTACCTCATGAACATTGGGCCCCTGTGTCTACTGTCTACCCCAGATGAAGTGTGAGGAAGAGGAGAAACCCCTCAAATCAAATCCAATAGCAAATTATTAATTTGTTTCCGATAATGTTTCAGATTCCCCAAATGTAAAATATAACATAAGCCTCTGATATTAACCCTGTGTGGTTCTCGCACATTTTTTTTGGCATGATCAAACATTTAACATGTTTTTTTTATTTTACTTGGTAGTAATGTTTTACTACCAAGTAAAAAAATTAACAAATAAATAGACCACCACTTGGTCTAACATTTACAGTCAATTAGTCTACATTCTGTAATTTCTAACCATTTCTAATCCACTAGCCACATAATTTGACCCCAGCAGCATGAGCAGGGTTGAGTTAAAACTTGTGGATGTTCTAAAAATAGTTCTGACCCCAACCAACTGTGTTGCATTCTCTTTCAATGCTTCAATTAGTTATTTAGCAGCCCACCACAGTATTAATAGTACAGAGAGACAAAAGAAAACAAGTGCTTTCTGTCCTACCTTATTCCCATACATGGCCACATAGCCATCTTTTCCAGCCCATTTCCTCAAGTCAGTGGTCTTGATGGAGTGGTGGTTGGTGGCCACGTGGAAGGGTCCATAGATTATCTCACTCCCGTTGTTGGAGCTGTAGAGGATAAGGAGTGTCATCAGGAGGAAGATGGCCCCAAAGATCACCATCCTCTGGCTCTGCTGCCCCTGCTGAGCAGATAACCGATTGCAAACACGATTACTGTCAGAGGAGGAATTTAACCCCAGAGGCACAACTGATCATATTCACAGTAGGCTACAGTAATATACAGTATCTTAACTTGTCTGTCAAAGAGACACATAGATCTATTAGCCACTCCCAGAAGTCCATCTTACCTTATCAACCAGCCTCTGCCCCATATTTGAAAATGAAGCTTACATCACATGTAGCTACATCCCATTGTATGTGAGTGTGTCATCACACCTGAAAAGAAATATGGATTATGAACATAAACCCGTTTAGACATTGAGTAACATCAAATAATTTATTATTGAGAAACTGTTGAGCAGGCAATGCACACGGGCATATCCTACTATTACAGAACCGTTTTCTGCATTTTTACATCACTAACAGGCCATGAACAGCCAAGTAGCCTATAGATTGACAAAAGAAAATTGGCGTTGCTGACTAACACATTGGATACACAAAATAAACGTGCATATTCTTAAGTATTGCGTACAAAATCCAAACTCCCCGAAACCTAGCATTTTTTAACGGTCCAAAACGCGAAAGATTGTAGTTGTATTGCTAAAGTAGAACACTGACGCAGATTCTCTATCGGTCTTGCTGGTCATGTAGCTCAATGCACAATTAATAGCTTTATTCTCAATGTATTCTATCATTTCTTTATACTATGTTTAAAGAAAAAAGAGTTTAAAATCTAGTTACTTCATAATCGATGGCATCGCTCACCTATTCAGCGATGCATTTGTACGTATTCCACGCATTCTTGAAATCTGATCTATCGACTGCTCTCCCATATTGTCCATGTAGGAGGGAACTCGATTACGTCATCAAAACAGCCTCATTGCAGTGAAAAAACCATAGTGGGCCAAAAAAAAAAAAACATAGTGGCAATTAGGGTCAATTTGCAGTCGCAGAAAACGAGTTGCAGTCGCAGAAAAAGATTAGCAGGAGCACAAAGTGTGCAAAAATAATTAACATAACACTTTTACGGATACAAAACTATTTCTGCTCCTGCAAATCGCTTTCTGCTCCTGCAAATCTTGTTCTGTATGGAAGCAAATCGTGACCAAAATTCAAATGAAAATGCATTTCCAGAAATGCCTTTTCATTTTAAGAATGTGGCTGCATTATTTGACTTGAATAAAATGAGTAATCAATCATTCTATTTGTATTTTAATTTTCTTCTTTAAGACTGCTCATTCTTTCACTTAATTAAAATGAAAACAAAAAAGACATTTGAATTTAATTTTCAAAATATGCCCCAGCAAATAGATACCAAAATTCGATTTGAAATGTAAAATTCGAAAATGAAAACGCATTTCCAGAAATGCGTTTTCATTTTAAGAACGTGGCTGCAAAATCGTGACCACAATTCAAATTCAAATGCATTTCCAGAAATGCTTTTTCATTTTCAAGAACATGGCTGCAAAATCGTGACCACAATTCAAATTCAAATGCATTTCCAGAAATGCATTTTCGTTTTCGTGTCCTGCCCGCAAAGAACTGCCCATAATTCGAAAACGAAAATGCATTCTGAGCGGCGCCGCAGAGTGACGTCAGTAGCCTCTCTTTTTCAGCTACCTGCTGACCGAGCTACCCATCTTGTTCGGTAGGGGGCGGTGTGCACAAACGCATTGCATTACATGACCAAATTTACCTAGAAATTGACTGAATTGCCGGGTCTTTAGAGGACGCATCACAGATCATGGCGCTCCCTCAAATTGTGCATACGCTGATAGAATTAGCTGAGCTGGTAGAAACTAATAATATATCTGAGTCTGATGCCCGTGACCGAGTAGAACAAACTGAGTTGCTAGTTGCTTGAGGAAGACCCAGATCATCTGGGATAGCACACATACTTCTTGCCGACGTCGGCCCGATGTGTATAAGATACGTCGGCAAGATGTAGTATGGAGATAGTTGGTATTTGATCGAAACTGACTTCCAGATGATGTGTGGACTATGATGAATCAAATCACACCCGGCCGCACTACAGATATATTCTGATAGATAACTCCTTATATGCTGTTAAATAGGCTATGTCCGATCTCTCAGAAAGCAAATATTTCACTAACCATAACCGATATGAAATGTCACTTAGCAAATGAACATGGCCTATAGGCTGAACATTGACTTTGATAGGAATAAGGAGACAATGAAAAATATGCTTGACCATCCAAAATTGGCTATTAGCAATACAGTACTTGATTCAACCTGGATTTTCTGTGTGGGTATTATAATTAAGAGACACAATTGAAGTTCATGATTTTATATCAGGCTGGATGTTGATGGCATCAAGCTCTTAAAAGAACTCCAACACAGAAAAGAAAACAACGAAACATAAATATATAGGCTATAGCTTTGCCAGTTGTTCCACGTCTTCCATCGGTCTCCGCCGCCCTCCGAGTCTGTCTCGACTCACCTGGTAACAGTAACTGCCGATTTTGGCAAAGGAGAAGACACAAGTGTTTACAAGTTTCATAAGCACTTGCTAAATACTGTTCCTCCAATGAGCAACTGAGCTTTTGTTCTGAGGTAAAGTTCGGTCGTTCTGAAATCGTCTGCTTTTCCCTGTGAAAGCAAGCTGTTTCACCGTTGGCCTATTTCAGACAAAATCTGAATTTCCGCAATCTGAATCTGAATGTCAAGAATCTGAATTTCAAGAATCTGAATTTCAAGAATCTGAATTTCAAGAATCTGAATTTCAAGAATCTGAATTTTTGGATCAAATAATTCCGTTTAAATAAATTCGGCATACAAATAATTCAGGTATGATATATTAAACAGCAAAATATTTCAGTTTTATGAAATTCGACACACAAATATTTCTTAACTTTCATATTCAAATTCAGATACCTTTGTCAGCTTTAGCTCCATACACTTTGTACATCTTTACTGTATCTCCCCCACACATAGCATTTCACTCCACTCACTTTATTCCAACGTCAGAACCACACACCCCTGTCACAATAAAAGCACACAAGAAAATACCTTACAAGTATCTGCACAATTAGAGGTCACGATTTTGCAGCCAAGTTCTTAAAATGAAAACGCATTTCTGGAAATGCGTTTTCATTTTCGAATTTTACATTTCAAATCGAATTTTGGTATCTATTTGCTGGGGCATATTTTGAAAATTAAATTCAAATGTCTTTTTCGTTTTGGTATCTATTTGCTGTGGCATATTTTGAAAATTAAATTCAAATGTCTTTTTCGTTTTCATTTTAATTAAGTGAAAGAATGAGCAGTCTTAAAGAAGAAAATTAAAATGCAAATAGAATGATTGATTACTCATTTTATTTATGAGTCAAATAATGCAGCCACATTCTTAAAATGAAAAGGCATTTCTGGAAATGCATTTTCATTTGAATTTTGGTCACGATTTGCTTCCATAGTTCTGCTGCTGCAAATCTTTTTCTGCAACTGCAAATCGTTTTCTGCGACTGCAAATAGTTTTCTGCTAATGCAAATCGTGTCCTATCAGCTCCTGCAAAATGTGGATTTGATAATCTACAGCTGCCTGCCTTTATTGTAGTTTTACAAATGGTTGCACATACATGACGGTTGTTTGTAGAGTTAATTTAAGTTATTTTAAAGCAGATTTAACCATTTTGTAATGAACGCTATTATGCACATGGCATGACAAACGTAATTATAGCCTAATCTAATTAGTTATAATATCGTGGCATGTTACGGCTTCATTATATATTGTTGACATGTTATTCTGAGGCAAAGACAAAGATGAATAAATCATGTCTGATAAAGTTCTGACAATATAATGACGTTAAGTCAGTTAACACCACAACGATGGCATTAACAATAAGCTAGTAATTGTAAACAAGACTCATCATCATTATAATAGTAAAGGTATAGGCTCAATTTGCTTTGCAAAGCTAGAACAACAACGGAGCCAGATATTCAGGTTTAAAGTTTATTTATCCGACACAATACATAAGCAGTTAAACTATAAACACAAAGCAAAAAGAACAACGTATAGGCCCTGCACGTATAATACTACAGTACTAATAGTATTGATTTTCGTAAAGTTCACATGTAGGCTATTTGCTTCTTGATCGGACTTGTACCACATTCTGACAGTTTTCTGCAATGCCTTAGCTCCAGCTCACAAGCTCGCGACTGGTTGTCGCAAAGTATGACGTATAGAGCTAGTTGCAAGCATGCATGAGTTTCGGAGCTAGGAACAAGCTTCTGCGCAAGACCGGACAAGTCGGTCTGGAAAGATGGCGCGGTCCGTTAGGAGCTCTCGCTTGCCTCACTGCGCCACTGAGCACTTTTCATAGAAATGAATGGGGACGCCATCTTGGAAGACAGAAGTAGCTGTCTCTAGTTATATTAACTCTATGCATTCAACGTGGAGGAGCCAGAGGCGAACGCATCAGTGACACAGGTGGGTTAATTACAGTTTAACTACATCACGGAACATGCCAATAAAGTTTTATAGTCAGCTACATACATGCAGTAGCGGTTAAAACCAAAACTGTACTGTACTGTAGCGTGACAGTTGGTGCGTTCGACATGGACTGTGTCGAGAGCAGAGCCATAGAAAAAGAGAGTTGCGACACGCTTTGATCTCGCCGACACGTGATCACGTGGTTCATGTAGCTCGCTGTAGTTCCAAAAAGCCCCACTGTTGTCAACTTTTTGAATGGTTTTCAATGGAGCTGGCCAACGGAAGTCGCTTTCTCAGGCAAATTACGAATGAAACAGGCTCGCATGAAGAAATCCGATATTCTGGCTATCTTCAACTGACTCGTATCTACATAACGCAGTCCTCTCTGACATTTTTGGTGTAAAATGGAGTGAACTACAACATTGTGAAAACTCACTGCCAGTGAAACGCAGGAAAAAAGCTAGAGCTTTTTTGTGACGTGATTCCGGTAGCTCGCTGTTGTTTAAAAAAACCCCACTGCTGTCAACCTGTTTGAATGGTTTTCGGCGGGACAGACAGTAGCACCATCTCATTTCACGGATATTTTCGGTATATTAACACAATGTCAATTGGTTACTGGTGTGTTGTATCATGTATGTCTGCTACTTTATTAACATGTATGTATAACATTAATTTATAATACATAACGCAATATTGTGAAGCAGAGCTAGAAATGGCTATGCTAGCTACCATACTTTACGAACTGTACATACCAAACAGTAGCCTAATGAGGACTAAATTGTTCCACTTAACGTTTAACATTCGACTGTTGAAGTAACTGGTATTTTTTAAATTCATCATTCCACTTACAATTTACCACATTAACAACACTTATATCTGTAGTACTTGATGCAAGTTGAATCAAACCATGATCACCAGCAACTGTTCAATAGATAAAAATAGAACAGAATATACAAGGCAACCAACTGCAATTCAATAAAACATTTTATTGTTTACTGTACAAAATGTCCAGTGTTCTTCCACTCCGTTTGTTTGTAGTGATCCAGTGATCTAAATGTCTGCTGTTCACAAACCTCAGCCTAGGCACACACACAATTATTATAGTGGTTGAAATGCAGTATAAAATGTCCAATGATTGAGCTCCTGCACTTCATTTGATCCTAGAAGACAAGGAGATTATGGTTGGCTGTGCAGCATTTGGATGCTCCAATCGGTCTGAGAAAGGGATCGGGATGTATGGTTTTCCAAAAGACACAAACAGGAGAAAAAAATGGATGGCCCAAGTTGGCAGAAGGCACCTGACTGTCACAAGGAAATTCAATAATAGAAAACTGTGTGGTGTGAGTTTAAGTTGTCTTTATACATTTCACTTTGGATCAAGGACCAATGTGTTTACTGTAATATGTATATAATGAAATTGGGATTGACTATTATGAGTTTGTAATGCATGTGGAAATTAAACTCACGCCATTGTGCCAATATCATCGCAGGCACATTTTGAGACCAATTCACAAAAACAAAAAAAGGCCAACTGAAATTGAAGGCTGATGCTGTTCCCAGCATATTTCTGCATCGTCCTGAGCCCAAGAGGAGGAAGGGTCCTAGTGAGAGAACAACCAAAAAGCTTCCAGTACATGTGTATTCAGTGGCCAGTGACCACACCTACTGTCACATGATGAACTTTGGTATGAACAATGTGAACTTAGAATGAATCTAACATTTATAATTGCACACCCTCCCCACCCCATAACACTAACAATGCCATGTCATCATTTCAGATACTGAGGGAAGTCAGAGAAGGGAAAGTGAGGGAAGAGAGGCTATTGAAGATTTAGACTGTGAGGAAATTGAGAGGGGCATACCAGCAGCCAGTCCAGTGTCCCAGTGAGCCAGTAGCCAGTGCCCAGTGTCCAAGTGAGCCAGGTTCCAGTGCCCAGTGAGCCAGGATCCTGTGCCCAGTGAGCCAGGATCCTGTGCCCAGTGAGCCAGGATCCTGTGCCCAGTGAGCCCAGTGTCAGTGCCCAGTGTCCAATTGAGCCAGGGTACAGTGATAAAGACTTGAGGGAGGAGTTAACAAAACAAATAGATCAAACAATAAGGTTACAGGCAGCCCTAAATTGTCAAAAAAAAATGAATGTGGTCCTGCGGAAAAAAATAATAATAATGGAAAATAAATTTGGAACAATGTTATCGAAAGATCAGATCAAAGCGAGCGGTCTGAAGAGTAAGAGAAGCATACGATGGGGAAATGACATCCTTAAAAAGGCTATTCAAATACGTTTTGCTACTGGCTCAACCGGCTACAAACTTCTACAGGACATGTCGATTCCTCTCCCTGACATCAGAACCCTGCAAAGAAGAATACAGCACATTAAAATGGAACCAGGAGTAGTAGGGGAGGTGTTTGACATGCTCAAGCTGAAGGTAGATGGCCTGACAGAGATGGAGAGGGAGTGTGTACTTACTGTGGATGAGATGTCAATCACTCCAAGCGTGGAGCTGCACCTGGGAACAGGGAAGCTGTATGGGGATGTGACGTTACCTGGCCACACAGGAGAGGCAACACATGCGTGTGTTTCTATGTTGGCAGGGAGCACGACAAGGTGGAAACAAGTAGTGGCTTACCACTACAGTGGCAATTCCACTAATGGGGCCATTTACAAACCTATTGTCTTGGACATTATTCACAGAGCAGATTCCATCGGGCTACATGTGATTAACGTCACCACTGACATGGGCAGTCCTAATCGGGCAATGTGGAAGGCCTTTGGTGTGGACCACAACAAAACGTCTGTCCCACATCCAACAAGACCAGACAGGAGGCTACACTTCATGCCAGATGTCCCACACCTGGTGAAGAACTTGAAGAGTGCCCTGGTCCGCGGACAGACGTTCACAATTCCACCGGATACGGTTGAGAGGGAGAACCTTCCCTCCAATGAAGCTTCAGTCGGTCCACTGAAAGATTTGGTTCATTTTCAAGAGGGGATGGCTTTGAAAATTGCTCCAAATGTGTCAATGAAAACCCTTCAGCCCAGTCATTTTGACAAGATGAAGGTAGGCCCTGCACTAAATGTTTTCAGCAAGGCAACAAGTGCTGGCCTGAAATATATGGTTGAGAAGGAACAACGACCCACCTCTTACCGGACAACAGCATGGCTCCTAGAGCAGGTAGACCACTGGTTCGACCTCATGTCTTCTCGCCACCCAGTAATGGCACTGAGCAGGCACAAGATGGAGGAGTACCAAAAGGCCATCAAGTTCCTCGAGGACACGATCCAACTGTTCTGTGGGCTGAAGATTGGACAGCCGAGTAGCTGGAAGCCTGTACAAACAGGGATTGTGATGGCAACATCTACAATACTATCCATCCAGGAAGACATGCTGTCCCAGGGACATGTGTTTGTATTGACCAACAGGTTTACCCAAGACTGTCTGGAAAACCTATTTGGCTGCATCCGACAGAGGAATCCAGTCCCAACTGCTGTGGAGTTTCACCAAGCACTGAAGTCAATTTCTGTTGGGCAGTTTTTAGCAACAATGAAATCAGGAAGCTATCAGGAAGATGAGAACAGCCTTTTGGCTGACTTTCTGGATGCAAAGGAGACCTTACCCAGTCCTGCCCTGCGACTGGAGGAGCTGATGGAGCGTAGTCCTGCACCTGACCTCACAACAACAGAGACCTGTGCTCTCTACCATCTAACAGGATACATTGTAAATCAAGTGAACAAATACTACAAAACTTGTAATGAATGCAAAAATGCAATTAATCACAATGCTGACAAACCTGAAGGAGAGCACAGTACTTTACTGAGGCTGAAGGAATTCAAACCTGGTGCGCTTTGTCGGCCGTCGCAAGAGGCCTTTGACCTAGTCCGGCAAATTGAGGAGCTGTTCCGAACCAGGACCAGTGCCTCCCTCATGGATCTCCAAAATGCCATGGATGTGCTGGAGAAGGAAGCTATGATGATCCACGGCAGGCTTCCCTCATGTCATGATGTACAAAAAAAACTCACCAACAGATACATCAGGCTGAGGTTGAGAATCGCAGCAAAGCACATACGGGCTGAAAGGAAAAAGGGGCTCTTAAAAGACGGTCATCTTGGAAGCAAAAGCCAAACAAAAAGAGCAAAGAAGAACCAGCAAAGCCAAGCAACATCTAGGCCTACAACAACCAGGCCACCAAACACTTTTATCGTTGCCATGGAGGTGCTCGGCCTGACTTTTGCGCCAACAAATGTCCCACAACCGACCTTGACTTCAGCTTCTATAGGTATGTAGATCCCCAGGACTAAGGTCAACATATCTGCTTCATCTACTTCAGAAATGCAAAATTATGTTTGTGGTAACTGTCAATTTACATACTAATATCAGATATCATTCTTTCCTAATCTTACAGCCTCACCATTAATAGCCCCACTAACCAGCTCCGTCATCACTCCGCCGCTTACAGGAATGGCAAGCACCACCAGCCTCTCCTTTGCTCCACCAGCTGCATCACTCCACTAGCCTCACCATCACTCCTACACAAACAGTAAGTTTATATTATGTGTTTAATGTAAACGAAATGGCACTAACCGGTGCTACATAACTCAAACTATTTATAAAAAAATCTGTAATTTGGGAGAATTGACATTCCATATAATTGTTTATTACAGCCTCTCCAACTCTCCACCGGTCTCTACACACTTACCAGCCGTGTCAAGGCAACATCAACCTGGTCATCTCTCCACCAGCCTGACAATACCTTGATGCTGTTTCGATAATAATCATTAAAGTTATCGTCTCCATGCAGTTATACTTTCTTTTTACTCTCATCATCCACACTAGTGCTGATGATCTTATCACAAGGTCATTTATTCTTTAGATTGATGCAGTAGTAGATGCATCTATTTGAGCTAACTAGCTAGTGAGTGGACTTGAAATTCCTGCCGAGCGTTGAGAGCTAACTGGACGATAGGGGACCCCTTAATCTGCAATTCATTGTTGCTATCTCTAATCAGATGTACTAACGAGGCTAATAAGAGAAGACTTACTTTGTACGCCAACGAACACCAATAACTAGAACTAATTTGACAGAATATAAACCAACGGACTTCTGGTTATGATACACGTGCTCTCTAGCTATAGCTACAATAAAAGTGTTGCTTAGCTCTACATTAGATACTAGCCCATGTCTAGCTCTAACTGCAATTAGAATCTAACAAGTCATAATCTTACGATAAATTGTATCCAAAGCTGGCTATATGAAATACTACTAATAACAATTGATATGTGTTGGTTGAAATATATAAAAAATGCAGGATTTTCATCAATTTACCAGCTAACTTGCTTCGGATCCTTTAATCTGCCATTCATTGTTGCTAGCTCTACTAACTAGGCTAATATGAGAAGACTAACTTTGTATGCCAATGAACACCAATAACTAGAACTAATTTCACAGACTATAACCAAACCAACGGACTTCTGGTTATGATACACGTGCTCTCTAGCTATAGCTTCAGTAAAAGTGTTGCTTAGCTCTACGTTAGATAGCTAGCTAGCTACTAGAATTACAGTTTAACTCTAACTGCATTTAGAATCTAACACGCTATAATCTTACGATAAATTTGATCTAAAGCTGGTTATATGAAATACTACTAATAACAATGGATATGTGGTGGTTGAAATATAAAAAAATGCAGGATTTTCATCAATTTACCAGCAAACTTGCTTCGGAGACACTGAAAATGAATGGGGTTCAACGGTGGAAAATACAATGTTTGGAACTATAGGTCGCGTGAGACACGCTTTACTTCCGCATTCCTCAATAACAATGGGAGTCTATGGAAGTGTCGCAACTCTCTTTTTCTATGGCTCTGGTGACTACTAACCGAACTCGATTGCCACAGCCTAAACTTTGTCAATTTGTTCATGAAAACAATTTCAGCCTGCTTAGAGCTACTACAACGAAACGTTAAATCGAATTCAACCAATGCAATCGCTACCAAGACAAACACAGTCTCGTACTGTACTGTACTGGTAGGTTAGTAGTACAATTTACCGGGGCAGCTTCTCCACATGCATTTTGCGTTGTAACTGACAATGATCGCTACCACTGAGTTTTTTATGAATGAGGGATTTTCCCGAATGTCGAAGTTATTTAGTGCTACGTTTTTGGGGGCATATTTTCAGTTATTACACGGCTGTTCTTAATGCTGTAGAATGCTCCATTCACTTGAATGGGGCTTCCCAACGTTCTGACCGCTGTCAAGGAAAGTGGCCTTTTTGCTTCTGATTCATGTCTTTCGTAGCACTCCGCAAGTAGTCCGGTCACTTTTCAACCCCAGCGTATTCCGTTGCTTAGCGACGTCAGCTGATTTGAAGCCTAAACAATGTTCAACGTCTATGAAGTTCAACGTTTTTGGCGAACTATTTCTCTGCTGATCAACACTACGAATGGTAACAAATACATTGTAAAAAGACACACTGTGTTGAGTAATTTTGTTGGCAAGTAGCCGTGTAATAAGTGGGATATCCCTTACTTAGCAGATGGTACTATTTGAATTGCGATTCCATCTGAGAAAGCTCCTGCCGGTAACGCTTCAAAGGGGGTTCTTTATCAATGAATGAAAGCAATATGAGTTGGCTAAATGCCTGAAAATATCACGAAAGGGGAAAACTTTAAATGACGTTTAAGTCATAGAGATCAGGTCAATTTTTACACCGGTCTGCCAAATGTATTCGTTTTAATTCAACTATGAGGCTGCTGATCACCATTTCCCTTGCAGGGGAAATTAGAAGACAACTATTTCATTCTACTCTCCACTCTTAGTATTTGGAGTGATAAATGAGCAGAACAAAGGCGGCTGCTGGTCTTTCAAAGAGGGGAAGCTAATTTTCGGCCTACATCATAAAATGTTTCAATTTATTTGCCTAGTTCACTGGCTAGTTCACCCCTACAACTCTAGCATAGCCTACTGTATGAATGAATGAACAAACAATCTAACAAAACAATATTAAACTCGAAGGAGGAAATGTGGGAATTAGGTTAAACTGAAACAAGGAATGTGGTGTATGAAATCTATGATGGAAATTGGCTATCAATTTTGATAAGCAAATACCAAGAAATAGGTTGCAGCAATTTGTCTTTTGACTACACTTGCAAAATCCGCGAAGGGACTTGTGCTCGCCTTTTTAATAGTACAAAATCGCTGTAAATCAAAAGGAGACATAGTCTTTCGACAGACCCTCCAATCATGACGCGGAAGCCCAGCGTCCAGGCCAGCCCACTCCTCCATTCACCCCCAGAGATGGCAAGCGTCCAGGGCGGGACAGATAATCGCAGCATTTATCCAATGACCGTATAGTTTCGAAACACTGAAAAAAACTGTTCCAAGCAGCCCCATTGAAGTCCATGGAAGCTGTAGCCTGATGTTGTTATACTCAGAATTCTAGTCAGAATATGACCACATTTTTTTGTGGGCGGGGAGAAGTTGGGCTGGCAGCCAGGCAATGGAAGCTGAGCTTCAACAGGGAAATGTACTGTGGCACTACGGGAATTTATGAGAAGGAAATCAGTCAGTCGACCTGCTAATATATGTAGATAATTCTGAACGGACTCATCTTAGATATGAATGTGTTCTAACGCATTTAAAATGTTAACACAATAGTAAATATTTGACCATGAATTTTTTTAAATGTTAGAGGAAGCTGAGCTTCCCTTGCAGTCTTACAGAAATCGCAACTGTTTTAAATCTATGTAATCTTTATAAATAATAAGTAGGCTATGCATTTTTTATATAAAATATAAAGAAATCAGTTGTAAAAATGTCATTAAAAAACGGACCCCTCTGCAACCGACACAAGCAAGCACACCCTACATTTCCCCCAGAAATTGTACCCTCTCTAGTTTTTCTTGCGTCAGTGTTCTGCAGCTGTGGGCGCAAATTTATCATCACACATGGTTTTAGTATTCCTTTGTGTCAGATATAACTTTCCCTGACGCGGCTGCAGTGAGCGTTTGGTCGCTAAGAAGGCTGTTAAGAGTGGGTCAGGCTGATCTTACATTTCCTTCTTAGTGAAAGATCTTCTTAAGCTAAGAACGACTCTGGGAAACACGTCCTTCTTTCACAGCACTCTTAAGAGCGCTCCTAAGAAGCTCTTAGCCCTTAAGAGCTTCTTAACGAATCTGGGAAACGCGGCCAAGACTACTACATACATGACCGAGACAGACCACACTCTCCACACAGGGGAGAGATGTCTAGAGATTACCAACACTACAAATTCTCACCTGATCGTCACCCAAACTACTCCAATGAAGACATGCCACAACCTCACTACGGCAGACCAAGTGGAAACATCAGAAATCGCCGCTACAGCCCAAGTCCAGTACACAAAAGCGTGTCTCTTTCCAAGATGACAGGGGTGGTGATCAACATGACCACCATGACCATGGGTATCAGGATGATTATCGGCAGGGAAACTTCAACTAGCTGATGCAGCGTGGCATCCATCAGCTAGCCCCCACCTAGACCCTTTCTCACATTGTGCATCGGTGCCACCATGTGGCCAACAAAATACACTGCAAAATAATTCTGCTGTTACAGACAATTGAAAACGGCAACACTTTCACTGCCTACGTCAGGGGAATAGTAGAAGGCTCTGACATGCATATTATGTTGGACACTGGTTCAAGAATTTAATTTATTTGTGAGTATATAAGAATGTCACTTCCATCATTGAACAGCAGGCCTCTCAAAAAGGACTTTGTCCCATCCAAATCGGTAACAGGGCAACATTTGGACACACTTGGCACTGTGAACATTGCACTACGACTAGGCTCACTAAACTTACAGCATGAAGTTCAAGTTATTAGGAATGTTAGTCAGACTATTATACTTGGCTGGGACTTTTTGCAACAACATTGTGCCGTGCTAGATTTAGGCAGAGGTTTGTGCTACCTTCACAATCACGATCTTCCTCTGCTGAGCACCACAGAAATGACACCAGTCAGCTGCTCTGCCCATGTTACTGAATGCACCACCATGAAGTGTGGCAGTCTTACAGATTCTCAGTTTTCTTAACTTAAAATCTTTGTTACTGTCATACACTGATGTGTTCAGCAAGATTCCAAATGATTTTGGAAGAACTAATTTAGTCAAACACAAAATCAATACAACGTCAGACTCACCAATCAGAAAGCGTGCCTACCGCACCTCTCCACACATGCGGTCTGTGATCTAGTCACAAGTGGAAGACATGCTGGCACAAGACATAATCGAAGTGAGTCATAGCCCATGGGCTGCGCCAGTGGTTATGGTGCGGAAAAAAAAATGGAAATTGGCGTTTCTGTATTGATTACAGGGCACTAAATTCAGTCACTGACGCGCACCTTTTGACCAGAACCCATGACACACTAGATGCACTGGGTGGCTCTGCTGTGTTCAGCACCATGGACTTGTCATCAGGCTATTGGCAGGTCCAACTCGACAAACAAGACCAATTGGCTTTATCACAATTGGCTTTATCACTTCAAAATCATGCCAATGGGATTAGTAAATTCACCCCAGTGTTGGGTAAGTTACTTCAAAAAAGTAATTTATTACTAATTACTTCATCAATATTGTAGTTAAATTACTTTTGTAATTACTATGTCTGAAAAGTAATTTAATTACTCAATAAGTAATGTAATGCATTACTTCTTACAATCCCTAAAAACCTTGACTGGATAGACAACA
Source organism: Hypomesus nipponensis (assembly GCF_054491055.1). Lineage (NCBI taxonomy): Eukaryota > Metazoa > Chordata > Actinopteri > Osmeriformes > Osmeridae > Hypomesus > Hypomesus nipponensis. Next base: position 3,486,324 of record NC_140382.1, on the reverse strand, counting down.
GAAAGGAAAGTCTTTCAATAATTAAATACAAGTCAAACTTGGAACAGTTTCGCCTTTTAGCTTTTTAAAACCAAGCCTACTAATACTTAACATTTTAGTAACACGTGTAACCTGTAACCAAATTTAACCTTCTTTCATCTTTAGTTACCAAACAATATGTGCATAACCAGCAGCGGCCTGCTCATAGAGGGCGCTAGGGCGCCGCCCCACCACTGCTGCATCACATTCCGACCTGAAACTTTATTTAATAAGACTTAAAAAGAAAAACATGTCTAATGAGTAAAGTCAATATTATATAGCTAATAGAATATTGAATCTGCAAAAAAATGTGGAAGGAAAAAAAATCTACGCTGTCTAAAGTTAGCTGATAGGCTAGGTATTTCCGGAGGAGCCCCATTGACTGTCGTTATAAGTTGTACATGCGTAGTTTGCTCCTTTCAATACAAGTGATAGGACCTCGCCGGACCAAACTGCTGATTTACTAGAGGGCTTATCAAATACATTATGATAGGGCCCATTATGTCTGTCACATCCAATCACATCACTCAACACATTTATGAAGTTGTTTATTTACGTTGTCATGGTGTTCTCTCAAAACAGAACTTGTAGCTACCATAGCTCTAACGTTATAAAGCTAGCTAGCTAGCTAATGTCATGATGGAAACTTGCAATTCAGTCAAGTCGCTTAAAACTACGCCTTTTGAAAAAATGAATGTTCAAAAAACGCTCAAAGTGAAGGAGCTTGGACCTGATCGGCCTGACCAATTTTGACCTTACGTCACACGACTGTCAAGCTGGCTCAACTTCGCATGTCGAAGACGAACTTCTACTGGGTACTGCATTTGGAGTGTCGATCAGGTCATCATATATCTCTGTTTGCTGGATTACAGGGCTTGACATTAACTTTTTGAGGCACTTGTCATTTGGACAAGTATATTTACGTTTCACTTGTCAATGCACAAAAGTCACTTGACCCCGATACCTTTATATAGCCTGACCAAGTGATCGGGCAATACTAGCCTGGCTAACGGAGGACGCTTCCTCAGGAAAATGATGAATGAAAAAGCCTTGGTTAAAGAAATCCGAGATGCTGGCTATTTTCAGCAGGCTCGTATCTACGATAGGCAGTGCTCCCTGATGTTTCTGGTCTATAATGGAGTGAAGTACAATATTGTGTACACTGCCAGTGAGCGACTATAGTCTGACTGAGGCTATTCAAACTATTTGTATGATCCGTGTGGTCCTTTTGCCGTTTTAAATGCTATCCTTTCCCAGTTTTCTGCAGCCACATTGCGCGCGCATCCCGAATGTATACAAACAAAAAATTGGTCTATAAATTCAGCAACAGTCGAATTCCAGGGGAAGACAATACACCAGGTCGTTTTCATCACTTCAATTGACAAATTAGTAAATACATTTAGGAATGCACCAAAATACTGCTTTCTGGTGTTGAGATAGCATTTTTTTCTCCCGGAGGGGCATGCCCCCGGACCCCCCCCAGCAAGGCGAGATACTAGGCTAGGGGGAAGGGGTAAGGGGGAGTATTGGGATTCGGCCTAAATATACTTGTAGCCCCCCTGGAAATAAATGCACCAGCCGCCACTGTGCATAACACAAAATCTTAACTTTAAGTTAAACACAAGCCCCCATCCCTCGCCCCTCGGCTTGAAGCAACGACCCCGGTGGATGTAGGTAGTATTGCATTTACGGTTAGGTTTCCGACTCTTCCGGTCGTTTTTATTCTATTAACTCCAGTCAACATTTACAAAACTATCTCCCCCAAAAAATTTTGTTCGATTCTCGAACCTGGCTCATACTACTAGCTTTTTCATAGAATAATTTTTTCCTGATTTTTGTTGACCCTTGTGCTGCCTTCAGGTCACATGACCAAAAGGTTCATAACGAACCATTGTTGTGTTTACCCAATTTTACCCAATACAAAAGCAAATAAAAATAATTTTCTTTTAACCTTCGCAATGTGGGGGGTCTGAGACAGCCCAACGGTTAAAAGAAAATGCTTCACCATGTTTTTGTATGCGGTAAAGCTGTCGCAAACGAAGGTGGGTCACAATGACTGATGGGTCAGAATGACCCGAGGAGAACACAAGGGTTAAGTTTGAAACCAATCCGAAATGGGTAAACTAGCACTCCATTTATTTGCCTACGTCGATAAAAGTTGCCTGCAAATGTGCTCGCAGATACGAACAGGGCACGAGCACAAAAGTTCACATTGGCCGATAGCCGATTTACATTGAGCTGAATGAGCCATAGACTTATATTGAATGAGCACAGGGAGACATGGCTTGAGTAGCCTGCCTTGTTGTGGCAAGTTTAGCAAATGGTTGTCACACATACATGAAATGTTGTTAAAGGTGACATGACATGAAAACTTCATTTTATGAGGTTATTTAACATTAATATGAATTCCCCTAGCCTGCCTTTGGTCCCCCATTGGCTAGAATTTTCGATAGGTCTTAACAAAGCCCTGGGTGTTCTTCTCCGCCTTTGACAAAATGAAGGCTCAAACGCTCTGTTTGAAAATCTCCTCCAAGTGACGTAGATACGAGAAAGGTTACCTCCCCTCTCTCTGCTTTGCCCGCCCAGATCATCTAGCCCACCCATGAAAAACTGAGCTACCACCGTGCAATGGCAAGTGCGATATCGTTTTTTCCTGGAGAGACATCATGGCGAGCAAACAAACGAAGCACAACAGTTGTAAAAATCCAAGCACAAGTCTTTATTTAATTCCTTCATCCGAGCCTCTGCACAACCAATATCTCAATTTTATTTTCGCTGGAAATGCGAAAACTTCCCAAAGTTTTGCATGTCTGCGCCAAACATTTCAGCCACTACTGTTTCCTCAACTTGAGCCAACACAAAGCTGGCCTTGCTGAAATTAAATTCTGGATCATTACTAAATCTCATTGGTCAAGCTACAAACCTTGGACAAGTAAGTTAACTAAAGCTATATCATTTTGTTGCTTTACTGTATATGGTTACCTAGCTTGCTACCCTTAGATAGGGCTGTAACATTAGCTCTGCAGCCAACAGCTGAGTTACTGTTGCTAAAGTAAAGATAAATGGCATCAAGTGTGTGTGTGAATACAAACACTGTAACGCCAGGGTTGTACACTTCCTTGTTATTTGATTAACCGTTATGCTGTTGGTGTTATGACGTGCGCAATATCCGCCTTTCCCCTCATTGAAATTCTTATGAGTGTGCACCTCTGCAAACCAGGGTGATCAGATGAGAATGGGCAAATTCAAAGCATTTTACAGCAACGGGGCTACGAGCCAGCTGAGTTACTGTCGCTAATGTAAAGGTAGATGGCATCAAGTGTGTGTGTGAATACAAACACTGTAACGCGAGTGTTGTACACTTCTTTGTTATGTGGATAACCGTTCTGCTGTTGGTGTTATGGCTCGCGATATCCGCCTTTCTCCACATTGAAATGACTGAGTCTGCACCTCTGCAAACCAGGGTGATCAGATGAGAATGGCTAAATTCGAGGCATCTTACAGCAACGGGGGCTACGAGCCATTGCGATACATCCGTTGTAAACATTAGCGCATGTTGCCGCCCCTCTCCTCCTCATTAGCATTTAAAGCTACGGACACAGAAACAGCGCTTTCTGAGGAAAGCTGATTGTGGGACTACTTGTAGTGGCTATAATTCTGCACCATGGCTGAATTTCGGGAAAGAGACTTCAGATACAGTATTAGGGGACCACTAAGGCCTATATAAAAGCATCCAAAAACAGCATGTCATGTCACCTTTAATATAGTTTATTCCCGTTATTTTAAAACAGATTGGATATTTTGTAAAAACGTGCCAGCGAGAACGCTTCTGATTCCCCAGAAGTCATTGCAAGATGTCAAGCGAGGCGGACAAACCTCACAACTGTAATTTTTTACTTTTCATATTTCAGCTAAATGGTACTTGTAAATCAGCATCTGAATTAAAATCTGACGAGAAATAGGCAGTGTAGTCGATGAAGATGTTCTTATTTTATTGATGAAACGCTCATTTGTAAATTTGCTCCAACTTTTCGATAACCTAGTTAACATCAGGTACTGTAAGTTAGTAAGGGCTACCGAAAACGTAAAATTACAGGTAGAGGGACCATTTTTTTGCTTTGTTATCTAGTTTTTGTAGTTTGTCAGTGTTATCATAATGCTGCAAGTCCAGGAAAACCCTAACCATCTCAATTCATTCTCCGTCCTTGCGTCCTTGCAAGACCATTCTCGCAAGGACGCTTGCAAGAATGTTCTTCAAAAGAATGTACTTGCGTTCTCAGCATTCTTCGGATTGATAAACAGCCACTGTTTAAAGCTAGACCGGAAGACACTGAAGTGGAAAGATGGCCGCGCCCAGTCTCGCGCTCTCGCTTGCCTCACTGCGCCACTGAGTACATTTCATAGAAATGAATGGTGACGCCATCTTGGAAGACAAAAGTAGCTTACTCTAGTTATATTAACTCTATGGGTAAACATGACATCACAGGAATCTACAGTACGCAGCAGTAGCATCTCTTCCTGCAATCTAGTTTGCAATATTTTTTTTAAGCTCACCTTCAGACACTTTCTGCACTGGCAATGTAAAATCAAGTTTTGCCTGCTTAACAGGTGTTGCTGAGGTTTTATCTGTCGATGCCAAAGTAAATTCCTAGTCTGTGCAAACTTTCATGATGAACATGGATCACTCAAAACTGTTCTTCGATGCTGCCTTGTGAGGTTCTTCAGTAGGTTACTTGTGCTAGCCGCGGCCGCATATCGTTTTTTCTCCCCAGGACATAGCTTGCACTTTACATTAATGTTCTTGTTAACCTGTGACAAAAAGGTAAAGTACTTGGAATATTTCCATTTGGTAAAACAGCTCGAGCTACTTGCTGCAGTCCGAAATCTTCCACTTCAAACAGCTAGAGCCCGCGCTTATGAAGCAAAAACTTGCGTCTCCTGTGCAACTTCGCTACAACTAACGATTTTAAAGAAGCAGCGTTCACTTTTACCCTAAAACAATACATTTAGATTTTAATTCAATATTGATTGATACAGAACTGTTTGACTAATTTACAGTATGTAACGCAAGTACATTACAAGTAACTGTAATTAAATTACCTAAAAATGAACAGTAATCCCTTACTTTACTTTTTCAGTGGATAAGTAATTTAATTACAGCAACGCGTTACATAGTAAAGTAAAACTGATTCACCCCCAACCTTTCAACATCTTATGCAGCTTGTACTACAGGGACTGTCTTGGATAACATGCTTAGTGTACCTTGACGATATAATTGTGTACAGTAAGACCTTCTCTGCTCATCTGCTGCATTTGAAGGACGTGTTTGAACGTCTCAGTGCTGCAAACCTTAAATTGAAACCGTCAGAGTGTGACTTTGTGCAATCTCAGGTGACATTCTTAGGACATGTTGTATCCGCTTCAGGTGTGCAACCAGACCCAAAGAATATTGACAAAGTGAGGGATTGGCCAACACCTGAGAATCCTACTGAGGTTAGGGCATTTTTGGGACTCTGTTGTTATTACAGATGTTTTATACATCAGTTTGCCAAGATTTCACAGCCTCTACATGCCCTTACTCAGAAAGGAAAAACTTTTTCATGGACTGATGTGGAACAAGCAGCATTTGACACTCTTCGCCATGCCCTAACACATACTCCCATTCTGGTATATCCAGATTTCTCTAAAGAATTCTTGCTTTTTACTGATGCCTCTAACATCTCTATTGGATGTGTGCTCTCACAGTTAAATGATAGCTGCAGGGAAAATGTCATTGCCTATGGTAGCCATACCCTCACATCAACTGAGACGGTGGTATACGTTTGTTTGGGAAATGTGGGCCATTGTGTGGTCCGTACGCCATTTCCGCCAGTACCTCACGGGTCATCCATTCCGAATCACAACAGACCACAAACCTCTCCTACGATTGAGGAAGATGGCCTTGGATGGTGATCCGACCGGGCGCAGAGCGAGATGGGCACTGGAAATTGACCCAACTGGACAATTGAACATAAACAAGGTCTTAAACACTGAAATGCTGACTCCCTATCACGGCGTCCATGTAGGACCGAAGACAGTATGCCTATAAGGGAGACTGTATCTGTGAACTCTGTGTCAGTCCAGACACAGACTGTCAGTTCTACGACTGCGTCACCAGAACGTACTGCATTGACTTTGTCAGTACAGCCTGTCGCGACTGACCCTGTGCCCAGTGACCCACTCTGTTATGACATAGACAGAAACACCCTTCAGGATGCCCAAAAGGTAGATCCTATCCTAAAAACTGTCAGTGAATGGGTCTTGAATGACACTCGACCACCCTTTTCACATCTGAAGGGCGAGCAGTCTGAGCTGCACCACTACTGCAGAGAGTTTCCCAGACTTGTCATGGTGGATTCCATCTTGTGTCGTAGGGTCCGGCCCCCACCAGGTGACCCTGTATGTCAAGTGGTGGTCCCAAATAGGTTGAAGTTTTTAAGATGTTACATGGACATTCACTATCGGGACATTTTGGCAGCAAAAGAACACTACAAAATGCAGTGACTCTTTGTTATTGGCCCCACATGAGCACGGACATCACCCAGTGGTGTCTCCAGTGTACTGCTTGTGAGGCACGCAGGCCACCGATTCCACACCTGCAGGCCCCAATGCAAAACATAGTGACAAGTAGGCCTTTTGAGAAAATTGCTGCTGACTTCACTGAACTGCCACTCAGTCATAAGGGTAACCGTTACATACTAGTTGTGATGGATTACTTTACAAAATATATGGATTTATATGCACTACCTAACCAAACAGCAACAACAGTCGTAAAATGCTTGTTTGAGGACTACATCAGTATACATGGGGTACCACGCAGTCTACACACAGATCAAGGCCGCCAGTTTGATTCGGATTTGGTCAAAGAGTTATGCAGACACCTTGGAATTCACAAGACACGGACAACCACCTATCATCCTATGTCAGATGGTATGGTAGAGCGAGCCAACCGCTCTATTAAAGATCAGTTAGCCAAGTTCCTCTACACCAAAGGGGGTGAATGGGATGATCATCTACGCCAGGTTGAGTTTGCATATAATACCAGTGTGCATTCATTAACTAATCATACGCCTTTCTTTCTGACTCATGGTAGAGTAGCTTGTTTGCCAGCAGACATCATCCTTGGGGACTTGCCATTGGCTACAAATGCTACACCTGGAACCCCTGGTGAATATGCCACGGCTGTGAGACACAGACTTTATTCTGCATTTAACATGGTAGCAGACAACATAGCTATGGCAGGTGCTAAACAGAAGCATTACTATGACCGCCACATGAGGCACAATGCTTATGAAGTAGGTGACCTGGTGTGGGTCAATCTTCCTGCACTTGCCAGACAAAAGTTATCTCCCAGATGGACTGGACCTTTCAAAGTGCTGCAACACCTTGACTCATCCTCAGGGGTAATTGGAGTGGATTACAACCTACAAGACCAACTGGACCCGAGCGCAAAACCTAAGGTGGTTCACAATAATCGTCTAAAGCCCTACCGTTCACCATGGACTTGTAACTTGGGCCCCACTACTCCTGAGCACATCCAGGCTGAGCCCAATCAGGGTGTTGGCTCCCAGCTCACGGCTCTCTCAGCTTCACGGCCTTATGTCTATCGGAGCTGTGAGCTTGGGGCAAATGAGCCTGCATCTCCAACAATGGACAATGTCCCAGGTCCTGTGGCAAACACACCTGCTATTGAAGCACACGCCCCTCAGGAACAAAGAACCAGATTAGGTTGCATTTTGCGCCCTCCCGAACATTTTAGGGATGACACTTAAGGAGTTTCACAATAGTTTTGAATGTTCACATATAGTATAGGCCTATAACATGTACTTTGTTCAGTTATACAGTTGAGTTTTGCCTAATTACCCGATTAGTTTTCTTTCAGAGCTTTATACTGTACCTGTCTTAAAGTGAACTTTATGGATAAAGTGGAAATACCAGTAGATTGGGATGTTATAGGTACACTGCGGTAGGGCCCAGCATGGATAGCGACAATATATGGCATAATACAGTATAATTGCATTTTGTGGGATGTTTTTGTGTGTGTGTATGTGTCCCCCCCCCCACAGGCTCCATTTGTTACTCTTATGTCAGTAATGTTAATAATTGATGTGCATCAGCTAAAACGAGGATGTTTTATTTTCTGAAGGGGGAAGTAGTGTAAGAACTGTAATATCCATAATGCTTTGTGGGTAATTGAGATATGTGAGAAAGCAAGGTAAAGGAGAGTTATTCGTTGTGGCTGGAGTTTGAGTAAAAGTCTTCGCAGTTCGAACTTGAGTGTCCGTGATTCTTTACACGTCTACTACACCGAGAACCTATTCCCAGAGAGATCAAGGTTTACAAAATAACTGTGTCGTCATTAGAACCAGTGCAGTTGCTCTTGAGAAAATGCGCTCGGCTACACAGCCAGCAGTTCTCAAATCGATCTCATGGTACTTTGATGGCTACGTCACAGTGACCTAGCCTCGGTGCCGTCTCAAGTCGGACAAAAAGTCTAACCAGAATTCACTGTTTCAAGTCAGCCGCCTGCAGCCGCCTGCAAGTGGCAACTAATAGCTAGTGGTACATGCCAGTGCCTCCACTGTCACGTGACAGTGGTTAGTGGTACGTGCCAGTAGGTGCGTTTGACATGGCTGCAGCCGGCTGACTTGAAACAGTGAATTCTGGTTGAACAATGAACAATACAATTAAGTGACCAGGGTGGCGGAGTCACCTTGGTGCATTTCTCAAATTATCATTAACGTTTGCACAATAGTGAACGCCTTTGCACACTGAATCCGAAATGTTTTTTTTTTTTTTTTACGTGCAAACATTTCAGACACTAATTTCGGACTCTGTGTGCAATGGCCTTAAGTACATTGCTCAATCCAATCAGTACAAACTGCCCCACACAATGCTGTGTAAAATACTTAGTTTATGTCTCAAAAGCAAGTACTTATGCCAATCAACATGTCAGTTCCATTAAAATGAACAGTTGATTTTACAGTAAAGTTTGTACTGGAATTTGTCGGCAGATCATGTCATTAATTGTCATACAAGAAGAGTATACTGATTTACAAAACAGCAATTCATTCTAGACATTTGTAATACAAATGGAAAAATTATTAAAGACAAACTGCATATGACGACTTATTCAATACTTCAAATAATGACTCAGGCAATGACTTAATATCTAAATGTGACTATTCAACAGAGCTTTTATGATGTGACTAGATGTGAAGTTTTGACATTTTAAATTCTGATTTGAAAAAGGCACCAAAGTGATTGAGAGAAACTATATTATGCATTAATTTACCTTTTCATCATATTCTTCACACAGTGCTCAAGATCTGCACCCCCAATCTTGACCAACTGAGACATCTGATAATAAAAAAATATCAGGAACACAGAAAACATTGAATATGATAGGAACAGTATTACTATTGGCCTGTTATAGTTAAACTGACCATGAGATTTTTCTTTCCTTTATTAGCTAGTTGCCCTTCCAGATTCTTGAGCTCATGCCTGCAGTTCATCTTCACCAGGTTGAACTGAGAGTCTGGGGGCTCACAGTTTTGGCTCACCTGGGACAGCTTTTCAAGAATAACAGCCAGCAGATAGAGGACCTGTCTTTGGAACTCTGAAGGGCAAATCGTAATGAAAATAACATTAGTCCCATTTGCAAAAACACCACTGTTAGTATGAAAATAAGGAGGTATACTAACTTCCATTATCTAATGGGAATGGTTCACCACTCTCTTTGTGCTGGTTCCCCCTATGTGGAGTGTGGGACCACCGATGAGTAAACTGGGAGTGCTGGTGTGTAGAGCTGTGGTGCGGAGAGAGGGATGTCTGGCGCGGTGTGTGGGATCTCTGGCGCGGTGTGTGGGATGTCTGGCGCGGAGTGTGGGATCTATGGTGCAGAGAGGGGGATCTCTGGCGCGGTGTGTGGGATCTATGGCACGGAGTGTGGGATGTATGGCGCGGAGTGTGGGATCTCTGGTGCGGAGTGTGGGATCTATGGCGCGGAGTGTGGGATCTATGGCGCGGAGTGTGGGATGTATGGCGCGGAGTGTGGGATGTATGGCGCGGAGTGTGGGATGTATGGCGCGGAGTGTGGGATGTATGGCGCGGAGTGTGGGATGTATGGCGCGGAGTGTGGGATCTAGGGCTGGGCGATATGGGTTAAAAATGATCAATATAGATATTTATATATACTTATATTTACATTCAATAACGATAATTAAACGATAGACCACCAGATCGGTAGTAGCTTAATAAGTCTCCTCCTCAACTTTTTCCCTACACTCAGCATAAGGTTTAGGCCGAGCAGTGTGAGAGAAATGTTTGCGGCCAGGGAGCACGTACCTGGGGTCAAGTAACTTAAGCTTTTTAAAACCTTGCTTTTTATAAATAGCCTACTTATCAATACCTTGGCGCAAACTCACACTTTCTGCATGTTCCAACGAGTGATTTTGCTTCAGGTGGTAAAAAAGGTTTCATATATGTTAGTATTATAATTGGACCAAAACGCTGTTCTTATATGTCCAGAGACGTTATAAGAAATCTGCAAAACCGCAAACGATTTACGGACCTAGCAAGCGGTTGCCTTGGAGATGTTGACAACATGGCGTCTGCACCAGATTCGTCGTGTTTGATTTGGGATTTTCCTACGTGTTGTTATATTATATTAAAAAACGAATATGGACTTTCAACAGATCTGCCAACACCTTTGTAAGCAGAGATTTGTTTAAACGTTTGTTAACCGAGACCGTAGGTCGAGGTCAACAAGAAGTCCACATTCGCAGTTTGTCGCATTACCAGACTTGGTAACCACCTGTTTGTTTCCTACACCTATTTGCACCAAACATTGCTCTGTTCTTTGTCGGATTTCAAAAAGCCAAACAACTTCCAAATAACTGAACAAGACTAACCCTTTTTATCAACAATTTCTTCATTGGAAGTTGCTCCCTCACCATGGCTATCGCTGCCACTGTTTTCGGCAATAAGACTAATTTTCCGCGGTTAACATTAGCTACTCCACTCAACGTGCTCAGTATATATTTTTGTGAGCGTAGGCTACTATTTCTCCGCAACTTCCTGCTGCATCACAGAAATTAAATGGACTGCTGTTCCTAATTATTCTCTATCGACATTATCGATATTATTGAAAATGAATTAATGTTACGATATCTTTATCGAGGGAAGTCATTACTTCTATAGTTATTTTTATCGATTTATCGCCCAGCCCTAGTGGGATCTATAGCATGGTGTGTGGGATCTCTCGTGCGGAGTGTGGGATCTATGGCGCGCAGTGTGGAATCTCTGGCGCGGTGTGTGGGATCTATGGGGCGGAGAGGGGGATCTCTGGCACTGAGTGTGTGATCTTTAGAGTGTAGTTTGAGGGATGTGTAGGAAACTGTGGGACTTAGATCTAAGTCTCTTTTATTGAACCCTTGGTGGTTTTGGCAAGGATGGACCTGACGAACGAAATACAACAAAATGGAGCAATTAGATGAAGGATTTGCCGCATTAAGCACTTTCAGATAAAAAATATATATAAAAGTTATGATGCTTAACAGATAGAGGTCCTGTATCGCCCGCGATACAGAAATGCTGCGCCCCCCTCCCTCAGTGAGAACGCACTCAAATTCAAAATTTTTTTTTTTTAGATGGCTAGACATATGATACCTCGTTGGAAAGCTACGATTCTTGTGCTTCCATTGAAATAAACCAATTCAAGCTCAACTCGCAACAGAAAGTACCGTCAACGTCTTTGTCCGGTGACCGTTCATTCAACAATGCCAGAGAAAAAAGTTGTACTTACCTACGATTACTTAGGAATGTTCCAGGTATGCACACAACTCGTCAAAACCTCATCTGCTTACATTCCCAAGGGTCCAAAGTATCAAACCATGTCGAGTAGTTGTCCAAACAATGAATTATATCCACACATAGCCACGATCTTTTTGCTTCATTCTTACAAATCAAAAACATTTTTTGACGAAGTGTCACAAATAATTGCTAATAGCTACTCATGTGAGTAAAGTAGAAACCCGGGGATAGTCTTAAAATGGCCACTACACTATGACCTTTTGATAGACATCTTGGTTGACCCAATAGGAGCTTCCATGCCCCGGTGACAGCCCTCTAAAGCCAACCAGGTCTGTGCGTCCCGCCCCCCCCCTGCACCCCCCCCACCTCTACACGATTTTTTCTAACTGGCTTACAATGGCTATGAAATGAGCTAGTGATCCTTGTAGCTTAGAGCTAGCTGAAAATGGCGATACCCCATATGCCAGGGTTTGTGGAGCCTTCAAAATAAAAGTTGATTGCGCAATATGTCAGTGTTCTTTGTGCGCCAATCCTGGGAATCAGATAAAGCACTTCAATGTGTTCATGCTTCAGTTTTTGTGTTTCAGTAATACTAATGAGGGATTTAGCTGTTATATATGATGGTTCTAAGTACCACCTTTCATTAGAGATAACAATTATACCTTTTTATCCTAAGAATTTGACCTTGGCTACAAGGGTTTTCTGGAGTCTCCAAAAGGCCCTTTTAGAAAACGCATGGATGTACTCTTATAAAACATGTGTCAAATATGAATATATTGTGGTATTATGTTTGACTTTTGATCTGAATTGGGTAAGGCTTCAACCTGTGGTCCAATGCTGTCTTCCAGCTAATACCTACCACCTCTAGGCCTCTTCAGGCCTCTGTTTTCAACACAAAATCTAGGCGGAAATAAAAACTTTAACTTTCCTTGTGTTCAAGCTTCTATTACTCAACACCAGTAGGACTGACAGGGGTCCTGACAACAAGGAACATAACTTCTGAGTGTCAGCTTTCAAAAGAGTCCATTTACATACATGTACTCCAAATGGTTCAAGAACAGCAGTCAATTTAGTTTGGGTATGCTGTTTAGGCGTTTTTGGGCACATTTAACAGGAATGAGAAGGGGTTAACAGTTTGCTTACTGTGTTGTGACTGTGCTTCCACACGTCGTTTCTGCACACTGCCACAACGTATTTTTTCATCTTCACCCTCCTAACAGGAGTGCATTCTTCCTCACTTAGCTCTGCAGTTGTTGTTTGGTCGAATGCTTCACACTCTTCTTGCTTCTCTGAAGTAAATGGAACAAGCAGGCTTATAATAACTAACTTGATTTGAGTAGTAGAAAAACACAGATTTAGCTTAAAAATGTTTATGTAAACTTACTTGAGTTTATTTTGATTTTCAGCAGAAACTTTTGCCAGCTGCTTGCTGGTTGTCGGCTTTTACAGTCACTTGAAGGGTTTTCTCTCCATGGACTATGCCATATTGCTTAAGTTGCTGCAACTCCTGAAGAAAATCAGACAGGTAATCTTGAACTGGGCAGGGTTTTGCCTTTCCACAATAGAGTGCCACAATAAAGGGTGCAAAAGCATGGAAATTGCACAGGATTGGCCACGTCTGCATATTTCATGATTTAAACAGGGGAATACCATCAATGTTGATGCACATGTCTATGCAATCTTTATGGAAATCAGGACACTGGGCTAAAACTTTTCAAATGCCAGATGTAATACCAAAGTAAGCATATTGTCCACCACACATTTCAACTGTTGCCACTCTTTTAGGGGTCTTCAGCAGTGTTCTGGCATCCTTGGGGAGGCAATGTCCTTGGCGCCTTAGAATGTCTAGTAGTTCATTTAGTGCAGACCGCTTGCATTTGTTGGTAGCTTCCCAAGACACAACTTTTTCTACCAGATCAGGTGCAGTTTCCTCTGCAGAATCCTCAGGCAGATTATCAGCAACCTCAGAGTCAGTGTCAGAAGACAGCACTAATACATCAGAGTTGTAATACTACATGTTGGCATCAGCTGAAGGCAACAAAGACACTGTTTCATCCTCACTAGACTGAGCCCTCAGCAACACATCGGCATCACTGCTATTTGAATCATCAGCTGCCAGTGTTGTGCACGTTCATACCTCCCGTGAACTCATTCAAAGTTCAGTTCATACAAGTAAATATGAATCGTTCATGTTCATAGTTCACCATTTAAATTCTGAACGTGTTCATAGTTCAGTTCATTTCATAGTTTTAATGTGAAAACTGAATATGAAAGACTTTTTTTTTTACACTTAGATAGGGTGACCAGACGTCCTCTTTTACCCGGACATGTCCTCTTTTCAAGACCTAAAAATGTTTGTTTCTCTGGGTCTTTCACCATAGACATATATACATGTCTTTCACTAACTAATTCACTACGCCCCCTTTGAAAAGTGTATCTCCCTTACTGTATGTTCCACCTTCTTGCGCGAGCTCTTGACTAGAGAGTAGAGTCATTGGTCGACCGCCTTCTCAGTGTTGCCAGATGCACGATCATTATTTACCAAATACAATAATTTTGAGCCTTTGGTAACTACGATATTTCGGCATTTCCAATCTGGCAACACTGAGCACCTTACCGCCTCCACTAGTTGCATTGTTTACAACAGCACACATCTGCAGCCATGCCAAAACGTAAATGTGTCTGATATATGATCAAATACCCTATGTCATTTGTGTCATTTCATTTGTGACATTTATGCATTCACATGGTCATGGTGCATAGATGCGTGAGTTCTAAATATTTCCGACGCTCCCACCCATAGACAACGGATATATGTCTATGCTCCCACCAGAGTGACTTATTTTTCAGAAACGGAAGCTAGACAATCTTTAGTTAGCTTCCGTTACCTAGCAACCTACATGTGTGTGGAATGAATCATGGGTAACGTAGTGTGAAGTCGAGTTAGTTGGTTGAGGTTAGGCTATGTAAGATGGTAGCCTTAAGGCCTGTAGAGGGGCAGTTGTTGTACCTTACGAGCCACCGTAGTTAGCACTCGTTCTGGGTAGGTCGCCACGCTTATTTAGAACTGTTTGTGCTCCGTTAAGGTAGGCAGGTCAATCGCGGGCGGGTATCAGTGTGAATATGTTGATAAATACCCGCTCACATCATTGATTTATATGTTGGTTATTTAAGTGGATAGATACAGTGAGTAGGGTCAAGTACTACAAATTATTTTTTTTTATGTACTGGTGTACACAATTGGTTTGGACAAAACTATTCTGGCTAGCCGGTGGGTTAGCATTAGCTATTTTGGTAGAGTGCTATATTTCAGTTAGCTTCGTAGAACTATTTATTTTACACTGTATTCTTTTTACATTAAGATCGTTTGTTTTGTGGATTTATTGTTAACTGAAGAAAGTAAGAAAAGAACTGTTTGTGCTCCGTTAAGAATCGGACCAGCCTCCATCTGTGAAAATAAACTCCGATGGTCTCAGCCACAATCTTCGACCCTGCGTCCCGTGCCTCTTTCTCTCCGCACTGCATCCCTAACTTCAAACACAACGCAGAGTATACCAGCAGCGCCGAGGGGCTCGACACAGGCGGCAGACGCACAGAGGGAGTGGGTTACATCTTTGGTGCCGTGACCCGGATTGTGGCGTTCTGAGGACCAGGACAGAGACTGGCAGTGCTCGACAGACGTCCGGTGAACTGTGTTTAGATGTGCCGATTTATGATACGAATTTTAGGCACTGCATTATGAAGTATATCCTTTAAAGTAGAGTGAAACAATGTGTTACAGTATAATTATCTTGAGGATTTTATTTGACTGAACTGCTTTGTTACATGGTTGTAGGCCAATTCCGGCGTTAGATTATATAATCTAAACTGTCTTTGGTAACAATATTCATGATAGTGGTTAAGGGTTATGCTTTGAATTGAACAAAGAGATGCAGATTGACAAATTAAGCTAAAATTCACTTTTGATATAAGTTTTGATTGTATGATAGTTGTGTTGCACATATCATTTCATTACACTGTAGTAAGATAACAGTTTCACATGCACACACGTTTTTAAGTAGGCTACAGCAACATATTGAAGCCACTCAGCTACATACAGACTTAATACCAGTTAGTAAAAAAAAAAAAACACAACTGGAAAAAATGTTCAGTGACCACACTGACTCCCCACAAGGGCTGGAAGGACCCTCTGCAGCTGCCTTAAACATCCAACCCTACCCTGGGCCTGCAACAAGCCACCAACTGGACTCAAATAGAACTCAAACTCATTTTTTGACTGAGGTGGTGGCGCCAAACCCGGGCACAGCGAGCCCACAGCAGATAGTGAGACCCAAGTGCACTAACCATATCACCCAGCTTGCTGATCCTCAATTGCATTACCATTATGATCCCCATAACTATAGACATTACCCAAGACCTGAACTAGGCCCCCAGCCCACCCCACCGCCCCCAGTACTCACACCATACATTAATCCAAACAGGTCCGATTACAGCTTGCCAGCTGTTACTCTCCCAAATGATGCTCATGCGCATAGGCCAGGAGTAGAGACTATGATGGACGCGGCTGTCCCACCTCAAGCTGGTATCCACTGGCCCCCAACTGAGCAGCATCAGGCTGCCCCCTATCTCTCCACTCAGGATATGAAGCCTAGTCCCCAAGGTTACGTCGACTATTCACTGTCTACCCCCCTGGCCCAGGGCCCTATGCTAAGGCTCCAAACGCCACGACCAAGGCACAGTAGGAATAACCCCTCTCCTGTCGGACTGTTCCCCCAGGGGTTTACAGCACCAACCCCTGTTTGCTACCCCCAAGAGCCTAGAGAGGCAACCCCCAGGCACCAACCAGCCACCGGAACACGGGGCCCCAACATGACCTTGCCCAGACCCCTGGATGCCGCAACTGCAGCTTTTGGCCACACAGTCCCCCCGCAAGGCCCCAATCTAGGGAATCTACCTATGCCACACCAGCAAACCATCATGTATCCTGGTGATCACGCACATACCATGCCCCCACCTCAATCCTCCACCCCACCCACGCACTTGTACCCATCTAACCCAGGTTTCCCACGGACATCTTATGGTGGCTTCATGCAGACCCATCAAGTCAAGAATGTGCAAGTGTTTACTGGTAATGTAGATAGCAAAATGCTTGTGGATGACTGGATACGGGACATGCAGTACCTCCTGGAGGCCATAGATCTGCCCACTCCCCTCCGCTTTTCCACGGTGGTGAGACACCTGAGTGGTGAAGCCAGAAAGCTGGTGCTGAACTTACCTCCACATGAACAGACCCCAGAGAATGCATTTGAGGAACTACAGGCAGAATACAGTGAAGCTCGAGGCTCCTTCGACCCACTTGCCGATTTCTACGAATGCAGCCAAAAGCCAGGAGAGCCTGCTTGCTCTTATGCCATATCACTGGAGGCGACACTGCGAGCGGTGGAAGAGAGTCAACGGGGGCGTGTGCCTTTCCCTGATCGCGACAGTAAACTCACCAGGCAGTTCCTAAGAGGACTCAATGACGAGGAGGTGTATGCAAGAATTGCACCAATGAAGCCCAGGCTCTTAAGCTTCAGAGAGCTGCAGGTTGAGCTACGAAATCTCTCAAGGGAAACAAAAAAATTCCAGTCGCAACAGAAGTCAAAGAAGACATATGCACAGGTACATGTTACACCAGAGCCTAGTGCAAATGTGAAGGCAGAGAGAACAAAACATGCATTAGAGTTAACAGAGCTGACTGAGATTGTCAAGAGACTAGCCTTTAACCAAGAGGAACACTTGGCCAAGTTGTGTCACCTAGAGTCAAGGATCTCTGCTCCACCCCCTGCCACCCCACTAAGAACTCAGCCATCTACCGGAAATGTCATTCAGGCTTCGAATGTCACATGCTACAGGTGTGGGGCGCAAGGACATATTGCCCGGGTCTGCAGAGCAGCGTTGCCAAATCCCAATCTACGGACCCAAACGGTGACCCCTGTGGAGGGAAGCACGCCCCAGTCATCCCAGCATTTAAACGCCTAGAGCCCATGGTAACCGGGGCTACCATGGGCATGCAGCACGGTCCCCCAGTGGAGGATGAAAAGGCCAGCGAAGACAAGGACCCTCCTTTGGTGGGTCCCAGGAATGAAGGGGGGGTGGAAGTCAACGGAATGAAGTGCAGGGCGCTCATTGACTCTGGCTCTCAAATAACCAGTATTACCCATAGATACTGGCGGAATCACCCCACCCTTAAACAGCAAAAGCTACAGCCCTCCAAAATACCCATAGAGGGTGCTGGAGACCAGAGGGTGCCCCACACTGGTGTCCTTCGCATTTAACTGAGAGCACTGGGAAAAGAGTTCAAGGATGTACCAGCTTTCGTTGTTCCTGATTCGGAATATCGCTCCTCCGTCCCTCTGCTTGTAGGGACCAATGTCATTCGGGCCTCCAGAACCTACCTCCAAGCGTCCTTTGGCCAGCAGTTTCTCCATCGGATAAAAGAAAGCCATCCAGAATGGTATACGGCTCTACAGGAGGTTGAAGGCACTGAACAAAGAGACACAGATGACATGGTAGGCCCTGCTGTGTATACTGGCCGTAAGATTCACATCCCGGCCGGAAAGGAAATGGACTTATGGTGTAACATTACTGTTGGCCCACGGAGAAAAACATACACAGCCCTGATTGAAGGTCACCCCTCCCTACAACTCCAACAAAACCTCTTGGTTGCCAAAGTTCTTGTTGATGTTAAGAGAGGTTTTGCCCCTGTCAGAGTGATGAACCTGTCCCAGCGTGCTTTGACCATCAAGCCACATACACACCTGGCCAATGCTTTTCTCGTAAACAGTGTTGTGGAGTTGGCTGACAAAGAGGGGGGAGGTAATAATGATGGGGACAACAAGGCATGCCTGAGCTGCGATCAAGTGGTGACAGGCTGGGGTGTGGACATTAGTGGAGCAGAGGTGGAAAATGAGCAACAACGCTCTCTCCTTCAAGAGCTTGTGGAAAAGAATGCAGGCGTTTTCTCACAGCATCCCACAGACTATGGCCACACAAAAACAGTGCAGCACGAAATCCCTCTGGTGGACTCGAAGCCATTCCGGCTCCCATATCGAAAGATCCCCCCTCTCAGTGGCAGGACGTCAGACGGTTGCTAAAGGAGATGGAGACGGAGGGAGTTATCCGGCCTAGCAGGAGCCCATATGCATCACCTGTAGTGATTGTGACCAAGAAGGATGGGTCACTGAGGCTATGCATCGACTACAGGAAGCTCAACTCCTGCAGCACAAGAGATGCTTTCCCCCTGCCTAGAATAGAAGAGGCACTTGAAGCTATGGGACAAGCAAAGTACTTCTCCACTCTCGACCTCACATCTGGTTACTGGCAGGTGGAAGTGGTAGAGCATGACAGACACAAGACAGCGTTCAGCACTCCCATGGGACTGTTTGAAGCCAACAGAATGCCATTCGGGCTGCAGAACGCTCCGTCCACTTTTCAGAGACTCATGACCTGCTGCTTTGGCGATCTCAACTTTACCCACCTCCTGATCTATCTGGATGACCTCATTATTTTCTCAAAATCATTTGATGAGCATATACAGAGGTTGCAGATGGTGTTTGATAGGCTCCAAGAACATGGCTTGAAGTTGAGGCCCTCAAAGTGCCAGCTTGTGAGAAAGGAGGTGCAGTATTTGGGTCACTTGGTTTCTGCTGAGGGAATTAGGACAGACCCAGAGAAGATCAGCAAAGTCAAGGACTGGCCAAGGCCCACAAATCGTAAAGAAGTGCTGCAGTTCTTGGGATTTGCTGGGTACTACAGGCGATATGTGCTGGGATACTCCACCCTAGCTGCCCCCTTATATCGCCTCACCACTGGTGACCCTAGGCGGAAGAAGAGAGGGGGAAAGAAAGGTGCCGCTCCCGACCCGCCCTTCTTGTGGAATTCTGAGTGTGATAAGGCATTTCAGACCCTGAAGGACAGTCTGATGACTGCCCCGGTGCTGGGCTACCCTGATTACAACATACCTTTTGTACTGCAGACGGACGCCTCTGGAAGCGGGCTTGGTGCTGTTTTGGCACAAGTGCAGGATGGGGCTGAGCGAGTTATAGCCTACGCCAGCCGAGGATTGAGCCCAGCGGAGACAAGGTATCCCGCCCACAAACTGGAGTTTAAATAAATAAATTCTATGACCATCTCTATGGGCGCAAATTTTTTGTCCAGACAGACAACAACCCTCTGAAGTATGTGATGACTTCGGCAAGGCTAGATGCGACGGGTCAGCGGTGGGTGTCTCGTCTGTCTGCATTTGATTTCGACATCCAGTATAAAAGGGCCTGAGCAACTCAAATGCGGATGCCCTCTCCCGCTTGTCCTACCAGGAGGTCACGCAGGTCTTACAATCCTGTCCTCAGCGGGTGCGCGTACGTGGCCCACAGCGTGAAGAGACACAGACCACTCTAGAGCCAGAAATCCCTCCAGGTGTGAGCGTGGCTGCCCCCGAGGGTTCCGATCTTGCTCCAGCCCTGGAGACTAGTGAGCCTTATAGGGATGTAGGGACAGAGTCACTCCCTGCCATGACGAAACAGGAGATACGGGCGGGGCAGAAGGAAGATCCGGTGGTTGGTCCAGTCTTGCACTTTAAGAGCCGGAACCAGAAACCAAGCCGCAGTGAGAGGGTCAGTGCTGGAGAGCAGGTGAGCCTTCTCTTAAAGGAGTGGAGGAGGTTAGTGATAAAAGATGGTATCATGTATCGGAGCATTCAAGACCATCAGAGAGGTGCAGTGGAGCAGCTAGTACTGCCGGAGAGGCTACGCACGGCAGTCAAAACCGCTCTCCATGATGACTCAGGGCACTTGGGATTTGAGAAGACATTGCAGATGACAAGAGAGAGGTTTTACTGGCCAAGAATGTTCCAGGAAATCAAAGCTTGGTGTGAGCAGTGTGAAAGGTGCTGCCTCAGAAAGACCCCTACTGCAGGCCTCAGGGCTCCGCTGGTCAGCATCCACAGCAGCACACCCATGGAGCTTATATGTGTGGACTTTTTGACCCTGGAAAAATCCAAAGGGGGGATAGAAAATGTGCTAATTGTTACCGACCATTTCTCTCGCTATGCACAGGCCTACCCCACAAAGGACCAAAAAGCAACAACGGTGGCTAAGGTGCTGTGGAGAAACTTCTTCTGCCGGTTTGGTTTCCCTGCAAAATTGCATGCAGACCAAGGGCGCAATTTCGAAAGTGCTATTGTAAAGGAGTTATGTAAATGCACTGGCATCACCAAGACCCACACAACCCCATACCACCCCCAAGGGAACGGGACCACTGAGAGGTTTAACAGGACACTGCTGAACATGCTGGGGACACTAGAGCCACACTTGAAGCTCCGCTGGCATGAGCATGTGGACGCCATGACACATGCATATAACTGCACACGCCATGATTCGACTGGGTACACACCATACTATCTAATGTTTGGTAGACACCCCAGGCTTCCTGTGGACCTGATTTTTGGCCTCCCTACAAATAATGAGCCAAGTGAATACAGCGATTATGTCCAGACCCTGCATGACTGTCTGTCTAAGGCCTATGCACAGGCCAACCAGATGTCTAGACACGCTAAGGAACAGCAGAAAAAGTACTATGACCTAAAAGCAGGGAGTCAAGTCTTCAGCCCAGGGGATAGAGTCCTAGTCAAAGTCTGTCATGTGGAGGGACGGCAGAAATTGAGAGATAAATGGGAGTCCCGCCCCTACCTTGTGGTAAAAAAGCAACCTGACATCCCGGTGTATGTGGTACGACAGGAAGATGGAGAAAGAGAAAAGGTGATCCACCACAACCTCCTTACACAATGCATGTTCCTCCCAGTGGAGCAGGTTGATGAAACGGTAGGAGAGGAGTCTGAGCCGGATACAGATGTAAGAGATGCAGACATGGAGTCAGATACAGCAGAGGACGATATGGGGGGAAGTGTTGACAGAGTTCTACCTGGGCCATCAAACAGTCAGGACGAGCACACAAGCACAGAGGATGAGGACATGGAGGTGAGGGTAATGAGTGACGGGGAGGAAAATGAGACTGGCAGTGGCAATAACTTTCCTCAGGGTCCCAGCTCTCCTAGGAGAAATCCACAAAGGAATAGGCGTCCCCCAAGGAAACTATCTTGTGAGTCACAAGTCATGGAGACAGAAAGTGATCAAAAGAAAATAGAGAGAGGACGGCAGCAGTGGCAAAGGATCAAAACAAAAAGAGCAGCAGGCCGTAAGTGGAGCAGCCGTCGTAGTACATAGGCTTGAGTGGCAGCTACACACGCACACATACACATCCCCACACACACGTAACACTTTACTTTTACACCAAACACAGGTTAAACTTTTGTTGTAAGTTGTTTGGAGTTACCTTATATATGTTTGTTGGGTGGTTCTGAACTTACTCTCGTCAGATGGCTGGGACGCCATCAAGTAAGGAAGGGGAAGATGTAAGATGGTAGCCTTAAGGCCTGTAGAGGGGCAGTTGTTGTACCTTACGAGCCACCGTAGTTAGCACTCGTTCTGGGTAGGTCGCCACGCTTATTTAGAACTGTTTGTGCTCCGTTAAGGTAGGCAGGTCAATCGCGGGCGGGTATCAGTGTGAATATGTTGATAAATACCCGCTCACATCATTGATTTATATGTTGGTTATTTAAGTGGATAGATACAGTGAGTAGGGTCAAGTACTACAAATAATTTTTTTTAATGTACTGGTGTACACAATTGGTTTGCACAAAACTATTCTGGCTCGCCGGTGGGTTAGCATTAGCTACTTTGGTAGAGTGCTATATTTCAGTTAGCTTCGTAGAACTATTTATTTTACACTGTATTCTTTTTACATTAAGATCGTTTGTTTTGTGGATTTATTGTTAACTGAAGAAAGTAAGAAAAGAACTGTTTGTGCTCCGTTAAGGATCGGACCAGCCTCCATCTGTGAAAATAAACTCTGATGGTCTCAGCCACAATCTTCGACCCCGCGTCCCGTGCCTCTTTCTCTCCGCACTGCATCCCTAACTTAAAACACAACGCAGAGTATACCAGCAGCGCCGAGGGGATCGACACAGGCGGCAGACGCACAGAGGGAGTGGGTTACAGCTACATAGTGAACATTTTACGGGCACTGTGCAACGACACGGTGCAAGCATTCATTTTAGACAGCGTCTCTATTTACGAGAAGGAAACCATTCCGTAACGTTTTAGCTAAACCTCAGATAATATGAACGTGTTCACCGTTCAATTCATTATTTGTCATTACGTTTCATTCAGTTCATCGTTCTCATAAAAATGAACGTGTTCAATGAACGCACATCACTGTCAGCTGCAAGAGCCAGCACTTCAGCATGACGTTTACGCAAGTTTCTGTGCTATGCCATCACACAAAGTATAGCTGCAAAAAAAGCTAACTAGTTTTCAAAGCTCAGTTTATTATCGTCGTCTCGTCTCTCGTCTCGTCATCTACTGCTTGTCCGGGGGTCGGGTCGCGGGGGCAGCAACCGAAGCAAGGAGGCCCAGCTCTTCCTGGGGGGACCCCAAGGCGTTCCCAGGCCAGCCGGAAGACAGTCCCTCCAGCGTGTCCTGGGTCTTCCCCGGGGCCTCTTTGCAGTGGGACATGCTCAGAACACCTCACCAGAGAGGCGTCATCAGATGCCCGAGCCACCTCAACTGGCTCCTCTCGACGCGGAGGAGCAGCGGTTCTACTCTGAGCTACTCCTGGATGACCGAGCTTCTCACCCTATCTCTAAGGGAGAGCCCGGACACCCTGCGGAGAAAGCTCATTTCGGCCGCTTGTATTCGCGATCTCGTTCTTTCGGTCACTACCCATAGTTCGTGACCATAGGTGAGGGTAGGAACGTAGATCGACTGGTAAATAGAGAGCTTCGCCTTTCGACTCAGCTCCTTCTTCACCACGAAGGACCAATGCAGAGCCCGCATCACTGCGGACGCCGCACCGATCCGCCTGTCGATCTCGCGCTCCATTCTTCCCTCACTCGTGAACAAGACCCCAAGATACTTGAACTCCTCCGCTTGGGTCAAGATCTCCTCCCCGACCCGGAGATGGCACTCCACCCTTTTCCGGTCGATAACCATGGCCTCAGATTTGGAGGTGCTGATTCGCATCCCAGCCGCTTCACATTCAGTTGCGAACCGCTCCAGTGAGAGCTGAAGGTCGCGGCCCGATGAAGCCAACATGACCACATCATCTGCAAAAAGCAGCGACACAATCCTGAGGTCACCAAACCGGACCCCCTCAACGCCCTGGCTGCGCCTAGAAATTCTGTCCATAAGTAATGAACAGAATCGGTGACAAAGGGCTGCCCTGGCGGAGTCCAACCCTCACCGGAAACAAGTTCGACTTACTACCGGCAATGCGGACCAAACTCTGGCACCGGTCGTACAGGGACCGGACAGCCCCGATCAGGAAATCCGGTACCGCGTACTCTCGGAGCCCCCCCACATGAGCCCCCAAGGGACATGGTCGAACGCCTTTTCTAAATCCACAAAACATGTGTAGACTGGTTGGGCGAACTCCCATGCACCCTCCAGGACTCTGCGGAGGGTATAGAGCTGGTCCACTGTTTCACGGCCAGGACGAAAACCACATTGCTCCTCTTGAATCCGAGGTTTGACGATCCGACGGACCCTCCTCTCCAGGACCCCTGAATAAACTTTCCCTGGGAGGCTGAGGAGTGTGACCCCCGAAATTTGGAGCACACCCTCCGGTCCCCCTTTTTAAAGAGGGGAACCACCACCCCGGTCTGCCAGTCCAGAGGCACTGTCCCCGATGTCCACGCGATGTTGCAGAGTCGTGTCAACCAAGACAGCCCTACAACATCCAGAGCCTTAAGGAACTCCGGGCAGACCTCATCCACCCCAGGGGCCCTGCCACAGCGGAGCTTTTCAACCACCTCGGCGACCTCAGCCCCAGAGATAGAAGCCCCCGATGTCCCCAGACTCTGCCTCCACGTCGGAAAGCGTGTTGGTGGAATTAAAGAGGTCTTCGAAGTATTCCTTCCACCGATCCAGGACGTCCCCCGTCGAGGTCAGCAGCGCACCATCCCCACCGTATACAGCGTTGACAGTGCACTGCTTCCCCCTCCTGAGTCGCCGGATGGTGGTCCAGAACCTTCGCCGTTCTGAAGTCATTGTCCATGGCCTTGCCGAACTCCTCCCATGCCCGGGTTTTTGCCTCTGCGACCGCCAAAGCCGCGTTCCGCTTGGCCTCCGGTACACATCAGCTGCCTCTGGAGTCCTACCAGCCAATAAAGTCCGATAGGCCTCCTTCTTCAGCTTGACGGCATCCCTCACCTCTGGAGTCCACCACCGGGTTCGAGGGTTACCGCCGCGACATGCTCCGACCGCCTTACTGCCGCAGCTCCGGTCAGCCGCTTCAACAATGGAGGCCCGGAACATGGCCCATTCGGACTCAATGTGCCGGCCCCCCCCGAGACATGATCAAAGCTCTCCCGGAGGTGGGAGTTGAAGCTCCTTCTGATAGAGGGTTCTGCCAGCCGTTCCCAGCAGACCCTCCACGTGTCGTCCACCCCCACCATTGAAGCCAACTCACCACCAGGTGGTGATCAGTTGACAGGTCCGCCCCTCTCCTCGCCCGAGTGTCCAAGACATGCGGCCCCAAGTCCGACGACACGACTACAAAGTCGATCATGAAACTGAGACCTCGGGTGTCCTGGTGCCAGGTGCACATAATTTATTTTCATTTCCGAATAATTTGTAATAATTTGTATTATTTCAATTTATTCCTTTAATTTATTAAAAATGTTGTTGATTTGTCATGAAAAACGTGTAACAGTCAGTCCAGTGCTATCATTTTGAATTCAGGATCAAGCTGATACATAACGACTGGCCAGTTAAGACAGCATAGCTTGAAACTGAAAATAATTTTCAGAATGATTATTTTCAGTGCTACAATGCATTTTGCGCGCTTATGTGTAAAGTACAGTAAAATCATGGGAGCTGCCTATTTATAAATTATTAGTTCAAACAAATGTAAAATTAACATTTACCCCTTCGACATTTAAAAACCATAGCTTAACGCATTCTAAACTGAGTTTCAAATATTTCCAAAAGTCCCCACAGCGCAGTTGGTTATTTTTCCAAAACTGTAGGCTAGCTAGCTACCTTAGCTAACGCTAAGTGACCTAGCATTATACTCGTAGCAATACTACCATGCTAATCTTACTGGCTACTACTAAAGAGTTTGTAGTGTAGTTTTTGTCTGGGAAAATATTCAATTGCACTTTGTCCGAATTACATCGACATTACTGTGGCAAACTAGCCTGGCTGTCAACCCAATTTAGCCCCGCCCACATAAAAATTTGGTCGGGAAGTTGGGTCTGGAGGGCCTCGTATTGGGGACAAACTATATAAAACCAGGAGCTGGGCGGACCAATGAAATTGCCAGGGCGGGCTTTATACGATGATGGACAGATGATCAACAGTAACGTAATCAACAACGTCACGAAAAAGCGCTTGGGTTGAATTTGTTTTCAACAAACAACATATTTGTCTGGCCTCGCTCCATTGACAAGCGTTGACTTCCTTGTAGGCGGGTACTCTGTTGAAGTTTAAAACTATTGGATCTGTAAATGTAATGCTAAATCTGCCCAGAGCCGCTCTGATCTGCCATAACCAATCGCTAGCGTTCGCCTTAACCAATTCCTTCACCACTACTGTAACGCTAGCTCGCTGCTGTAGCTGGAAAATCAAACTGTTCCCGAACCCCGTGGGGAGGAAGGCCACAACATCATGGCCACCAACAAAACTCAGCAAAACTTGTTCTTGCTCTGGCTTTAGTTTATAGATATTCGTCTGTGTTGCCACAACGAACTGAATGGCTTTGCTCTTTCATCTTTCTCCGCCGCCTTTACGGAACTACAACACAAACTAGCGCACAACATCAACATCATCGTTCTCAGCCACTCCCTCTGTTTGCTGATTCCCCAGTAGAAAATCAACCTGCAAAATCTGACTTACGTACCGAATGGCCAGACCGAGTACAGAAGCAAAATCCAAATTGAGTTGAAGTACGTAGGAGGGCAGAGCCAGGATAGGAGATTAGAGCTATAGCATACACAAAAAGTACCAGGAATAGTAGCTAAATGTTTCATTAAAACACACAGTCTTCGAAGTTTAACTAATGTTTTACATTTCATGAGATGTCAACACATTTACCCACCTGATTAAAAGATGATGAGCTGAACACAGTTCACGATGACGTGAAAATATTTTCCGTTGGCGTTGGGTCGTTCCTTTGGGTCCGTGGATTCTCGCGGCTCACACATGAGCTTGTCATAACGGGAGGTTACTAACACAGCGCCATCTACAGGTGTGGTTTTAAACAGCAGAGAAACCCTCATTAACAAGGCATTGTGTCTAGATCTGTTGAACTGCAAAAAGGAAATCATTAGTAGTAAAACAAAAAATGGTAGTTTTCGTTTTTCAGACATCAAATGTCAATGTTTTTTCACTGTGAAACATTAGACCTACTGTAAATTTAACACTAATTAATACTTTCCAGCTTCACAATTGGGAACAATTGTGGTAGCCTACATTGCCGTCCAATCACCGATGTATTTCTGAAAACTGCCAGATACTCATGACAATAAGCTATAAAAGCACAATATTAGCTAAAAGAATTAATGTACACGGTTCAAGTATATAAATAAGTACACTGCTAGTATACTTTAAGTAACATGATAATATTATACTTTTTATACTAAGTATACTTACAAAATAAACTTGAAGTATACTTCTTTTTTGTAAGGGCACACATACATGAAATGTTAATATAGTTTATTCGAGTTATTTTAAAACATTTATTTTTTCGTAAAAACGTTCATGACATGATCCAAATATATTATGTTAAGCACGAGCATAAAATGTTGACATGTCTATCTGGAGCAAATACGAAGATTAATAGCTACTTTAACTGATAACCACAATAGGAAATTATATATATTTAAATAATAGTAGTCTTGCCTTCAGAAGCTTTGGTTAAACACACCCATTATTCTTTTTTGATCGTGTCATCAAGCCAGACTGCTTTTGTGGGACAATGAATGTCCTCAGTGACTATGTTTCACCCCCACTTATATCTGATCGAAATGTTTTGTAGCCTATATAGTTCTGTTAATATGCCTCTTTTAAAGACAAATGTTCAATAAAGTATAGGCTATTTTAGACACACTTCTCAAGCTTTTATTTAATACATTATTACCAAGTCTTGTTAGATCACGTTATATCCATTGATAGGCGTTTGGTTTTGTAGGATGAACATATAAAACACAGGCCACAATTCTACACTGATGTTAAATTGAAGGCAGTGTGAATTTCATGGCATTTCGTTTGAATATAAAGTTGACAGTAAGCTATTGTAAGTCTGCATTATGGAAGATTTCTGTTACCAAAATAACTATTAAGCTTTCTTTTGCCTGGCGAGAACATGACGAAGCTGTTCATGTTACCAGTTTATTTAATCAGATACAATGTGTTGGAAATCATACTCATATCACAAAGAAAAAAAGTAACATGTGATGAGTTCCATCTAGAATATCCCTATATTTAGCCCAATAACCTATTTCTAAAAACCAAGTGAAAGAAATACTATACAGTGACAGCATACATTTCCGTAAAGTTTGCATCATGTCTCTGATTCTCTGGACCCCATTCTGCCACTGCAATGGCTTAGCTCACACGCTGGCAGTGGTGACCATAACAGGGTTTTTGGGGATCACTTGCAAGGGCTACCCCATTCAGGGTCAGCCAGTGCCGATTTTAAGTCTCCACTTAAGACAAGAGGAAGAGCCAAGACTACATAAAAACTTTCAACATATTATGGTATTCATTGTATAAAAACGTCTCAATAATGTTTTCATATTTCTTTGGGTTTTTTGGCTATCCTGAGCACAGCCAGGGGTAGATCTAGAGATTTTCATTCGGGGTGGCAATGGGGTGGCAGAAGGAAGTTGTTGGGTGGCCTCCTGGAGGCAAATCAAACCCAAAGTAAGGGGGTACAGTACTCCCTATGGTAAATCATTAGGCTAGAACATTGTAGTTTAAATTAAACAGTAATATTAATATTATTTATTGAAATGTTCCGTAATATACAAATAATATATTTCCATGGGAAGATTGAGGTTTATGTAATTTAATTGTAATTTGTTTCACTACATGCTCTTATGGTTCTTCCCTTTGGGACAGTTTTTTCACAATATATGCTTCATGTTTTGGTTACCCGCAATGTTTGGGGCTATCTCGTTGTTATTATCAGAGACCTATGCACTTTTGTAAAGCTCTCTCTTGGAAGTCGCTTGGGATAAAAGCGTCTGCTAAATGCGTAAAAAAAAAAAACATTGGGGTGGCAGTATTTTTTATTGGATCCGCCACTGAGCACAGCCAAATAAATCTCCAGGTCAGTGAGTACCCAACAGTTTTAATCACCGCCACTGATTTAAAAAATGAAGAAAATGAGGTAAATTAAAGACATACAGTGACACGGTGCCGAGACTTGTAGGCTTACTAGGCTAGCTATTTGACGCATGGTCACCTGTTGTTTTTACTATCAGCTGATCTTGTTACGAACCATTCGATTAGCTAACAAGATAATACACGAGTTCTGGTTGGTTGGAAAGTAGTTGATACGACTGCCTGATAAAGTTGCTTATTTTGAACTGAGCTACAGAAAACATGTGCAAGAATTGGATGTGCCAACAAACGAAAATGTTTTAAGAAAAAAACCATGTTGATTGATGAAACAAAAGTTCTGTACGTCTTCAGTCACTTCTCAAAATTGAAAAACAGCACTGGAACTCAGCAGGGTTGATGCAAAGTGTTTTATTGGTTCTCAGGTAACAAAGATTCCCAATAGAACGTGAGCGTGATCCCGGGATCAGACTGAAGTTTTCTCCGTACAATTTAACTTATATAGTCTTTCTCCCCATTGTATGTTAATATGGTACGATATTTTGTTGGTTTCGCAGACAATAGGTAATCTTACAAAGCGGATCCCTTGTCTCAGGGGATTCAAAACAGGTACTTTCCTACGTAGACACTTCTTCCAATTAGGCACTTTCTGACCTTGAACAGCCAGCTGCATTAGGCTTCTGGGCGTAAGGCCACAAATATGCAGGATGCATACAGCTATGCATCCTGGTCCTTTATGAAGGCATACACATGCTCCTCTCCCCCACTCATCCTTTAATTATTTAAACCTTATTTTTGGGCTTCATGTCTCCGACTATTGTTTAGGAATAACAATAATCAGCAAACAGCTTTGCATCTGGTTTCCTATAATATGCATGTACTACAAAGGTGATTACAAGTTTCATTGAATCCATAATCATTAACCATATTCATAATTACAACAGTATGGTGTTTTTTTTCCCACAACATGATGACATCAAAAATCCACTAATCTCATTGTAAAAATTGCAGTCATGACTAGGCCGTACATTTAATGTGCAACTCTTAGTTGATAGAGTAAGGTTAGCATTATGTGAAGTTGTTTGCAGTATCCATGCTGCATAACCAGTAGGGTGATTTCAGGTAATGTGGGAACCCTTTTTGGTAGAGGCTCCAGTAGACTTACAAGTAACTGTTAACTTGCCCCAGTGGTGTTTCTGTAAATCGTTTTAGGGCTTAAGAACATTTTTATGTTGGAATGAAATGGGAATATTTTAGAAGCTACACACTTTCAAACATAACATGACCCCCTCTCTCACTCAGGCAGCATTTTCAGGTAATGTGGGACAGCTTGTCTGGTAAAGTGGGACAGTCATTGTCTGTCAGCCTAGTCTGCTAATATAATAATAATTTGTTTATATACAACAATGCTAAGTGCAAGGGTGTGGCAAGATTCATCTAGTTGTGGGGGTTGACTTATACAATAGGCATATGTGTAACTGATGTAAACCTTAGTGATCTGCAGTCTATGTGCTAGCTAGCTAGTCCCGCTGCGTTAGCATTTTGTTGGACTAGCGTTAGAGGTCAAGCTTACAAGTCGGAAAGGGCTGGTTCGATGACAGTGTAGTTGTTATTTAGTTGGGAACTTAAGTGCAGTATGATGCATTGGTATTAAACATTTGAGAACTGTCGAATAACATTACTTTTATAGCATAAACACAGCATTACTAGATGTCCCAGTTTACCTGAAAAGTGCTGTCCCACATTACCTAATCATGTCAGGTAATGTGGGACAGTCACATAAAATATTTTTTTTCTTCTAACAAAGCATTATTTTACACATTTGTGTGTGTTTTAATCAGTGGTTAACCCCCTTCAATATGCTGCCATAGTACTCACTGTAACTTCCTTTAAATTCCTTTGCCAGCCTTATCATTGAGAAATATAATGTCATTTGCAGCTGAACTTTCGATGCGTTTTTTTCTGTATAGACCTCTTGTCAAGCCAGATCACACCTACTCTGATGATGTCAGCCAAATAAAAACCACTGCAGTGACTAGAAGTGTTGTGTTTACGAGTCAAGATCAGCTCTGGTGATTGGATGTCAGTTTTGCACATGATTAAATCATCAAAATGCATAACTGTACCACTTTACCTGATGTCCCACATTACCTGAACTCACCATATGTAAGAGGGGAATATTACTCACACAATCACACACTCTCAGAGCACAAGAGAAATGTGAATGTTATGAATTGACAAAATAAGTTACTCAAATCAAACGTTTGATCTTATTGATGTAACCTCGACAAGACTGAAGCTTGGCTAAGAATCAGAGGTAGCTAGGACAAAGGGGTCATGGACCCGGTATTCCCCACTATGGGTTATTCAATTAAATGAATGCGGAATGAGACGTAGTACAAAAATAATGCACTTTATTTTCTGATGTCTTGTTTAAAGGTAAAGATTTAAATATATGTACATCAATCATTACTTAAGGTAGTGTGGTAACAATTCCCATATAGTGCTCACACAAGCCACTAAGCAGCACCAAAGCTGCGGTTCGGCTGCTTTGTCTCCTATCCATCCTGAACAGGTACAGTAATCTGCAGAAGTGTGTACTTAATGGACAAGTAACACTGCACTTGACGACAGTCTACCAACTCAGATACTATTGTACAAAACAGTATTAGGCTATATCACAACACAGTATCACTTCAAAATAAAAAGGCATCTTTACCTGTTGGTGTTTTAGCATTTTTTTACATTATTAACATTATTAATTTCATTACGCTTCTTTGGTGAGACCTCTAGGTACCCTGTTAGCATTAGCCATCAATACATGAATTTTTTAACATCAAATGCACAGTTTTACAAGTTTGTGTGTACAATTTTAAGTATAAACTCAGTACACTCTTGAAAGCAAATTTAGATTATGAAATTAGGCTACATGTTTGACTGTGGGTAACATTAAGAATGATTTTCGACAATCTTACAAATGTTGTTAGTGTGAGGAAGATCTCGAAGTGTGTAGTCAACCTGCGTGTGTCCATATTTGCTGCAGTCGGTGAGCAGCATTCTGATCGGCTACTCAACAAGCAACGTGCTGATAGGACACCTTTTTGACCAGATTTTGACACGGCAAAAGATTTGCAGTCGCAGAAAACGATTTGCAGTCGCAGAACAAGATTTGCAGGACCAGAGCAAGATTTGCAGGAGCAGAAAAAGATTTGCAGGAGCAGGAAAAGATTTGAAGGACCATAAATAGTTTTGAATCTGTAAAAAAGTGTTGTATTATGCAAATTATTTTAGACAAACACTTTTTCTGCTCCTGCAAATCTTATTCTGCTCCTGCAAATCGTTTTCTGCTCCTGCAAATCTTTGTCTGCCACTGCAAATTATCATTTGACCCTAATTTGACTCCATACATTTTCAAGGACCAAATAACAAGCTACTTGGCTGTGTAAAAACGTAAAGCTATATTTAAAACGGACCACATTTTACTTTATAAAGATTCATAAATTTTATTTACAGTATTTTGAGTCACTCAATGTAAACATCTTACAAGACTAATCTTTGGAATCAACCATAAATTTCAAATGAAATGTTTAGAGCACATTGTAATTTTCTATAAGAGTAATTTCTGCAGCAGCACATTCTTTTATATTTATCCACAACTTTGAAAGTTCACAAAGTATTCTTTGAAATGGACTGTGGCATCTTAAAACACTGATCACATCAGAGTCAAGATAGATAAGGCATAAAAGCATGACCAACATGAGATGTTTTGTTTGTGTGTATGGAATCAATCTTTGTAACAAGATTTATAAAGACAAGACATGATCTTCAGTCAAGGTTAAAACTATGATATAAAATAAAATGAACAAAAAGGCACAAACCACGTGTGGTTTAAAAATCTCAAATAAAAAATTAAATATGTTCAATTTGTAATTACCCGGGGGAGGAGATCCTGAACCAAGTGGAGGAGTTCAAGTATCTCGGGGTCTTGTTCACGAGTGAGGGTAGAATGGAGCGCGAGGTCGACAGGCGGATCGGTGCGGCGTCCGCAGTGATGCGGGCTCTGCATTGGTCCGTCGTGGTGAAGAAGGAGCTGAGTCGAAAGGCGAGGCTCTCTATTTACCAGTCGATCTACGTTCCTACCCTCACCTATGGTCACGAACTATGGGTAGTGACCGAAAGAACGAGATCGCGAATACAAGCGGCCGAAATGAGCTTTCTCCGCAGGGTGTCCGGGCTCTCCCTTAGAGATAGGGTGAGAAGCTCGGTCATCCGGGAGAGGCTCAGAGTAGAACCGCTGCTCCTCCGCGTCGAGAGGAGCCAGCTGAGGTGGCTCGGGCATCTGATTAGGATGCCTCCTGGACGCCTCCCTGGTGAGGTGTTCCGGGCACGTCCCACTGGGAAGAGGCCCCGGGGAAGACCCAGGACACGCTGGAGGGACTATGTCACTCGGCTGGCCTGGGAACGCCTCGGGGTCCCCCAGGAAGAGGTGGTGGAAGTGGCCGGGGAGAGGGAAGCCTGGGCCTCCCTGCTTAGGTTGTTGCCCCCGCGACCCGATCCCCGGACAAGCGGCAGATGACGACGACGACGACGTAATTACCCTATGTAGTGCTGGACCATTGTGTCTCGCAGTTAATCAGTTAACAGGACTGCAGTTTTTTGTGAATCACACAAACAAGAGTATGACATTCAGTTCATTTTAGACAATGTTTAGAGACATTTTGCATTCATATAAGACAATATACATAAAAATGTCTGGTGCAACCAACTATGAGCTTCAGTCCAAAGAAAATAAGTTAGCAGAGTACAGTGTGAAATACGGTTGTCAATGGATGGCCACTGAGTCATAGAGCAATGAAGCACTACAAAGAAAACAATAGAAAAAGACGATAAAGGCACCATCGAGTTTTTGAAAATATCAAGATGTTGTTGTAATGTCCAATAATGGGGTTGAAATAGTAGTTAAGATGCCATTATGAGGCTTTAAAAAGGACACAAGTCAATCACCAAAATACTGACCTCTTGAAATGTTGGCAATGAAATTGTCCATGAGCCATAGATGCAAGTTCTTTGGAACAACATCATTAAGCTTCTAAGCGGGTTAGCAAGATAACCATGGACACCAATACAGTTATGTCATCAAACAAAACAAAGGGCCATTCTAACTAAAGTATTACCAGTACACCATTATACTGTACTCTCCTGTATGTCAAAGGTGAGGATCAACTGACACATTTAGCCACCCCATCCTCTGTGCTCCTCGTCCTGTAGTCTCCAAGATGGATGTTTGAACGCCATCTTGTGATGCAATGCCCACCTGGCATAGATGGTCTTCTCTGTGATGAAGCGATGGCCACCGTGGCGTGCACGTTCGTGCACCCGGTACATTCGGCACTCGTCTACCCGACTCCGCTCGTAGTAGTGGTATGGTACAACACTATGATTGGCACGGCTACACAGAGACAAGGGGAAAAGAAAGGCGTAGTGGTGAACACCCCAACCAAAATATAGGCCTACAGTATTTGTGGATTAGTTTGAATTTGATTGATAAATAAATGTGTCACCTGCAGTAATTGTCATCTATCATGCCGTAAACATGGATACTGTCACACACATCCATGGCCAGGATTATGGTGAAGAAACCTGTGCTGAGAAAAGCCCCCGACTTCATCCTGAAAGAGAACCAACATGACAGCAATTGTCAGAGTTTGGAACAAACACCTAAGAGAGCATAGTCATAGAAAGTGAGAGAGTTGTAAATTATAAAGTGCATGGTCTCTACCTGTTTTTACCAGTCTCATTCTGAAATATACTGTCACAGTACTGGATCTTCTCCCTGGTCACTACGTACAGCTTCGCCTTTGGATACTTCCTGGCAACCTTCTGTAGGATGTTGAAGATGCGTCCCTTTCCATCCTGCTTCATGTTCCTCTCAGGACCCCAGAATACATAGGTGGTGTCAGCCAAATGCTTGAAATAGTAGGACTCATTTTTAAGTAGCAGGGGCACACTGGTATGGGACACTACACGCAGGCTGGTTCGGCTGCCAACATCCCTCTCGTAACCGGATGTGGGCGCGTTGTTCATGCGGATGACACATTCTGTCTTGTCAATCTCCTCGCCGATGCCAGCACCCAGCATCTGCCCTGAGCTTGACACCAAGGCACATTGGCTACAGTGCATGTTAAGGAACTAAAGAAAAAGTCACAGATAGGATGCATATTACACAGATTTACAATAACAATACGAAATTACTTTTGAGGACAGTCATAATAATATTGTATGTCATAATCTGGCAACTTTCTGAAATGGAATTACACTTCACCCTTCAAATGACACACTTGTGATATTGAACAATGAATGTTGTTGCTTTTTAATCAGCCCCTCGCCATGTGCCCACCTGGTGCATCAAGCCAAGACTGATCTTAGTGTACCCCTGGAGTCCCGTGTTGGGCATTATAGTGGAGCCCTCTGAGTGGATCAAATGGCCATACCAAAACAACACAGAAAGGCTGATGACGACGAGACAAAGCCAACGGATCCTCTGTGAGAGGGATCAGAGAACTAGTTAGCTTTATGAAAATTTACTTTAGGCTGGAAATAATAGCAACAAATAAAAAATAAATCAGGGTAACATTTCACATTAATGTTAAATGAACTGCCATGTACATTACAATCCCTTTTGTAAAAACAAGGAACTGCTTCGTAATTCAAAGGGATTAAGTGTTTGTGGTATAAGTTATTATTGTTAATAACTATACTATTTCACGATTAATTGTAAAAAGGAATGGGGGGGGGAGGCAGTAAGTGGATGTCATAATGGGGCAGTTAAAAGTTATGGAATCAACATTTTAACACCCACTTACCCAATATCCCCCATACCAAGTCTCACTTGTGCAATAACTTGTACACCTAAACCTTTGTTAAGTGTAACTAGCGGTTTCTACTGTGGTTGTTACTAAAGGTAGTTAATGTAACCTAACGCAAAGTGTTGCCAAAAGCTGTTCTCTCACCATATACTTCATATCCTTTTAAGACCAGGCAAGGTCCCTAGGCTGACACTCATCACCACCCTCACAGAAAGAGATGAGAGCAACAAGGCTCACCTGTTTGGGAAAAATTGCCGTTTAGTCAAATAGATGGATAAAGTTTAGCCAATAGAAAGTTGTTCAGCGATGAGCCGCACCACAAATAGGCTACAGCTGCTAGCTGGCCAACAAACCACTCGCATCGATGTTTAACATTTAGATCATTTAAGATGGCTAATAATGATAGGAACAACAACAAACAAGTGAATATTTTAAAAACACCCGAAAGAAATATAAATATATTTCCAACCTCATCTCTTAAGCCGTGTGGTTTGTTTGTTTGTTATGACGGTGCAACGCACAGCCTAATCCGTCGGCGAACACCAAGAATACAATGGTTCCCATGTGCATTGTGCAGTGACAGACAAGTAGGAAATACATAAAACATCAAGGGGACACGTGTATGGCGTTTGAATATATGATATATATATATATAGATATATATATATATAGGGTATATTAATTGCATCCCCAACAAAAACAATGACTTCTAAAAAAATACATACAAAAAATGGGAGCAATTCAACTTTAAAGTCTGAACTACTGTTGTCATTCAAGAGAACGGAATAAGCTGCCATTGAGAAGGCTTAATATACACATTTAAAGAGAGAGAGAGAGATAAGACAATGGGACAGAAACAGAGAAAATAGATAAATACTCCCCCTAACCCCTTACCCTGAGGTTTGCGCGTTCACGTGAGAGCAAGTGGTGTCCCAATACTCTTTTTGAGCAAGGGGTAGGGCTAAGACTAAGGGGTATACACCCCTTAAAACCAAGTAAGATCGAGAGCTTACTTGAAACCTAGGGCTATATCGGCCAGTTTATCCAGAGAGTCCGATAAATGTAATATTTTCGTCTTAATTAATCTATAAGAAAATGTTGACAGTCATTGCAACCATTTTCCTAATTGAAACGTTTCAAAAAATCGCTAGTTTGGTACGCTAATGTTACAGTGCTGAATTGCACAACAGTCCGCATTTCTCTGACTAGCATGTCTACAGTTTTAAGTAAACTCCATTGGCAGCAAATTCCATTTAATATCAGTTCATAATACGACTTGCTTTGGAGATATTGAAACGTGCTAGATAACGTACCTGTAACCGAGT
Source organism: Hypomesus nipponensis (assembly GCF_054491055.1). NCBI lineage: Eukaryota > Metazoa > Chordata > Actinopteri > Osmeriformes > Osmeridae > Hypomesus > Hypomesus nipponensis. The sequence continues at coordinate 3,448,821 of NC_140382.1, read as the reverse complement.
GGCGTCCCATTTCTAAGGGATATGTATCCCTTACCCCTCAGTTTTGAGGGCCAAGGGCTAGGGTTAACTAAGGGGAAGGGGTAAGGGGGAGTATTGGGATTTGGCCTTGGTTCGGGGCTTTTGGGGACGAATGATTATTATTGAGAGCTGTGGGACATGCAGGGGACAAGGAGTGCAAGGATAACTGTCAGGGGCTGTTTTAGGCACGGGCAGACCGGGCAGTCGCCCGGGGCGGCATTTTTTATGTCACGGCAAGTGATAAACTCGCCCTGAGCGCAAAATGTGCTAGGACTGCCACTGTTGACTGGTTTTATGGGCAGAGAAGAGAGACCTAGGGGAAGGGAGGTAGAAGGATGACCCCAACCAATCGGGCTTCAAGACTGGCCACTCCACAGAGACTGCCCTCCTCTCAGTCACCACTGCCCTCCAGTCTGCCAGAGCGGCTTTTTGGTCATCCGTCATCATTCTGCTGGACCTTTCTGCAGCGTTTGTAATGGTTAACCACCAGATCCTGCTCTACAGACTTTCTGAAATGGGCATCACTGGCACTGCACTCCAGTGGATCTCATCCTACCTGTCAGGAAGATTCTACAAGGTCTCCTGGGGAGGCAAACTGTCAGACCCTCGCCAGCTCTCCCCTGGTGTCCCACAGGGTTCCGTCCTTGGACCCCTCCTCTTCTCTCTGTACACCACCTCACTTGGACCAATCATCACCTCCCATGGCTTCTCCTACCACTGCTACACTGACGACACGCAGCTGTACCTGTCGTTCCCCCCGACCGATCCGGGGATCTCAGCTAGGATTGAGGCCTGCCTCGCAGACATCTCCACCTGGATGACCGAGCACCACCTCCAGCTGAACCTCGCCAAAACAGAACTTCTCATCATCCCGGCCAAACCCTCCATCTCCCACAACCTCTCAATCATCCTGGGATCTGCGACGGTGACCCCCTCATCCTCTGCCAGGAACCTTGGGGTTACCATGGATGACAAGCACTCCCTCACGGCCCACATTGCTGTGGTCTCCCGGTCGTGTAGATTCACCCTCTACAACATCCGGAAGATCAGGAAATACCTGTCTGAGCACTCCACCCAGCTGCTTGTCAAAGCACTTGTCCTCTCCAAGTTGGACTAATGCAACTCGCTGCTCGCCAGTCTCCCAGCATGCGCAACCCGCCTCTTCAGAGGATTCAGAACGCAGCAGCCCGCCTGGTCTACAATCTACCCAGACGTCCCTTGTTACTCCGGTCCTCATCTCCCTCCACTGGCTTCCCATCATGGCCCGTATCAGATTCAAGACCCTGGTACTGACCTTCAGAGCAGTGAACGGGACTGCACCCGACTACATCAAGTCTCTCCTGCAGCCTTACACCTCCACCCGCCACCTATGGTCTTCTTCAGACACCCGCTGGTGGTCCCACTGCTCAAGACCGCCCGGTCCCAACACAAGCTCTTCTCCTGCCTGGCCCCCCCAGTGGTGGAATCAACTCCCCACCTCTAGTTTCCTCAAGGATCACGATGACTCTTGCTTAGAGACTTGTTGCTCTTGTTGGTTAGTGGTAGCTGATTTAAACTGTTGTATTCGCTGCAAAATATTCTATTTTAGTTGATCTTATTTTTATTTTATTTTACTGTTCATTGCTCTTCTACAGGTACACTTGCACTTAAGAGATTCATGTTGTTTAATTGTAACTTGCTTAACTACTTGCTCTTGTGGTTTTTCCCTTTGGCAATTATTTTTTGGTTGTTCACAATGTGTGCTTCTTGTTTTGGCTACCCGCAATGCTTTGGGGCTATCTTGTTGTTATTATCAGTGACCTATGCACTTTGCAAAGCTCTCTCTTGGAAGTCGCTTTGGTTAAAAGCGTCTGCTAAATTAATAAATGCAAATGTCGGACAGGATGAAGCTTTGGGTAGAAGCGAATAAATGATCCGCTGTTGATTTTGTGTCTGTGCATGTGCCTACATCCAGTACTCATACCCTGCTTTTATGTGAGGCTCGTTGCTCAGTAAGCTGGTTGAGTTTGCAGGAGTCCAGGAGACTGTCTGTGTTCATCTGATAATCCTTTATGGACTGATGCAGCTCAAAGTCTGTCATGACCTCCATGGCTTCCTGGATCAGTGCTGGGTTGACACTCCTGTATAGGTCAGGGGTCAAACCACATTTTTGAATAAAGCCTCATCTGTTACAAGTGGTTTCGGACATCTGTTCCTTCTTCTAATGAATTACGACCAAGCATGGTCCTCAGCCTTTCTTACGAATGTCTTATGAGTCTTATGAGTTGACTCATTGCTGCCAGTTTGATGGTAGTGTAATGTTGCCAGTGCATCAGAGGGTGATTGGCCATCCTTCTCAACTGCATCATCACATTGGTCATTTCCCACTCTGAACAAAACACCAAAAAGAAAGGATTATTAATAATCACGTTAATCCAACAATTTCTGGATTTGTTAATGTCCTAATTATGTAGTATTTTATTTACAATTTTTTCCATCCTTTAATGTAATCATTTTATTACTTTATTAATTATATATTGCAAATACAACAACAAATATATATGTATATAAGACACACATCTTTCATTATTTTTGATCATTAAAAAAACAGTACAGAGCCAAAATATCAATGTGTTACCGATGTGTATATAAGTCTCAACAGTTCCTTCTTTAAACTTATCGACCCCCAACCTCACATCCTGTAGCCAAACATACTCTCTGCATTGGTGGATCCTTTGAGCTTCTGAAGCAAGTTGTTATACAGCTGCTGCTGCTTCTCACTTACGGGATCAATGAAGTTGCTATCTGTTTAAAAGCCAAATAGTAACAAATCTAGAAATCTGTTTCATGTATAGCATTCTTAGAGACCTGACCATCAACAGGGGCATAGGAAGTTGTTAACTACAAATCTTAACCTTGCTCTTGACCCTCCTGAGGATAAAAGGTTTGATGATGAGCTTGGTGTGGGATATCCTCTCTCCTTCTCAAAGAGTGTTCCTCTGAAGATTTCTGATAATACAGAAATCAGAGGGAAATCATGACAGATTTCTAAGCTGTTGTTCCTATTGGGATTTTCTATTTTGTATGTGCCTTCTGGTTTTAGCTTTACAATGGAGAAGATCTTAGCAATTTGGGAGGTGCTGCTGGAGAACATGTCTGGCATAATGAAGATGATTATGATGAAGAATTATCAGCACACTGTTGTAATCATGCAGATGGAGAAATGATCATGGTACTATATAATTGATATATGCTATATTATTGAAAACATGATGCAAAGGTGTTGATTGATTGGTATTGACTTTACAACATAGAAGAAATAAAGCCAAATGTGGAAGTCCAGATAAGCAGAGTTTGAGTGCCAGAGAGAGAAGTATGTGAGTAGGATTCACCCAGGAAAGACTACAACTGCCCAGGCAAGGGACTACAAGGCCCAGATATCAGAGGACATATTTTTCTTTAAACTCAGTATAACCAGTACAGCTGGGCCTCACCTGGGCACTGGATGGGAGTACGTAAGGGAAACCGAAAAAAAACATCACACTGCTGTATTTATGAAGATATAGAAATGTTTATAGATTATATGATTGAAAATAAACCTCTTAATCTCCTTTTTACTTTTATAAGATATATTACTGAAAACCAGATGCAAAGCTGTTGACTGATTAGTACTACAGTATTATAAAACATAGAAGACATAGAGGCCAAAATGTGGAAGACCAGATAGATAGTTTGAGTGCAAGAGAGAGAAGCGTGTGTGTGTAGGTTTCTTCCCGGAAGGACTACAAGACCCAGATAGGGAACTACAAGGCCCAGATATCATAGGACAGATTTATGTCTTTAAACTCAGTATAACCTGTGCAGCTGGGCTGCAAGGCCTCACGTGGGCCCTGGAAGGAGAAAGTTAGGGAAAGTCCAGGCTATTTAAATTCTGTGACAATGGACCAACCGAGTGTGAAATGCATACATGAATCTGTGACTACATATGATGTACCAATGGTAAAATATCAAAAATGATGGAGAACAAATATATGAACAAATGTCCGGAGAAACATTTCAGTCTGATCTCGAGACCATGCTCATGTTTGTTCGAATCAATCCTCTGTGTTAGATTCGAATAAACACTTTGCATCATACTCTGCTGCCGTTTTCCGTGCTGTTTTAAACTTTGTTATTTGGTAAAGAACTTAAGAACTTAGACTAAATTATTGCCACCACAATTAGAGACATGAGCTCCAGGAGGTTGTTATGGAGAGGGGTTCCGGTGCGGAGAAGCCAATGCCTGGCCTGAGACACAGAGGCAAAATACAGGACAGCTGATGCTCATCTCCAAATCATTGTTTAGTTCAATCAATAATGGTCATTATCAAACAAGGTGGCCAACACAAATGCAGAAAGAAGAAAGAGCAAGGTGCACTGACATGGCCAGGAGGTGGCGGTATTGCAGCAATCTCATGTTCTTCAGCATGTGGCCCTCGTCCAACACAGCACAATCTAACCGGAGCTTGCAAAACAGGCTGCGGTCCCTGCTGTTGCCGATAATGCAAGTGTACCCTTCAAGAGGAAGGATGGGAAGGAGGGGGGAAGAAACAAGGCTGCTCATGGAACCACACCAAACCACGTAAAGGTCCTCACCAAGTCGTCTGCCAGACCTGCGACGCTTCATTGCCATGAATAATGAATGTCTCACAGGTTCAGCTTACAAGGACCTTTTCATGTTCCGTCAAACACTGAATATAGTCTCATTATTGGAGACCGCAGGGAGTGACTTACATGGCACCCAGTTTAACAAGTTATCCACTAATTCAGATAGATGATTCCAGCAGGCACTTAGAGCTAAGTGACTCACTCATGGGCATGCAGTAGTGAACCCAGAGCTGAAACTGCAGAACGCTTGACACAAGTGCTGTTTTATGTACTCTTCAATAATGTGTCATTACCAAAGCACTACTTGAGGTATTGAGGGCTTATCATAGGCACCGATTGATAATCCATTCTTACATCTGCCACACTCACGTAGAGATGATGATGTTGTAGTCCACTTGTTTTTCGAGGATGTTGTGTTGTAGCAACCTCCGGTCCTCCACTGACCCTTAACACAAAGAATCTCCATTTTGGCCAATTTAGGACCCAACAGCAATTCATAATCCATTATCCATTATATAAAGATTTTTACCATAGTAAAGAAGAACTTAAAGGCTGGGGTACCACATATTCAGCTCCCAGACCCAATACTCTGCTTATTATTAGATATGCATGATCAACTCACTACATTTTATCTTGTAAATATATAGCAATATAGTGTCGTAAAATTCTCCACCTGTTGAATTCAGACAATGGTAGAACCAGGAGACAAAATATGTTACAATCACAATAGGTCTTTATTTTACATACAAGTTGTGTGTCAAATTGGTATGTAGATCTACTACTTCAAATTGACAACGGACAAGATATTTACAGTAAAGACAAGTTACTTAACATCTGTGTTCAATATCGTCAATTAAAAGTAAAAGCTTTCCAGTTACGAAGCGTTTGTTCGTAGGATTAACGCCAGCTTCAGCAAACACTTACCCCAGACCTGGTTCGGCTGTTCATGACGGTAAGCTATGACAGTCGCGCCTCGATTTTTGCAGATTTCTCTAAAACTTGCTAAAATAAAACGATCTAGCTAGATTATGTACACTTTAAGCTCAATGTAGCTACGTACCTTGTTTGGCCAATTTTGTCGATTGTGGGAAAAAAAAGTCGAACCGTTATTAGTTATGGAGAGCCATCACGCTAGCTCGATTATGAGAAATGTAGCTAGAATCCACACCTCAAACAAGTTAACTTAGACGCAAAACTGCACGTCCAATCCCAAAAATAAGGATATTTTCCAAGACCCAAGACTTTGCCGAAACCATTGATATCCTTTATGTGTCTGTGCGGTCAGAAATACAACTCTTTTGGCAGTTTCCAAAACGTCACCCAATTCTGCTTTCATGGTGCGTGTCTGTTTGGTTGCCACGGTGATGGCGCAGCTGTGATCACTAACGAGCTGGGCAGAGAGAATCACAAATTTAGCTGGAATCCACACCTCAAACAATTTAACCTAGACGCAAAACTATACGTCCAATCCCAAAAATATGGATATTGTCCGAGACCCAAGACTCTGCCGAAACCAGAGATGTCCTTTATATGTATGTGCGGTCAGAAATACGAATCTACCAGCAGTTTAAAAACACATCTACTTTCGAAATTCTCTGATGAATTTTACCCACCTCTCCATTGAAGTTAGTGAGAGAATTTGAAAGGCTGCTCTCGCTTCAAGGCTGAAAGCTGAAAATCTGTAAATGTGAGCTCTTTAGTAGTTACATTGGCTGAAAGAGGACAAGTTTTCCTACATTTTAGGGTATAACTTGTTTCTGTAAGTTAAACTATATGAACGTCAGAGGAATTTGTTTGACAATTTAGTTGAATATCAGAAAAAATCAAGAAGGAGCTAAATTTTTCATGTATTTAAAACTGTCACGATTCAAAATGGGCTGAATATTTGAAAAAGCTGAATCATTTGGAAATAGCTGAATGTCTTGTAAACATTTTAAAGTTTGAATGGTGTCTTTAGCTGAAAGTATGCTGAACTAGTTAAGTTTGAAAGAGGAGGAAGCTTTTTAATGATTTGAAAGGATTTACCATTACTTTAAATGGGAGAATAATTTGCACAAAAACCTTAATTGTCTAAAACGTATAAAAGTGAGAAATACCAAAAGTCATAGCCATCATCTCCTGAAGGAGCTGAACGTTTTGATACAAAAATTGTAGGAGTCGGTGAAAGTATGCAGGACTAGTTAAAGGCCAAAAAACGGCGGAAGAACTGAGAAGTTAAAAAACAATTGTGCTGAATGCTGAACAGCATTCTCACAAAAATGTATGATTCACACAAAAGAGGGAGTGTGGAAGCTGAACTGCATCATCTAACACAGTGGTTCTCAACCGGGGGTACGCGTACCCCTGGGGGTACGTGAAGGCAGTCCAGGGGTACGTGAGATTTTTAAAGATAAATATCCATTAGCATCCATTAAAAAATCTTTTGAAAATAGTTATTATACGGCTCTTCAGAATGTTCCAAAAAGTTCTGTTGATTTGTATGGGCCATATGTAGGTTAAATGTCTGCGTTCGCAGGTCTGTAATCTCTTATTCATCACTGCAAAAAGTTTCTGACCGCTGTCATTGGCAACAGGTTTTGTGCTTCTAATTCACATCTTTCATGACATTCCGCAAGTATTTTAACGTAACGGAAAGTCATTGAAACTTGAAGTCAGAAGGTGGGTTGCTACTTGCTACGCACAAAGTTTTACCATTTAAAAACGGCTTTGTTTATTTTACACAAAGCTCAAAAAATATGTTGCGCACAAATAAAGGCAAAAAAATTGGATTGCGCACTACGCATGCTCGCATTAACTATTGATCTTCCGAACTAGCATCACATCTAACTCAGAATGTGCATGCATTAGCAGGGCAGCTGTGGTGACGTATACGGGGGCCGGTTCTGGTGGGCAGGTCTGGATCAAAGTCCAGGGCCTACTTTTACTCCCACGTATACGTGAACCACCTCCGTGGATGTGGGGGTCACGAGTCACTGGCACCATTATTTTAGGGGTTGTCGGCTGAAATGTTTGAGAACCCCTGCTCTAGGTGGCACTGTTATCTCCTCTGGATATAGTTTTTCATGATGTTAACATTAATTTGCTAAATGTTTTCTGGTCAGATTTGAATAGCTCTTGGCTAGTAGCTATTGTTCATTGAATATGCGATGTAATGTTGAATGAACACTACATTTTGTAGAGAGAAAATAAGATTGCAATTGTTTGTTTCATTGTCTTCTGCAGGAGCAAATAAATATAAAACCCACCCATGAGTTGTGCCTGTTCATGCCCTGAACACATCCGTTACAATGGCATAGCGCTGTGTATTAAGGCCTATACATCTTTTTTTCAAAAATGCTCTGCGCTGGTTAGGGGGAACTTGTCTGAAAAAATATTTCACAAGGGGTACATCACTGAAAAAAGGTTGAGAACCACTGATCTATGGAGGACCAAACCTGCCATATTTACAAATAAATGAATGAATAAATAAATGTCAACATCCATGCATTTAGACAGAAATAAACGAATATATGAATTAATGCACAATTGTCAATCAATAGTTACATATATTTCACATTTATGTATGTATTTATTTTTGTATTCATTTATGTATTCATTTATTGATTGATTTACTGATTGATTTATTGATTTATTTATTCATTCATTTATATATTTATTCATTCATTTATATATTTATTTATTCATTTATTTATTCATTCATTCATTGTTCCCAATGTGATAATTAGAGGAGGCCAGTAGGCGTGGAAACTGATGTTCAGACATTGCAATCAATCCAGAGCCATAGATTAAATCTAGCTAACGCCTGGGACACACTGGCTGAGAAGCGCCCTGGAGCGCCACAATATGCTACGAATGGCGCGATGCTGTTCACACTAGACGCGCATTTCTTCACGCCGGTCACCAAGACTTTCACCTTCTCTGAGCTTTCCTTTTATACATATAAATCTGACATGGTACATAAACATGGCATAGGCTACAGGCTATTTAGGCAACTTGTTGCTCCAACAACCGTCGCAACGGCATCCCATTCCCAACATAAGGTGGCAATGTTTGGCCTTTGTTGCCGTAGTCGTTGTGATGAAGAAAATTACGTCACCCTGCTGAAAATGATGGAGATGGGTTACATTTATGGAACTATCCGATTGAAAAGTGAATGTCTCAGTTATTCCTTATATTATACTCTAAGTTGTATTATGGGAAATTTGATGCTAAGCTGTGACTGAGTAAAACCAAATAGAAGTGTGAAACGTTGGTTTTAGCAAAGGAGGGTAGGGAAGTACCACTCCATGGAATGCAGAGGCCTAGCCGTAAATTAGAACGTACACATATGGCCAAGCTGCAGGAAAACTACCAACCAAGTCTGAAGCTGTCACCCAGGTCAGGCCTAGGTCTGTGTCTAGGGGTTTCCTATGTTTATAAAGCACGAGCATCCCATACCAACTAGAAAACAGCCTAAGATGTGTGTGCACCCAACACGAGCCTGGACATGGTCAGATTTATGTAAGGACAGAGATGCCAACGTGACCCAGCTTCTGTAATCAGAAACCCTAGTATAGGGGCCAATTGGGTGACAAAGCGTAGAAATGGTCATCAACAGAAAGGTACCAATAATGTGAGGATGCATAATGTATCTGTGACCAACAGTATTGTACCAATAGCAAAAAATGACACAAATAATAGGCAGAAAATACAGTATATAAGAGGATGTTTGGAGAGAACTTGCCAGTCTGCTCTTAGGAGCTTACTCACTAGGATACCTTTTTTTACCCTGTGTTGGAATAAACTTTTGCATCAATACTCTGAGTTTCAGTGCATCTGTTGGGACTTAGCCTGATTTTTGACTGGTTTGGACTTAGAATAATTTTCAACGTTGGGACTTAGCCTGATTTTTGACGGGTCAACACTTAGAATAATTTTCATCGTTTGGACTTAGTTTATTTTCCACTTGTCAACACTTAGAATCATTTTCAACCTTTGGACTTAGTTTATTTTTGACTTGTACGGACTTAGGATTTTCTTCACTTCGACACTATTTATTTTCACTATACACGGGAACTTGCAAAAATCCTTTACGACAGTTGTAAAATATGTGCTGTGGGGCATACAACTCCATTTAGGACTAAGCTACTTTTCATCTTCGATGATTAACTTTGTGTCGTCAATCTTCACAAATTTGTCTTCTGCTTGATTGGGGGCTATGACAGATCGTCTATCTTGCTCTTACACACAGGACAAATATGTTGGTTTGACAATCAACAATCAGAATTTTTTATTTTTAAATGTTTACATTTTGAAATTGATCAGATATCGTTTTTATCGGGGTAAACACATGGTTGGCCGGTCAGCGTAGTCCAGTTGGGTGTTAAGTAATAGCCCACAACTAACGTATTAAAATCTTTATAACATGTTTGTTTATCCAAATATCATATATGGTGAATTAAATCTTTGTCAACAAGGTTGGCCAGCCTGTCCATGTAGGCTATGTTGTCCATGACAGCAAGGATGGATGTAAGGCTACATAATCTAATACAAAGCGTTGAAAACGATTAGCCAATGGTGTGTCAATACCGCCTACCTATTTTGATTGACACATCTCATTAACATATTGAGAAGAAGAAATACAGGAATAAATGAATGAATACATGAATTAATAAATAAATGAATACACAAAAATACACAAATAAATACATAAATACATGTAAATTATAATGTAATAATGATTGACAATTGTGTATTAATTAGTACATGTATTCATTTAGTTATGTCTAAATGCATGGTGTGGACATTTATTTATTCATTCATTCATTTGTAAATATGGCAGGTTTGGTCCTCCATACTGATCTCACAAAGCTCAGTGCTTAAATACAATGCGGGAGAATACGTTTGAACGTTGTGAAGCAATCGAAGAAACAGTTCAATTTCAAGAGGCAGTTGTAACAAGAATATTATAGTTTTAACAGCTGAAATTATAGTTGGGATAGTAGTATGAGTAGCAGATGTATCATTGAGTGCATTTACTTGTCTTTCCTAGTAGGATTCAATGTTTTGATTGAATGAAACATACAGCAGTACAGGCTGATACAGGAAGACAAGGCGACACTTTGTTGCAGAAGAATGAAGGTAGGCCTACAAGTTTTGTCCGCGATTCATAAAAAGAATTATGTAGACGTGTTTGAGTAATCGCATAACTAATTACACATGTAAACGGAGTAATCGTATTATTGGCATAAACTGACAATTGCTATCGGGTTTCTCATAGTCATGTGAACGCACTCAGTGGCGTAGTAGAACAAAACAGTAGCATTAGCATAGTAGTTAGCAAAAGAAATATTAGCAGCATCTTCAGAATTAGTAGTTGTAGTGTGGCATAAGATATAGCAGTATCAGTTAGTGGTAGTAGTTGTGTTGTGGTGCTCTTAGTCTTTTAATGAGATGAGTTGACTGAATCGCTTGTCTTGTGTCTCCACTAATCAGCTAATACCAATCACCTGTGTAAGACTAAGGCTCTGTTTGAAAACTTAGACAGCTGTCTTAATCCTTGATGTGTTACTAGACAGGTGTCTAATGAGACAGCTCTCTTCGGGGTAAGGTATCTTAAAAACCGTTGTTTTCGAACAGCCTATTAAGACAGGATGTACGTCATCGCGCTGCGTGTACTTATGTGCTCGCACTAGCGTGCTTTGTCAGACGGCCGTCAATTGCATTGAGTTTATTGTCACACTAAGTCAAGTTAAGCTGTATTTAAACTTGTGTTAGATATAGGCTCAATAGCTCATAACATTTGTGTTTGTATTTCACTCATTTGATAGGATTATGATAAAACGCAGCAACTAGCTAGTGTCTGCACTGCACGGCGATGCTAGCTACTGTACGTTATCGAAAAGTCGGAGCAAATTTACAAATTAGGAGTGTCATCAATAAAATAAGTATATTTTCAGCAACTACACTGCCCACTTCTCGATAAATTTTTATTCAGATGCTGATTTACAAGTACCGTTTAGCAGAAATATGAATTGTAAAAACGTAGAGCAATGGTGGTCAAAGGATTCTGTTTAACTTGTTGCTCACGGTAACCCCGCGCACAGAGTTATGGGTAATACGTGCCGCCATTAAGACAGCAAGGCAGCTCATATGCTCTCTTAAAAAATGACCGTTATGTGACGTATTTCAAGGTATCTTATTAGGACAGGAAGAGAAGATTTAAGACATTTCGAACAGACCTCGCTGTCTTAAAAGGAAGGAAGGAAGGAAGGACGCATTTTAAGAGTTTTCGAACAGAGCCTAAGAGACAGGCGCTTGTTTGTGTGGTTGCCACGGTGATGGTGCAGCTATGGCTGCTAATGCGCTGAAGGCAGAGAATACCAGAAATTTAGCAAGAATCCACACCTCAAACAAGTTAACCTAGACGCAAAACTATAAGTACAATCCAAAAAATAAAGATATTTTCCGAGACCCAAGACTCTGCCGAAACCAGAGATGTCCTTTTTATATCTGTGCGTTCAGATATACGACTATAACGGCAGTTTATAAATCTTGTTATTTTTTGTTTTCTGTGACGAATTTGTCACCACATTTGTATTGGACTCTATGGGGCGAGAGTTGGACTTTGTCTCGCTTTCGTGGGGCTCTGAACAAATGTGTAAGTCTTTTAGATTCCACAGACAACTGCCTACAACCAGCACAAAATTAGCTATCTATTGATCCAAAAACGAAGCATGAAGAGCGAAAATTGTGGCAATGGTGGCAAACTAGAAATATGACATCCGAAGCTCCCCTCCGCTCTAAGCGATTCAGTCTGCACTCTGGGCTTTCTCGTAAACACCCATGTAAATCTCAGAAACGGTTTGAAAAAGTCATGAAACATAATCAGTGATATAAAAAAAAGTTGAATAGATATCAAAAAGCTGAATTATATAAAAATAGTTTTGGGTTTTGTCAACGTTTTAAAGTTTAAATGGTGGCTCTAGCTGAAAGATTGAGGAAGAAGGAGGATTTGGAAGTTGAAGAAGTTTTAAGAAGTTTGAAAGGATTTGAAAGAAAACTCCATTGGAAACCCATGTAAAAAATATTATGAATATTGATTTATATTAATTCAACCATAAGAGGTACAAAGCTGAAAAGTCACAGCGCCCATGGCCTGAAACTGATGAATTTTTTGATAGCTGAACGGTTTTAATATCTGAGGATTTGAAGGCGCTGAAAGGTGGCGCAGAAGAAATAGAAGAAGTTGAATAAAGATTCAAAGAACAATACTTGGAAAGCAGCATTCCAACAATAATAATAATGAAGAGAAACAGGAAAACAATAGTGAGAATGTTTAACAGCATTCTCACAATTAGACATGAAAACGGAGTAATCATATTATTGGCATAAACTGACAATTGCTATCGGGTTTCTCATGGTCAAGTGAACGCACTCAGTGGCGTAGTAGAACAAAATAGTAGCATTAGCATAGTAGTTAGCGAAAGAGATATTAGCAGCATCTTCAGAATTAGTAGTTGTAGTGTGGCATAAAATATAGCAGTATCAGTTAGTGGTAGTAGTTGTGTTGTGGTGCTCTTAGTCTTTTAATGAGATGAGTTGACTGAATCGCTTGTCTTGTGATATCAGTATATCAGTAGCGATGTTACGCTCGATACCGTGCTCACGAAGCGGTATCGACTAGTGCTGTCAAACGATTAAAATATTTCATCGCGATTAATCGCATTAATGTCATAGTTAACTCGCGATTAATCACAATTAATCGCACATTTTTATCTATTCTAAATGTCCCTGATTTCTTTTTGTCCCAATCTTTTTTCAAATTTTAATGCTCTTATCAACATAGAAAAGTGGTTCGGATTGCTTTGTGCAAATATTTTTTTTATTGAAAACAACATTGCAATCGCCTGGCTTTGACGAGGGGGCAGAGAATTCGCATTAGCTGTGTGCTTGGCCATCAAGTGGTATTTCAGACTGGACGTGCTGCGATGATAGCTCAGTTTACAACGACAAAACACACAGATCACTGGTCTTGTCAAAAGAACCATTTGGCAACTTTTAAAAGCAAACTTTCCATTCAGAATCTTATTGGCATCCATTTCGGCATCTCACGCTCGTCATCCACTCAAAACGTTAGCCTACTACCAGAGAATGTCTAATATCCGTAAACGGGCTCTGCTACTACTCTTTAGCCAGCTCGCAAGCCAAACGAGTGTTTGGCGTGCCTGTTGTTTTGTTTCCGGTCTAGCTAGATCCGGTGTGGTGTTGTAGTTTTTCTAACGTCGGTAGTTGTTGCAGCAGCATGTGAAAAAAACTACAAAGTTTGCTAGGCCAAAAAGAGCGTTAATCGCGCGATAAAATAATTGACGCCGTTAATTTGGGTTTGCGTTAACGCCGTTAATAACGCGTTAAACTGACAGCACTAGTATCGACCTTTCAAAACAATTGGTACCGATACAAACGTGTCGAGCGTGGCTTCAAATGGGCAAAAACCACGTGATCAGAGTCGAAGTGTCTAAGTGACGTCCGAAGCATTGGACGTCACACAAGCAGCTGAGACAAACTGCGTTTTATTCAAAGGCTTAAAAAACATCAGAAATCACTAATATTTGTAGGTTATAGGAGACATAGGCCTATTTACGGACGCTATAGAATACATTCATTGACAGAGCCAGAGATACAGATAGATTGCCAGAGCTAGATAGACAGAGATAGATACAGATGAGATCGTACACAAGCACATACCCTACATATTTCCCGAGTTTTACCAGCCTTCAAATGTGGCCATCCCTTTCCCGGTTGCAAAAGCATGTTCCAAAACCTTAACCGCTAGCTTACATTATCATATAATAATGTATTCATTTAGCATATACTTCGACTAAAAAGGCTGAGCGGATGCGATCTCGCAGTGTCTGAGTGAGAGGCTGCGCATTTACCACGAAGCCATACTCAGTTGAACAATATGTGTAATTAATGTTATAAGAACCTAAAAATAAATGTTATAAACGTAAAGTAGCAAAGACGTTACGTTATTTATAATACAACAAGATATATGATAACATATTTTTGACACTTGCAAATCGAAACATTTGTCACACAACCTTTATTTATCAAGTTGTCAATGACGATTGTAAGACTGACGTCTCGAGGACTTGACGTTACTTGATTCCTTCCATCGCTCGATACAGTCGCCATACCATTAACTTACCAGCAGATGTCCCTATGGAGAAGATGTATCGAACGCTTCGAAAAAGCGATACTTTTTCGAGACAATTGTGTCATATAGCTCATTGCTTCGGAAAGCTTCGTTTTCCCCATCACTAAGTATCAGTATTGGTAGTAGTTGTGTTGTGGTGCTCTTAGTCTTTTAATGAGACGAGTTGACTGAATAGCTTGTCTTGTGTCTCCACTAATCAGCTAATACCAATCACCTGTGTAAGAGACTGGCGCTTGTTTGTGTGGTTGCCACGGTGAGGGTGCAACTATGGCTGCTAATGCGATGAGGGCAGAGAATAGCAGAAATTTAGCAAGAATCCACACCTCAAACAAGTTAACGTAGACGCAAAACTATACGTCCAATCAAAAAAATAAAGATATTTTTCCGAGACCCAAGACTCTGCGAAACCAGAGATGTCCTTTATATGTCTGTGCGTTCAGAAATATGACTATAACGGCAGATTCTAAATCTTGTTATTTGTTGTTTTCTGTGACGAATTTGTCACCACATTTGCATTGGACTCTGTGGGGCAAGAGTTGGACTTTGTCTCGCTTTCGTGGGGCTCTAAACAAATGTGTAAGTCTTTTGGATTCCACAGACAACTGTCTACAACCAGCACAAAATTAGCTATCTATTGATCCAAAAACGAAGCATGAAGAGCGAAAATTGTGGCAATGCTGGCAAACTAGAAATATGACATCCGAAGCTCCCCTCCGCTCTAAGCGATTCAGTCTGCACTCTGTGCTTTCTCGTACACACCCATGTAAATCTCAGAAACGGTTTGAAAAAGTCATGAAACATAATCAGTGATATAAAAAAAGTTTAATTATACAAAAATAGTTTAGGGTTTTGTTAACGTTTTAAAGTTTAAATGGTGGCTCTAGCTGAAAGAAGAAGGATTTGGAAGTTGAAGAAGTTTTAAGAAGTTTGAAAGGATTTGAAAGAACTCCATTGGAAACCCATGTTAAAAATATTATGAATATTGATTTATATTAATTCAACCATAAGAGGTACAAAGCTGAAAAGTCATAGCCCCCATGGCCTGAAACTGCTGAATTGTTTGATAGTTGAACGGTTTTAATAGCTGAAGATTTGAAGGCGCTGAAAGGTGCCACGGAAGAAATAGAAGAATAAGTTGATTAAACATTCAAAGAACAATACTTGGAATTTCTGAAGCAGCATTCCAACAATAAAGATTAAAAAAACAATACTTGGAATGCTGAAGCAGCATTCCAACAATAGTAAAGAAAAACAGGAAAACAATAGTGAGAATGCTTAACAGCATGCTTAACAGCATTCTCACAATAAAGAGAAACAGGAAAACAATAATGCTTAACAGCATGCTTAACAGCATTCTCACAATAATATATAGGTGAGATAACAATGGTTGTGCCCTTGCCAAAGGCAAAGCACACCCAATGATAGAAGGCACCCCTGTGTGTACCACCAATTTACACACCAAACCCACGCCCTTGAGTATTAGTTCCTCTGTCTATATGAGCTACCACCTCCTCCAGCAAACAAAGGACTGGAACTCAGCATTAAAATAACAGTTGGGGCTCTCCTTCCCAACAACAGGTGTCTGTTCCATTAGCAGACGTGAGTGACATGTACTAATTATTCACCATGGCCTTATACACTGCGCCTTTCAAATTGAGTGCCAATTTATTTATTTATTTGTTGTGAAACGCAATTGGCTAATGTGTCCATTATAATAATTACTCGTTGTGGTCCCAATTAAAAGTTAAGCTGCTTTAACTGTAGGTAATATATTTGAGCAAGCGTACGACACCGACCAGGGATATATTTTGTTGACTCAATACTCTGGCAACATCACGGAAGATCCTATTATTTCTAAGTCTGAGTCTGAATCGGAGTCTAGCACGATGATGTCCATCTCCCTTTCTGAGACTTGTCCAAGGGGGCATTTAACCGCCTGGTGTCTCTTGGACCACTGTATCTGAGTTTGCAAAACACAAATGCAGAGTTTATTTTGATTTTCTAAAAAGTGGTTTAAAAAATATTTACTTCTATCGACCCATTATCAGGGCTCAAGTTTAAGGTTAAAGGTTTGGCGACCATACCGGCCGACCAGGGGCAGACCAAAGGTTGTGTCTCAGGGTCCGCGGAAACTGATTGGAGGGCCCCCTGTTATTAATATTTTACAGTGCAATAAAATACAACCATAAAAAGTAACCAATGGCAACATCTATTGTGAACAGCACATATTAGCCAATAATAAATGTTTTCATCATCATAGCCCATAATGTGCGAACAAAATGTAGGCCAGTAGGCTCGCATTCGGCATTCATTAGAATCTCTCACATACAGTATACTGTAGGCCTACACAAATCCATGCATAAAATGGGTTTAATGATCTGTCCATTTACCAAATACATTATATTCAAATTCAAAGAAGAGATCATAAGCCCCCCAAAGTTAAGTTAAAGACAGTACTGTCTAATACTTAGCCTATAGTCATCCTAACAGCGACAACTTATAATAAACAAACATAGGCCTATATAACAATTCTTTCAGCAACAATTTGGGTCGAGCTACAAGTGCGCACCAAGCTCCCATGAAAAAAACTAGTGCGCAACAGACACGTGATGTGCACTGCAGTAGGCCACTTACAGCCGGCATAATACAATTGAACTCAAATTCCATTAGACTTTAATAATTTTCTTTTCCGAACTGACATGTATTGGGATATTCAAAACCAGCAAACTCACAGCGTACACACAGGTCAAAACACATTATTTAACTTAAGTTTTACAAAGGCAGAATAGGCTATGCAGACATGAAACATAGGCCACAACAAATGTCCTTGCCTATTTAAATCATCATCTGTCTGTTCTTATCGTTAGCAAATCTGGCGATTACTTTGTTAATGTCAATCTAGATGTCCATCTTGATGCACAGCAGCGTTAAGTTGGAGCCCGCCCCAAAAGTTTCATTAGCCACCCAAATTTTTATTTTTATTTTATTAAAAATACAAATCTTCATATTTTACATCATAAATTTGAACATAAATGTGTTAATTTATTTTCCGAAAACCCACTATAGGACACTATTTAAAAGGATATCTTCCAAAATGTCTTCTGGGGAACATGCCCCCACAACCCCCTAGTTTTGCTGGGTCACAGGAAAAAGAATAGGTTTTATCTAGGGGCTTAGCCACCCCAAAAAATCGATACCTAGATTTGCACCGGCTTGATAGCAAGAAACTATCAATTTCAGACGGCTGAAAGTCCTCTCTGCCTTAGTACTGCTCATCGGAATTGTGAAGTACGCCTAAATACGATAAAGAATGGCAAGGTTGGGGAAAGCACGGCCCATGTTATTGTCAATGAGAAATGGTAGGATGCTGTGTGCATTTACATTTATTTACATTTACATTTATGCATTTAGAAGACCCTTTTATCCAAAGCGACTTCCAAGAGAGAGCTTTACAAAAGAGCATAAGTCACTGATCATAACAACGAGGTAGTCCCAAACATTGCAAGCAGACAAAACATGAAGCATACATTGTGAAAAACTATACAAGTGCCAAAGGGAGGACCCATAAGAGCAAGCAGTTATACAAGTTACAAATTAAAACAGACTTGATGTAGTCAAGTCCAGGGAACGCAGGCTGTCGACTTCTTGTCCCTCCTGACCTCCTTTGACTTGACGCTGCTGAGCACACCGGCGACCCACAAGGCAGGCAAACAGCTAGACCTCAACCTGACACGTAACTGTATCACTGACTTAACCTCTGTAACCCCACTGCACATTTCTGATCACTTCTTTATCAAATTCTCTGTCTCTCTCCCTCCAACCCCTCCTACCTCCCCTCCCCTCGTAACTTTCCGGCGCAACCTCCGCTCCCTATCCCCCTCCCATTTCTCCTCTGTTGTAACATCCTCCCTCCCTCCCATTGACGAGTTCTCGTCCCACCCCACTAACACTGCCACTGACACCCTGTTAACCACTTTAACTGCATCACTTGACTTTCTCTGTCCCCTGTCAACCAGGCCTGCGCGATCTTCTCCCTCCTGCCCGTGGCTTACGGATGTTATTCGTGAAGAGCGGTCCACCCTTCGAGCAGCTGAGAGGAGATGGCGCAAGTCCAAAGACGGTCTGGACCTTGATAAGTATCACTCCCTCCTTAAATCCTTCTCTTCTCACATAACTGGTGCTAAATCCCTCTACTTTCTTAACAAAATTAACTCTGCTTCAAACCAACAAAAACTTTTCTCTACCTTCTCCACCCTTCTTAACCCACCTCCCCCACCCCCCACCCCTCCACCCTGACAGCAGACAACTTCTCCTCCTTCTTTGAGGAAAAAGTCTCCGACATTAGCAGTCGGTTCCCTAAACCCACCTTTCTTACCCTCTCACCACTCATGACTGACCCAACTAAATGTCTAAACTCTTTCTCTCCCCTGTCCGAGTCAGAGCTCTCTGACCTCATTCTCTCTCATTGCCCCACCTCCTGCCCCCTTGATCCTGTCCTCTCCCCTCTCTTTTAACCATCTCCCCCTCTACCATAACTTTTCTGCTCCATGTCCTAAACTCCTCACTTACCTCTGGCACCTTCCCCTCTGCCTTCAAACACTTCTAACAGAGTTACCCCTCTACTCAAAAAACCCTCCCTTAACCCTGCTGTCCTCCAGAACTACAGACCGGTATCACTGTTACCCTTCTTTTCTAAAACAATTGAACGTGCTGTATCTAACCAACTGTCTAACTTTCTCTCTCAGAACAACCTGCTTGACCCCACCAAATCGGGCTTCAAGACCGGCCACTCCACAGAGACTGCCCTCCTTTCAGTCACCACTGCCCTCCAGTCTGCCAGAACGGCTTCGAGGTCATCCGTCATCATTCTGCTGGACCTTTCTGCAGCATTTGACACGGTTAACCACCAGATCCTGCTCTACAGACTTTCTGAGATGGGCATCACTGGCACTGCACTCCAGTGGATCTCATCCTTCTTCTCGGGAAGATCCTACCAGGTCTCCTGGGGAGGCAAACTGTCTGACCCTCACCAGCTCTCCACCGGTGTCCCACAGGGCTCCGTCCTTGGACCCCTCCTCTTCTCTCTGTACACCACCTCACTTGGACCAATCATCACCTCCCATGGCTTCTCCTACCACTGCTACGCCGACGACACCCAGCTGTACCTGTCGTTCCCCCCGACCGATCTGCTAGGATTGAAGCCTGCCTCGCAGACATCTCTGCCTGGATGACCGAGCACCACCTCCAGCTGAACCTCGCCAAAACTGAACTTCTCATCATCCCGGCTAAACCCTCCATCTCCCACAATCTGTCAATCACCCTGGGATCTGCGACGGTGACCCCCTCATCCTCTGCCAGGAACCTTGGGGTTACCATGGATGACGAGCTCTCCCTCACGGCCCACATCGCCGCAGTCTCCCGGTCTTGTAGATTTACCCTCTACAACATCCGGAAGATCAGGAGATACCTGTCTGAGCACTCCACCCAGCTGCTAGTCCAAGCACTGGTCCTCTCCAAGTTGGACTACTGCAACTCGCTGCTCGCTGGTCTCCCAGCATGTGCAACCCGCCCTCTTCAGAGGATTCAGAACGCAGCGGCCCGCCTGGTCTACAATCTACCCAGACGTTCCCATGTTACCCAGCTCCTCATCTCTCTCCACTGGCTACCTATCAACGCCCGTATCAGATTCAAGACCCTGGTACTGACCTTCCGAGCAGTGAACGGGACTGCACCCGTCTACATCAAGTCTCTCCTGCAACCTTATACCCCCACCCGTCACCTACGGTCTTCTTCACACAACCGCCTGGTGGTCCCACCGCTCAAGACTGCCCGGTCCCAACACAAGCTCTTCTCCTGCCTGGCCCCCCAATGGTGGAACCAGCTCCCCACCTCCATCAGGGACACTGACTGTCTCCCCACCTTCAAGAAAAGGTTCAAGACGCACTTGTTCCGGGAGTACAACGGCACTTAAGAATGCTTGGCTGGACTTGTTAGTTAGTTTCCTCCAGGATCACAATGACTCTTATTAAGTGACTCGTTGCTCTTTTAGGTTAGATATAACGAAGCTAAGTCTTGTACTCGCTGTGAAATATTTTACTATTGATTGTTCTTCTACAGGTACAGTCCTGCACTTTTGTGGTTCATGTTGTTTTAATTTGTAACTTGTATAACTGCATGCTCTTATGGGTCTTCCCTTTTGGCACTTGTTTAGCTTTTTCACAATGTATGCTTCATGTTTTGGCTACTTGCAATGTTTGGGACTATCTCGTTGTTATGATCAGTGACCTATGCTCTTTTGTAAAGCTCTCTCTTGGAAGTCGCTTTGGAAAAAAGCGTCTGCTAAATGAATAAATGTAATAAATGTAAATGTAGTCGGGTGCAGTCCCTTTCACTGCTCGGAAGGTCAGTACCAGGGTCTTGAATCTGATACAGTGTTATTTCATGTTTTTCCATGCTCAGCTCACGGTACATGGCAATTTCATTGGTCCGTCCCGATCCTGGTTTTATGTAGTTGTTCCAATACGAGACCCTCCAGACCCAACTTCCCGACCAAATTTTTTTGTGGGCGGGGAGAAGTTGGGCTGGCAGCTAGGCTATCTCGTATTGGGAACAACTACATAAAACCAGGATCTGGGCGGACCAATGAAATTTCCAGGGCGGGCTTTATACGATGATGGACAGATGATCAACAGTAATTAATCAACACCGTCACGAAAGAGCCCTTGGGTTGAATTCGTTTTCAACAAATAACATATGACGTTGCTCTGATTGGTTGTAGGTCTATCCAATTGAGCGTAGAGGCATTTGTTTTACGAGTTCGGTTGAAACACGCCCCGTAGTCACAGCCCAACGGAGAGTTTTCAGACTCATATTCTGACTAGAATTATGAGTATGACAACGTCAGGCTAGCAACATCAAGTCAGCGTATCTGATTTCCTTGCATCATGCTGTGTAAAAGCTGTATTTTGATCGAGACAGGAGCACCTATTTATATCAATAATGATCGATATTGTAAGTACATGAACCCAAGTCTGCACACTTGTCCATGACACAGTTTTACACAAACTACAACAGTGACCTTAGAGAACTAAAACTCTTTATTAACTTGTCTAACACGCCCCCGAGCGTTGTGCACTGTGGGAAGGCCAGCGGTGCAAAGCCTTAAAAAACGCTGCAGTGCGAACGCACTTATCAGCGTGAGAAATAGGCTACTACAAGGTGCTGCGTGAGCGTGAGAAATGCTTGAGTCTCACTGAGAATGCGTGAGACTTGATCTGCGTTAACTTCAAAATGTAGCGACTTATAAATTGTGTTCATATTGCGCTGGGGTTCACATTGGGTGAACACGAGCTTTTCAGGGGTTAAATTTCCCGTGTTTGACACCATGTTTTGTTTGGAGACCACCCTTTTCCGGAGAATTAAGTTAAATTCATCTACAAAAACGTGTTCAGTCTCAAGGTGAAAGTATAGGAAACATCGCGTGCATTTCTGATGCTTTCTACGAAAGCAGATAAAGCAGATGACCACGCATTCACGAAGACATTTTAAAGCTGGCTAAACTACACAGCAAAGGAAAGTCCTGACACGAGTACACACTACAGGCATGTTCAACAAGGATCCTCTACTTAAAGAACACAGCCAACAACTATTTTAATGCCTTGAATCGACTGCGGCATATAATATGCCAAATTTACTCATGACATACATGAAGAACAATCATTAGGCAAATGATTTAACTAGACTGCAATTGCGTTTCTTTTAACTTTGCTTCCTGCAAACGGTCACGTGGAGAAACCTATGTCCAATCAGAAACAAGTGCGCATTGCGATCTTGTGTTGAAGAAATTATTTAAAGGGGAGGTAACGGGGACCTGAACTAACTTTTTTGAGGACCTTGGACAGTTCCATCGACGTTGATCAGTTGGAGACAAGACGCATTCATCATGAAGGAGCAAGTGATCTGAATGATTAAAGGTTCGATCACAGTAAAATGACGAGATATCTTCTTGTTGTATTCTAGGCTATTTCATTTACAATAAATTGCGATTGGCTACTGCACCGGAAAAATCCCTGTCATAAGTCAATGATTTTGAGGAAAAACCCTGGACAAATATGAGAGCGCTCTTTCTGAATGTAATTTTGCTCAAACAAAATTTGTTGGTGCCACAGCTCTAAGACATATGGGTAATTGGGTTCACGCTTTGCTTTATGGCACCCCAAATGCTCATTTTCAGGAAGTATAGAAGAAGAACCCATATTTGCTCAGTGTGATATAACTCCTCCATTCGTTTATTATCTCAGCCACCAGCCATCACATCCATCAGAGGCTGCGACAAGGGCCCAATATTGGTCCCTGAGTCATGTGACTTTAGACCAGTGAAAGCCCTGGCCCTGATTAATGTCGCCACACAGCTCTGAATTTTGAATGAAATCATCTTGTGAATCAATCATTAGTCAAAATTTACAGGCTTTGTAAATGTCAGCAGTGTACAATTCAATACATGTCGACAGAATAACAAGACACTGTCAAATATATTCTACAGACAATATTTCAGTATTACATTTACATTTAGTCATTTAGCAGACGCTCTTATCCAGAGCGACTTACAGTAAGGGACATGCCGAATGGTGCTTTTTTAACTCTGTATTTTTTCCAACTGTAACTTTCTTAATGTGTAATACCTGAACAGTCCAAACATTCATTAATTTAATCAATTACATTTTAGGCTCATTTAAATTGGCACAACGGCGGTAATCTTATTGGCTAAACTGTCTCATATACAGCATCTTATCACCAATAAGTGATCTATTTTTGTAGAAGTCACTGAATGATTGAACAAATAATGTTATGAATCAATACATTAAACAATGAACAAATGAATGTTAAATAATACTTTAAGGGCATTTAATAAAAAGTACTTGTTTCAGGCCTACGTCTGAAGGAACTCTTGTTTTTCCCAAGTCAATCTCAGTGAAAGAAAATGGTTTATGTCACCTGTAATAAATAAAAAAATCCCTTTGACATGCTACTGAATTTTCAAACAGATGTTTCAACCTTTTCAGTGACGTCAAGCCAGTTGTTTTGGTGTCCTCTATCCAATCGGATGCATCAGTTACATTCTACCGGAGCCGAAATGGGTCCATTCATGTACCGTACCTATCATCCCGTACCCCTCATCGGGTGCTCCGTGGAACCCGACTGCTGCTTTAAACGGCAGCACTGACATGGAAACCCCATTGCAGTTGCAGAACGATTTATTTCAAGAACAGCAGTTCCAGCACTGTAAGTACCAGCAATACTGCGGACGAGAGGAACGGCTCACCAAGCAGCGCGATCCATGCACCTGCAATAACTGTACCTGCGATCCAAGAAAAAGCCTTATTTTTCGCGGGTCGTCGCCGACCACTGTTGGAACTTTAAGGACACCATCTGTAACCTCGTCAAAGCAAGGCGGTCAGTTTAGCGTTTGTGAGTTCACACCCTCTAGTCATGGTAGTTCAACCAGACAGCATCACCCTCACCGTCAGCAATGCCACGATCGGCAACTGGGCAGCCCAAGCAGCAGCCACAAAGAGAGTAACTCATACAATGAAATAGCCATGAGCAGCTGCAGATACAACGGCGGCGTAATGCGGCCGCTGAGCAACTTGAGCTCGTCCCGCAGAAACATACACGAGTTTGATTCCGAGTCTCAGCCTCTCCAACCGATCTCTGCCGCAGACCCGTCGGACACCTTGATATCTAAACCGGAGAACAATTCAACAACCCTGATGCCTTACGCATCGGGAGACGGAGGGGGTGGCCACAGTGGCAGTAAATCGGGTAAAAAGAAGAACCAGAACATTGGGGAAAAGCTTGGACACAGAAGGGCCTTGTTTGAGAAAAGGAAACGTCTCAGCGACTATGCTTTAATTTTTGGGATGTTTGGGATCGTTGTTATGGTCATAGAGACCGAACTCTCATGGGGAGCTTATGGAAAGGTGCGTAACTCAATCCCGTAACGTGCAGAGCCAATGCAAATTGATTTTCTAGCATGTTCAGTGGAGTTCGTTCCAAAGTACCTCCTGACATTTCTACATATTTACATTGTTTCCATAACGTAGCATGTGGTCTATTGATTCTGTTTCTTGAGACTTATGTATATCTTTACGGGACCCGCGTCCAACGATAGCTGCATGGCTGGATAGGGATAACGTTGTCCAGGTGCTTGTTATCTCCAGCAACACAAAATAGGCCTAAAGTAGTGACACATGGTGTCACATTTTTTTAATTTATTAATGAGTCAAATGAATTAATGTAAATTGGCAAATCAATTTACCTAGTTTACTGTAATGAAGTCTAGAATTTAGTTATTCTTGAGATATTTCACAATATGTATTGTTGAATTGCTATAGTGTTGTTCCTCTCTTCCCAGGAGTCTTTGTATTCATTAGCTCTAAAATGCCTGATTACCCTTTCTACAATAATTCTCTTGGGTTTGATCATCATCTACCATGCAAGGGAGATTCAGGTATGTGTTTTTCTCCTTCTAAGGTATTAATATCATAGACACACATGGTATTTTCATCATATGGTTAAATAGCATCATTATGTTCAAATACATTCGTCTAACTATGCAGGCTACAGGGCAAGCTACAGAGCTGACATTAGAAAGCAGTGTGCAATAGCTGCAAACAACCATCTTAACAAATATATTGTTGAGCTCAATTGACAGTATTACACACTATATTTACATTTAGTCATTTAGCAGACGCTCTTAGCCAGAGCGACTTACAGTAAGTACGGGGACAATTCCCCCGAGGCAAGTAGGGTGAAATGTCTTGCCCAAAGACACATTTTGGCACGGCTGGGAATTGAACTGGCAACTTTCAGATTACCAGCCCGATTCCCTAACCGCTCAGCCACCTGACTCCCTGAGTCCCTTTACTACGACATAAGCTAATTAAGGAATGAAATCCTATTACTCAAATGTTGACCCATAAAATGAAACTCCAGGCCATACTGTATTAAAATGTGGGAAAGACACACGTTAATAGGTTCCATAATCTAAATTGAAGGTTTGAAAATAAAGGTTTGGTTAATGCAGTGGAAGTACCATTTTTAGAGGATACATGAGCAGCTAAACGATTGAATGGAAAATCTATTTTTCAAGTAATGTTTTATATTTGGCAACCTCAACGGGTTGATGGTTTGGATTTCAACTCCCCCTGAATTGCTTCAGCTCTTGGACAAAACTCAATTTTATGACCTTGCGTCAGAGCATTGTTGCATTATGTTGTTTCTTCCTGCAATTCAGCACTTATGTCTGGGTTGTAGGACTACTTAATTAAAATGAAGAATGGCGGCCCCACATGGTGTTACTCCCGGACATACTGTAAATTACGCTATTGTCAAGAACCTATTAAGCAGCTTGATGTGAGTGAAATAGACAGAAGAAAAAACACATTTGCAAAAGATTGGGGCGCCAAATATGTTCACCACAAAAGATTTTCTTGTGTAGGTGAAAAAAAAAATCACTCAAGCACAATGCATTTTTCAAATAATTAAAAAAATGATCTGGAAAATTGCAACTCTAGAATGATTTGTACTTGCTCCACTCAGTGATTTATATGACTTGTTACTTGTGTTAACTCTTAACTATTTTCTATTCCTCTTTTGACTTATAGCATAAGAATATAAACAGTTGCAGAATGATTTTGTTGTTAGACTCATTTATACAATGTCTTATAGGTGACATGACATGAAAACTTCATTTTATGAGGTTATTTAACATTAATATGAGTTCCCCTAGCCTGCCTTTGGTCCCCCAGTGGCTAGAATTTTCGATAGGTCTAAACAAAGCCCTGGGTGTTCTTCTCCGCCTTTGACAAAATGAAGGCTCAAACGCTCTGTTTGAAAATCTCATCCAAGTGATGTTGATACGAGAAAGGTTACCTCCCCTCTCTCTGCTTTGCCCGTTCAGATCATCTGGCCCCCCCATGAGAAACTGAGCTACCACCGTGCAATGGCAAGTGCGATATCGTTTTTTCCTGGAGAGACATTATGGCGAGCAAACAAACGAAGCACAACAGTTGCTCAGTGCTTGGATGTACAAATGCAAGCACAAGTCTTTATTTAATTCCTTCATCCGAGCCTCTGCACAACCAATATCTAAATTTTATTTTCGCTGGAAAAGCGCCAACACAACTTCCCAAAGTTTTGCATGTCTGCGCCAAACATTTCAGCCACTACTGTTTCCTCAACTTGAGCCAACACAAAGCTGGCCTTGCTGAAATTAAATTCTGGATCATTATTAAATCTCATTGGTCAAGCTACAAACCTTGGACAAGTAAGTTAACTAAAGCTATATCATTTTGTTGCTTTACTGTATACGGTTACCCAGCTTGCTACCCTTAGAATGTGGCTGTAACATTACCTCTGCAGCCAAAAGCTGAGTTACTGTTGCTAACGTAAAGATAAATG
Source organism: Hypomesus nipponensis (assembly GCF_054491055.1). NCBI lineage: Eukaryota > Metazoa > Chordata > Actinopteri > Osmeriformes > Osmeridae > Hypomesus > Hypomesus nipponensis. The sequence goes on along the minus strand of NC_140382.1, from coordinate 3,421,517 downwards.
CAAATGGCATCAAGTGTGTGTGTGAATACAAACACTGTAACGCCAGTGTTGTACACTTCTTTGTTATTTGGATAACCGCTATGCTGTTGGTGTTATGGGCGTGCGCGATATCCGCCTTTCTCCACATTGAAATGACTGAGTGTGCACCTCTGCAAACCAGGGTGATCCGATGAGAATGGCTAAATTCGAGGCATCTTACAGCAACGGGGGCTACGAGCCATTGCGATACATCCTTTGTAAACATTAGCGCATGTTGCCGCCCCTCTCCTGCTCATTAGCATTTAAAGCTACAGACACAGAAACACTGAATTTCGGGAAAGAGACTTCAGATACAGTATTAGGGGACCACTAAGGCCTGTATAAAAGCATCCAAAAACAGCATGTCATGTCACCTTTAATAGACCACTAGTTCATTGTCTTGTACACTCTTGAAACAAAAGACCCCTGTTTTCATTAGGCCTTTCTGTTATATTTAGGGCTTACAAGCCCCAAAGGCATATCAATCATTGAAATAGCTCAACAGTAAAATGTGTTTCCTTTCAAATAAATTACTGTAAAAGCTTTCTTTTGTAAGGAATGACAGCAATGCATGCATCATTACCATGTATGTATATATTTACAGTATATATATATATATATATATTAGTGCTGTCAAATGATTACAATATTTAATCGCGATTAATCGCATTAATGTCATAGTTACCTCGCGATTAATCACAATTAATCGCACATTTTTATCTATTCTAAATGTCCCTGATTTCTTTTTGTCCCAATCTTTTTTCAAATTTTAATGCTCTTATCAACATAGAAAAGTGGTTCGGATTGCTTTGTGCAAATATTTTTTTTATTGAAAACAACATTGCAATCGCCTGGCTTTGACGAGGGGGCAGAGAATTCGCATCAGCTGTGTGCTTGGCCATCAAGTGGTATTTCAGACTGGACGTGCTGCGATGATAGCTCAGTTTACAACGACAAAACACACAGATCACTGGTCTCGTCAATAGAACCATTTGGCAACTTTTTAAAAGCAAACTTTCCATTCATAATCTTATTGGCATCCATTTCGGCATCTCGCGCTCGTCATCAACTCAAAACGTAACGTTAGCCTACTACCAGAGAATGTCTAATATCCGTAAACGGGCTCTGCTACTACTCTTTAGCCAGCTCGTAAGCCAAACGAGTGTTTGGCGTGCCTGTTGTTTTGTTTCCGGTCTAGCTAGATCCGGTGTGGTGTTGTAGTTTTTCTAACGTCGGTAGTTGTTGCAACAGCATGTGAAAAAAACTACAAAGTTTGCTAGGCCAAAAAGAGCGTTAATCGCGCGATAAAATAATTGACGCCGTTAATTTGGGTTTGCGTTAACGCCGTTAATAACGCGTTAAACTGACAGCACTAATATATATATATATATATATATATATATATATATATATATATATATATATATATATATATTAGACATGCTGTATTTATTTTTTGAACTACACATTCTCTTTGAGATTAAACATACATTTTATTAAATCCTTGCAAATGCTAAAATACATTACCTGGACTGGCAATCTGGCATACCGGGCAAATGCCTGGTGGGCCAACACACTTGGACCGATATGATATATTTAATATATATATGAATCTTTATGTATTTTTTTTATAAACTTAAAATTGGCCAATGACCGGCCCATAAAGCAGGACAGCAGCCCATTGGTTAATTTTCCATAATGACACTGGGCTGGCCCAATCACATCTCTTAACTATTTTGGTATACTGATGGATGGTGTCCGACAGTGGGCTGGTTGGGGAGCGTGGGCCGGTCTGAGCAAAAATGCCAAGGCCATTTTTTTGTCCCAGTCCAGCCCTGACTGTATGTACAACTCTACTTAGATAGACAATCTTCAACAATCTTATTCAGATTAACATTTTCTCTCTTCTACCTTTACTTTTGACATTCCAATGGCATACGTACTGTTATTGCACATCTACACTACTATATTACTTCAAACTCCAGTTGGCTTGGATAGTGAACCCGACTGAAAGCATATACTCACTTTTATTGCCACCTGCAGTTCCAGAGTATATTAGTTGTGGCTAAAGTGTTAAGAGGTGGCAGAGATCTTTTCAATTAAAAGTTATTATCCTCAGAAGGATACATGTGTGCACATCTGTATGTCATGACAAATGCTTGTGTCATGCTTGTGCCCCCCCCCCACACACACACACACACCACATTCCTCTCACGCTTTGAAAGTAATTCACCTGTGAAGACTGTACAGACAGGGACAAAATGTGTTCTCTGGGGTGCTCAATTAGTGTATTGTGCACGTCTGTTCTTTTTAGTTTTTAGTCATCTCTCACATGGAGACTGAAATGACGAGATCAGTCTGAGCATGGGACTCGGACATTAGCTGTCAGGCGAGGTACACAACTGGGACATATCCTCTACATTAAGATGGCAAGATGGTAGTGATTGGTGACATGGAGCTTAAAGCACATCAGATTTCTCTCTGTCTTTATAGATAGACGTCAGGTCCAGGATGTAAGGCATTATCTCTTCAGATTCTATTATACCTCTCTCTCCACTTTCTTTATCTCTCACTGCTTTGCCACCCAACAATTTTATTATTCACCCAACCCCACCACACACTCTTTTTCTTTTTTTCTCTCTTTCTCTCGCTTTCACTCACCCTTCTCTCTGACTCTGCCCCCCCCACCTCTCCCCCACATTCTGGCTCTGTTTCTTTCTCTCTCTCTTTCTCTGTCCAATTAGTGGTAGTTGTTACTCCCTACAACATAGTGTTGCCATTCAGAAACATTTCTGGCTGAGTGATTATTTCCTCAGGTGCTACTGCTCCCTATGTGAGACAGCAGACCTCATGATGTCTTTTGTCGACAGCTGACAATCCATCAGTGCCATTATGCGTTTTGTTTGCTGTGTTGGCAGGAGGCTCTTTTAGAGGAGTCCGTGAACGAACTTGAGAGCTTGGAGACTATGCCTCTACACAAGGACTTGTCATTGTCAACGGTCGTTATGAGAAAGAGAAACCACCTAAAGCATGGTTTTGCTATCTCCACAGATGAGCTTGCTGAGCTTCCAGCATTCCTTGAGTGACACTTATAATTGTTGTTTTGGTTCTTCTTGCATAAAAATAACCTTGCCAGGAGCCAATCAAGTTGAGGGCACTGCTGTATTTGGGTGCCATCTGGTATGATCAGAATACTGCTAAGAACTAATGTGTGATGCTTGGAGATGCGCATTACCGCTCTCAAACCGGTCTTTGATTAGTATTTTCATACATGCATCTGCCCCTTTACCTCCCTTTTTTTAGTATACCCGGGGAGAGAAGATGAGATGTGACAACTTGAGGATTTAATCCAAACTCCACGTATGCCAGCTGTCTGAATGATGGTGAAGCCCCAGTCTATACACTGGTGGTGTCCTCTTGGGGTAGTGCGTGTGTCAAAAGACACTGTGTAACTGCAGGAGATGGTCTACAATTCTCACAGTGAAATCTGTCCTCTACCTGAGATGCCCGACAAGAGTCAGATAACAACGCTGGCTGCTGACTTTGAAGTTTTCACTGAAAAAACTGTCTGAAGGGTAGAGATACTCTGCCTCCCAAAGGGCTGAGGAAAGGAAGGATAATTAATTGCTCGCGTTTGGTAGGGAATGCACTATGTATGATCTGAAAAACGGATGCATAGATCATTTATATGCCAGTGTGTTTACAGTCAGAGCTCTCTGAAGGAAATTAGATGTGATTGGAGCTTTTTTGTTGGCTTCCATCTTTTCTTTTGTGAACAAAAGATTGTGACAGTGGAAGACCTCCTATTTTCAATACAAAGAAAATGCACCCAATAACTTGAGATTTACTGAGCAAGGTGGCCTTTTAGAGGCTCACTTTGATACAATAAATAAACCATTGCATTAATTTCTAATTGGGATAAACCTCTCAACCTAATTTACTAATGAGATTGAGCGATTTCATTCTCAGCGACTAGATATATGTTCCCATCTCCACATTACACAGATTAAATATTGAGCTGGATTCCATTAGTTATATTGAGCAGCGTAGTGAAACCAGTAACCCACCCAAGAAGCACAGTGGATGAGCATCTACCCAGCCATACCTACAGCATATGAGACAGGTGTGGAGGACGAGATGCTGAGGAAAGAGCTGAACTGAGGGACATGTGTAATTGAGTCATGTGGACAAAAAAGAAATTTGGCGCAGTGACATTGTTTATTATACCCAGGAATGCAACTTTACTGTGATGAGCTGGGGAAATACTTCCTTAATGATTAACAGTATTTTTTAGACGACAAGCCAACCATTTGAGTGCAGGCACTGGACCTTGCTAGGTGGCTATATTTAACGAGGGATTGGCCTCGGTTAGAATTTGCCATTAAAGACTTTTCAGAGATCCATTGTGCCTCTTTTAGTATAAGACGTTTTTGTATGTGTATAAGTGTGTATGTGCAAATGTATATGTGTGTGTGTGGTCCATATGGTCTAAATGACACTCAGCAAAGCCATCTCAAGATTTGAACTAACTGAATGCAAAGATTCTTGGCTTGACGAGAACTGGATTACTAGGACAGCCAGTCCACAGTGTCTCCTCTATTTAAGGTAATTGATCACCCAAATGGCCACTTTCAGGGCAATGAAGACTTTTTGCTACTCACAAACTGGAGAGATTTTGATCACTCTGTTTTCATGAATATGTATTTACCCCACCCGCACCCATCCCTTTTTTAGGAGGAATCCCTATTGTAATTGTTGGTATTATTATTAGGATTCCTCCGTCAGGAGGAAGTGTGTCAAAGTGGTATGTAGATCTACTACTTCAAATTGAAGAAGAGAAGATATTTAGAGTAAAGACAAGTTACGTTACATCTGTGTTCAATATCGTCAATTAAAAGTAAAAGCTTTCCAGTTACGAAGCGTTTGTTCGTAGGATTAACGCCAGTTGCAGCAAACACTTAGCTAAGCTACCCCAGCCCTGGTTTGGCTGTTCGTGATGGTCAGCTATGACAGTCGCGCCTTGATTTTTGCATATTTCTCTAAAACTTGATAAAATAAAAACGATCTAGCTATATTATGTACACTTTAAGCTCAATGTTCATACCTTGTTTGGCCAATTTGGTTGATTGTGGGAGAAAAAAAAAGTATGCTGAACTAGTTAAGTTTGATAGGGAGGAATCTTTTTAATGATTTGAAAGGATTTACCATTACTTTTAATGGGAGAATAATTTGCACAAAAACCTTAATTTTGTAAAAAGTATAAAAGTGGGAAATACCAGTAGTCAAAGCCATCATCTCACTTATTTCTCACTTTTATACTTTTTAAAGAATTAAAGTTTTTGTGCAAATTAAAAATGTAGCTCCTTCTTGATTTTTATGTAATGTAAGTAATGGTAAATCCTTTCAAATCATTAAAAAGATTCCTCCTCTATCAAACTTAACTAGTTCAGCATACTTTCAGCTAGAGACATCATTCGACCTTTAAAATGTTCACAAGACATTCAGCTATTCCCAAATGATTCAGCTTTTTCAAATATTCAGCCAATTTTGAATCGTGGCATACTCTGCTGGCTGCTCGCTTTCTGATATTCAACTAAATTGTCAAACAAATTTCCTATAGTTTAACTTACAGAAACAAGTTATACCTTAAAATGTAGGAAAACTTGTCCTCTTTCAGCCAATGTAACTCCTAAAGAGCTCACATTGACAGATTTTCAGCTTTGAGCCTTGAAGCGAGAGCAGCCTTTCAAATTCTTTCACTAACTTCAATGGAGAGGTGGGTAAAATTCGTCAGAGAATTTCGAAAGTAGACGTGTTTTTAAACTGCCGGTAGAGTCGTATTTCTGACCGCACAGACATTTAAAGGACATCTCTGGTTTCGGCAGAGTCTTGGGTCTCGGACAATATCCATATTTTTGGGATTGGATGTATAATTTTGCGTCTAGGTTAACTTGTTTGAGGTGCCCTCAGCGTGGTAACCAAACAAACAAGCACCATGAAAGCAGAATTGGGTAATTCTCTGGTAATGTTTTGGAAACTGCAGGTAGAGTCGTATTTCTGACCGCAGAGACATATAAAGGACATCTCTGCTTTCATTTTTTGGATTGGGCGTATAGGTTTGCGTCTAGGTTAACTTGTTTGAGGTGTGGATGCTAGCTAAATGTGTCATTCTCTCTGCCCAGTTCGTTAGCGAGTACAGCTGCTCCATTGCCGTGGCAACCAAACAGACACGCACCATGAAAGCAGAATAGGGTAACGTTTTTGAAACTGTAAAAAGAGTTGTATTTCTGACTGCACAGACACATAAAGGATATCAATGGAGTCTTGGGTCTCGGAAAATATCCTTACTTTTTGGATTGGACGTGTAGTTTTGCGTCTAGGTTAACTTGTTTGAGGTATGGATGCTAGGCAAATTTCTGTTATTCTCGACGAACCAATAAAGTTAATCATTCATCAAACCCGATTACTAGCAATTGTCGGTTTATGCCAATAATACAATTACTCCGTTTACATGTGTAATTAGTTACGCGATTACTCAATAAACACATCTACATGATTCTTTTTTATGAATCTGCTCCACGGACGAAACTTGCACTAGTATCATCCTTCTGCAACAGTGTCGCAGTGTCTTCTTGTATCGGCCCTACTGCTGTATGTTTGAATCCTACTAAGAAAGCCAAGTAAATGCACTCAATGGTAGGCTACATCTGCTACTGCTATTACTATCCCAATGTAACACAGGTACTTTTGTCTATGGGGACTTTTATTTTGACGATTTTATTTTCTCCGGCGCGCTAGCGGGAGATGCAAAGACTCCTGGGTAGAAGGAGGGCTAGCTAGGAGAGAATGGCTGACACTCCACGATGGCCGTAAAAGCTAATATTGTTGCGTTGGAGCTGTGATGTCGGACAGTGGTGCACGGTCGATCGAGGTTTAACGGGTCTGTGTGGAACTGAGGACTTGTGTGGAGCCGGAGGCATTTTTGGGGGGCCCTGCTGTTTTTGTGAGTCGTCCGTGAACGGTGTTGGAGCGAGGTGGGTTGATTTCCTTCTACGGACCAATTGATTGCACGCGACAGTGAACAATAAGGTGAACGATCGTTGGAGGAGTGGTTTATACATTATTTTCGAGTTTTCTTGTTTTTTTAAAGAGACTGACGATCGCTAGATTTGATTTTTGGGCTACATTATTTTTCTTTCGCGATTTGGATTGCTCGTGTGCGTGCTGCATGCGAGCTTAGCTGTGCTGCGTGCAGGCTGAGCTGCGGCATCTTGTCAGGAAGTTTTCCTGAGTTATTTTATTTACCCTGCCATTCGACATCTCATTGTCCTGCCTCAGCTATTTATTCTGTCATCGTTATCTCCTCAAGTCAACGCATCGGTCGTCAGAAGGAAGACCGGTACAACAGTTCAACACACACACACACACACACACGGACATTTCACTAATACAGACTAAGTGTTTCAATGTAATAATGTAATGTTGTGATAACTTGAGTGGATTTATAAGAATTGTATAAGTGAATTAGAGGTTCTAAGAAACATTTCTGAACTGTTAAGGTTTCTTTTAAGTGTTCATGTTTTATAAGAAATACAGAATAACGTTTTTTTGTACTTTTGTTATTTTATCCTATTAAAGGAAATAGGGTAACATAGGGAAGCAAAATAAACGGCCTGTGGTTAAAACTGAGACATCTGACAGTTGTTGAAGCCCCTTGGGGTAGGGGCGTCTCACTGGCACTATTAGGATTAGGTGGGTGGGGATGTGGATGTGAGCTTGTTTCCACCACATGGACTTCAGGAGGCCACAGTATTAATTTACTCATCTGAGGCCTACGCTACTTATTCCTGTAGTATATATAAAATGGTGTCAGGTAAAACATATACACTGTGCATATTGAGACTCAAAGCACTAGAGTGGGGACCAAGATCCTGTCACTCTTTAAGGCTTCCAGGGTAGTGGTTAAATATCCCCTACGAAACAGGATTCAGTCTTGTTACATTTGGCGTCACGAACAGGATAGAATTATACTGTATCTACCTTCCTTTGTGTGTCACACGGTCACTGGCCTACAAGCTGAAGGATGGCAGTTGGAGGAACTGAAGGAGGAGATGGCGGAGATGCAGAGGCGGTTTGCCGAGCAGGCGGAAGCGCTCAACCAAGCTAGAACCGAACAAAGAGAAGCCCTGTTACTAGCACGAGCTGTCTTTGAGCATCAAACCACTTAAGCTTCCCCAGCTACCATTTATATTCCCAGGGACAGGAAACTTCCAGAGATCAGTGGTCGTTCGACCAATACTGGAGAGTTAAGTGTCAAGGAATGGGTTGCGTCAATGGAATCCGCGTTCCAAGTAATGAAAGTACCTGCCGAAGATCGTGTGGAGTTGGTGAAACAGCATCTCAAAGATGAAGCCAAAGCAACTGTGAGGTTCATGTTGGTTGGGGGTGCAAAATCTACCGATGATATATTTCAAGTCCTATTAAACACCTATGGAGACAAAGTGCCAATCGGAACCAGACTGAAAGATTTTTATGAACGTAAGCAAATGCAAGGAGAGACGATATGTTCGTACGCCTACGACCTACAAGAGAAACTAGCCGAGTTGGGCGCAGAGAGCCTAATCGAGTTCCAGAGGCCGAAAGTGTGTTAAAGGGACAACTTGTCCTGGGCCTTCGAGATGATTTTCTGAGGCGTGAAATGAAAAGGCGAGTTAAAGAGAATACAGGGTTGTCTTTTATTGAGGTAATGCAAGCTAAATCACTTGGGCTGAGGAAGAAGAGACTCAAATGCCAGACATTTCAAAACCCAGCCCCCGTGTTAGAGTAGTAAGTGCTGAGGCAGAACAAGCTTCCTCTTCGTTAACCCTGGAAAAACTGCATGAAGCTATACAGAAGATTGCCGCTAAACAAGAAGAACTACCAGGCCGTACACGGTAATAGCAGAGTACAATTTCAACAGAGCCGTTCCAAAAGACAGCCCCTGAAGGACAGCGATGGCAGATACATCTGTTATTCATGTGGTGAACCTGGGCACACTAGCAGGTACTGCTCTCAGGGTGCTGAACCAGCTACAGTGACTGACAGGTCCCAACGTTTTACACAAGTGCCTGGAACTAACCTTGGAAATGTTCCAACAAATACAGTGCAAAACAGTCCTGGACCATCTATGATAAGAAGTCATACAGCTGAATGGACTGATAAAGCGACCGACACGGTGAAAAATGGCGCATTTGGAGATTGTCTGACTATTGTTAAGATAGCTGGTGTTGAGACAAACTGCCTACTGGATACAGGCTCAGAAGTGTCCACTATTACGGAGTCACACTTTAAGAGGTACTTCGGAGAACAGGAGCTGAGACTGTCATCTGCTCACTGGGTTAGACTCACCGCAGCTAATGGACTCGATATTCCTGTTCTAGGTTGTTTGCAAGCTGATGTGGAGTGCATGGGGAAGGTTCTCCCGGGGAAGTGTATCTTTGTGCTGACAGATACGAGCCCACAAGCAGAGGAGATAAAGGGACTTTCAGGAATCATTGGAATGAATATCATCAGTGAGTTTAAGTCATTGTTTGTCACAGGAGAGAATGTAAAGTCAGCCAACAAATATGGGCAACCTGCAGAAGCAAAGATAGGTAGGGTGTTAGCGAGTGTTGAAACAACCAAAACCTTGAGTCCTGATGGCAAGATTGGGTTTGTCAAAGTTGGGGGAAAAAAACCCATCACCATCCCTCCACTAAGAGTGAAAAGGTGTTCGAAGGTCGTTGCAGAGTGCCACCTAAAGTGAGGTGCCAAGTTTTAGTTGAGCCCGCCACTGGTGTGAGTCTACCCAAGGGGCTCCTAGTGGCCAATGTACTAACCAAAACTGAGGGTGGTAAGGTTTCTGTACGTGTGATGAATTCAAGCGAGCGGACCATCAGACTTAACCCAAGAAGCAGAGTGGCAGCAGTATCTAAACCACGGGAGGTGTTAACTGAGAATACACTGGAGTTCGAGGAGGAGGAAGGGACGCTGCATGTTAGACGAGTGGCGCATGTTCAAGCATTCAAAATTGCCGACAATTCCCCAGTACCAGTCCAGGTGGATTACGAGAAGCTTTCCCCTGCTCAAGGAATGGAACTTAACCAGCTGTTGACAAAGTACAGAGACGTATTCTCCACAAGTGACAGTGACTATGGGTACACACAGTCAGTAGCACATGAAATTCACACCGGCGATGCTCCGCCAGTAAAACAGAGGCACTGTAGAGTACCACCACATGTTTTCCAAGAATTCAAGAAACACGTGCAGGACTTAGTGTCGCAAGGCACCCTTAGGGAGAGTGTGAGTTGGCATCCCCAGCAGTTATAGTTCTGAAGAAGGATGGGAGTGTGCGCTTCTGTTGTGATTACAGAAAGCTAAATCAAGTCACATGCAAAGACGCATATCCACTTCCCAGAGTGGAAGAATCTCTCGACGCACTGGGGAATGCGCAGCTGTTCTCCACCCTAGATCTGGCGGCCGGCTATTTCCAGGTAGCTGTAAATGAGTGTAATCGTGAAAAGACAGCAGTCACTACCCCGTTTGGACTGTTTGAGTGGACGCGGATGCCATTTGGGCTGTGCAATGCGCCAGCCACCTTCCAGCGCCTTATGGGAGTTGTGCTCGGAGACTTAATCTTTGATGTCCTCTTGATATATCTGGATGATATCATCGTGTTTTCCAAAGACTTCAAGAGTCACTGTGAGAGACTAGAGCTGGTCTTTGATCGACTGAAGCGCCATGGCCTGAAGTTGAAACCAAGCAAATGCTTTCTCTTCAAAACTGAGGTGAAGTTTTTAGGCCACGTGATTTCCTCTGAAGGAATCAAAGTCGACAGTGAAAAGGTTAGTGTCTTGGATGCTTTGCCTGTGCCCAAAAGTGTGAAAGAAGTGAGACAATTGATTGGATTCATGAGTTATTACCGGCGGTTCGTACCCAAGTTTGCTCAAATAGCAAAACCATTGCATGCGTTGATGGGCAGCAAAGACAGAAAGAGAGCCTCGGAACTGTTCACGTGGAGTTGCGAATGCCAGACTGCATTTGACCACTTGAAACAATGCCTGATGTCACCACCTGTCCTTGCTTACCCTGACTTCAGCCTTACGTTTATTCTCACCACAGATGGAAGTCTACAGGGCCTCGGAGCTGTATTGAGTCAGAAGCAAGGGGGAACAGAGCGTGTCATCGCATTTGCTAGCAGAGGCCTGAGGGGGTCAGAGCGGAATGACAAGTTTTACAGTGCATTCAAACTGGAGCTGTTGGCCCTTAAGTGGGCTGCAACAGAAAAGTTTAAAGAGTACCTGATGTTCTCCAAGTTCACTGTAATAAATGATCATAACCCACTGCGTTATCTGTAGACTGCAAATCTTGGTGCAGTTGAGCAACGCTGGGTGGCCCAGTTAGCGGAGCTTAATTTTGAGGTTCTGTATAAGCCGGGCAGACTGAACACCAATGCTGATGCCCTGTCAAGAATTCCCTCCAGTGAAGTTCCTGAACGGGATGACACCGAGAAGGATTTCATCCAACTGAACTCTGAGGAAGTGCGTGCGTGCCTGTGGTCTGAGCAAGAGTTCAAGCGGGGCAAGACTGACGTTCAAGTGGCGGTACAAGCATCCATCAAGACAGTGCTAAATGGTTACAGCTGGAACGAAATGAGAGCTGCAAAGAAGTGATGCCTTGATGGGTCCCATGCACAATGCAGTGTCCAAAGACAGAAAACCAAGCAGGGCAGAACAGCAGAGTATGCCAACAGAGTCGAAAAGGCTTTGCAGGGAGTTTGAACGTCTTCAGCTGCATCATGGAGTGATGTTTAGATGTATTCTTGATCCGAGGGATGGAGAGAATATTAGGCAACTAGTTGTTCCAGTCTCCTTACAGCGTTCAGTTTATGACAGTCAACATGAGCACGGAGGTCATTTTGGAGAGAAGAGTACTCTGACAATGATGAGACGGAGCTACTATTGGCCCAACATGTCTAAAGATGTTCAAGGATGGATAGCACAGTGTAAAAGATGTACCCTTGCAAAGGATGTCTTTCCAAGAATCCGAGCTCCGATGACTTGCAGCAATGTCACTGCTCCTTTTGAAGTGCTGGCGATGGACTTCACCCAGCTGGAAATGTCCTCAGGAGGGTACGAAAATGTTCTGGTTCTTACTGATATGTTCACCCGGTTTACAGTTGCTGTCCCAACTAAGAACCAAACGGCGAGTACTACTGCAAAGGCCCTCATCAAACATTGGTTTGTTTACTATGGGTGCCCAGCTCGTCTGCATTCGGATCAGGGAAGATGTTTCGAGGCGCACGTGATCAAGGAAATCTGTAAAGTGTATGGTATTGGAAAAAGTTGTACAAGTCCGTACCTCAAGGAAACTCACAGTGTGAGCGGTTCAACCGCACAATGCATGACATGCTGAGAACGTTAAACCCTGAAAAGAAGAAAGACTGGAAAGCTCACTTACCCGAGCTAGTGATGGCATACAACAATCACGTGCACTCATCCACTGGCTATTCTCCCTTTTACTTGATGTTCGGGAGGGATGCACGCCTTCCATTAGACGTCTTGGGGGGGAAAGGATTTGGAAGAAACTGATGCAGAAAACCTGGATGATTGGGTGAGAAGTCATCATAGTCGACTAAAGACTGCTGTCGAAGTCGCAAATACGGTTGCACAGGAAGCCTCTCGGAGACGTAAAAGAGTGTATGACCGCAAGTCCTCTGGAGCGCTTGTAAGGCCTGGTGACTGTGTGTTGCTACATAATCACAAACACAGGGGCAGAAATAAGATTCAAGACAAGTGGGAAAACAGACCCTACATTGTAGTAAAGCAGAATCATTCAGACATACCTGTATTTACTGTGAAACCCGAAAAAGGGGGACCGTCCAGAGTAGTACACCGAGATCAGCTCCGTCACTGCACATTTCCTTTGTCATTGTCTAGTACCCAACGTACAAACACATGTAGACCTGTAAATCAGTCAGACTCTGAAACTGAATTCCCAGATCTTGTGTGTATTCCAACCACTGGACATAACCAGAGTAGGGGTACAGGGGTGGTACAGACGGAATCCAATGATGTAGATCAAAGAGAGGGTTTAATGCAGGAAGAAGAGACTGTAGATGTGATCCCGGAAAAAGAGTGTGAAGTACGAGAAGCTTCTGATGATGCTGACATCTCAGATGTTGATAGTGACATTTCAGATGTTGATGTTCCAGAGCTTAGATGCTCTCAAAGACAAAACCGTGGTAACTTACCTGTAAGGTATAGAGATGATTATCTGGTGGAATAGTTAAAGGTTGTGATGTGAAATGTGTATGTACTTTGTTGAGATTGAAAAATGATGTATTTTGGTCCATGTTGCACTTTTGAATTGTGTACTGTTCATGTTCCAGGGGCAGGCGGGTTGGAGATGTCGATGGTATGGCAGGGTTTAGCAGGGGGGAATGTAACACAGGTACTTTTGTCTATGGGGACTTTTATTTTGACGATTTTATTTTCTCCGGCGCGCGCTAGCGGGAGATGCAAAGACTCCTGGGTAGAAGGAGGGCTAGCTAGGAGAGAATGGCTGACACTCCAACAGGGGGTCCGCAACCCCCAGGTGGTCCGCAGAGGTACTGCAGGGGGTCGCGAAATGTTTGGTTGATGAGACCAATTTTATATTTCTTTTTTTAAATTGTTTTATCTGTATATTTTATTGTAGTCTTCTCAAAACACATCTAAAATAATAAATTCATTGAACAAGGTTCTCAAGCAACACGCATTTCAACCAACACGTATCGTTTCCCCCTGTGTTAAACAGTCTCGGCCTCCGTAGGTTCATTACTAAGCAACAGACGCGCGAACACGCTTTAAAACCTGAGGACCCTGCTCAGTGCAAGGCAGGGATGTGGCGGCACACAGCCGTTGGCCATGCCAAAAGCATTGCAAAGAAACGGTTGAAGACGGCTGGTTCGCTACAGTTATATGCAATGAGCTGAGTCTTTGTCACTTATAAGAGCTCAGAAAGAATCAGAAAGATATGTATTCGGTGCATACAATAAACATATAGGAATCTTAAATTTAAATGTGGTCCAACTATACTAAGGGTACATAAACTAGCAATACTAAGTGGAATAGAATTAAAAGCTGAAGATTTGGTGACTGTAGCCTACATAGCTAGCTATAGCCTACATTTTATGTAGTCTTGAATTAAGCAATAAGCCCCAAGAGGCCGTGGTTTACGCTGATTTTAGAACAGGTAAGGGGAGTTGTTAGGCACAACGCGAAGCGGAGGCTTATTGCTTTTCTAAAACTGTTACAACAAATATTTGATATGGTTTCATCAATAAAAACAATTAGAAACAAAATAGTTTCATAATGAACCGTCATTCTTCCGCTACTACAAAGTATAGTTCCTACATAAATCGTTGCCACGCAACAGCCAGATGGACATCTTTGCCGTCTTTTTCCATTTTAAATATTTGATGCGGAGTAATATGGAATGTTTAAGAATGTTATGAGGACAACCTGTGAGGTTATGCTGGATTTTACAATGGCATGGAACGCGATATAGCCTATCACAATCAAGGATGGGAACAACCAGTTTTAGAATTAGGTTTTTACAATGGTCATTTACATTTGAAAGGATTGTAAAACTAGTTCTTCAAGTCAATTGTAGCAAACCCTAGTCATCTTTATCGAATCAAACTTAATTTCCTAACAAAAGCTAATGAAATTGCTCAGTAGTTAGTAACTTTGGAAAACCACTAGCCACAGTGGCTGGTGAGCAAAAATGTTTATGCACTGCTAGCCAATCAGATCGCGTTTATGCACACGTCTAAAAGCGCGAAGCTAAAAAATAAACAAATACCTGTCTTATTTCAATTGCTTATTGAATGCACAATAACAGGGTAGCTATGTTTATACATGGCAATAGGCACAGTATAATAAACATAATTGTATGCAATTTATATAGTAAGGGGGCCCTACTCCATCTCGCCATCAGTTTGGGGGACCTTGGCCTGAAAAACGTTGAAGACCCCTGCTGTAGAATGATCCATTCACTTGAATGGGGCTTCCCAACGTTCTGCGGTGAACAATTTTCTCATATTTGACCGTTGCTATGCATATCTGACCGCTGTCAAGGGAAGTGGCCTTTTTGCCTCGGATTCACGTCTTTCGTAGCACTCCGCAAGTAGTCCGGCAACTTTTCAACCCCAGCGTACTCTGTTGCTTTGCGACGTCAGCTGATTTGAAGCCTAAATAATGCTCAAAGTCTATGAAGTTCAACGTCTTTGGCGAACTATTTCTCTGCTGATCAACAATACAAATGGTAACAAATACATTGTAAAAAGACACACTGTGTTAAGTTATTTTTGTTTGCAAGTAGCCGTGTGTAATAAGCGGGTTAATGTATAGAACGCCGGTCATTATCGGGGAAATAAGCTACTTCATGGCGAAACAAAACTGGAGAAAACTCCGCTTCGCGTCGTGCCTAACAACTCCCCTTACCTGTTCTAAAATCAGCGCAAACCACAGCCTCTTGGGGCTTATTGCTTAATTATCTCTTACAAAAGAAACGTTCTAATTTCCTGCGCTTTCAAACAATCAGTGGAGAGTGGATAGCAACGGCAGCTCGCTTGCCTCTAGCAAACTGCTTTTGAATTAGCCATGTCCCCCTAAATTAATATCGAACTTATTTACGTTTTGGGAGGCTTATTTTCAGTGAGCAGACGGTACTATTTGAATCGCAATTCCATTTGAAATACTGCCAGTGACAACGTTGTTACAGTAGCTTGTTTCAAAGGGTGTTCTTAATGAAATATGCAATATGAGTAGGATAAATGCTTGAAAATATCACTAGAAGGGAAAACGGACCCACCTGTATCTGAAGCAAGCAAGCACACCCTACAATTTCCCCAGAAATTGTACCCTCTCTTATTTTTCTTCTCCTTTTTGAGTATCAATATCTCAAAAAGTCCCCGGTCATCATATATTTTCTAATTTGGCACATTGATACTACATACAAGTGGGTACCCCCACACCAAATATGGGCCACATCGGACCATAGGGGGCGCCACAGGCCACGCCCAAATGTCAAATTTTCAAAGGGATGGCATTACCACCCCATTGCTCCAATTCTTCTGAAACTTGGTGTGCATGCCTCATTTTCATGAGGAACAAAAAAGCCACAAGACCCATAAGGTCCGCCATGATGGATTTTCCTTTACAGTGATAATTTTGGAAAACATTCAAAATTCCTCTTCTCTTGAACCAAAGGTCTAATTGACTTGACATTTTGTACAGATATGTATCATTGACGTATTTAAAAATGTTACTTAAGGTACAAATCAATCAAGTACAAAATGGCTGAAAGGGGTGTATTTCTGTAAATGTCGACATTGCCTCAATATGTTTGTGTCACCATATCAAATGTACTTTTGAAGGATGGTTCAAACTTAATACGCTTTAAGGTGACATGCCTCTGAAGTACCATGCAAGGTTTCACCTTGATATGTCAAAATATGACTGATTTACAGCTGTTTGACCTTGGACCAAATCTGACAATGCTCGCCATTGGAGAAACAGCTTTTTTTATTATGCTGTTATTGAACTTTGTATATTCCATGCCTGGGAATGGCTAGATTGGCAGAGATGTTGTGCTGGTAAGCAAAGGGTCGTACGTTCAAAACCAGTCAGAGGCATAGTTTTTTATTTTTTATCCTGACAAAACGGTTTCTAGTCTTCGATAAATCCTCTGGTTGTAAAAACATAGCAATGCGTGTTTATTTGAGCCCATCACAACACTCCAATCATCTCTTTAGCGAGACTGTGTAAACTACTGCAAAACAAGCCAGGTTCACCTCAGTAGCTAGCTACTTGTAGTCTACGCATGGTAGAGATAACGCTAACGGTTATCGCTAATGTAAATTAAAGTAAAGTGATTGTTCAAGTGGATCCCTCGTTTGTTGCACAAATTCATTTCAGTAACCTAAGCCAGGACACATCCCCACTGATGCTAGGCATGATTTGAAATTCCCTTCC
The DNA here is from genome assembly GCF_054491055.1 of Hypomesus nipponensis. Taxonomy (NCBI): domain Eukaryota; kingdom Metazoa; phylum Chordata; class Actinopteri; order Osmeriformes; family Osmeridae; genus Hypomesus; species Hypomesus nipponensis. The sequence goes on along the minus strand of NC_140382.1, from coordinate 3,404,460 downwards.
ATGACAAGTTATGGCACTCCAAACATCCTGTTAAATGTGCCCCAAAACGCCTAAACAGCATACCCAAAGTAAATTGACTGCTGTTCTTGAACCATTTGGAGTACATGCATGTAAATGGACTCTTTTGAAAGCTGACACTCTGAAGTTATGTTTCCTGTTGTCAGGACCCCTGTCAGTCCTACTGGTGTTGAGTAATAGAAGCTTGAACACAAGGAAAGTGAAAGTTTCTAATTCCGCCTAGATTTTGTGTTGAAAACAGAGGCCTAAAGAGGCCTAGAGGTGGTAGGTATTAGCTGGAAGACAGCATTGGACCACAGTCTGAAGCCTTACCCAATTCAAATCAAAAGTCAAACATAATACCACAATATATTCAGATTTGACAAATGTTTTTATAAGAGTACATCCAGGCGTTTTCTTTTGGAGACGCCCAAATGACCCTTGTAACCAAGGTCAAATTCTTAGGATAAAAAAGGTATAATTGTTATCTCTAATGAATGGTGGTACTTAGAACTATCATATATAACAGCTAAATCCCTCATTAGTATTACTGAAACTCAAAAACTGAAGCATGAACACATTGGAGAGCTTTATCTGATTCCCAGGATTGGCCCTCACAGAACACTGACATATTGCGCAATCGACTTTTATTTTTTTAAGGCTCCACAACACCTAGCATATGGGGTATCGCCATTTACAGCTAGCTCTAAGCTACAAGGATAACTATCTCATTTCAGAGCCAGTCGAAGCCAGTTAGAAAAAAACGTGTAGAGGGGGCGGGACCAACAGACCTAGTTGGCTTTAGAGGGCTGTCACCGGGGCATGGAAGCTCCTATTGGGTCGAACAAGGTGTAAACTCAAAAGGTAAAGGTGTACTCTACTCACATCTTATACTATGAGCGATTGTTTGTGAGACACTGGAAAAACATTTTTTGACGACGGAAGAATAAAGCAACAAGATCGTGGCTATGTGTGGATATAATTCATTGTTTGGACAACTACTCAACATGGTTTGATACTTTGGACCTTTGGAAATGTAAGCAGATTAGGTTTTGATGAGTTGTGTGCATACCTCGAACATTCTGAAGTAATCGTAGGTAAGTCTAACTTTTTTCTCTGGCATTGTTGAAGGAACGGTCACCGGACAAAGACGTTGACGGTACTTTCTGTTGAGAGTTGAGCTTGAATTAGTTTATTTCAATGGAAGCACAAGAATCGTAGCTTTCCAACGAGGTATCATATGTGTAGCCGTCTAATTTTTTTTTATCGCGGGCGATACAGTACGGTGGCCCTGAAGTGCAAAACACACTCCCTAATATGAGTACATCCCCCAAATGAAAACACCCCCGAAAAAGAGTCAACTCTCGGATCTCTCAGATGACTTGTTCACCTCCCCCCAATATAAAAACACGCTCCCCCAAATGGAAAACGACATTACATTAACTTAAAAACACATTACATTAACTCTGAACGGAAAGGGTAGGTACTACACTTCAGCACTGATTGGATGCAGTAGGCTAACTGACAAGATAAGAAATTGATCGACAGAAGTACCAAATGCAATAGCCTGACAGAGTTACGTGCACCGGGACATTTGTTTGGCTATCGAAGAATGTAGCAAATAGTAAGATACTTAAGCAAAAGTATTGCGTGTTAAATGTAAAAATCCATAGCCAAACAGCTATATCCTGGTCCCCATTACTCTGTCATTGTGGCATTTCGTTCTAGTAGTTGCAGGGGCGGATCTAGAAAAATATTCATGGGGTGGCAAGAGGGTGGCAGGAGATTTTGAGGGGTGGCACCCCCGCAGAAGTATATATGCTGATTTAATCGCAGTCATATTAATCAATGTTTATTTGGAATGCCCCCAAATTAAGACATTTTAACAAAAAAACCTAAGGCTACATTATTATGGCACATTATTAAAGCCTTAAATCAAAGATATTGAGGAAACACTTAACAAACAAGTGTTTTCATTGATTTATTGGCTAATCCATAATAAACTGTATCATCAAACCAAAGTTTGGACAACTTGGCCGGCTAGTAGTAGAAGAATGTGCCACAAGTTTTAAGTTTGTATGGTCCATTTTGACAACATTTTTGCAGAAACACTGAAAATGGTGTGTATTCAAACGGCTGCTAGATTTTTTCGGCATTCAGGCTGTCTACTCCTTTAACCCGGTCCCTAAATATGACATGGAGCCTGAACAGAGATACACATATGAATGTCTGTTGAATCTCGAATATAAAACTGATTTCAACTCGGTCTCAGTCGGCGCAGTGGGGAGGGTGGTTGGAGTCGTCTAGTGCTGCATTCACTTGCAGTGGGATATTAGCAGGCCCAAAATTTGCGAGCGAATTACATTTTATGAAAACCCACGGAATTTCAAATAGAATGCATTGGTCTGAGGCAAAATTTAAATTGTCAACTCATTATGTCTGTATTCTTTTCGAAATGTTTAACCTGTAAAAAGAAACCATTTCCACCAGTGTGGGTAGTAGCCTAGGTCTGTGATAGCAATCAAAAGAGGTTTGTCAACCCTGAAACTGAAACAGTAACGTTTACGTTAGACTATAGCCAATATTAAAACTTTAGTCAAAAATGCTCAGATTCAGCCCTGAAGAATTGACACGGAAACACTTATCAACCAAAACTACAATAATAGACAGGGACAGTGAGTGTTCAGGAGATCTTTATGAGGATGGATGAATACTTTTCTGCAAAGTCTGTCAACATTCAATCGACCATAGCCTATTCCGCGTCAAACTGTTGTGTAACATCTTTGGTCGCTCTGACAAAAGAACAGGAAGGCTATCGTAATTCCGCATTTTTTTAGTCTGAATAAACACAGAAAATGTAAAAAAATCTGCATATTTTTTTGGGCTTGTATAGAAATTCACTCTCGCAAATGTTTGAGTGGGTATGGGTAGGGGGGTTTGAGTCGTGTAGTGCTGCATTCACTTACAGTGGGATATTATAAATTTGCTGTGGCAAATGTCCAACTCGGCGGAGTGGGGAGGGTGGGTGGAGTTGTCTCATGCTGCATTCGCTTGCAGTCGGATATTAGAAATTCGCTCTCGCAAATGTCAGATGAGCCACAACTTTTCTTTGTTTTCAAAGCTGCCAACTGGGCTGGCACCTGGTGTGGCACCTGGGGTGGCGAGGCTATTTTTAGGGTGGCAGTTGCCACCCCGGTAGATCCGCCCCTGAGTTGTTGACTATTAGTTCTTCTGAAAAGTCCTGCTTCCTTCAACTGTGTTTTTAGCGTGCGCATTGTACTTATTTTAATATTGTGAAACGTTAACAGCATAATTAAGATTGTTTCATAGGAATGACCCTGATTATAAGAGTAGTGTCATGACTGAATTGTAAACACAAATGTTTCCTCTTTCCTTTCAACCAAAACGATCAAGTTCATGATAATGACAGAGTTACGTGGACTAGTTGTTTGGCTATCGATGTTTACGTTTAACACGCAATTTATGCTGTTGCATTAGTAGACTATGCTACATACCCAAATAAATGGCCTGGTGCACGTAACTCTGTCAGGCTATGGCATTTTGTACTTCTGTCAATCAATTTCTTATCTTGTTTGATAGCCTACTGCATCCAATCAGTGTAGAAGTGACATCATTCTGAAATACCATGCACAATTTCATGTAATTTCACCTTGAAATGTCAACTGTTTCTTAACCTTTGTCCCAAAGCTGACCAAAGCTAATAGTATGCCCTTTCTGTTTATACAATCTCAACAGTGTGTAGCAGAGAGGATAGAGACACTGACTTGTAACCTTGTGCTCATGAGTTCCAATCCCCATTCAGCCTATTGTTGTTGGCCAAACATGAAGTAGTTTTGCTTTGTTTGCTCTTGTTGTCCAAGTCTCGATCTTCTACAATGTACGTGTTTATAATATTTTGCCATTTTGCGGAGGAACCCGCGTCGCTGCTTGCAGCTATATCTATTGTTGTAATTTATCTCATGAACACATTGGTAAAAAGTTTTGAAATTTGGCCTATTGATACAACATGCCACAACCACGGCCCAAACACAGACTGGCCCACATCATACCATAGGGGGCGCCACAGGGCACGCCCAAATGTCCACTTTTCAGAGTGATTGCATTTCCACCCCATTGCTCCAATTCTTCTGGAACTTGGTGTGCAGGCCTAATTTTTCATGAGAAACAAAAAATCCTCAAGGATCCATAAGGTCCACCATGATGGATTTCCCTGTACAGTGATAAATTGGGAAAACCTTCTAAATAGATCTCCTCCTAAAAACAAGGTCAAATTCACTTGAAATTTTGTACAGATATGTATCATTGACATATTTAAAAATGTCACTTAAGACAGTTGAATCAAATACAAAATGGCTGAAAGTGGTGTATTTATGTAAATGTACACATTGCCTCAATAAGTTTGTGTCACTAAATCAAATGTCATTTGATGTAATAGGCTTTAAGATGACACCCCCCTGAAGTACCCTGCAAAGTTTCACCTTGATATGTGAAAATATGACTGAATTACAGCTTTTTGAGCTTGGACCAAATATGACAATGCTTGCCATTGGGGAAACATCTTATTTTATTATCCAGTTGATGACTGAAAATGGTAAAATCCAGATCAGGAAATGGCTCAACTGATTGAGGTGGTGTGCTGGTTAACGAAGGGTTGTAGGTTCCAACCCAATCAAGGCTACATTTTTTTTTTTTTAAAGAACGGTTTCTAGTCTTCCGGTCAATCCTCCGGTTGTATCTGGGACATAAAAACGGGACAACAGGATGACTGGGTTGCTGCTGTAAAGAATAGCTTAATCGTAGTGCTTTAAAAAGGTTGATTGGGTGCCAAAACTTGTCATGTAAGGGAATTTAAAATCATGCCTAGCATCAGTGGCGATTTGTCCTGGCTTAGGTTCCTGAAATTAATTTGCGCAACAGGCTGAACAATCAATATACTTCATTCGAGCTAATTTGGTTGTGAATCTGACACTACTATGCATAGCCTCCAAGTAGCTAGCTACTGTTGTAAACCTGGCTTGTTTTGCAGTGGTTTACACAGTCTCGTTAAACAGATGATCGGAGTGTTGTTATGGGCTCAAATGAACACTCATTGCTATGTTATATTAATAGGACAAAATTACAGCTGTTTGAACTTCAACCAAATCTGACAATGGGTGCCATTGGAGAAATGTCTTATTTTTTGATAGAAAAACGGACTGATCAAATGTCTAAGTCTGTGAATCGCTTAGTAGGATGAGACGCAGTGCTGATGTGTGACGGGTGGTGGGTTCAAATCCAGTCAGAAGTATAAACATTTGTTTTTTTATTCCGACAGAAATGACAGTTTCAAGTCTTCTGCTTAATCCCAGTGTTACTATCTATTATGTCAATTTTACAACATTTTGCCATTTTGAAGGAGGACCTGCCATTGCTGCTTGCAGCTTATATTTCTATTTAGTTTTTAGCATTACTTTACCTGGATCATCATTTATGTGACAATAATCTACAGTGGAAGAAACCGGAGTGATTTACCATGCAGCCAACATAATTTTCAACGTTTTCTCTGTAGAGAGAGGATCCTGTTTCCTCCCTCTCCCTCCCTCATAACTAGAAGTTGTGTGTAAGCCATGGAATATTAGATGCTCATAAGAGCTCTTTGGTATTGTATTTCAGGTCATCCATTACCATAATTGGTTCTACCCACCAAGTAGGCTTCTCTTACATAATCTACTTTTAAATGTTTAATTACATTGTTTTGAAGCAGCAAAGTTTGTAAACGTTTTCTTTTGTCCAAAAGAATTGTCTTTAATACGGAGCAAAAACGTTTGTCCTCGGTCCTGACAAAATATATTGTGTCTTGTTCTGTTTTGATGGCCTAACTCTGTGAGTAAGAGGCCGTCTGTCACATAGAGGAGTAACAGCTTGTGTTTCCATGTCTAAGTTACACTCCCTTGGACGTCTTAACAGGCAGGTCCCTGGTTAGGGTTACACCATCTCTTGACAGATGTCATTGCCTTCGGTGAGCTTGACGTTGCTCATTTGATATGGACAACAAGCTTGCTGGAGTTTTTAAATGATCTTCCACTGCAGGGGAAAATACAACCTAGGGTTCTGATGAATGCCTCTAATGTGTGGGATGGCTCCTATCATGCTTCACTTGGATGTGGGTCATTCATCTAAAGTGCTGTACAGTGAACTAGCCCAAACTGCTTTCCATCTATTATGCGTTCGATGGCAGTGGCTGTTGTATATGCTGCATACTGGGTTTGTCAGTGGTTGTAGTGTAATATTGGTGTTTGGCATCACCATGTAATAGCAAATGTCATGATCCAGGATGTTCTGTGTGGAATGTTATTTGAATGACGTGTAGTGTGGGTGTCTGTAGTGTCGGGGGGGGGGGGGTGTAAAATATGTGTTAGTGTCTTGTGCGTGGGTGGCTTGAGCACAATTTCCTGTAGGTGGGAAATGTGTTATTTTAAGTGTGTCCTTAGGCTGAAGATAAAAGCTGACTTTTGGCCCTGGAAAATATATTTTCAATGATTCAAGATTTAGTACATTATTATCGCTAAATATTAATAACAATCCAGGTCATCTATCCCATTTAGCTTCCTGGAGTTGTCCATAATTTCTGTTTTGTAATTAGGAATTTAGAGTTAGCCTAAATAGGGTAGGGTTGGCAGGATAACAAGCCCTAATGTGTGGTTTCACTTAGTTATTGTCAAGTTCTTTGTACCCATTGAGTATTCTGAATTATTTAAATGTCTGTGTTTTTAACTGATGTGCCAGACCATTTGGCTGATGTGTGTGATGTATTTGAAACATGTTCTCCTTTTTTCTAGATTAATTGATCATGAATATTTTATTGTCTTTCAATCATGTTATTTTGTCAAGTCCAACAATGTGTGGGATAGACAGGACCTATTTCAAGCACAAATTGCAGTAGTTTTAGAAAGCCACTTATGGACGCAAAACCTGAACCATGCTGAAAGGATTTGTTTATGTTACAAAATAAGCCCAAATCAACATTATTAATTAACATATCCCTCTCTCTCGACGGGCCGATATCTCTTTACATGGCTTTATAAAAAATAAATATAAATGTAATCACAAAGCTTTGTGGGGTGAGTTTTAGTCATAATGTAGTTTGTCGTTTGCATTTCCCCCCACCCTTTATATTGAATGGATTCTGCAATCACAGTGGATCTAGCCAACCAAGAAATCTTTCTGGGAATTTGCTGACGGCAACATTTTGTGAAATATCTACACCCAGTTGTGACTGCCCCGTATACAACCGAAAGACCTTGAGGTGATTGAGTGCGGAGAGTGAACCGTCGGGGAGGACTACTGGCACTGTGTGTCAGAGAGGAGAATGATTTGATGACTGTGTAGGAAGCTAGTGGGCACGATTGAATTTAATAGTGATTCGTCCACAGAAGGCATATCGAGGATGGGGTTGGCGAGGCAAGAGAAGGGAGGCCATCTCTGGAGATGGAAGTAGTTTATGTTTCAGATCATAAGCCCAGTCAATAATGTGACTTGACTAGATAGTGGTGATGGTGGTGGGTTAGGGCATTGGCCCAGGGTGTGAGCATGGAGCCATGAATTCTGGCGCTTGCAGACAGCTTAGATGAAAGGGAGAGAGATGGATGGGAGGTTGAGGGATAAAAGATGGAAGGGGCCGGGGAGGACAGATGATAGAGAAAAAAAGAGAGGGAGAGGACAGAGTGAAGGAGAAAGAGAATGAATTTGAGGCAAGGGGATGTGGTAGAGGAGAGTAATTAGGCATAGTGAACCCCCTATCCCACCACCAGAGGACCATCCAACCTTCTGGTCACTGTATCCAGGTATTAAGAAACTTATGCTAAAGTAGGCAGTGACAGATGTTCTCATCGGGATAGTGCTTTGTAGTTGAAAATATCCAGCCCACTTCACAAGTCACTTCACGTATTGATATCTTTAAATACATATATAAGCCACTGTAACTATTCTAAACTTTGTGGAGGTAATGATTTTGGGGGGTAAAAAAAATAGTAAAAAGTTAAAGTGATATTTAAAGCCTTAGATTGAGTATGTTAATGATCTGATCAAGTATAACTTTGTGCATTTCCCTTTAATATTACAAAATGGTTTACAGGTAATGATATCCAACCTAAAACCTCTGAACACAAAAGTTCAATAATATTGGAAATAGACGTCAGGGCTAAGAAAGTTTTCCACGCTATGTTCTTGTGCCAGAGAAATACAAATACAATCTGCCATCTAACCTCCATCTGCTTCTGTCTCCATGTGCCTAACTTGGGCAGTTATTTATGGTGGACAATGCAGCGGATGACTGGAGAATAGCCATGACGTACGAACGCATCTTCTTCATCTGCCTGGAGATTCTGGTGTGCGCCATCCACCCCATCCCGGGGAACTACACCTTCACCTGGACTGCACGCCTGGCCTTCTCCTACACGCCATCCAAGACGGATGCAGATGTGGACATCATCCTATCCATCCCCATGTTCCTGCGTCTTTACCTCATCGCCCGCGTCATGCTGCTCCACAGCAAGCTCTTCACCGATGCCTCTTCCCGCAGCATTGGGGCCCTCAACAAGATCAACTTCAACACGCGTTTCGTCATGAAGACACTCATGACCATCTGCCCTGGCACTGTGTTGCTGGTTTTCACCATCTCGCTGTGGATCATCGCAGCCTGGACTGTCAGAGCCTGCGAAAGGTGCACTCCCATCTGCCCTTCATACTCCATGCACTACATGAAACATAGATAAGGCCAAATGGTTTGCTGTGGGTAAACATTCCTTTCTGTGAGGCCAGTGGGTAGATATAGCTTGATCCCCTAGATCTTCTATGTTAGTATTTCTTAACCCTGGTCCTCAGGGACCCCTGCACTGCATGATTTAGATGTTTCCCTGCTCCAACACACGTGATTCCAATGAATTGGTTTGCTATTTAGAACCCTGATAACGACCATTCATTTGAATCAGTTAGGGAGCAGGGAAACATCTAAAACATACAGGGCAGTGGACCCGGTGGACCAGGATTGAACCCCCCTGATCTAAAACATGCGGGGCAGGGGGTTCCTGAGGACACGGGTTGAGAAAGGCTGCTCTATCTGGTACGCATATGTAGTGTGTGTGTGTGTGTGTAACAGTGTCAAAAACAGTCAGGGTCATCATAGTTTACCGCCTGTCAAAAAATATATTATTATTAATAAATGTAATCATTATTAAATACAGAAATACAAAATTGTATTGGACAGCAGCTGCTAAATTGTCCATACATTAATAAAACACATGAATGGACGTAATATTGTGCCTTGCACATGCATATCCAAGTATATGCCTTTCTCTCCTCTTCGCAGCCAAAATGTGTGTGTTATGTTTTACTGTAGATACCACGACAACATGGACATTACCAGCAACTTTCTGGGAGCCATGTGGTTGATCTCCATCACTTTTCTAACAATTGGATACGGGGACATGGTCCCCAATACATACTGTGGAAAAGGAGTGTGTCTCCTGACTGGCATTATGGTGAGTTCAGACTCTTTACAAAAAAAATCTTTCTCTTCCAGTGCTGCTTGCATTAAGTCATGTATTTGAGTCTAGCCCTCTGGGTGTGTTTATGAACGCTTTCAATGAACGTGCTCTTTACAATGCTTTAAACATGCATTCATGAAGCCATATGCATTGTACAGAATGAATGACTGTTATCACTCAGGCTCTTGTGACCATAGAGCACATAATGCTTTGTAGTGCTACAATGTCCCATCGGATTAGGTGAGAAGGTAATGTCAGTGGCCTGTCTCTTAATACTGGTGTGAACAGTACCAGACGGGGTTGGGTCAAAGCACAGATTTAAATAGAAGGGTTTCATTTAGTCGACAGTCTTATCCAGAGCGACTTACAGTAAGTACAGGGACATTCCCCCCGAGGTGAGTAGGGTGAAGTGCCTTGCCCAAGGAAACAACGTCATTTGGCACAGCTGGGAATCTAACTGGCGACCTTCAGATTACAAGCCCGACTCCCTAACCGCTCAGCCACCTGGCTCCACGGGTTAGACAGGCAATGATCAGTACACAGGCAGACAGGTCAATACAAGTAATCTAAAATGGAGAATATGAAAACTAGCCAAGGTCTGGAACAATACACAAATTAAACAAGGCTCGGGCTGAACTAGAAACAAAATCAAGACTTCGCACCTGACCATACACTTACAGGCACTTACTGTTTGTGTTTTTACTGTACTGAAACCCTAAACGAGACGCAGCCTATTGTCCTTATATTCTGGGGATTCCAAGCACGGCAGCCAGCACCAGCTGCAGAAGGCTCTGGCGTGACAACTGGACGCCTCCAGAAGTTTCTTTGATATTTCTCAATTTCTAACAGTTCACCACACTCCACTTCTTACAGGTTGTTCATGTTCATCATGCTTCTAATAATAGATCATATTATCTCTTAAGGAATGATAAATGAATGTTTAGGTGAGTTTGCAATATGTTATAAATGTATTCAGAGAAGATTCTACTGATAAGATCCTTTTCGATCCTCAATGATTTCATAGATTTGTCTATCCAGAGGATTTCACATCAGAGGATATGACTTTGACACCATTTGCTTTGTTTGTTGTATGATTTCAAGTCCAATAGTTATTCCAGTGTTCGAGCTATTCACAAAAATATGGCGTAGTAAGTTTTGTATCTACTCATGTCCGTGTTATTTCCCAGGGTGCCGGCTGCACAGCTTTGGTGGTAGCTGTAGTTGCAAAGAAGCTGGAATTAACCAAAGCTGAAAAACATGTCCACAATTTTATGATGGACACACAGCTGACAAAAAGAGTAAGTCAATATCCTTTTGATGGTCAGATTTTCATAATATAAAGTTTTATTCCCCTTCTAGTTTACATTGTAGGAATTCTGAATATGATTGAGTGCTGTCCTGTGCTTGTGAACGCCACCCCATTCTTGTTCTGTTGTTGCAGGTGAAAAACACAGCTGCAAACGTACTCAGGGAGACGTGGCTCATCTATAAGAACACCAAACTAGTAAGGAAGATGGACCATGCCAGAGTCAGAAAGCACCAGAGGAAGTTCCTCCAAGCTATCCATCAGTAGGTTCCACCCCCAATAACCCCTAAACCTGTCTGTAACTGGGTTTGGTTGATGTGTTTCAATACGTCCCATAAAAAAAGAAAGAAGCAGATATCTGAATTGTTTGACACCTGTAGCAAAGGTTTTACGTTTGTATTTCAGGAATTACTTTTATTGTTTGTCTTCTCACCTGACTGAGATATTGTCGTGTATGGGGAACCACCATTCATCACAAATGTGACTGTACATATCTATTGGTTGTGTATTTGCAGTCTTGTATAAATAGAGCCTTGAAAGCCAATGAAAGATATGACAGATGTTGTGGGCAGGGCCTATACTTTATTGTTATAGTTTAAACTATTTCTCTTTCTCTAGACTATATCTCTGACTATATGTATATAGTCTTGTCAGCAGTTACAGGAAGGTCACAGCAGTAATCACCCTCTCCCTTCCGCTCTCTCTTTTTCTCCCTTTCTCTTTTTCTATCTCTCTCTCATGCTATCAGTCTCCCCTTTCCCTACCACCACCTTTCGCTCTCTATCACTCTCCCTTACCCCCCCCCATCTTCTCTTTAAAAAGCTGCCAGTTCTATTCCATGTCACAATGTCTTCTCTGCGTCCTTGTGTGCCTCCAGATTCAGACAGAAATCACACTGACCTCGGGGTCTGACAGATCTAGCTTCTTTATTTCCCTCCACATGATCAGACTGTTACTTGTCAGGCACTCTCTTAGGGAGTCTCCAGGGAACAACCTCCAGTGCACTCAGGCTCTGAAACGTGTATTGATTTTAGTTACTCCATTCTTTTAACCTGCCTCAACCCAATTACAAGATCCTTTATTACTTCCTCTCTTGAAAGTGATTGACAGTTACACTGAATTAGTAAGAAATTATTTTTAAAAGTAACTTTGTATAGATGTTGTAGTGAAAATCCATGTTTTATGTGTGTTAACAAGTCTGTGTGGTCTCCCGTGTTCGACATTCATTTTCTCATTAATATGTGTCTATTATCATGAGAAAGACTGACAGTTTAGATATTTGATAGCGGCACGCAATTTGGGAGTATTGTCTGCTGCTGCAATCCGATGAAGTCCAATGTGTTAGGATTATTATGGCCTTACTACTGCACTCAGGCTATTTGTGGTAGTGACATTTCATGTCAACCCCCATCTCACTTGAACAGCCTAAGAATGGAAAGCCTGCAGACCTAAGGAAATAATCTATAAAGAGACATATTCTGCATTAGGAAAGACAATTATAGTCCTCTCTGCAAGGACAGTGTTGTATTACATCCACATCCACTTCTGTAAAAGAGCTCAATGTGCAGCTGGGCTATTTATTAAGAGATGCTGCCGTGTTTTTGACCAATTGTGTGTTAAGTGCCGACTCAGGCTTGAGCAGCGGGGGTAGTTAAGCAGGCAGTTTCATGTGTGCTTTGGTTCCCAGTCATTGGCCACAGAGAGGGCTGGCCTTGCAGTTGGCGTGTCTTTCCAGTCAAGAAGAGAGAAGGAGGGCGGGGGGTTAGTCAGGGCTCAGTGACCTGTCTGGAGGCAGTAGCACACACGTCAAATCAAATATTGCCTTGGCTCGTCTGCTGGTCTCTGCTGAATCAACAGTGATAACACAAAAAAGGCAGCATAGCTGGTTACAGCTCTGTAGGGAGTTGTAAGTACGAAAGGGTCGGAGGAAGAGGAAGTGGTCAGAACGCTCTATGGTCTCTCTTTCTCTCTCTCTTTGTCTCTTGCTCTCGCCCTAAACTGGGGTGCATGTAAGACTCAAGAGTATGTTCTCTGTGGTTTCCTGCTCAAGGGATTTTATCAAGGAGCTTGGCCCGACTATGTGTCTGTTAAGCAGGTCCAGTCTGGAGGGGAATGATTAGGACATCTAGAAAGCAGCACTTCACTGGACCTGTTACACTGTTACATTTACATTTAGTCATTTAGCAGACGCTCTTATCCAGAGCGACTTACAGTAAGTACAGGGAAATTTCCCCCGAGGCAAGTAGGGTGAAGTGCCTTTCCCAAGGACACAACATCATTTGGCATGGCCGGGAATCGAACTGGCGACCTTCAGATTACTAGCCCGACTCCCTAACCGCTCAGCCATCTCCCTTTTGTGTGATGTTACAATATCACAGAGGACTGGTGGTGATTACCTGTCTGTGTGTAGGCGAGAGAGTCTGGCAGAGATGGTGTTATACCATTACTGCTCTTGCTGCTGCTATTAAGGATATTAATGTTAGTAGGATTTTTCCAAGCCTGGTTGATGGGATCGAGGCTAGCAGTGCAGCAGTGGGATGAGAGCTGCAGCACTCAGGCTCCAGCAGACTGATGTTGCCACCTGGAAACGTTTCTTCTGATGTTGTATTAATTCATTTGTCTATTTTATGTTTCCTTTTTCCGGTTTTATCAACACAATGCAATAGAGCTCGAAAGTAAGTCTTCGCCTCACATGTAGCTACAGATGTTGTGTGCATGCAAATGAGAGCTTGTCTTTCAACTCAATGATGTGACTAAAAATTACACTCCCTCATATGATAAGTGAAATTCATAACATCCCAACATTATGCTTTGACATGAAAAGCAATGTAACTTGATGCAACATCAGCATGCAGAAAAGGTCATTGGTCAAGAATCTTCCAATTAATGTAATTAATTAATTACAGTTTTTGCTCTATCAATCAAACTGATTCAATAGCCTAATGATTCGAACTAAAAAATAAAATATATATGGTTGTATTTTTTATGGAAAGATTACACAATTCAGCACTTGATGGTCTGACATCATTATACTCCTACAACAATATGTACATACACCATCCCTATTAGTCTCCTTCTGGAAATAACCCTACAACATTGTTGACACAAACTTTTCCTAACATGAATTTCAATTATCGGTGATGGAGGGTGTTTTTCTTTCCATTGTTGCATGGATGTGATGAGAACTTGATCTTTAATCAGAAAAGCGCTGATTAAACTCCCTCAATGAACGGTGCTTTCGCTGACTGAAGGATGACCACTAGCACTCCCCCAGCAGAGCAACACAGCTATGGGCTTGGTGGATCATATATCTCCCCAGGTTATGTTTACCCCCTCCCACGCCCCTTTCAATCATGCTCTCATCAACAAGGGCTGGGAGTCATCTTTCGGCTTGTGGAACCATTGTTACGCGTGTAACTACATTTGCAACCACATCTTCTCCATTTCTGTCTTGAATGACTCAATAACAGACAGGATTATATGTGGGCCCCCTTTGTTGGTAGTCATGTTTGATTCACAGGTGTCTTTGTTGTTGATATGCGTTAGTCCTCTCAGGAGCACGTGAGAAGTTCACCATGCTACATGTTGAAATTGGTTTCAGAAGATCTTCTGAAAAATGGTATGCCATTTTAAACAACTGGCACAAAAGCTACATAAAACGAGCTGGTCAAAGTATGTCTGATGATATGTCTGAGAGGGTCTGAGATAATTCAGCCAGGCTACTGTTTGTTCTCCTCATTTGTTACCTCAGCAAAAGTACAGTATCACAGCTCCCCCATGGCAGAGCGAGGAATGATGGAAGAGGAGGGCAAGAGGAGGAGAAGTGGTGGTGGGTGTGTGTGTGTGGGGGGGGGGGGGCTAGCAGGAAAGACAATAGGTGCATGGTTGCTTCGGGACTATAATAACAGGTACATGAACTTCGAGGGAAAGGTCACGGTAAGTCTGTGGGAGCTCTCCTGACTTTAAACTGATAAGTGTTGTGCTTACGGACACAGCATGAGTCTCCATGTCCTCTACTCAGCACAAATCCCTGTAGTCGAGAACAGTAGGTCAGCTGAGCAGGACAGAGTCAAAACTCAGCACCCCGTGTACATCAGCCTAAAGAAAATGTTGCATTATCCTCAGCGAGGTAAACATGGGTCTCAAAGGATTTACAGGGGTATTGAAAGCTTAGCATAGCTGCTTTTTCTTCCTGATGAAAATCAGAGCCGATTGAAGGCGGCCATTGAAAATTAGGGCTACACTGGAACATTGAATCACAGAGGGGGAAGGACAGATAACATTGAGTGTGAGAGGGACACAAGTACATTCCACATTCGGACCCTAGCACACCCTGTTTATCTATGCCACCTAACAGCTATTGGTCATCCAACCGTGAAATGCAGAATTTCTTCAGGTCTTATATCTCTGCTGCAAAGACACTGCTTAAGTTTAAGGTTCTTAAATTTTACCTATGCTTCACCCATTCAAGAACAACTTCTGTTTCATATTCTACATAAAATAAAGGATGTTTTTTATTTTTTTATTATTGTCTTCTTGTCGTAGAATGTGCTTATTGAAAAGTCTATGGCTGCTCAGTCACCAGTCAGGGCCTCATCTCTCTTTGCCTGTGTTTTAGTTACTGTCTCCTATAGTGCCCCCTGTTGGTGTAGTGTGCCATCTCAGTTACACTTCTGCCTGTTGGGAATGAAACCCCAATTGTATTCTCAGCCTGGATCCACACAACTAAATGCTATCACATTCACACAGTCCAATTAAAGTTTATGACTCCAAGTCCATTGAAGACAGAGGGCATAAGTTACAGAGCCTTGTTATCTTTATGCTATTGACAATGTATGACCGCCAAGGTTTTGTCCCAGGTACTTTCTGCTTGCTCTGAGCATTGCCTTAGATGTGATTTAGCATGCATGGGTGATTGCAGACAAAAAGCACCAAGATATGGTGAGAACTGAACTGTTGTCAAGAATACTGCACAGTTGCTGTTTCTAAATGCCCAGAGCGTGTGAGTGTGTGGGGGGGAGGGGGGGGGGACTTGCTTTGCAAGCCTAATTACATAGGAGTTGTGAATTACTTACAGTAGGCCCGCTGTATAGATTAATAGATTCATATAATTCAGACTATGGAACTAATGTTTTTTTTATTACTGGTCTGTGTCAATAATATAGACATTGAACCAGCGATATATTATTCTAGTTTCTCAATATCTCAAAAAAAACATGTATTTTGTATTTAAGACATGCAAGCTCAGTTATAAAATAGTTTGGGAAGGTGTATAAAAACAAGAGAAAGCCCTATTAGATCTGTCTGTTTTAGTCTCTTAATAATCTATTTTTAAATATGTGTTTCTTCAACCATGGTGTATTTTCAATCTACACATACTGCTTGTCTGCCATATATTCTGGAGAATTTGAGATTGAAAGGCTCACTGGGACTCTGGTATCTCTATCGTAAGAATTGTAATAGAAACTTCCTTGAAAATGTAAATAGGCTTTTGAGAAGTTAAATAATTCATACAGTCAAACAGAGCAATCTCTTCCAGGACCACAGAGGAGTCCTGTAGAAGGCCCTTTAACCAAACAAATGTACTGGTCACAGTTATAAAATCTCACATTTTAATCTGTTTACACCCCATACATAGTAAGAGTCAGTGAAATCCCATTTCAGTTATTGTAGGTCCTTGGAGTTATTTCAGGATGTAGTGATTGTCCCATTCTCCCTCTTGGCAGCTTTCACCCTTCTCCTCTCTCCGCCCCTGGTCCCTTCTTGCATGCAGCTCAACCAATCAAACTGACCCATGCAAATTCCTGCATTCTTTACACACATCCTGTGCATGTCCTGAGAGTGCTCTCCGTGTGTATGCCTTGTGTGTGCACAGATGTGTTAAATCCTATTTGCCTTATTGATAGAAACATTTATCGGGTTCTGAATGGTCTTGTGTTCAGATTGAGAAGTGTTAAAATGGAGCAACGCAAGCTGAATGACCAAGCAAACTCACTAGTGGACCTTGCAAAGGTAAGCTAGACTGACAATTGTCACAAATTGAGTTTTACTCTTACATATGAAAATCCTCTGTATAACCGTTTTTGGAATAGACAAATATCTTCCTATTCTTTTGGGATAAGTGACATAAATTGCTGCATGTGGTTTTCAACTCACTTGAAGTTCATTAAAATTAGCACCTTTTCATGTTAACAAAGTCTACAGGTGTCAAATAAACAGACAGGCGTTCATGGGGCCATTTCAACGAGACAGCTTTGAACTCATGATGGTTTCCTGGCAACCTACTAATCCTACTAATCCTTGCAATGTTGGTCCAAAATTATGTTTATTCTTGACCTTTTCTCATTTGTGTTCTGAAATACCAGTACATTTCCTGTCTGTACTTTATCACTAACCTCCAATTGCCCTTTCACACTTTATTTTGTATTACCAATATCATTTTATACATACTAATATACTGGAGTTTTTAATCTTGTTCTTTTTAGTTTGTAGTGGTCTTGCTATGCTCTAAACAGTAGTTGACAAACCTTACGGAAGGACCAGGGGTCTCATTTATAAAGCTTGCTTACGCACAAAACGGGGCTGAAAATGTGCGTACGCCACTTTCCACGCAAAGGTTGTGATTTATAAAAAACACATTTGACGGGAGAATGTGCGGTCCTCCACGCAAACTCTGACCTTCCCGTAGGCCTACGCACATTTTGAAAACAGTTGGAATTGGCGACGCAGATGACCGTACTGTAGTCAGACTGCAGAAATTGAATGTGGGAAGAACATTACTCATAATATTTATATATTTTGTTTTCCTCACACACATTTTTTTTAACATTCAATTTCATGATTATCATGAAGATTACATCCAGCAGTGGTATTTGCGCTTGTACTGAGTGATTCTTGTTCCATAAACACCTTGTACAATCCAACTCAAATTTTAAATAAAAATTCAGCGCTTCCTCACCATCAGATTGTCCACTACGGGAGTTCAGGAGGGGGAGATTCCCCGACTGCATGGAATACAGGATAACATCACATCCTACCTTTAGATAACTGCAGAACACAGTGTATAACTAAATATATTTATGTAATAGGCCTACTGTGCAAATATCCTCATATGTCAAAAACTGGAAATACAGTCGTTAAGCTACCGTGCAATCGCTACACTCTACGTCCTCGTTATCAGTCCAGACTTTAATAGATTACTGTTCATAACAAAACGCTTTTGTTTTCAAATTGTATCTGGACTCGCAGTATCACTGGCACAGTTGACGCCACTCGCACAGTTTTTTTTAATTGGTGATCTACCGGCCACCACATTTTCAGAGTTTTCGGGCTCCACCAATAGGCTAACAGTGTCTGAGAAGTTGTCATGCGCTATGATTCACCGTAAAGAACAATCGTATGCCAGGGTCATGATGAGATACTAGATTAGCATTCATGAGGTGCTTTGCGTTGACTATATATGGTTAAACATGGGCGTGTTCAGGGCGGGGTACTATGCTGATTCACGTACGCACACTTGTGGGTAATCTGTGATTTATAAAGGGAACATTGCGTACAGGTGTGCGTACGCACGGTTTTATAAATCCGAATTTTTGTGTGCGTACGCCATTTTAGGCTTTTGGGCGTACGTACACTTTTAGTAAGAATCCTAAGCACAGTTTTATAAATTTATAAAATTATAAAAACTTATACGCACAAAACGCCACTTTCCACGCAAAAGTTGTGATTTATAAAAAACAAACTTGACGGGAGAATGTGCGGTCCTCCACGTAAACTCTGACCCTCCCGTAGGCCTACGCACATTTTGAAAACAGTTGGAATTGGCGACGCAGATGACCGTACTGTGGTCAGACTGCAGAAATTGAATGTGAAGAACACTCCTAATATTTATATATTTTGTTTTCCTCACACACGTTTTTTTCATTTAATGTCATGATTATCATGAAGATTACATCCAGCAGTGTTATTTGCGCTTGTACTGAGTGATTCTTGTTCCATAACCACCTTGTACAATCCAACTCAAATTTTAAATAAAAATTCAGCGCTTCCTCACCATCAGATTGTCCACTACGGGAGTTCAGGAGGGGGAGATACCCTGACTGCATGGAATACAAGATAACATCACATATCCTACCTTTAGATAACTGCAGAACACAGTGTATAACTGAATATATTTATTTAATACTGTGCAAATATCCTCATATGTCAAAAACTGGAAATACAGTCGTTAAGCTCCCATGCAATCGCTACACTCTACGTCCTCATTATCAGTCCAGACTTTAATAGATTACTGTTCATAACAAAACGCTTTTGTTTTCAAATTGTATCTCGACTCGCAGTATCACTGCCACAGTTGACGCCACTCGCACAGTTTTTTAAAATTGGTGATCTTCCGGCCACCACATTTTCGGAGTTTTCGGGCTCCACCAATAGGCTAACAGTGTCTGAGAAGTTGTCATGCGCTATGATTCACCGTAAAGAACAATCGTATGCCAGGGTCATGATGAGATACTAGATTAGCATTCATGAGGTGCTTTGCATTGACTATTTATGGTTAAAAATGGGCGTGTTCAGGGCGGGGTACAATGCTGATTCACGTACGCACACTTGTGGGTACGTTTTATAAATGAGACCCCAGGCAGTTTGCCAGCCGGACGCTGCAAAAACAGCAACCTAGGTAGGGAGCCACGCTGGGATGGGATGATTCAGCCTGAACTGGAGTAGAAAGGAGAGAGAGAGAGAGACAGAGAGAGACAGAGAGAGACACAGAGAGAGAGAGAGAGAGAGAGAGAGAGAGAGAGAGAGAGAGAGAGAGAGAGAGAGAGAGAGAGAGAGAGAGAGAGAGAGAGAGACATCTGCATAGCCCCTGCAAAGCAAAGGGAAATAATTTAGATGTCACTGTGTCCCCCTTATCTGTTTTAAGGAGAAATAAGTAATGCTTTCTACTTAACCCAGCCAAAACAGCAACAAAAAACATGTTTTATGCATCTTATTTTATAAGTGGGAAAAAACACAGCACTGCACATTATTATTTATTTATTTTTCTGTCCTCTATCTATTACTCTGGTTGGTGTTTTCTATATATTATTGTAGCATATCAGTCTAAGCCCCCACAGTCCATATCAATGCGTTGTTGCTCACGTCAGTATTCTGTGCCTCAGTATACGCATATTTATCTATACCAACTGGCCTCTGGTCTATATCAACTCTATTAGGAGCAGATAAGTACTTAATGTTTACAGTGCCCTCGCTGTTAACTTATAAATTCCAAGGCCAGCACATATTCTGTTTTCCTCATTTCATCGACTGTCAACATGCCCAGTGCAGCGGAAGCACCTCTAAACACATCCATCGTCTTTTTATTGATTAACCTTGTAAATTAATTAGCACTCTGATCCTAAGAAGGGATGAGGGTGTATGTTTGTGATACAACACAGTGAAATGCATCTGCCCTAGTTTTAGCTTGACTAGCTGTCAGTGTTGCTTTGGCCCTTTGTTGATCACTGTGATTCAAAGCCCAGCCCATTATTTCTTCCCCCAAATGAGCCGAGGACAAGGTAAGAGATGAATGGCTTAGCCCCAGGCTGCCTGTGATGACTCTCCTGCTTGAACAATACCTCATCACCTACTACCCAAAAGTCTTCACTCCACCTCCTCTGAAGTGTGCCACCTCAATGTTTGATCATGTATATCACATCCTAGGCAAACGCATCATAGTGCAAAAGATTGATAGTGTTTTTTCTTGATATTGAGTTAGTACATTACATTTACATGCTTTGATATATGTCATCTTTGTTGTGAATTCCTAAATGAAATCTCAAATCAAATTAAATAATAGTGCAATCTACACTATTTGTGTTCAAAGACTTACCACTGTAAGTTATCTGTTACTGTCTGTATTTGCTTAGGTGGACAGTTTTGTTGTAACTAAGGTATTTTGGAGACAGATTCATCATGTGTGGTCAATTGATCATATTGACAGTTTAATCACTTCACAAGTAAAGAAATCTTTAATGCCCTAAGCCAATTCATGCCAGATTCTTGTGTTCCTCTTTCCGACTCTTGAGTGTGTGTTCTCTCCTCTGCTCTAGACCCAGAACATCATGTATGACCTCATCTCAGACCTGAACGAGAGAGGGGAGGACATGGAGAAGAGAATTGCCCTCTTGGAAACCAAGCTGGAGACGCTGCTGGGGAACCTCCAGGCCCTCCCCGGCCTCATTAGCCAGGTCATAAGCCAGCAGCACAGGGACTTCCTGGAGGTGCAGCTCCAGCCGTACGACAAACACAGCCCTGAGCGCTCACAATCCGTGTCACGGCGTAGGTCGTCTTCCACTGCTCCGCCCACCTCCTCTGAGAGCAGCTAGAGTCCAAGAGGAGCACCTCCATTGAAGACTTTTGCCATCATATGGTCAAGTTGCATTTATTGTAAAGCCTTATGGTTTCAATAAGTATTATCTGAATTCTGATGACAGAATCCAAAGTTTAAGGGACACTGCGTTTTAATGAAGAACTCAAAGCTGTTTGTTTTCTATTACCTCAAAAAGATGTTATCCTTACTCTGGTGACATGACCATAAAAAGGATGCTTTCCACAGTCATAACTATAAAGCCCTATTGATGGGGGTGTGATACTAACTATTCTACTCTCTATGCAGAGGTAGCCAGGGTGAGTGCAACAAGGTTACCAGGTATGAAAATATCGCACTAAAATAGTGCTTCTCACTGACTTTGTGCTTCTGCTGACTTGGTTCAGATGCCATGTTCCTTAAAGCAAGATGAGGAACCATGGGACCTGTCAGGGAGTAAAATAATTTTATTGAGGAAAAAAGTACTATATTTGATGGAATTAACTGAAGTGGCAACAAAGGGTAGCACTAAATTGCTCCAACACATTGTCACTCTGAGGTCAATTTAAAAGCTTGAAAATGAGGGGGGGGATATATATTTTAGGTTAGAAACAGCATCAACTATAATGTTTTTTTGTTTAGTTTTTTTGCAAAGGGCCCCTGTAGAATGATTATTTCCGGGGCCATGTTGAAATTTTACTCCTCTAGTCAAAATAAATGCATCTAAATCTATACTTGCACTTACCTTTTAATCAATGCACTTCAATGCTGACTGATGTATGATACAAAATGTGTTGCTCATTTAAAGGACAACATTCTAGATGTTTGGGCATGGGTTTATAATTGTCAATTATCAATTTCCCAGCTATGGGTTAGTTTTGAAGATTTATGACAAATCCCTAGTGCTGTTTACCACAAGGAAACCTCCACTTAACACTGTTGAACACTCAAATTAAGTTGTTTAGTTATGACATACAAATATTACAATGGTATGTATTTTAGCCCTTGGCCTTTGGCCCTCTATATGTGTACTGGACATCACCACAGATTAGCAACAATAACTGAATGCTTACCAAGAACTCACTGACAAACCATATGTACCTTTTAAAAGAAAAAATATATTTTTTTTTTCTTCCTGAGGACAAGCACACCATCTACAAAGAAGCAAATAACGATGGTTAAAATTGTGATCAGATAAGGATTGCATTGAGCTTGTTTAGATGAGATTGTGCATATTTAATAAAGGATTCAGGGCTAGGGTTAAGATACTGCTGTTAATGTAAGGTTCACTATAAACTTGGATTTTGTCCCTCTCGTGTCTACAATGACAATATACATCAGAATATAAAATATACTGTAGCAAACATCTAGAATGCAATGTTTCCATAGAGGAATGTATCAACTGTGGCTAAACACTCCATTTGTTATACTTACGTATGTCCAGTATTAGGTTGAATAGTTGTCATATGTCAAAAACCCGACAGCAAAAAAGACACTTAATTCAAATATTCACATGACACTTTCCTATCCCTGGGCTAAAATGAAAATGTGCGATTTGAAAAGTCCCCAAATGTGCTATCATTAAAACTTTGTTTTGTACAGCAACATTGCTGGCCAGCTGTTATGGAACAAAGGTGAACTTCCACATGTCATGCACCTTTTGGTAAATTAAAAAACCTTTTGCAAGGTTCTCAGACGTTTTGATGAATGTGCTATTCATCCAAGGTTTAACCATCAACTCAACACAAGATTAATCCCAACTACAGTACTATATGATGTGATGTTGGTTTTGATCATGAAAATATTGGCAGGCAGTCAAGGATTATCAGCAACATATAAACCTATGAGAGATTATATATATGCGAACGAAATATTAAACAATAAAATGTTACTATTTACAAGATATCTGTGTTTTCAGTTTGCATTGTGTGTGTGTTGTCTTAACAACTTTTGCGGGGACCAGAAATCCCCTCAAGGATTGAAAAATTCAGAAAAAATGTAGGCCTACCTTGTAGCATTTTATGAGGCCCTACAACAGGGGTGGGGTGGGGAACCTTTTTTCTGCCAAGGGCCATTTGGATATTTATAAAATCATTCGGGGCCTTACAGAAATATCAACTTATCAATTAACTCAACCCTAATGTGATGGCTGGAACTGCTTCTCTTTGGTGAGGTTTGTGATGTTGGCTGGCATGGATGCAGCCTGTTTTGACTAGGGGTGCTACTAACATTTCATGATTACGGAGAGGGATCGTATTATTTTTTATACTGCTACCAATGACTGCTTATTGATCTGAGTGTTAATCAGGCGCAGAGCCATACGTTGTAAACATTCGGGGCTTAGCCTAAACCAGGGGTTTTCAAAGTGTGAGGCGCGTTCCCCTAGGGTACATCAAGCTAAAAAAAAACTATTTTGCACTGAAATTAATGCAAAAAAGTGACTAGGTCTTAAGGCCGTTATATGCTACTCCGTACTATACGATTACGGACACATGGGAAGGGCCTACGCATAGTTGGAACGCCCTGAAACGCCCTCTCCGTCGTCTGCGGGGCCGACGGAGACCTTTATGGAAGGCCTAGTGGGCAAGTATTAAGACGCCCCCGTGTGTTAACCACGCGTAATACGCAAGAGTCTGTTTCGCCTCGAATTGACGCGTGTCAAGTGACACGTTGCCATTTACAAAACGTAAATTACGTCTCAAACTTTGAGACGTGTCAAAAGCACGCGTCTAAAAAAACGCGTGCTTTGAACGTGTCACGTGACACGTTGCCATTTACACACGTAAATTGCGTCTCAAATTTTGAGACGTGTCGAGCAAACCACACTAAATTAACGCCTGGTTTGGCACAATCAGCGTCTGGTTTTCCAAAATTAGTTTTCCAAGTCTGCTTGCTTGAATCTCCGATGGGAAATTAACAATTGTAACATCTAATACGTAAGTAAAGTAGGTCTTAGGATGCTTGTGCGAGCTAGGCTACTATCAAATACAATGTTGGTTAGCTAGTTAGCTATTAATTTGAAGTTGGGGATCACAATTGCAATACTATGATATAACAAGGGGTGCAGAGACAAATAAATGCAGTAATATCAGGCTGGCTGGCTGGCTGGCTTCTGGCTTGGAGTTTTGTGAACTGCCCTTGCAATGCGATTGCGTTGCCTCAGTATTGTGCGCGATTAGGTTTCACTGCCAACATTCCTTAATGTTAGAGGCAATGCGCAAACTCAGTTGTTGGCGATATACAACTGTTGTTACTATTCAAGTCAAATGTATTTTATTGTCATTTTCAATTACCTATGGTTGTACAAACGAAACAGAGTTTCCCCAGGACCATGATGCCATATTAAAAAACATGACAGTAAGGTGCTAGGGTCAACGTATATGTAGCCTACAGTGACAGGATAGAATGTATAGTGACAGGACAGTATGTACACTGACAGGACAGTATGTACAGTGATTGGAGGTAGCAGTTATGAAGTGATAGGTTCTCGTGCCAATATATTGTGATGCCAATTTGTTGAGCGGTCATCTTTCTTGTATAGACTTAAAAAAGTGAAATACACACGGTGAGATAAATAAAGGTTCATCGGCTGTCCTTCACATTCACACACTGTTGTCTTTATACTTAACAGATCATCTATGGTGTCCCAAAGGCCCAACTCATATCAGGTCACCTTCTGGCAGCAACCTTGCAGTTGGGTTTCACTGTGCAACCAGTCCAAACCAAGCTGCTGCTGGGCCAAGGGATGATTGTAATGGCACACTGGGACTTGTAGATGACCTGAAATAAATATTTGTCTTTCTGCTGTGTAAGATGTAGGCCTACTGCTTTTAACTTGAGTTGAATGCTGTTAAACACTGCCATGGTCAAAAAACACTAGCCATGGCTCTACTTCAGAAAGGATACTGTTCACAGCTGTATGAGTCAATAGGACATTACCTGAATGATTTGTAATGACCGGGAGGCTATGCCTGTTGTGATGATGGCATAAATTAGATTGTTGCCTTTATGTGCACTGTTTGGGTCTCCTTTCTCTGTCTTCTGTTGCTGTGTCTTTGGTTCTGTTGCAGGATGGCAGGCAAGTAGAGGAGCTGTGATTGCTGCAGGGGCACAGCTGTGACCTGTGCCTTGGTCCTTAATAATCTGTGCCCTAACAAGTTGGGTCTCGCCATTACTAGCAGGAACATCATTACTGCTTGCTTTTTAGTTTGTAATGATTCTTTACACTCAACACTTTCACTGATCCCACACCTATTCCCTACACTACTAATTTACCAACCATTTCTTTTGTAAGCACATTTTATTAAATAAATACATGTTTATTCTTATTACCGTGGCTTGTCACTTCCTGAAGTTCTTATCTAATCTTCTTATGAATCCAGTTATGACAGCATTAAACAAGCACTGGTTGGCTACACACCTCATGCCGGGCTTATACAGATGTGTGTATTGGCACTTTGAAAGGTTTAGTGTAGGCTACTACCTTGTGTGAATGAATACATTCAACGTTTGTATAGTGACCTGTATCCTTTTACGACAAGTGTGTAGCACCTCTACTCTAAGGAAAATACTATATTTTGACTATCTTTCTGTCCCCCTGGTCCTCCCCAAACACCAAGGGTGTTTCCAGAGGCCAACACCTGTGACATAACCCTGAGATTTCCCATACACACAATCCATGTACAGTTCAAACAGTACATGAAGTCTGGGATAATACAGTCACACACCTTTGGGCAGGCATCATGTCACGGCCACAGCCGTGCCCCCCTGTTTTTGGTTTTGCCCTGCCCTACCGTGTCCTTGTGTCTGCCATTGTCTTCACCTGTGTCTCGTTGAGTGGTTTCAGTTCTTGTTTGTAATATCTTGTCCACCTGTGTCTTGTTTGGTTCTGTGTATTTTAGGTTCCTGTTTTGTGTCCAGTCTTTGTCTTGTCCTTACCCTTGTTAATGTGAGTACCCTGTCCAGTGCCGGTCTTTCCTATAGGCGACATAGGCAGCCGCCTAGGGCGGCATAAGAGTGGGTGCTGGTGAAAAATCTTGCCTAGGGCGCCAAATGTGCTAACACCTCTACAGACCCTGGCTGTTTCCCGTTTAAAAGAATAAACCCTTTGTTTGGCAATGTATGGCTACTCTCCTGCGTTTGGGTCCTACCCCACCACACACCGTGACACATAAGGCATAATTGAATTAATTAAAGACTTCAAATTAAATTGTATAACCTAACTTTTAGAGTGTTTGATTTTAAAAGGGTTTCTTAGTAGCAATTGGCTTCTGAGTGTAGGTGGCAACCTACAGATATTACCGTTGGACTTACAAAAATGTCTATTATAATTCTTTAAACTTCTCTTTAATCAATGCATCTGCAGTCGTAATCCTGAATGGAAGCTTACTTAAAATCTAGTATTTTTCACCCTTTACCAAGACACTGTAGCCTAACGATGGTACATTGTGTTAGTTTGGAGTATGTTATTAGGCTGAATTTCTCAAAGATTAGCTGAGATATGACCCAACTTCCTGTTTGGTTGCTTTGTTGCCAATTTTGATTGGCTGTACCGGACAAACGGTTTTGAGAATCGAATATCCTTTGATAACTTCTGTGAGGGTTGGTCTGATGATAATGTGTGCCAATTCTGGGGAAGATTTGAAAAAAATAAAAGTAGTTGAAGCGAAAAAACGTGTTTCCTTAAAATTCAGAATGGTGGAAAATCTATATAACCGGAAAATGACGCCATAGGGTGTGTTGAACTCGTCTTGATCCAGGGAATCCAATGGTACCTCATTTTTGAAAATCGGTCATACGGTTCAAAAGTTACATGTGTAAACACAAGTCAAATTTTGACCAGTTGGTGGCGCTAGAGTGCTCCAATGAGAGACATGAAACTTGGTGAATATAAAGAGGGGACTGTGCTTAATAAGTGTGCCAAATTTCACAACTTTTTACCATACGGTTCTAGGGGCTGCCATAGACTCCAATGACAGAAGAAGTGTAATAATAATAATAAATATAACTGCAAGCAGTAATGGCGGATTCCTCCAAACACTGCAAACCATTGAAAAATGTTTATTTTTGACAAATTGTAACTGTATAGAAAAATGTATGCTGCAGAATTACCAATGGCATACCAAATCTGAAATGCAATACCATCAAGATCCACAAGGGCCTTTATTTCAAGCCAGTAAGTGAAGGAAGGGGGCTTGGTGAGCTTATCCATTCCAGAAAGCCTTGTATCTTTATGCATTAAGGCGTGGCCTGTAGCGCCACCTATGGGTAATGGTGGACCATTTGTGGTGTGGTAGTTACTCTTGGCCTATACTATTAATGTTTCAGGATTTTAAAAACTTTTTACCATTGCATATAAAATCGGAAATGCAATACCAACAGGATCCACATGGGCTTTGGGTAAAGTGTGGTAGTTACTCTTGGCCTGTACTGTCAATGTGTCAGGATTTGGAGACCTTTTTACTATTGCATACAAAGTAGGAAATGCAATGACACCAAGGTCCTCAAGGGCCTATGCTGATATTCAAGGAATGAGTGGGGGCTTGGTCAGCCCACACAGTCCTGATATGTTGCGTGTGTGTCTTGCCAAGCCCGCGCGTGTCAAGGGAAGAATGAGTGTCTGAGAATTTGGAGCATGCGCGGGGAGGAGCAGGGGACACATTTCATTGTAAATTTCCCTAGAAATTAGCCAAGCATGCATGTTTCAAAGATTCACCAAAAATCGACCTTTCATCTTAGAGTCAACTTTTTCTCAGATTTGTGTACTAAACATTCTCAAGAGTCTTCATATGAACTTGTTTGACTGGCTTACGTGTAAAGCATTGCGAACCATTGAAAAATGTATATTCTTGACAAATTGTAACTGTATAGAAAAATCAATGCTGCAGAATTTCCAATGGGATACCAAATCTGAAATGCAATAACATCAACATCCACAAGGGCCTTTATTTCAAGCCAAGAAGTGAAGCGCTTTAATCTTCACAAGAAGTGAAGTGCTTTGTGCTTTAGGGCGTGGCCTGTAGCGACACCTATTGGTAATGGTGGGCCATTTGTGGTGTGGTAGTTACTCTTGGCCTATACTATCAATGTTTCAGGATGTTTTTAACTTTTTACCATTGCATACAAAATCGGAAATGCAATACCAACAAGATCCACATGGGCTTTTGTTAAAGTGTTGTTGTTACTCTTGGCCTTTACTATCAATGTTTCAGGATTTGGATAACTTTTTACCATGGCAAACAAAATCTGAAATGCAATACCATCAAGATCCACATGGCCTTTGCAAAAGACCAAGGAACACTCTCCTGAAATGTTGCGTGTGCGTCTTGCCAAGCCCGCGCGTGTGTCAAGGGAAGACCTATGGGTAATAGTGGGCCATTTGTGGTGTGGTAGTTACTCTTGGTCTATACTATCAATGTTTCAGGATTTTTATAACTTTTTACCATTGTATACAAAATCGGAAAAGCAATACCAACAAGATCCACATGGGCTTTTTGTTAAACTGTTTCTTTGCCTATACTATCTATGTTTCAGGATTTTGAGACCTTTTTACCATTGCATACCAAATCTGAAATGCAATACCATCAAGATCCACAAGGGCCTTTATTTCAAGCCAGTAAGTGAAGGAAGGGGGCTTGGTGAGCTTATCCATTCCAGAAAGCCTTGTATCTTTATGCATTAAGGCGTGGCCTGTAGCGCCACCTATGGGTAATGGTGGACCATTTGTGGTGTGGTAGTTACTCTTGGCCTATACTATTAATGTTTCAGGATTTTAAAAACTTTTTACCATTGCATATAAAATCGGAAATGCAATACCAACAGGATCCACATGGGCTTTGGGTAAAGTGTGGTAGTTACTCTTGGCCTGTACTGTCAATGTGTCAGGATTTGGAGACCTTTTTACTATTGCATACAAAGTAGGAAATGCAATGACACCAAGGTCCTCAAGGGCCTATGCTGATATTCAAGGAATGAGTGGGGGCTTGGTCAGCCCACACAGTCCTGATATGTTGCGTGTGTGTCTTGCCAAGCCCGCGCGTGTCAAGGGAAGAATGAGTGTCTGAGAATTTGGAGCATGCGCGGGGAGGAGCAGGGGACACATTTCATTGTAAATTTCCCTAGAAATTAGCCAAGCATGCATGTTTCAAAGATTCACCAAAAATCGACCTTTCATCTTAGAGTCAACTTTTTCTCAGATTTGTGTACTAAACATTCTCAAGAGTCTTCATATGAACTTGTTTGACTGGCTTACGTGTAAAGCATTGCGAACCATTGAAAAATGTATATTCTTGACAAATTGTAACTGTATAGAAAAATCAATGCTGCAGAATTTCCAATGGGATACCAAATCTGAAATGCAATAACATCAACATCCACAAGGGCCTTTATTTCAAGCCAAGAAGTGAAGCGCTTTAATCTTCACAAGAAGTGAAGTGCTTTGTGCTTTAGGGCGTGGCCTGTAGCGACACCTATTGGTAATGGTGGGCCATTTGTGGTGTGGTAGTTACTCTTGGCCTATACTATCAATGTTTCAGGATGTTTTAACTTTTTACCATTGCATACAAAATCGGAAATGCAATACCAACAAGATCCACATGGGCTTTTGTTAAAGTGTTGTTGTTACTCTTGGCCTTTACTATCAATGTTTCAGGATTTGGATAACTTTTTACCATGGCAAACAAAATCTGAAATGCAATACCATCAAGATCCACATGGCCTTTGCAAAAGACCAAGGAACACTCTCCTGAAATGTTGCGTGTGCGTCTTGCCAAGCCCGCGCGTGTGTCAAGGGAAGACCTATGGGTAATAGTGGGCCATTTGTGGTGTGGTAGTTACTCTTGGTCTATACTATCAATGTTTCAGGATTTTTATAACTTTTTACCATTGTATACAAAATCGGAAAAGCAATACCAACAAGATCCACATGGGCTTTTTGTTAAAGTGTTTCTTTGCCTATACTATCTATGTTTCAGGATTTTGAGACCTTTTTACCATTGCATACAAAATCGGAAATGCAATACCATCAAGAGCCACATGGGCCTTTTTTTCAAGCCAATAAGTGAAGGGAGGGGGCTTGGTGAGCCTATCCATTCCAGAAAGCCTTGTATATTTGTGCTTTTTGGCGTGGCCTGTAGCGCCACCTATGGGTAATGGTGGGCCATTTGTGGTGTGGTAGTTACTCTTGGTCTATACTATCAATGTTTCAGGATTTTTATAACTTTTTACCATTGCATACAAAATCGGAAATGCAATACCAACAAGATCCACATGGGCTTTTGTTAAAGTGTTTCTCGGCCTACACTATCAATGTTTCAGGATTTGAGACCTTTTTACCATTGCATACAAAATCGGAAATGCAATACCATCAAGAGCCACATGGGCCTTTGCTAAAGACCAAGGAATGAGTGGGGGCTTGGTCAGCCCACACTCTCCTGAAATGTTGCGTGTGCGTCTTGGCCGCGCGTGTGTCAAGGGAAGGCTGAGTGTGTGTGAGATTTTGGAGCACGCGCGGGGAGGAGCAAGGGAGACATTCATTGGAAATTTGCCTAGAAATTAGCCAAGCAAGCATGTTTCAAATATTCACCAAAAATCGGCCTTTCATCTTACAGTCAACTTTTTCACAGATTTGTGTTATGAACATTCTCAAGAGTTTTCATATGAACTTGTGATTGAATCAGAGTATCAGTTTTTGAATGGCTGATGTGTAAAGCATAATTTTAGCGTTAGCGATAAGTTCAATTTGCTTTATATCAATCATTTTTTGAGATATGAATTTGCCTTTGCACATGGTAACATGTTGTAGTGTCTTCCTCCGATCTACCAAGTTTAGTGTTGATATCTCAAAGATTTGCTGAGACATGACTTCACATCCTGTTTTGTGGCTTTTCTGATGAATTTGATTGGCTGTACCGGACAGACGGTTATGAGGATCAAAATTCCTTTGATAACTTTTGTGAGGCTTGGTCTGAAAATCATCTCTGGTGATTTTGAAGAAGATATGACAAAAATTGTAGGAGGAGTAGGCTTTCAAAGGTTTTTGATAAAACCGGAAATGGCGGGAAATCTATATAACCGGAAATTAACGCCATGGTGTGCGTTGAACTCGGCTTGATCCAGGGAATCCAATGGTACCTCATTTTTGAAAATGAGTCATACGGTTCAAAAGTTGCGTGTGTAAACACAAGTCCAACTTTGACCCATTGGTGGCGCTAGAGTGGTCTAATGGGAGACATGAAACTTGGTGTAGGTATAGAAGAAACTGTCCTTAATGAGTGTGCCAAATTTCACAAAAAGTTGTCGATGGGGTCTAGGGGCTGCCATTGACTCCCATGGTACAAGAATTACAAATAATAAAACCACCAATAACAATAGGTTTCCTCCTTACGGAGGAATCCTAATAACTGCAAGCAGTAATGGCGGATTCCTCCAAACACTGCGAACCATTGAAAAATGTTTATTTTTGACAAATTGTAACTGTATAGAAAAATGTATGCTGCAGAATTACCAATGGCATACCAAATCTGAAATGCAATACCATCAAGATCCACAAGGGCCTTTATTTCAAGCCAGTAAGTGAAGGAAGGGGGCTTGGTGAGCTTATCCATTCCAGAAAGCCTTGTATCTTTATGCATTAAGGCGTGGCCTGTAGCGCCACCTATGGGTAATGGTGGGCCATTTGTGGTGTGGTAGTTACTCTTGGCCTATACTATTAATGTTTCAGGATTTTAAAAACTTTTTACCATTGCATATAAAATCGGAAATGCAATACCAACAGGATCCACATGGGCTTTGGGTAAAGTGTGGTAGTTACTCTTGGCCTGTACTGTCAATGTGTCAGGATTTGGAGACCTTTTTACTATTGCATACAAAGTAGGAAATGCAATGACACCAAGGTCCTCAAGGGCCTATGCTGATATTCAAGGAATGAGTGGGGGCTTGGTCAGCCCACACAGTCCTGATATGTTGCGTGTGTGTCTTGCCAAGCCCGCGCGTGTCAAGGGAAGAATGAGTGTCTGAGAATTTGGAGCATGCGCGGGGAGGAGCAGGGGACACATTTCATTGTAAATTTCCCTAGAAATTAGCCAAGCATGCATGTTTCAAAGATTCACCAAAAATCGACCTTTCATCTTAGAGTCAACTTTTTCTCAGATTTGTGTACTAAACATTCTCAAGAGTCTTCATATGAACTTGTTTGACTGGCTTACGTGTAAAGCATTGCGAACCATTGAAAAATGTATATTCTTGACAAATTGTAACTGTATAGAAAAATCAATGCTGCAGAATTTCCAATGGGATACCAAATCTGAAATGCAATAACATCAACATCCACAAGGGCCTTTATTTCAAGCCAAGAAGTGAAGCGCTTTAATCTTCACAAGAAGTGAAGTGCTTTGTGCTTTAGGGCGTGGCCTGTAGCGACACCTATTGGTAATGGTGGGCCATTTGTGGTGTGGTAGTTACTCTTGGCCTATACTATCAATGTTTCAGGATGTTTTTAACTTTTTACCATTGCATACAAAATCGGAAATGCAATACCAACAAGATCCACATGGGCTTTTGTTAAAGTGTTGTTGTTACTCTTGGCCTTTACTATCAATGTTTCAGGATTTGGAGAACTTTTTACCATGGCAAACAAAATCTGAAATGCAATACCATCAAGATCCACATGGCCTTTGCAAAAGACCAAGGAACACTCTCCTGAAATGTTGCGTGTGCGTCTTGCCAAGCCCGCGCGTGTGTCAAGGGAAGACCTATGGGTAATAGTGGGCCATTTGTGGTGTGGTAGTTACTCTTGGTCTATACTATCAATGTTTCAGGATTTTTATAACTTTTTACCATTGTATACAAAATCGGAAAAGCAATACCAACAAGATCCACATGGGCTTTTTGTTAAAGTGTTTCTTTGCCTATACTATCTATGTTTCAGGATTTTGAGACCTTTTTACCATTGCATACAAAATCGGAAATGCAATACCATCAAGAGCCACATGGGCCTTTTTTTCAAGCCAATAAGTGAAGGGAGGGGGCTTGGTGAGCCTATCCATTCCAGAAAGTCTTGTATATTTGTGCTTTTTGGCGTGGCCTGTAGCGCCACCTATGGGTAATGGTGGGCCATTTGTGGTGTGGTAGTTACTCTTGGTCTATACTATCAATGTTTCAGGATTTTTATAACTTTTTACCATTGCATACAAAATCGGAAATGCAATACCAACAAGATCCACATGGGCTTTTGTTAAAGTGTTTCTCGGCCTACACTATCAATGTTTCAGGATTCGAGACCTTTTTACCATTGCATACAAAATCGGAAATGCAATACCATCAAGAGCCACATGGGCCTTTGCTAAAGACCAAGGAATGAGTGGGGGCTTGGTCAGCCCACACTCTCCTGAAATGTTGCGTGTGCGTCTTGGCCGCGCGTGTGTCAAGGGAAGGCTGAGTGTGTGTGAGATTTTGGAGCACGCGCGGGGAGGAGCAAGGGAGACATTCATTGGAAATTTGCCTAGAAATTAGCCAAGCAAGCATGTTTCAAATATTCACCAAAAATCGACCTTTCATCTTACAGTCAACTTTTTCACAGATTTGTGTTATGAACATTCTCAAGAGTTTTCATATGAACTTGTGATTGAATCAGAGTATCAGTTTTTGAATGGCTGATGTGTAAAGCATAATTTTAGCGTTAGCGATAAGTTCAATTTGCTTTATATCAATCATTTTTTGAGATATGAATTTGCCTTTGCACATGGTAACATGTTGTAGTGTCTTCCTCCAATCTACCAAGTTTAGTGTTGATATCTCAAAGATTTGCTGAGACATGACTTCACATCCTGTTTGGCGGCTTTTCTGATGAATTTGATTGGCTGTACCGGACAGACGGTTATGAGGATCAAAATTCCTTTGATAACTTTTGTGAGGCTTGGTCTGAAGATCATCTCTGGTGATTTTGAAGAAGATATGACAAAAATTGTAGGAGGAGTAGGCTTTCAAAGGTTTTTGATAAAACCGGAAATGGCGGGAAATCTATATAACCGGAAATTAACGCCATGGTGTGCGTTGAACTCGGCTTGATCCAGGGAATCCAATGGTACCTCATTTTTGAAAATGAGTCATACGGTTCAAAAGTTGCGTGTGTAAACACAAGTCCAACTTTGACCCATTGGTGGCGCTAGAGTGGTCTAATGGGAGACATGAAACTTGGTGTAGGTATAGAAGAAACTGTCCTTAATGAGTGTGCCAAATTTCACAAAAAGTTGTCGATGGGGTCTAGGGGCTGCCATTGACTCCCATGGTACAAGAATTACAAATAATAAAACCACCAATAACAATAGGTTTCCTCCTTACGGAGGAATCCTAAATATAACTGCATGCAGTAATGGCGGATTCCTCCAAACACTGCAAACCATTGAACAATGTTTATTCTTGACAAATTGTAACTGTATAGAAGAATGTATGCTGCAGAATTACCAATGGCATACCAAATCTGAAATGCAATACCATCAAGATCCACAAGGGCCTTTATTTCAAGCCAGTAAGTGAAGGAAGGGGGCTTGGTGAGCTTATCCATTCCAGAAAGCCTTGTATCTTTATGCATTAAGGCGTGGCCTGTAGCGCCACCTATGGGTAATGGTGGGCCATTTGTGGTGTGGTAGTTACTCTTGGCCTATACTATTAATGTTTCAGGATTTTAAAAACTTTTTACCACTGCATATAAAATCGAAAATGCAATACCAACAGGATCCACATGGGCTTTGGGTAAAGTGTGGTAGTTACTCTTGGCCTGTACTGTCAATGTGTCAGGATTTGGAGACCTTTTTACTATTGCATACAAAGTAGGAAATGCAATGACACCAAGGTCCTCAAGGGCCTATGCTGATATTCAAGGAATGAGTTGGGGCTTGGTCAGCCCACACAGTCCTGATATGTTGCGTGTATGTCTTGCCAAGCCCGCGCGTGTCAAGGGAAGAATGAGTGTGTGAGAATTTGGAGCATGCGCGGGGAGGAGCAGGGGACACATTTCATTGTAAATTTCCCTAGAAATTAGCCAAGCATGCATGTTTCAAAGATTCACCAAAAATCGACCTTTCATCTTAGAGTCAACTTTTTCTCAGATTTGTGTACTAAACATTCTCAAGAGTCTTCATATGAACTTGTTTGACTGGCTTACATGTAAAGCATTGCGAACCATTGAAAAATGTATATTCTTGACAAATTGTAACTGTATAGAAAAATCAATGCTGCAGAATTTCCAATGGGATACCAAATCTGAAATGCAATAACATCAAGATCCACAAGGGCCTTTATTTCAAGCCAAGAAGTGAAGTGCTTTAATCTTCACAAGAAGTGAAGTGCTTTGTGCTTTAAGGCGTGGCCTGTAGCGACACCTATTGGTAATGGTGGGCCATTTGTGGTGTGGTAGTTACTCTTGGCCTATACTATCAATGTTTCAGGATGTTTTTAACTTTTTACCATTGCATACAAAATCGGAAAAATATACCAACAATATCCACATGGGCTTTTGTTAAAGTGTTGTTGTTACTGTTGGCCTTTACTATCAATGTTTCAGGATTTGGAGAACTTTTTACCATGGCAAACAAAATCTGAAATGCAATACCATCAAGATCCACAAGGCCTTTGCAAAAGACCAAGGAATGAGTGGGGGCTTGGTAAGCCCACACTCTCCTGAAATGTTGCGTGTGCGTCTTGCCAAGCCCGCGCGTGTGTCAAGGGAAGACCTATGGGTAATAGTGGGCCATTTGTGGTGTGGTAGTTACTCTTGGTCTATACTATCAATGTTTCAGGATTTTTATAACTTTTTACCATTGTATACAAAATCGGAAAAGCAATACCAACAAGATCCACATGGGCTTTTTGTTAAACTGTTTCTTTGCCTATACTATCTATGTTTCAGGATTTTGAGACCTTTTTACCATTGCATACAAAATCGGAAATGCAATACCATCAAGATCCACATGGGCCTTTTTTCAAGCCAATACGTGAAGGGAGGGGGCTTGGTGAACCTATCCATTCCAGAAAGCCTTGTATCTTTGTGCTTTTGGGCGTGGCCTATAGCGCCACCTATGGGTAATGGTGGGCCATTTGAGGTGTGGTATTTACTCTTGGTCTATACTATCAATGTTTCAGGATTTGAGACCTTTTTACCATTGCATACAAAATCGGAAATGCAATACCATCAAGAGCCACATGGGCCTTTGCTAAAGACCAAGGAATGAGTGGGGGCTTGGTCAGCCCACACTCTCCTGAAATGTTGCGTGTGCGTCTTGGCCGCGCGTGTGTCAAGGGAAGGCTGAGTGTGTGTGAGATTTTGGAGCACGCGCGGGGAGGAGCAGGGGAGACATTCATTGGAAATTTGCCTAGAAATTAGCCAAGCAAGCATGTTTCAAATATTCACCAAAAATCGACCTTTCATCTTACAGTCAACTTTTTCACAGATTTGTGTTATGAACATTCTCAAGAGTCTTCATATGAACTTGTGATTGAATCAGAGTATCAGTTTTTGACTGGCTGATGTGCAAAGCATTATTTTAGCGTTAGCGATAAGTTCAATTTGATTTATATCAATCATTTTTAGAGATATGAATTTGCCTTTGCACATGGTAATATGTTGTAGTGTCTTCCTCCGATCTACCAAGTTTAGTGTTGATATCTCAAAGATTTGCTGAGACATGACTTCACATCCTGTTTGGCGGCTTTTCTGATGAATTTGATTGGCTGTACCGGACAGACGGTTATGAGGATCAAAATTCCTTTGATAAATTTTGTGAGGCTTGGTTTGAAGATCATCTCTGGTGATTTTGAAGAATATATGACAAAAATTGTAGGAGGAGTAGGCTTTCAAAGGTTTTTGATAAAACCGGAAATGGCGGGAAATCTATATAACCGGAAATTAACGCCATGGTGTGCGTTGAACTCGGCTTGATCCAGGGAATCCAATGGTACCTCATTTTTGAAAATGAGTCATACGGTTCAAAAGTTGCGTGTGTAAACACAAGTCCAACTTTGACCCATTGGTGGCGCTAGAGTGGTCTAATGGGAGACATGAAACTTGGTGTAGGTATAGAAGAAACTGTCCTTAATGAGTGTGCCAAATTTCACAAAAAGTTGTCGATGGGGTCTAGGGGCTGCCATTGACTCCCATGGTACAAGAATTACAAATAATAAAACCACCAATAACAATAGGTTTCCTCCTTACGGAGGAATCCTAAATATAGCTGCAGGCAGCAATGGCGGGTTCCTCCATAACATTTCAAACCATTACCAAATTGACATGACACTGACATGTATTGAGACGCGGCCTTACCTATGTTTCATCCGTTTCAATTGAAACGGGCCCTGCCCTCCAAGGGGACCCCCAACAGACCGGCAAAAGTCCCGTTCATTCTCTCAGTAAGATATTGATTGTCTGCCACAATGTCTACTCTAAACCATCCAAGGCAGACTGACCACGAACTACGAGGTTGTGAAACGAAAGTTTCTGCTCAAGCCACAAGTCCGTAAATCAACCTTGTTATTTGCGATCTTTTGTTGAAATACTACACTACCCACAATTCTAAGCAAAACAACACTGACTGATATCTCTGATTGGTCGAACTCGTGGTTACCATGGCAACGTTTACCGCCCCCGCGACCAAGGTTAAAATGTTAGTTTGAGCAGGAAAATAAATGAAACGTACATATGCCAGTGTTGCTGAAAAACTAAAAATATCGGACAAAAAAAAAAAGCTTTATTCAGTTTACAAAAAGTGATCTCTATCTTTGGTTCAGCATCTGTAGATCCTACTACCGGCGACAGCAGCGGTGCGCCCGGTGAGTGCATCGTTGTAGAGCTAGAGCTAGTTTATGATAAGTTCGGATCAGTGTCACGTCAGACTATTTTTCTTCTTTGCTTTTTGTTAAATAATTGAAGTTGACGGGATATTTGAGCTGTTTTTTTTTGCCAAGTCAGCTGAACATATACTGCGCTAGTCAATTAGCAGTGAAGTTGCCGTGCGTGAAAGGGCGAGCCTTATTTCAACTTAAAACCCTGTATAATTAGATATCGTTTTAATCAAATAAGGTTGGATTATTCCGATGTTGAGCTGCCCTGTTCATGAAGCTGAAAGTGCACGTAATAAAATAAGATACCATTGATGGAAACCGACAGGAATCCTTGCCTTTTCTGCTCTATTATGTTTATGTTTTGGTAGGGCCCCATATTAGTTTTTGAAACGGGCCCCCAGATGCTTAAGGCCGCCCCTGCATGTATTTCATACATGTACACAACATTTCAAGACAACTGGATCAATGGCTGATTTTAAGTCATTTTCTGAAATTCTTCACAAATTGTCACTGTAGAGAAATATCCATGCTGCTGACATTATGGGTTCTTGACACTCTTTTGTTCCCCATGAGCAATATAAGGCATGCGTACCAACTTTTAGACATTTTGGACGAACAGGGTTAAAATGCCACCCTTTTGAAAGTGACAACTTTGAAGCGTGTTCTGTCAGGCCACCTCTGCTCTGGTCAGGCCCATCATGCAGAGATCCATTCTT
Organism: Hypomesus nipponensis; assembly: GCF_054491055.1. Taxonomy (NCBI): domain Eukaryota; kingdom Metazoa; phylum Chordata; class Actinopteri; order Osmeriformes; family Osmeridae; genus Hypomesus; species Hypomesus nipponensis. Next base: position 3,365,715 of record NC_140382.1, on the reverse strand, counting down.
TAAAAGCTTTGATTACAACAATAACTTTATGAAAGGGAAGATACAATGTAGTAAAGGACGTGTATGTAATGGTAGGCCGACAACTACGTTAAGGCCTATAAGTATAGTTATATATGTATTATATGTAAAGTAGCCCAATATCTGTTGGGTGCACAACAAAGGAGTAACCACTAGTTCCTATAGATGCCTCCATATTTAAAATGTAAAAATGACTGGTGGATTAATATTTTCCTTGTTTTCTGCTGTTTTTGGGGACTTTCCACATCAGCACCCATTTCCCAGTGTCATGTAACTGGATCTAGTTACTGGCGTAATGTTATGGGCATGGAGATGAGGCTACGACGAGGGGCCGGGGAGCAGGGCGGTAGGATAAAGCAGGGCTAGACGTTATATACTGGACACACACCACGAATAAAAGGAAACTTCTCAAGTTTTATAAAACATGTCACGAAGCATTCATTCCGCAAGCAGAAGCTTGTACACCCAGTTCCTCTATTGTACATTACTACACTTTGACTTTGAAACTTTCATGTAGTCCCATACTCTACCAGTTACAGAAATAAAACACAGATGAGAGTGAATAAGAGATAATGGTAGTGAGATGGTGTTCCACTGTTCTGCTTCTCTTTTTCGCCACTCCTGCGAAACATTTCTGGGCACCACTGCTTTTGTTAGTGCCTGCAATGCTGGGAAAAAAAAATAATTTGACAACAATAATGTTTAATGTAACTGGCCTTTCTAACAGTACAACTGGGCCCAGCTTGGCACCCCAATGATCTAGAACCTCCCATAATTGCATTGCAAATCAAAACAAGAGCCTTTTCATTAGACCCAGTGGCAAACTCATTCTGTTTGAGGTTGTCAAATATCACCAGACATGGACTTCTGCCTAAAATGACATGCACCAACTCAGAGCAATGAGTTTCAACAACCATTAGCACAGTTATTCAATTCGTTGACTCTACTCTTAATGCAAGACTACGTTTAAGTTATTGTCTGAAATTCTTTGTCGGCAACTGTTTATGGAGGAACCCTCCCTCACCAAATTGCTTTGGTCATGCTTTCTTAAAAGTCTAGTCCTTAGTTTAAATGTGCCAAAGAAGATGATAACATGACCAAGCTGCGTTTGGTTGATTCAACTGTATAGTTCTGAAGAAGAAGACCTTCTGTTTCTTTTAACAGTAGAATTAGCTGTGGCCAAACTAATCACAGAATGCCTACTAGTCTAAAATGGCTACTAGACTAAGGAGTGAAGGTGGGAGCTTGGTACTGTTGGGGCCATGTACTTTTATGATTTTTGAGTCAAACAACTTGCTAAATGATTGAATGTCTGTTAAATGTCAAATCCAACTTTAAATGTATAAAAGAGAGAATTAAACCTAGAGGTTTAAAAGGCTACGTTCATTTAAACAAATTACAGACAGGATTTGGGGAAAAAGCTCTAGAAATTAGCCAAGCATACATATTTTAAATATTCACAATGAATCTACTTTTCATCTTACATTGAACTATTTTTCAGATTTGTGGGGGTGGTCATTATAGGTTCTAGAGCCTTTTTTGTTCCTCATGGGAAATGAGGCATATATAATGAATTTCAGAATTATGGGACAAATAGGATGCAAATGGAAGCACTTTGAAAATGGACAATGGTGGGATGGCCGTAGCGCCACATATAGATAATGGTGGGTCATTTGTGGTGTGGTAGTTACTCATGGCCTATACCATCAATGTTTCAGGATTTGGAGAACTTGTTACCATTGCATACAAAATCGGAAATGCAATACCAACAAGATCCACATGGGCTTTTTGTTAAAGTGTTTCTTTGCCTATACTATCTATGTTTCAGGATTTTGAGACCTTTTTACCATTGCATACAAAATCGGAAATGCAATACCATCAATATCCACATGGGCCTTTATTTCAAGCCAAGAATTGAAGGGAGGGGGCTTGGTGATTCTATCCATTCCAGAAAGCCTTGTATCTTTGTGGTTTAGGGCGTGGCCTGTAGCGCCACCTATGGGTAATGGTGGGCCATTTGTGGTGTGGTAGTTACTCTTGGTCTATATTATCCATGTTTCAGGATTTGTATAACTTTTTACCATTGCATACAAAATCGGAAATGCAATACCAAGAAGATCCACATGGGCTTTTGTTAAAGTGTTTCTCGGCCTATACTATCAATGTTTCAGGATTTTGAGACCTTTTTACCATTGCATACAAAATCGGAAATGCAATACCAAGAAGATCCACATGGGCTTTTGTTAAAGTGTTTCTCGGCCTATACTATCAATGTTTCAGGATTTTGAGACCTTTTTACCATTGCATACAAAATCGGAAATGCAATACCAAGAAGATCCACATGGGCTTTTGTTAAAGTGTTTCTCGGCCTATACTATTAATGTTTCAGGATTTGAGACCTTTTTATCATTGCATACAAAATTGGAAATGAAATACCATCAAGATCCACATGGGCCTTTGCTAAAGACCAAGGAATGAGTGGGGGCTTGGTCAGCCCACACTCTCCTGAAATGTTGCGTGTGCGTCTTAGTCGCGCGTGTGTCAAGGGAAGGCTGAGTATGTGAGGATTTGGATCAGGCAGGAGGAGCAGGAGGAGGTGAGAGAGGATTTTGCAAAAAAGCTCTGAAATTAGCCAAGCATGCATGTTTCAAATATTCACTAAAAATCTACTTTTCATCTTACATTCAACTTTTTTTCAGATTTGTGTGGGTGCCGTTATAGGTTCTAGAGGCTTTTTTGTTCCTCATGAGAAATAAGGCATATGTTATGAATTTCTGAATTTTGGGACAAATGGGATGCAAATGGCAGCACATTGAAAATGGACATTTGGGGGGTGGCCGTAGCGCCACCTATGGATAATGGTGGGTCATTTGTGGTGTAGTAGTTACTCATGGCCTATACTATCACTGTTTCAGGATATGGAGAACTTTTTACCATTGCATACAAAATCGGAAATGCAATACCAACAAGATCCACATGGGCCTTTATTTCAAGCCAAGAAGTGAAGGGAGGGGGCTTGGTGAGCCTAACCATTCCAGAGAGCCTTGTATCTTTGTGCTTCAGGGCGTGGCCTGTAGCGCCACCTATGGGTAATGTTGGGCCATTTGTGGTGTGGTAGTTACTCTTGGTCTATACTATCAATGTTTCAGGATCCACATGGGCCTTTGCTAAAGACCAAGGAATGAGTGGGGGCTTGGTCAGCCCACACTCTCCTGAAATGTTGCGTGTGCGTCTTGGCCGCGCGTGTGTCAAGGGAAGGCTGAGTGTGTGTGAGGATCTGGAGCACGCGCGGGCAGGAGGAGGGGAGAGAGGATTCAGCCAAAATAGCTCTGAAATTAGCCAAGCATGCATGTTTCAAATATTCACCAAAAATCTACTTTTCATCTTACATTAAAAAAAAATCAGATTTGAATACTAAACATTCTCAAGAGTCTTCATATGAACTATTGATAGTATCAGAGTATCCGTTTTAGACCGGTGGATGTGTAAAGCATTATTTTAGCGTTAGCGATAAATTTGATTTGATTTATGTCAGTCATTTTTTAAGATATTAAGTCAATTTTTCACATGGGAACATGTTGTATTGTCTTCCACCGATATACCAAGTTTGGTGTTGATATCTCAAAGATTTGCTGAGATTTGACCCAACTTCCTGTTTGGTTCCTTTGTTGATGATTTTGATTGGCTGTACTGGACAAACGGTTTTGAAAATCAAAAATCCTATTGATAACTTTTGTGAGGCTCAGTCTGGAGATCCTCTCTGGCAACTTTGAAGAACATTTTAACCAAAAATGTAGGAGGAGTAGCGAAAAAACATGTTTCCTCAATCTTTATTGTACAGAAAAATCCAATATGGCGGCCGTTATAGGTTCTAGAGGCTTTTTTGTTCCTCATGAGAAATAAGGTATCTGTAATGAATTTCAGCATTTTGGGACTTATGGCCTGCCACCAATAACAATAGGTTTCCTCCTTACGGAGGAATCCTAATAAAACTAACAATAAATATAGCTGCAGGCAGCAATGGCGGGTTCCTCCATAGCATTTCAAACCATTACCAAATTGACATGACACAGACATGTATTTCATTCATGTACACAACATTTCAAGACAACTGGATCAATGGCTGATTTTAAGTCATTTTCTGAAATTCTTCACAAATTGTCACTGTAGAGAAATATCCATGCTGCCGACATTATGGGTTATTGACACTCTTTTGTTCCCCATGAGCAATATAAGGCATGCGTACCAACTTTTAGACATTTTGGACAAACAGGGTTAAAATGCCACCCTTTTGAAAGTGACAACTTTGAAGCGTGTTCTGTCAGGCCACCTGTGCTCTGGTCAGGCCCATCATGCAGAGATCCATTCTTTAAAAGCTTTGATTACAATAATAATTTTATGAAAGGGAAGATACACTTTAGTAAAGGACGTGTATGCAATGGTAGGACGACAACTACATTAAGGCCTATAAGTATAGTTATATATATATTATATGTAAAGTAGCCCCATTTTTGTTGGGTGTACAACAAAGGAGTTACCACCAGTTCCAATAGATGCCTCCATATTTAAAATGTAAAAATGACTGGTGGATTAATATTTTCCTTGTTTTATGCTGTTTTTGGGGACTTTCCACTTCAGCACCCATTTCCCAGTGTCATGTTACTGGATCTAGTTAATGGCGTAATGTTATGGGCATGGAGATGAGGCTACTACAAGGGGCCGGGGAGCAGGGCGGTAGGATAAAGCAGGGCGAGACGTTATATACTGGACACACACCACGAATAAAGGGAGACTTCTCAAGTTTTCTAAAACATGGCACGGAGCATTCATTCCGCAAGCAGATGCTTGTACACCCAGTTCCTCTATTCTACGCTACTACATTTTGAGTTGGGATGGTGTTCCACTGTTCTGCTTCTCTTTTTCGCAACTCCTACAAAACATTTCTGGGCATCATTGCTTTTATTAGTGCATGCAATGCTCGGAAGAAAACTATATAACAACAATAATGTTTAATGTAACTGGCCTTTCTAACAGTACAACTAGGCCCAGCTTGGCACCCCATAGTTGCATTGCAAATGAAAACAAGAGCCTTTTCAATAGGCCCAGTGGCAGACTCATGGTGTTTGAGGTTGTCAAATATCACCAGACATGGACTTCTGCCTAAATTGACATGCACCAACGCAGAGCAATGAGTTTCAACAACCATTAGCACAGTTATTCAATTTGTTGACTCTACTCTTAATGCAAGACTATGTTTAAGTCTGAAATTCTTTGTCAGCAACTGTTTATGTAGGAACCCTCCCTCACCCAATTGCTTTGGTCATGCTTTCTTAAAAGTCAAGTCCTTAGTTTAGATGTGCCAAAGAAGATGATAACATGACCAAGCTGTGTTTGGTTGATTCAACTGTATAGTTCTGAAGAAGAAGACCTTCTGTTTCTTTTAACAGTAGAATTAGCTGTGGCCAAACTAACCACACAATGCCTACTAGTCTAAAATGGCTACTAGACTAAGGAGTGAAGGTGGGAGCTTGCTATTGTTATGATTTTTGAGTCAAACAACTTGCTAAATGATTAAATGTCTGTTAAATCTCAAATCCAACTTTAAATTTATAAAAGAGAGAATTAAACCTAGAGGTTTAAAAGGCTACGTTTGTTTAAACAAATTACAGATAGGATTTGGGGAAAAAGCTTTAGAAATTAGCCAAGCATACATATTTTAAATATTCACAATGAATCTACTTTTCATCTTACATTGAACTACTTTTCAGATTTGTGTGGGTGCCGTAGGTTCTAGAGGCTTTTTTGTTCCTCATGAGAAATAAGGCATATGTAATGAATTTCAGAATTTTGGGACAAATGGGATGCAAATGGCAGCACTTTGAAAATGGACAATTGGGGGGTGGCCGTAGCGCCACCTATGGATAATGGTGGGTCATTTGTGGTGTGTTAGTTACTCATGGCCTATACTATCAATGTTTCAGGATTTGGAGAACTTTTTACCATTGTATACAAAATCGGAAATGCAATACCAACAAGATCCACATGGGCTTTTGTTAAAGTGTTTCTTGGCCTATACTGTCTATGTTTCAGGATTTTGAGACCTTTTTAGCATTGCATACAAAATCGGAAATGCAATACCATCAAGATCCACATGGGCCTTTATTTCAAGCCAAGAAGTGAAGGGAGGGGGCTTGGTGAGCCTATCCATTCCAGAAAGTCTTGTATCTTTGTGCTTTAGGGCGTGGCCTGTAGCGCCACCTATGGGTAATGTTGGGCCATTTGTGGTGTGGTAGTTACTTTTGGTCTATATACTATCAATGTTTCAGGATTTATATAACTTTTTACCATTGCATACAAAATCGGAAATGCAATACCAAGAAGATCCACATGGGCTTTTGTTAAAGTTTTTCTCGGCCTATACTATCAATCTTTCAGGATTTGAGACCTTTTTACCATTGCATACAAAATCGGAAATGCAATACCACATATAAGATCCACATGGGCCTTTGCTTAAGACCAAGGAATGAGTGGGGGCTTGGTCAGCCCACACTCTCCTGAAATGTTGCGTGTGCGTCTTGGCCGCGCGTGTGTCAAGGGAAGACTGAGTGTGTGTGAGAATTTGGAGCACGCGCGGGCAGGAGGAGGGGAGAGAGGGTTTTGCAGAATAGCTCTGAAATTAGCCAAGCATGCATGTTTCAAATATTCACCAAAAATATACTTTTCATCTCACAGTCAACTTTTTTTCAGATTTGAATACTAAACATTCTCAAGAGTCTTCATATGAACTAGTGATAGTATCAGAGTATCCGTTTTAGACCGGTGGATGTGTAAAGCATTATTTTAGCGTTAGCGATAAATTTGATTTGATTTATGTCAGTCATTTTTTAAGATATTAAGTCAATTTTTCACATGGGAACATGTTGTATTGTCTTCTACCGATATACCAAGTTTGGTGTTGATATCTCAAAGATTTGCTGAGATTTGACCCAACTTCCTGTTTGGTTCCTTTGTTGATGATTTTGATTGGCTGTACTGGACAAACGGTTTTGAAAATCAAAAATCCTATTGATAACTTTTGTGAGGCTCAGTCTGGAGATCCTCTCTGGCAACTTTGAAGAAAATTTTAACAAAAATGTAGGAGGAGTAGCGAAAAAACGTGTTTCCTCAATCTTTATTGTACAGAAAAATCCAATATGGCGGCCGTTATAGGTTCTAGAGGCTTTTTTGTTCCTCATGAGAAATAAGGCATCTGTAATAAATTTCAGCATTTTGGGACTTATGGCCTGCAAATGGCATCACTTTAAAAATTGACATATTGGGGCGTGGCCTGTAGCGCCACCTGTTGTCTCACATGGCCCATGTTTGGTATGGTAGTTACTAATGGTCTGCAGTTTCAACATGCCAAATTTCACAACTTTTTACAATTGTGCTCTAGGGGCTGCCATTGACTCCCATGGGTAAAACATAATAATAATAAAACCACCAATAACAATAGGGTTCCCTCCTACCGGAGGAACCCTAAATATAGCTGCAGGCAGCAATGGCGGGTTCCTCCTTAACATTGCAAACCATTACCAAATTGACATGACACAGACATGTATTTCACACATGTACACATTATTCCAAGACAATTGGATCAGTGGCTGATTTTAAGTCATTTTTAAAAATTCTTCACAAATTGTCACTGTAGAGAAATGTCCATGCTGCCAACATTGTGGGTTCTTGATACTCTTTTGTTCCCCATGAGCAATATGAGGCATGCGTACCAACTTTTAGAAATTTTGGACAAACGGGGTTAAAATGCTGTTGTCGTCGTTGTCATCTACCGCTTGTCCGGGGGTCGGGTCGCTGGGGCAGCAACCTAAGCAGGCCCCGACTTCCCTCTCCCCGGCCACTTCCACCAGCTCCCCCTGGGGGACCCCGAGGCGTTCCCAGGCCAGCCAAGAGACAGTCCCTCCAGCGTGTCCTGGGTCTTCCCCGGGGCCCCTTCCCAGTGGGACGTGCCCAAAACACCTCACCAGGGAGGCGTCCAGGAGGCATCCTGATCAGATGCCCGAGCCACCTCAGCTGGCTCCTCTCGACGCAGAGGAGCAGCGGTTCTCCTCTGAGCCCCTCCCGGATGACCGAGCTTCTTACCCTATCTCTAAGGGAAAGCCCGGACACCCTGCGGAGAAAGCTCATTTCGGCCGCTTGTATTCGGTCACCGCCCATAGTTCGTGACCATTGGTGAGGGTAGGAACGTAGATCGACTGGTAAATAGCGAGCTTTGCCTTTCGACTCAGCTCCTTCTTCACCACGACGGACCGATGCAGAGCCCGCATCACTGCGAACGCCGCACCGATCCGCCTGTCGATCTTGCGCTGCATTCTTCCCTCGTGAACAAGACCCAGAGATACTTGAAGTCCTCGGCTTGGGTCAATGTGCCTTTCATCAACCCCAAGTTTGCGTGCTACAGGTCTGTTGCTGCTTGTGAGTGCTTTCTGCACAGCTTTCTGTTTGAAAGCTAAAATATAAGAATGTTTTGGCATGCTAATTCAGATTTCTACAAAAAGGAGAGACACGCGCAGCTTCAATTTTACACTCAGCGTTTGTTTGACCTCCTTGTCTAGTTGTTTGTCTGCAGCGTTTAATCAAAGAAATATGGTATATGACAGCAATATTTTGTATGTAACTGGCCTTTTTAACATCACAAGTGGCCGCAGCTTTGCCCCTTATGGTCTAGGACTTCCCCTAGCTGCATTGCAAATCAAGAATAGAGCTTTTCATTTGGCCCAGTGGCAGACTGTCTGAGGTTGTCAAATGTCACCACTCATGGAATGCTTCTTGTCCAATAAAATAGACTTACTTGAATGGAACTAATTGTTGTGCACACATTTATATTCCAGTTATAAACAAACATCAACCATATTGTACATGGACAAAGTTGCTTCCTAATTGCATTCACTCTTATTTCATAGTTTTTGTGATGTCAAAGTAGAATAACTACATATGTGTCTTACATAAACATACACACTCAATTTTAAATCAATTGTAGTCAGTGTAGTTAAATGTGGTAATATGTCCATATCATTGTTGTGTTGGAAATGTATGTGAATGCTGGGTGGTTGACTATTTCTTATTGTATGATCTGTTTGAGATGTAAGCAAGGTAAATATTCCGTGAGGTCTTAAGATAGATAGCAGTTTTAGAATAAACAAATACTTTATTAGCAATGAACAAAATTTACAAGTTAAAGGCAAATGAATAAGTAACATGAATATAAGTAAAAGAACGTATGTCGAGCACACTCATGCTGTTTGAGGTTGTCAAATATCACCAGACATGGACTTCTGCCTAAATTGACATGCACCAACTCAGAGCAATGAGTTTCAACAACCATCAGCACAGTTATTCAATTTGTTGACTCTACTCTTAATGCAAGACTATGTTAAAGTTATTGTCTGACATTCTTTGTCGGCAACTGTTTATGGAGAACCATCCCTCAACAAATTGCTTTGGTCATGCTTTCTTAAAAGTCTAGTCCTTAATTTAGATGTGCCAAAGAAGATGATAACATGACCAAGCTGTGTTTGGTTGATTCAACTGTATAGTTCTGAAGAAGAAGAAGACCTTCTGTTTCTTTTAACAGTAGAATTAGCTGTGGCCAAACTAATCACAGAATGCCTACTAGTCTAAAATGTCTACTAGACTAAGGAGTGAAGGTGGGAGCTTGGTACTGTTGGGGCCATGTACTGTTATGGTTTTTGAGTCAAACAACTTGCTAAATGATTAAATGTCAAATCCAACTTTAAATGTATAAAAGAGAGAATTAAACCTAGAGGTTTAAAAGGCTACATTTGTTTAAACAAACTACAGACAGGATTTGGGGTAAAAGCTCTAGAAATTAGCCAAGCATACATATTTTAAATATTCACAATTAATCTACTTTTCATCTTACATTAAACTATTTTTCAGATTTGTGGGGGTGCCGTTATAGGTTCGAGAGGCTTTTTTGCTCCTCATGAGAAATAAGGCATATGTAATGAATTTCAGAATTTTGGGACAAATGGGATGCAAATGGCATCACTTTGAAAATTGACAATTGGGGGGGTGGCCGTACGCCCACCTATGGATAATGGTGGGTCATTGTGGTGTGGTAGTTACTCATGGCCTATACCATCAATGTTTCAGGATTTTGAGAACTTTTTACCTTTGCATACAAAATCGGAAATGCAATACCATCAAGATCCACAAGGCCTTTGCTAGAAACTAAGGAATGAGTGGGGGCTTGGTCAGCCCACACTCTGGAGATGTTGCGTGTGCGTCTTGTCAAGCCCGCGCGTGTGTCAAGGGAAGGCTGAGTGTGTGTGAGGATTTGGAGCACGCGCGGGCAGGAAGAGGGGAGAGAGGATTTAGCCAAAAATCACTGAAATTAGCCAAGCATGTATATTTAAAATATTCACTAAAAATCTACTTTTCATCTTACAACCAACTTTTTTTCAGATTTGAAGACTAAACATTCTCAAGAGTCTTCACAAGAACTAGTGATAGTATCAGAGTATCCGTTTTAGACAGGTGGATGTGTAAAGCATTATTTTAGCGTTAGCGATAAATTCGATTTGCTTTACATCAGTCATTTTTTAAGATATTAAGTCAATTTTTCACATGGGAACATGTTGTAGTGTCTTCCACCGATATACAAAGTTTGGGGTTGATATCTTAAAGATTTGCTGAGATTTGACCCAACTTCCTGTTTGGTTCCTTTGTTGATGATTTGGATTGGCTGTACCGGACAAACGGTTTTGAAAATCAAAAATCCTATTGATAACTTTTGTGAGGCTCAGTCTGGAGATCATGTCTGGCAACGTTGAAGAAAATTCGACCAAAAATGTAGGAGGAGTAGCGAAAAAACGTGTTTCCTCAATCTTTATTGTACAGAAAAATCCAATATGGCGGCCGTTATAGGTTCTAGAGGCTTTTTTGTTCCTCATAAGAAATAAGGCATCTGTAATACATTTCAGCATTTTGGGACTTATGGCCTGCAAATGGCATCACTTTAAAAATTGACATTTTGGGGCGTGGCCTGTAGCGCCACCTATTGTCTCACATGGCCCATGTGTGGTATGGTAGTTACTAATGGTCTGCAGTTTCAACATGCCAAATTTCTCAACTTTTTACTATTGTGCTCTAGGGGCTGCCATTGACTCCCATGGGTAAAACATAATAATAATAATACCACCAATAACAATAGGGTTCCCTCCTACAGGAGGAACCCTAACAATAGGTTTCCTCCTTACGGAGGAATCCTAATAAAACTAACAATAACAATAGGTTTCCTCCTTACGGAGGAATCCTAATAATACTAACAATAACAATAGGTTTCCTCCTGACGGAGGAATCCTAATAAAAGGTAGAATCACTTATGTGGCTTCGCCGCTTCGCGGCTTGGCCACCAATAATAAGAAAAGGTAGAATCACTTATGTGGCTTAGCCGCTTCGCGGCTTGGCCACCAAATATAACTGCATGCAGTAATTGCGGATTCCTCCAAACACTGCGAACCATTGAAAAATGTTTATTCTTGACAAATTGTAACTGTATAGAAAAATGTATGCTGCAGAATTACCAATGGCATACCAAATCTGAAATGCAATACCATCAAGATCCACAAGGGCCTTTATTTCAAGCCAGTAAGTGAAGGAAGGGGGCTTGGTGAGCTTATCCATTCCAGAAAGCCTTGGTATCTTTATGCATTAAGGCGTGGCCTGTAGCGCCACCTATGGGTAATGGTGGGCCATTTGTGGTGTGGTAGTTACTGTTGGCCTATACTATTAATGTTTCAGGATTTTAAAAACGTTTTACCATTGCATATAAAATCGGAAATGCAATACCAACAGGATCCACATGGGCTTTGGGTAAAGTGTGGTAGTTACTCTTGGCCTGTACTGTCAATGTGTCAGGATTTGGAGACCTTTTTACTATTGCATACAAAGTAGGAAATGCAATGACACCAAGGTCCTCAAGGGCCTATGCTGATATTCAAGGAATGAGTGGGGGCTTGGTCAGCCCACACAGTCCTGATATGTTGCGTGTGTGTCTTGCCAAGCCCGCGCGTGTCAAGGGAAGAATGAGTGTGTGAGAATTTGGAGCATGCGCGGGGAGGAGCAGGGGACACATTTCATTGTAAATTTCCCTAGAAATTAGCCAAGCATGCATGTTTCAAAGATTCACCAAAAATAGACCTTTCATCTTAGAGTCAACTTTTTCTCAGATTTGTGTACTAAACATTCTCAAGAGTCTTCATATGAACTTGTTTGACTGGCTTACGTGTAAAGCATTGCGAACCATTGAAAAATGTATATTCTTGACAAATTGTAACTGTATAGAAAAATCAATGCTGCAGAATTTCCAATGGGATACCAAATCTGAAATGCAATAACATCAAGATCCACAAGGGCCTTTATGTCAAGCCAAGAAGTGAAGTGCTTTAATCTTCACAAGAAGTGAAGTGCTTTGTGCTTTAGGGCGTGGCCTGTAGTGACACCTATTGGTAATGGTGGGCCATTTGTGGTGTGGTAGTTACTCTTGGCCTATACTATCAATGTTTCAGGATGTTTTTAACTTTTTACCATTGCATACAAAATCGGAAATGCAATACCAACAAGATCCACATGGGCTTTTGTTAAAGTGTTGTTGTTACTGTTGGCCTTTACTATTAATGTTTCAGGATTTGGAGAACTTTTTAACATGGCAAACAAAATCTGAAATGCAATACCATCAAGATCCACAAGGCCTTTGCAAAAGACCAAGGAATGAGTGGGGGCTTGGTAAGCCCACACTCTCCTGAAATGTTGCGTGTGCGTCTTGCCAAGCCCGCGCGTGTGTCAAGGGAAGACCTATGGGTAATAGTGGGCCATTTGTGGTGTGGTAGTTACTCTTAACTTTTTACCATTGTATACAAAATCGGAAAAGCAATACCAACAAGATCCACATGGGCTTTTTGTTAAAGTGTTTCTTTGCCTATACTATCTATGTTTCAGGATTTTGAGACCTTTTTACCATTGCATACAAAATCGGAAATGCAATACCATCAAGATCCACATGGGCCTTTGCTAAAGACCAAGGAATGAGTGGGGGCTTGGTCAGCCCACACTCTCCTGAAATGTTGCGTGTGCGTCTTGGCCGCGCGTGTGTCAAGGGAAGGCTGAGTGTGTGTGAGATTTTGGAGCACGCGCGGGGAGGAGCAGGGGAGACATTCATTGGAAATTTGCCTAGAAATTAGCCAAGCAAGCATGTTTCAAATATTCACCAAAAATCGACCTTTCATCTTACAGTCAACTTTTTCACAGATTTGTGTTATGAACATTCTCAAGAGTCTTCATATGAACTTGTGATTGAATCAGAGTATCAGTTTTTGACTGTCTGATGTGTAAAGCATTATTTTAGCGTTAGCGATAAGTTCAATTTGCTTTATATGAATCATTTTTAGAGATATGAATTTGCCTTTGCACATGATAACATGTTGTAGTGTCTTCCTCCGATCTACCAAGTTTAGTGTTGATATCTCAAAGATTTGCTGAGACATGACTTCACATCCTGTTTGGCGGCTTTTCTGATGAATTTGATTGGCTGTACCGGACAGACGGTTATGAGGATCAAAATTCCTTTGATAAATTTTGTGAGGCTTGGTCTGAAGATCATCTCTGGTGATTTTGAAGAAGATATTACAAAAATTGTAGGAGGAGTAGGCTTTCAAAGGTTTTTGATAAAACCGGAAATGGCGGGAAATTTATATAACCGGAAATTAACGCCATGGTGTGCGTTGAACTCGGCTTGATCCAGGGAATCCAATGGTACTTCATTTTTGAAAATGAGTCATACGGTTCAAAAGTTGCGTGTGTAAACACAAGTCCAACTTTGACCCATTGGTGGCGCTAGAGTGGTCTAATGGGAGAAATGGGAGACATGAAACTTGGTGAAAGTGATGAGGGGACAGGTCCCAAAGAGTGTGCCAAATTTCACAACTTCTGAGCATGTGGTTCTAGGGGCTGCCATAGACTCCCATGGCAGATGTATAATAATAAGCCGCTTCGCGGCTTGGCCACCAACTAAAAAGCAAACAGTGATGCTGTTCCTGCTAGTAATGGAGAGACCCAGCTTGTTAGGGCACAGATTATTAAGGACCAAGGCACAGGTCACAGGTTTGCTGTAGCAGCAATCACAGCTCCTCTACCTGCCTGCCATCCTGCAACAGAACCAAAGACACAGAAACAGAAGACAGGGAGAGGAGACCCAAACAATACACAGAGCCAACAATCTAACATGGTTTATACTATCATCACAACAGGCATATCCTCCCGGTCACTACAAGTCATTCAGGTAATGGTAATGTCCTATTGACTCATACAGCTGTGAACAGTATCCTTTCTGAAGTAGAGCCATGGCTAGTGTTTGATGACCATGGCAGTGTTTAACAGCATTCAACTCAAGTTAAAAGCAGTAGGCCTACATCTTACACAGCAGAAAGACAAATATTTATTTCAGGTCATCTACAAGTCCCAGTGTGCCATTACAATCATCCCTTGGCCCAGCAGCAGCTTGGGTAGGCCTGGTTGCACAGTGAAACCCACCTGCAAGGTTGCTGCCAGAAGGTGACCTGAGAAGGAGTTGGGCCTTTGGGACATCATAGATGATCTGTTAAGTATAAAGACAACAGTGTGTGAATGTGAAGGACAGCCGATGAACCTTTATTTATGTCACCTTGGCTGTGTATTTCACTTTTGTAGGTCTATACAAGGAAGATGACCGCTCAAGAAATTGGCATCATAATAAATTGGCATGAGAACTTATCACTTCATAACTGCTACCTCCAATCCCTGTACATACTGTCCTGTCACTGAACATACTGTCCTGTCACTGCATACTGTCCTGTCACTGTATATACTGTCCTGTCACTGTACATACTGTCCTGTCACTGCATACTGTCCTGTCACTGTATATACTGTCCTGTCACTGTACATACTGTCCTGTCAGTGTATATACTGTCCTGTCACTATACATACTGCCCTGTCACTGTACACACTGTCCTGTCACTATACATACTGTCCTGTCACTGTAGGCTACGTTGTTTTGTTTCGTTTGTCCAACCATAAGTAATTAAAAATGACAATAAAATACACTTGACATGAATAGTAACAACAGTTGTATTTTGCCACCAACTGAGTTTGCACATTGCCTCTTACATTAAGGAATGTTGGCAGTGAAACCAAATCGCGCACAATACTGAGGCAACGCAATCGCAGTGCAAGGGCAGTTCACAAAACTCCAAGCCAGACAGCCGGCCAGCCAGCCTGATATTACTGCATTTATTTGTCTCTGAACCCCTTGTTATATCATAGTATTGCAATTGTGATCCCCAACTTCAAACTAATAGCTAACTAGCTAACCAACATTGTATTTGATAGTAGCTCGCACGAGCATCCTAATACCTACTTTACTTACGTATTAGATGTTACAATTGTTAATTTCCCATCGGAGATTCAAGCAAGCAGACTTTAATTTTGGAAAACCAGACGCTGATTGTGCCAAACCAGGCGTTATTTTCGTGTGGTTTGTTAGACACGTCTCAAAATTTGAGACGCAATTTACGTGTGTAAATGGCAACGTGTCACGTGACACGTTCAAAGCACGCGTTTTTTTAGACGCGTGCTTTTGACACGTCTCAAAGTTTGAGACGTAATTTACGTGTGTAAATGACAACGTGTCAGAGTACTCTAACCAAGTTCGAGAGCGATACCAACTTGGGTTGAATGCCCGAGGACCTTGGCTGAAAATGCACATGGGGTACGTTCGCAGAACCGGCTGCATTGGAGTGCTGTCATTCAAACCATGCTCGCCTTCACCCAGTTAAACTTTGCGTTTAACACTGATGTGCATACACTGCTTTCTAGAGGCGGGATGTCGTCACTTTGCCGTAACACAATTGAAATGCATGGTGAGAGATGTCGTTTATGGGCAATGCACGCTGTAAAGCAGCGTAGACTTATTTCAATAGCCCATTAATCTTCCGCGGGCCACATAAAATGACGCGGCGGGCCTTGAGTTTGTCTTTAATATAATATTATGTGACTGCACCTGCTGCACTCATCGTCTGACTAGTGACAGCTGGTAAGAGTGTCACACGTGTGATGAGAGGTGGGAGATAAACAACGACAATTTCTAACTTACAAAGACGCAACAAAGCAACGTGTTTTCGACAAAAAAAACGCTTCTCCACCTACTGTTCTGGCGGTGAATTGTTTTCAGCACCCCCAGCCTTCGGAGAACCATAAAGGCAACAGAAATGCTAATTAATCCGTCCTATCCGGCGGCCCGCCCATCCGTAACGGAGTCGGAGTACCATACTGGCACCTTTAGGTTCGGGATAAGTCCCAAATGTTGGCATTGGTACGGTGTCCCTGAAGTGCAAAATACACCCCCTAATATGAGTACATCCCCCAAATGAAAACACTCCCCCCAAATACGAGTCAACTTCCCCCAAATCGGAAAGCAACGTCTCCCCCCAAATCGATACCCAAATAAATGTCCCGGTGCACGTAACTCTGTCAGGCAATTGCATTTTGTACTTCTGTCGATCAATTTCTTATTTCTTGTTAGTTAGCCTACTGCATCCAATCAGCGCTGAAGTGTAGTACCTACCCTTTCCGTTCAGAGTTAATGTAATGTGTTTTTGAGTTAATGTAATGTCGTTTTCCATTTGGGGGAGCATGTTTTTGTATTGGGGGGAGGTGACCAAGTCATCCGATTTGGGGGGAGTTGACTCGTATTCGGGGGGAGTGTTTTCCTTTGGGGGTTGTACTCATATTAGGGGGGGTGTTTTGCACTTCAGGGCCACCGTACATTGGCCTCTGCTACTCCTGCACTCCGAAGTCCACTGCTTGTCCCGGGGCAAGGTCCTCACCCACCTGTGTGACTTGCGTGAGGAAGGCCTCCTGTTTCTCGCCGAAATCAACTCTCCGTTGGTGAAACACATGGAGGACATGAACTGGGTGGCAAGGTTGGCCTATTTGTCTGATATCTTTGAAAAGATAAATGTGCTAAACACTTCTCTGCAGGGAAAGGAGTGCCGTGTCTTTATGGTATACATGAAGTCGAGTGTTTTTTTTGTTGGGGGGGGCACAGTCGTAAAACGGCCAGAGTTGTTGATGGGCGATTCCTTAAAAAACACAAGGATCAAAGGAATCGCACTTACGGTGCGTTCACACTGCAGCGGGGCGGGCAGAGCGGGGTGTCGGCTTCCCATTCATTTTCAATGAAACCAGGCGTTGACGCCCACGTAGGGCATTGTGGGAAGGTGAGCGGGGCGGCGACGCTCGCATAGGGCATTGTGGGAAGGCGAGCGGGGCAGCGAAAGTTGGATTTTCTGAACTTTATGTAAATGAGGAGCGTGAAAACGCCAGCGATGGCCAATCGGGTTGGTTTCTTGTTTCTTGTAACGTAGCAACTGTTGGTAATGGTAAACATTTCTAAGTTTGACAATTTTCAAGATGGAAGAGCAACTCATCGTATGTGTCTTCCTACCCAGTATTGTATGATACGTCTATGTTAGATTACAGAGACGTAAACAAAAAAAAATATGCCTGGCGCAGGGTTGCTGAGGTTGTCGGCGTCCTTGGTTTGTTGTATTTTGTACTTTAATTCAGTTTCTTCACATTACGTAACTTTCTTCTGTGCTAGCTGCATAGTCTAGCTAGCTCACCCGGCACACGAATGACATTCAACGTTGAAATGCTGGCTGGCGGCCACTCGCTATCCATACAGTGAATGTGTAGAGGCAAGTCATAATCTAGCGAATGATTTGCACAGATTTCGAGTAATATAATAAAAGGTTACACATGTCAACGTTTATGTCTGATGCATCTTTTTTTCCAGCCGGAAAAAGACCCGTTACATAGAGTGCGGGTGGCATTTAATCTTTCACTCGGCCTAAAAAAAGTGTGGAAAAAGATAACCTATTGTGTGCTGAAGATAAGATCATGTCAGATCTAGAAAGCGTGTCGGATTCTTGCTTAATGTGTGTAAAAGTTGTATTTTGTCTGCACATTTGCCATGACATTATAGAACTACAACAGTGATTTAAGAGAACTACAGCTCTGAATGAATCTGTCTGGCACGCCCCCGAGCGTGGTGCACTGTGGGAAGGCCGGCGGTGCTGAGCGGAAAAAAGTCTGCAGTGTGAACGCACCGTTAGGAAAACTTCGTGTCTGAAGTGTTAATGAAGTTATGAGAACTCGTTGGTGATTGCGTTGAACTATACAGACTATGGTAAGCCGTTTTATCATTTAACCAATGAATTATTGATATCCAGAATTGCATTTTTGATATCAATTCGAATTTTGGATATCAAGAATTCAATTCTGGATATCAACAATTCAAATTCTTGATATCAACAATTCATTGGTTAAATGATAAAAAATGTCATAGGCCTACTTAGTAAAAAGCGTAGAATTGTATTTTCTATATCAAGAATTCGAATTTTGGATATCAAGAATTCATTGGTTAAATGATAAAATGGCTTGCCATAACAGACATCCTCGGATTTACATAATTATAATAATTAACCTTGCCTAGTGTGCACACTGTTAGATCCAGTGGAGAACAATTCCATCTTACTGGTATGATGTTGCACCGATGCACCTGTACACCGGTTGCTTTTCGCTTGGACATAACTGACTTCTGACTGCACACGTGCTGCTGTTGCGTGCCCTTATAAGGAGCTTTCGGGCGTGTATGTATGCAAATTCATGAGCACGAGGACGCGCTTTCAACTTAAAAAAAACTCTTCCCGGGGAGCACAGCTCAGGGGTCTCATTTATAAAGCTTGCGTACTCACAAAACGGGGCTGAAAATGTGCGTACGCCACTTTCCACGCAAAGGTTGTGATTTATAAAAAATCAACAACAAGCAACAACTACCGACGTTAGAAAAACTACAACACCACACCGGATCCAGCTAAACCGGAAACAAAACAACAGGCACGCCAAACACTCGTTTGGCTTGCGAGCTGGCTAAAGAGTAGTAGCAGAGCCCGTTTACGGATATTAGACAATCTCTAGTAGTAGGCTAACGTTACGTTTTGAGTGGATGACGAGCGCGAGATGCCGAAATGGATGCCAATAAGATTCTGAATGGAAAGTTTGCTTTTAAAAAGTTGCCAAATGGTTCTATTGACAAGACCAGTGATCTGTGTGTTTTGTCGTTGTAAACTGAGCTATCATCGAAGCACGTCCAGTCTGAAATACCACTTGATGGCCAAGCACACAGCTGATGCGAATTCTCTGCCCCCTCGTCAAAGCCAGGCGATTGCAATGTTGTTTTCAATTAAAAAATTTTTTGCACAAAGCAATCCGAACCACTTTTCTATGTTGATAAGAGCATTAAAATGTGAAAAAAGAAATCAGGGACATTTAGAATAGATAAAAATGTGCGATTAATTGTGATTAATCGCGAGTTAACTATGACATTAATGTGATTAATCGCAATTAAATATTTTAATCGTTTGACAGCACTAATTAAAAATAGTGCTGTCAGTTTAACGCGTTATTAACGGCGTTAACGCAAACCCAAATTAACGGCGTCAATTTTCTTATCGCGCGATTAACGCTCTTTTTGGCCTTGCAAACTTTGTAGTTTTTTTCACATGCTGTTGCAACAATTACCGACTTTAGAAAAACTACAACACCACACCGGATCTAGCTAGACCGGAAACAAAACAACAGGCGCGCCACAAACACAGCCGGCTAAAGAGAAACAAACACTTGTTTGGCTTGCGAGCCGGCTAAAGAGTAGTAGCAGAGCCCGTTTACGGATATTAGACATTCTCTTGTAGTAGGCTAACGTTACGTTTTGAGTGGATGGCGAGTGCGAGATGCCGAAATGGATGCCAATAAGATTCTGAATGGAGACTTTACTTTTAAAAAGTTGCCAAATGGTTCCATTGACAAGACCAGTGATCTGTGTGTTTTGTCATTGTAAACTGAGCTATCATCGCAGCACGTCCAATCTGAAATACCACTTGATGGCCAAGCACACAGCTGATGCGAATTCTCCGCCCCCTCGTCAAAGCCAGGCGATTGCAATGTTGTTTTCAATAAAAAAAAATATTGGCACGAAGCAATCCGAACCACTTTTCCATGTTGATAAGAGCATTAAAATTTGAAAAAAAGAATGTGACAAAAAGAAATCAAGGGACATTGAGAGTAGATTAAAATGTGCGATTAATTGTGATTAATCGCGAGTTAACTATGACATTAATGCAATTAATCGCAATTAAATAATTTAATCATTTGACAGCACTAATTATTATGCAAAATATTGAATGAATGAAAAAACCAAGGATGTCCCTTTTTTCACCAACTACCAGCATCAAATGATAAAACTATTATATTTTTTATTATTTATAATTATTATGTTTAGGGGTGCTAAGATTATATGTAGGGGTGCTTGAGCACCCCTAAAAAGGGTCTAAAATTGCCAATGGTGCATAATAATGAATTAAAACTACATTCAGGCTACATCACATGATCAGACCAGTATTTTTGGGACCAATTCTGACCCAGCAACTCGAGAGCACTTAAGACAGCAATACAGCAAAGTAGAACGATTTGCCATTTTATTCACAATAATTTTCCTTTTTTTTTTTTTTTTATAATTACAATTCAACAGACTTGATCCACAAAACATATACATTTGTCCAACAGAGATTGTGCTAAAGATTTTCCTGAGGACGGATTAAGCTGAGCTACCTAGCGAGGGTACTATGCAAGGTTAGAAAAAACTTATTGTAGGTGGCTGTAAGTGGATGCTTTTTAATAGGTTTTTCACTTTCCATCACTCCACTTCCTTAAAATGTCCTCTGCAGCATTTAAAGTAGAGTCCTCCTATTGGAGAGAGGCATGTGAGAGGGAGGGGTACAGAAAGAGATTTTTAAATTTTATTTTAAATACTTTGTATTATCAAATGTTCACCTTGACAAAGCAAAACCTGATGTAGTTTTGAAAATCTTCACGATGCTCCAGGCTATAGAAAGCTGAAACAGGAATTGTCGCCAATCCCTACAAAATGTAAACAAGACACACACACATTATATACTGTACGAATCTTCTGTGTATGGGAATTACATTTATCATCATCATCATCTTGATCAGACTGAATCCAAGCTTTAGCATCTGCTCTCCTTTACCTTCTCTTTGATCAGCCACTTCACAAATCTGTAGTCATGAGGCTCATTTTGAGTGTTTGGGTCATTCAATTCAACCTCTACACAAAAACAGCGACAAAGCCTTAATCGGATCATTTGTATTAGAAAAAACTCTCTTGGAAAGTGATAGAGTAGATTTTCGGAAAAGATACTCACTGATCAAGGAGATGTCTGCAATCATGAAATACCCTCCCTCTGGAAGGATGGGCTGCAGCCCCACGCTCTTCAGACACGTGGCCAGCTTCCTGCGCTTGTGGTGCAACCTATCTGGCAGCTGCTGAAAGTAGCTTTCGGGGGTCCCAAACTGCTCATACTCCCTCTGGAAACACTGTGCTACTGCCTCCTGGAGAGATTGAGTGTCTGAAAGTCAGTAAATCTTGGAGATTAATTATTCCCACCCCATATATTGTGCTGAATAATGTTGATTGAATTAATAACATATTTTTAAATTGCATTTATAGCATTTTTCATGCTTTATTGGACAGTTTCTTTCAGTGAAATTTGACAGTAAAGGCACAGAGAGAGAGAAAGGCTAACTTCTGAAGGGAGTTGTTTCGCTTTTTCTTATTTAAGAGATATAAAATGTAACAACATGATTCTAAAAACATGTCATATCAGTCATATCATAACACATCAGTGTTATAAACAAACTTGACGGAGAATGTGCGGTCCTCCACGCAAACTCAGACCCTCCCGTAGGCCTACGCACATTTTGAAAACAGTTGGAATTGGCGACGCAGATGACCGTACTGTAGTCAGACTGCAGAAATTGAATGTGGGAAGAACACTCCTAATATTTATATATTTTGTTTTCCTCACACACGTTTTTTTCATTCAATTTCATGATTATCATGAAGATCACATCCAGCAGTGTTATTTGCGCTTGTACTGAGTGATTCTTGTTCCATAACCACCTTGTACAATCCAACTCAAATTTTAGATAAAAATTCAGCGCTTCCTAACCATCAGATTGTCCACTACAGGAGTTCAGGAGGGGGAGATTCCCCGACTGCATGGAATACAGGATAACATCACATATCCTACCTTTAGATAACTGCAGAACACAGTGTATAACTAAATATATTTATTTAATACTGATGTGCAAATATCCTCATATGTCAAAAACTGGAAATACAGTTGTCAAGCTCCCGTGCAATCGCTACACTACGTCCTCGTTATCAGTCCAGACCAGGGGCATTTCTAGGATTCAAAGAAAGGGGGGGCTTAGCCCCAAGGGAAGTGGCATGTTTGCGTGTGCAATTTTGTTTGTTTTTTTAATCTTCTTTTTTCAGATTGATGCTATAGTGCTTGGTAAGCTCATCTAAGTGTGATTCACTTAAGAAGTTCTGAGATTTAGGGCTACATGCCTGGATGAAATGTTTGGCGCAGACATGCAAAACTTTGGGAAGTTGTGTCGGAGCATTTCCAGCGAAAATAAAATTGAGATATTGGTTGTGCAGAGGTTTGGAGGAAGGAATTAAATAAAGATTTGTGCTTGCATTTGCACATCCAAGCACTGAGCAACTGTTGTGCTTTGTTTGTTTGCTCCCCATGATATCTCTCCAGGAAAAACCGATATCGCACTTGCCCTTGCACGGTGGTAGCTCAGTTTCTCATGGGCAGGCCAGATGATCTGGGCGGGCAAAGCAGAGAGAGGGGAGGTAACCTTTCTCGTATCTACGTCACTTGGAGGAGATTTTCAAACAGAGCGTTTGAGCCTTGATTTTGTCAAAGGCGGAGAAGAACACCAAGGGCTTTGTTTAGACCTATCGAAAATTGTAGCCACAGGGGGACCAAAAGCAGGCTAGGGGAACTCATATTAATGTTAAATAACCTCATAAAATGGAGTTTTCATGTCATGTCACCTTTAAGATAAGTTCAAACATTGAAACATAACTGATCGAAATCCACAAGCCAATTTTATGACTTGGCATAAAAACATCATGTAATAATCTAGTTTAGGCTACAAATGACAACAAATGCTTATACATTTCCACCACAGTAGAAGAAAAATAAAAAAATCTCCACTCATTTCCTTCTAGACCTGTAGACCACTAACCTCCGTCACACCGGCTCCTTCTTCAGCCCTGTCAATCTCCTGCTTCTCTCTCTCATCTGACTGGGCGGAGCTGCCACCTCTCCTAAAGAATGTTCTTATATCCATCTGGTCAATGAATTGGATGATATACCGGCACAAAAGCGTTATGAGGGACACTATGACATTTAGTTTTCACTAGCATTAACTGATTATAAATAACAACATTCTATAGGGACTGATAATATTGTTTTGAAATACTAGAGAGATATATCAATGCAAAGAATAGAGAGATGTCAGTTATTTCTTGTATTTCGAATTCGCTAGTTCACATTCTTGCTAACTGGGGACAGTTTCTAACAAAGTAGTAAGCTAAGTTAGTTTTAACATAGCCCACTACAATATTCGCTTTCATTTGCCTCATATCAAGTAAACCTAAAGCAGGTAACACTCGCTAACAACTACAGATAGCCACATTCTGTAACTCCTTGTACTTACAATTTCACTCCGTGCATCATTTACTTTGAACTCCTTGGCTATAATACTGGCTGTCGTTGACGTCGAGACGGTACTAGTGCCCGGGGTTTGTATCGTAAAGTATGATGACAGGCTATTGGATTATAATTTGTTAGAGTTATAGAGTTATAAATAACTTGTCCGTGTGAGAAACAATAGTTTAATTATTATTATTTTTTAATTAAGCCAATAATGCCAAATGATTTGGGGGGGCTGAAGAACATTTTAGGGGGGCTTCAGATTACTGTTCATAACAAAACGCTTTTGTTTTCAAATTGTATCTGGACTGGCAGTATCACTGGCACAGTTGACGCCACTCCCACAGTTTTTTTAAATTGGTGATCTACCGGCCACCACATTTTCGGAGTTTTCGGGCTCCACCAATAGGCTAACAGTGTCTGAGAAGTTGTCATGCGCTATGATTCACCGTAAAAAACAATCGTATGCCAGGGTCATGATGAGATACTAGATTAGCATTCATGAGGTGCTTTGCATTGACTATTTATGGTTAAAAATGGGCGTGTTCAGGGCGGGGTACAATGCTGATTCAGGTACGCACACTTGTGGGTAATCTGTGATTTATAAAGGAAACATTGCGTACATCAGGTGTGCATATGCACGGTTTTATAAATCTGAATTTTTGTGTGCATACGCCATTTTAGGCTTTTGGGCGTACATACACTTTTAGTTAGAATCCTACACACAGTTTTACAAATGAGACCCCACAAAACTTCTGCTGCGTAGGAACACATTTTCAAGTGTTCATGAATTTGGCGGATGTCTTTTTCTTACATTGTTTTACCAAAGCCCGTAAGAAACATTTCGTAAGAAACATTTCAGAAGAAACTTAAAAAAATGTTCGAGAATAAGGCCCAATATTTCTATACTAAAATGCGCTTGGTGGGAGCAGCAACACTGCCTATGTTGATCCCGTTTGCTGGACAACAGAAGTGAAAACAACTAATGTCAATCTGTTGAAAACAGATTGTCTGTTGTGTAGACATAATAGATTTATATTTACGTTTTTATTTTAAGTCTCCACCTTCGATGTTTCACCTAGGCCTACTGTTGGCCATGTTGCGCTTTGCTCCGCACGTCACTTGTTGTAAACTAACCTAATCAGCGCGCAGCTCATCTATATATTCATGAGCATACCATAGAAAGAAGAAACCCTCTCGTTTTATTCCAGGGCTGTTTCACAGGGTGCATTAGGGCGCATAGAACAGCACCGGGACATTTTCAGCCCAACCAATGTTACATACCTTATTCGGAGACCTTAAGGAACGGTGTGAAAGGAATTCCACACTTAATGCGAGCGCGCACAGCGCGCGAGAGAATTTTTTTGGTACATTGGTACATAGATATATGCATTGGTACGCAACGCTGCGCGCCACCACGGTCCTCTTCCACATATTAAAATAGTGCTGCTGCCAACCAATGATGCACCTAATAATATGGTTCCTGCAGTGCCATGGCGGGCCAGACCAAATGATTTTGCGGGCCACATGCGGTGTCTATTCCGGCCAAAGTAAATTCCTTGTCTGTGCAAACTTTCATGGCGAATTAAACCCTTTCTGATTCTGATTAGGGGAGGATATATCAGGATCTCGTAATTACGAAATATTTTCTCATAATTACGATATTTTCTAGTAATTACATAAACATCCAATAGAGGGTGCCAAAGCTGCATGTATGAATATCAGCAGGCTCTCCATCGTGGCTTTCCTCGCGTGAAAAAGCGAGATTCAAAACGCAGTCGCGCAAAGAAGTATGAGTGCTCGCTAGCTGTAGTAGTGTGTTTGCGACACTAAATCCGAACAATTTAGAACCTTTGTTGTTAAAATACTGTAGACTTTGTAAGTGATTACATCGAAGGATTGGCAAAATGAGTTTACTCGCTAAAATAGCAGAGATAGAGAACGAGGTAAGTTATTTTAGGGAACGCTAGAGCTACTGTAGCTAAACTAGTTGACTAGCTTGGTTAACTAGCAACCTGTCACGTTTTCAGCGTGGCTTCTTTATAATGACCCAGAGCTAGCTCCAGACTAGACAGCTGCTAGCAAGTAGCAACTGTATGGCCTTATGTAATTTAACGTAGATGAGGAGCTCACGTTTACCGGTTAGCAAGCTAGCTCGCTAGTTACTACCTTGTAGGCCTATATTTAAATATGTAATAATGTCTAGAATATCAAGTGATCTCAAATCAACACACTGTCTTGTTTGGTAGATGGCTCGTACACAGAAGAACAAGGCCACAGCTCACCACTTGGGGTTGCTGAAAGCCCGTCTGGCCAAGCTGAGGAGAGAGCTCATCACACCAAAGGGAGGCAGTGGAGGAGGCCCAGGGGAAGGTATGAGCTACATGTAATCTTTAGCAGATTATTGTATTCAAATCGGAATACAAAAGTACTTAAAGGAAGTGCAGCAGATAGTTAAGGACTAAACGGATGGGCTATAAATATATAGTGCTAAATATTTTGTCATAAAACTCACTGGCCAGCACACTATGCAGTTTTATGCAAACGTTTGGGCACCCCTTGTCAAAATTGCTTTTTTGTGAATAGTTAAGGGAGTAGATTAGTTGATTTCTAAAAGGCATAAAGTTAAAGATGGAACATTCTTTTCAACATTTTAAGAAAGATTAGTGTATTTTAGTTTCATACAATTTCAGTAAAAAAAAGAAACGAAAGCAGCACCATGAAAATGTTTGGGCATCCCAAGCTTGAGTTTACTGATTACTTTGACCAAGTTCTCAAACCTTCACAACCATCGACAGGAAAGGCCAGGTGATGTCAATTCCAAAACTTTATAAATACTCTGGCTGTTTATCAAGTTGAAGAACGCTAAGAACGTACTTGCGTTCTTGAGAAAAACTTTATTGCCAAGCGTCTTGCGAGAACGTTCTTGCAAGACCGCAAGGACTGAAAACGATTTGAGATTAGTGATGTGTCGTTCGTGAACGATTCGTTCATTTTGAACGAATCCTTACAAGGACTCGGGAGTAACGAGTCCTCTAAAAGAGTGATTCGTTCATTTACGAGTCTTTCGATCATTTTTCACGTGACCTGCATAGGCTCTGTAGCTAGAGGAAACGAACGATGCGTTCATTTCCCGACTCGGTCTTTCTACTAGTCTTTGGATCCTTTTTTCACGTGAGTCGCATTGTATTTTTTAGTAGAGGAAACAGTTTCCTCATTCCCTTTCGCGTGGCCGCTGTTTTAGTAGGACGTGAATGATATTCGCTCGAGTCATTATACTGACTGGTTTTGTTATTTTCACTTTACACTTACACTAGGCTACAGTTTAGTGCAGTGTTTGCCGTGATAATTAAGTGCTAGTGTGATGATAAATGACCAAATCATACAAACTGTCATGATACATTATTTTAATGCAGGAATTTCTTTTGAAATAGTATCTACTGGTGCACATGTCATGCACTAAACTACATGAAAATATGATATGTGTTTGCAGTGGAAGTATAGCCCCCACTGCGTGTGTTCTTGCAAAGACTTCTGGGAAATCTGATGCGTTCTCGCCATAGAGTTAATATGACTAGAGTAAGCTACTTTTGTCTTCCAAGATGGCGTCCCCATTCATTTCTTTGAAAAGTGCTCAGTGGCGCAGTGAGGCAAGCGGGAGCGCGAGACTGGACGCAGCCATCTTTCCACTTCCGTGTCTTCCGGTCTAGATTTAAACAGTGGCTCTTTTTTTCCGTAGCTCCGAGAACTCGTGCACGCTTGCAACTAGCTGTACACGTCATACTTTGCGACAACCAGTCGTGAGCATAGATTTATATGGTTACGAGCGTGTGGGCATTGCAGTTGCAGAATCTATGGGCAGAATGGGGTACAAGTCCGATAAGAATCAGACATATGCAAACTTAACGGAAATGTATTCTGTCACTGTATAGTATTCCTTTCACTTGTTTTTTTAGGCTATATGGCTAAATATAGGGCTATTCTAGATGAAACTCATCACATATGTAGCTTTTTTTCTTCGTGATATGAGTATGATTTACAACGCATTGTATCGGATGAAATAAACTGTTAACATGAACAGCTCCGTCATTGTTCTCGCCAGGCAAAGAAAGCTTAATAGTTATTTTGGTAACTGAAATCTTCCATAATGCAGACTTACCACAGCTTACTGTCAACTTTATATACAAAAGAAATGCCACAAAATTCACACTGCCTTCAATTTCACATCAGTGTCGAAATGCAGCCTGTGTTTTACATGCTCGACCTAGAAAACCAAACGTCTATTAATGGATATAACGTGATCCAACAAGACGTGTTAATAATGTAATAAATAAAAGCTTGAGAAGTGTGTCTAAAATATACTTTATTGAACATTTGCCTTTGAAAGGGGCATGTTCATAGAATCATAGGCTACAAGACGTTTCCATCAGATGTAAGTGGGGGTGAAACATTGTCCCACAAAAGCAGTCTGGCTTGATGACACAATCAAAAAAAGAATAATGGGTGTGTTTAACAAAACTTCTGAAGGCAAGACTAATATTATTTAAATATATATCATTTCCTATTGTGGTAACAGTTAACGTATTAATCTTCATCTTTGCTCTAGATAGACATGTCAACAATCTATGCTCGTGCTTAACATAATATATTTGCCATCATGTCATGAACGTTTTTACGAAAAATCAAATCTGTTTGAAAATAACGGGAATAAACTTTATTAACAACATTTCATGTTGGCCTATGTGTGACAACGATTTGCTAAACTTGCTACAACAAGGCAGGCAACTCAAGCCATTTCTCCCTGTGCTCATTCAGCTCAATGTAAATCAGCTATCGGCCAATGTGAACTTTTGTGCTCGTGCCCTGTTAGTATCCGCAGGCACATTTGCAGGCAACTTTTCTTGACGTAAGCAAATAAATGGGCTGCTAGTTTACCCATTTCGGATTGGTTTCAATCTTGGCAAAAATAAGGAAAAATTATTCTATGAAAAAGCTAGTAGTATGAGCCAGGTTCGAGAATCGAACAAAAATTATTGGGGGAGAAAGTTTTGTAAATGTTGACTGGAGTTAATAGAATAAAAATGACCGGAAGACACGGGAACCTAACCGTAAATGCAATACCACCTATATCCACCGGGGCCGTTGCTTTAAGGCGAGAGGCGGTGGGGGCTTGGTTCTCGCTGACCAAGTCACCATCCGATGCGTCCTCGATAAAAGGGGCGGATCAAGAACACTTCCAGGTTTTTTGGCGTTCTTGGTGACTTGTGTTCTTTGGATTGGAACCGTACTTGGGCAATGAAAGACGACGTCAAACGAGTTTGCAAAAACACAAGAATGGAGAAAAACGTGGATTGATAAACAGCTTCTGACTCCTCAAACCGTGTCCCTAAAATCAGCAGCCATGGCCTCCTCTAAGCAGCTGCCGAGCACCCTGAATATGAAAATAACTGACCTAAACATAATCGAAAATCTGTGGATAGACCTCAAAAGAGCAGTGCATGCAAGACCGCCAAAGAATTGCACAAAAGTAGAAGCCTTTTGCAAGACTTGAAAGACTCTTATCTGGCTACAAAAAACGTTTGCAAGCTGTGATACTTGCCAAAGGGGGTGTTAATAAGTGCTGACCATGCAGGGTGCCCAAACTTTCGCTTTGGGCCCATTTTATTTGGAAACTGTAAAAAAAAAATATATATATATATATTAAAGAAATGTCTTTAACTATGTCTTTTGGAAATCAGGTCATCGTTTACTCGCTTAGCTATTCACAGTAACAGAAATTTTGACCAGGTGTGTCCAAACTTTTGCATAAAACTCAGTCTGATGCTCATTAAAGCAACCCTGTGATTTGATTGGCTTACAGTTGAGCATTAAGTCATAGAAACTTGTATAAATAATACAAAGGCTGAATCATGGTGTCACTCTTTCAAAAATGACAATTTCGTACTGTGCTCCGTTTGTTGAATAGGTTTCGATGTGGCAAAAACTGGAGATGCCCGTATTGGGTTTGTGGGGTTCCCCTCAGTAGGCAAGTCCACTCTGCTCAGTAACCTGGCTGGCGTTTACTCAGAAGTTGCAGCGTACGAGTTCACCACCCTCACTACCGTACCAGGAGTGATCCGCTACAAAGGTGCAAAGATCCAGGTATGCTCCCAAGGACACTTCTATCTCTGCCAATTTTGGACTATTAACTTCCCTCTTTTTTAAGCTTTCCACTTTCCCCATTCTTGAGCTGTAATAATGGTCCTGTAGGCTGTTACTGGGCTGCTAGGTGTTGATATAGTTGTTGTGCTGTCCATGCTTATGGTTTTCCTTTCGTCTGTTCAGCTCCTGGATCTCCCAGGAATCATTGAAGGGGCCAAGGACGGGAAGGGAAGGGGAAGGCAGGTCATTGCTGGTGAGGGAGGACTACCTGTGAAGTAGGAATGGGTGGGGGAAATCATGAACGAATGAAAGTCAAAGTTGAAATACTCAAGGTTACATTTAATGTAAGCATATTAATATTTTATTTTGGGGGATTCACTGGTATTTTGCACTGACATGGGTGTAATTTCTGAAAAGATTGAGAATCATTTTGAAATTGAATTGTCAGACTGGTAAAGGTTCCCATCCCTGTGAAGTGTCACAATGCATGCACAAATAGTATTGTAGCGTCAGGTCATGTGGCGTGCCCCTGTTGTTTCAGTGTCAGTCAGCTTCTAAGTGTCTGTCAATGTTTCAATCCCAAACCCTGTACAGGGCTTAAAATTTACTTTTTTACTTGGTGGCACTGGTGCTCCAAACTTAGGAGCAAGTTAGGAGCACCAGCAAAAACTTCGGAGCACCCACCAAATATTCAGAAGCTCTACAACTACAGTGCAGTGACAAGCAGTGACTGACGGCTAATATTAACTTATCTAAAATCTGATTAAAGTGTAGAGCGTAAAGAAAGTTTAATTGGTTATGTAACGGATAGAACAGGGGACCGTTCCCTATCAGCTCACAGCAGGCACATACTGTTCAGTAGGCTTATTTGGGGGGATATTTGTAAAGAAATTGAAACAGGTCGCACCATAACGATTATTTGCACTCTCTAATATATTTTGAGGTCGTACAGACACAATTTCGGGCTCATATGCGACCAAAATGGTCACAATTTCCAGCCCTGCTGTCCCTGTTCCTCTCCCCATCCTGTTCCCTCCTTCCCCATCTCAGTGGCCCGGACCTGCAACCTGATTCTCATCGTGCTGGATGTCCTCAAACCTCTGGGCCATAAGAAACTGATAGAGCATGAGCTGGAGGGCTTTGGCATCCGCCTCAACAAGCAACCACCCAATATCGGCTTCAAGAAGAAGGACAAAGGGGGCATCAACTTTACTGCCACAGTAAGGCAGTTCAGATCCACCAATTCACCATAACCCTTGATGATTCTAGTCAAGCTCTGTTTTCCACAACAGCCCTCTCCTTTTTCATGGCAAGAAGGGGAGTGGGGGGGATTTCTTTTCTTTTTTTCCTCATCAACTTATGAGTGTAATCACCCTGATGATACACACCACATCTCACGGTCTGTAACCTGTCTCTCCACTCTAGTCTCTCCACTGATCTCCTGTCTCTCCTCTGTCCTCAGTGTGCCCAGAGCGAGCTGGATGCAGACACTGTGAAGAGCATCCTCGCAGAGTACAAGATTCATAATGCCGACATCACCCTGCGTAGTGATTCCACCGCCGACGACCTCATTGATGTAGTAGAGGGTAACAGGTAACCAACGGCTTGCTGCTGTTCTCTGGAGATGCAGCTTTATTTATTTGCATTATTTTCAATCTCTCCTTTACAGGCTTTATTCAATGGGAGTGGGGTGGCATTTCATCCTTTTTTAAAGTTTAGGTCTTTCGGTTTAAGTTTGCCAACAGTGTTTCCCACACAAACTAATTTGTGGCGGTGCGCCACAGAATCAACACCGGCCGCCACATATTGCGTTTCGTAATTATTATTTTTAGGTTAATAGTAGTAATTATTACTATTAAGGTTAAAACACGCAGCGTATGCTGCATTTCCTTTCCCTGCTCTCCCTCCGTTTCTCTTTCACTTACGTGTCTTTCTCACATACAGTCACAATGTCAGCACACGTTAGCAACGATGCATACAGACAGCCATATCAGCGAGCTTTCAGCATCAGTGCCATAGTTAAAGATCTAGGAAAGTTCAGGCTACTTTGTGCTTGGCACCAACAAACATGTCTTAATTGAAGGTTCCCCTTCGTTCTTTTGGTGAGAAGTCTCAAGAATTAGCTACTTACCCGGCGTCATGTAGCCGACCAGTTAAAAAGTTATTTAGCACTAGTGTTGCAGAAATGATTTGTTTGTTGTTGATTTTGTGAAGGTGTGAATCATTTTGGATTAATATTTAATCCAATAAAGTTCTGTGTAACGAATCATTAACTCCACAAATAGCTTTCTAATCTGTGGGAAACACTGTGCCAATCTGTGGACAACTGTGAAGAACTGTAGAAAGGCTTACAACAAAGTTTGGTTTGATTTATTCTTCAAGGGTGTACATCCCATGCATTTATGTACTCAACAAAATCGACCAGATCTCCATAGAGGAACTAGACATCATCTACAAGGTGCCTCACTGTGTGCCTATCTCAGCCCACCATCGCTGGAACTTTGACGACTTGTTGGAGAAGATCTGGGACTATCTGCAGTTAGTGCGAATGTAAGGATGCTGGGGCTCAACTAACAGGCCTTGTAAATGTAATGATTGGCTGATTCTAAAAAGCAGAATTTCAAATCCTGCGAACATTTAACTATGCCCTTATAATCTTAATAACTACGAAGCATCCTCTCAGAGATTGAATATACAATTGTATTGTTGTCTCCCCCAGATACACCAAACCCAAAGGCCAACTTCCAGACTACACATCCCCAGTGGTACTTCCTGATAGTCACACCGCTGTGGAAGACTTTTGCCTAAAGATCCACAAAAACCTCATCAAAGAGTTCAAATAGTGAGTATTGTGCAGTTAGCCTGGCTATATATATATATATATATATATATATATGTATATGTATATATATGTATATATATGTATTTATTTATATATATGTATATATATATATATATGTATTTATTTATTTATTTATGTATTTATTTATGTATTTCTTCGGATGTGTGTGTATACATACACATATGCACACATTGGATTATTTTTTTTAAATATAATATATATATATATACAGTCATGGCCGAAATTGTTGGCACCCCAGAAATGTTTCCAGAAAATCAAGTATTTCTCACAGAAAAGTATTGCAGTAACACATGTTTTGCTATCCACATGTTTATTCCCTTTGTGTGTATTGGAACAAAACAAAAAAGGGAGAAAAAAAGCAAATTGGACATAATGTCACACAAAACTCCAAAAATTGGCTGGTCAAAATTCTTGGCACCCTTTCAAAATTGTGGATAAATAAGATTGTTTCAAGCATGTGATGCTCCTTTAAACTCACCTGGGGCAAGTAACAGGTGTGGGCAATATAAAAATCACACCTGGGAGCAGATAAAAAGGAGAGAAGTTCACTTAGCTTTGATTGTGTGTGCCACACTAAGCATGGACAACAGAAAGAGTAGAAGATAACTGTCTGAGGACTTGAGAACCAAAATTGTGGAAAAATATAAACAATATCAAGGTTACAAGTCCATCTCCAGAGATCTAGATGTGCCTTTGTCCACAGTGCGCAACATTATCAAGAAGTTTGCAATCCACGGCACTGTAGCTAATCTCCCTGGGCGTGGACGGAAGAGAAAAATTGATGAAAGGTTGCAACGCAGGATAGTCCGGATGGTGGATAAGCAGCCCCAAACAAATTCCAAAGAAATTCAAGCTGTCCTGCAGGCTCAGGGAGCATCAGTGTCGGCGCGAACTATCCGTCGACATTTAAATGAAATGAAACGCTATGGCAGGAGACCCAGGAGGACCCCACTGCTGACAGAGACATAAAAAAGCAAGACTACAGTTTGCCAAAATGTACTTGAGTAAGCCAAAAGCCTTCTGGGAAAACGTCTTGTGGACAGATGACACCAAGATAGAGCTTTTTGGTAAAGCACATCATTCTACTGTTTACCGAAAAAAGAATGAGGCCTACAAAGAAAAGAACACAGTACCTACAGTGAAATATGGTGGAGGTTCAATTATGTTTTGGGGTTGTTTTGCTGCCTCTGGCACTGGGTGCCTTGAATGTGTGCAAGGCATCATGAAATCTGAGAATTACCAAAGGATTTTGGGTCGCACTGTACAACCCAGTGTCAGAAAGCTGGGTTTGCGTCTGAGATCTTGGGTCTTCCAGCAGGACAATGACCCCAAACATACATCAAAAAGCACCCAAAAATGGATAGCAACAAAGCGCTGGAGAGTTCTAAAGTGGCCAGCAATGAGTCCAGATCTAAATCCCATTGAACACCTGTGGAGAGATCTTAAAATTGCTGTTGGGAAAAGGCACCCTTCCAATAAGAGAGACCTGGAGCAGTTTGCAAAGGAAGAATGGTCCAAAATTCCGGATGAGAGGTGTAAGAAGCTTATTGATGGTTATAGGAAGCGACTGATTTCAGTTATTTTTTCCAAAGGGTGTGCAACTAAATATTAAGTTAAGGGTGCCAAGAATTTTGACCAGCCCATTTTGGGAGTTTTGTGTGACATTATGTCCAATTTGCTTTTTTTCCTCCCTTTTTTTTGTTGTTGTTCCAATACACACAAAGGGAATAAACATGTGTATAGCAAAACGTGTTACTGCAATACTTTTCTGTGAGAAATACTTGATTTTACGGAAACATTTCTGGGGTGCCAACAATTTCGGCCATGACTGTGTATATACACACACACACACACACACACACACACACACACACACACACACATCCGAAGAAAAGGGCAATGAAAAAGAGGTGTGAACAACAGTAATCGGCCCCTCCTGTTAAATGCTCCCTCAACAGAGCTTAAGTATCCTTTTCCTTTTTGCTTTAAATTTAATGATGTATTGATTGAATGGTTGTTATTATTGAGACAATACATTCATATTGAATGGATGGTGTTGAACACGCAGCCTCATAGAATTGCTGTTGCAGATGAACCCTCCCCCCAGGACTCTTTCACTCACTCCAATATCTCTCTCTTCCTCTCTTTCCCTCCAGTGCACTAGTATGGGGCGCGTCTGTGAAACACAACCCCCAGAAGGTGGGCAAAGACCATGTCATGGTGGACGAGGATGTTATCCAGCTGGTGAAAAAGTAATAGGAAGATCCCACCCATTTATTGCATGGACCTGTTCATTACAAAGACATGTCTATTATTAATCAGCCCCCCCTCTCCCAAACACACCAACATTCTACCATAAGAATGTGGTTTGCGCTTCCTAATTATATGTTGAAATTTGTATGGGGAGATTTTAAACAGAAGACAGAATTAATATCAATGTCGGTGTTGCATAAAAAAGTGCCATCAGAGGTTCACGACATCCATAGAACAACCTTATAGTGGATATCACAAAATAAATACCTACTATAAATATTTAATTGATGTATTCCTCAATTCTTCTCGATTTGTGTGTGTTTATAAACTGATTATACCCGATTTTACCCTGATTTTACATTTTTCTTGTGGTGGTGTGGTTTATATTTGTATGCGGCTTATAGCACGTTTTTATAACAAAACAACATTAGAAACACTTTTTTCGTGAATGCTATTTAAATATTGGTTAATTCCCGGGTAATGGAAAAACATACATTACGCACTTACTTACTTTCATTTTCAAAGTGTGTTACACAACGGCATGCTGTAAGTTTGCCTATACTTGTGCATCACTGTTCCCGTATCAAGTGCGGCATAAATTCCAGTGCGGTTTATACTCAGATTTACAAACACAAAGCTCCCATTCTGGTGGGGTGCAGTTTATAGAAAATGTGTCTTAATTTCTGAAAAATACGGTAGCTTAAAGTGAAACAGGAACATTTGATAAACGGTGTAAGGAAGTGATGTGTGTTGGTATATACTGTGTTTGTGTGTGTATAATTGTATTTTTAGTTTTTACTTAAGCCAGCTACAGTATATGAATATGTTTCCTTTGGCTGTGAAAAAAAAAAAAAAAGACCAGGCATGGCAGGGCCACTTTCACTTTGCTCAATGCTCAAGCTTCATCTGAACAGGCCTGTCCAACATAATGATTTATATGACATTGATGGTCCAGCCATTCACTCTGACTGGCACACCAATCCCCTCCTTGCAGCACTGACGGCTACTCAGGTTAATCAGTTCATTCACTCAGACACAGTCTGGGGACATGCTACCCCAGCTGTTATCTACTGCATTCAACTAACAGACTGCATAAAGTAATACTTATGTTCTCCAAGCACTTCAAGTTTGTATGCATAATCTTACACTGATATTTATCCATGGCCAACAGATGTTTGAAATGGTCAGTCATTTTGTGTCTGTACAAACCTGCACACCAGCCGCTGTAGAGAAGTAGACAAGCTTTTTTATCGAGGGATGCACAAAGGTTTAATTAGTCCATTCATGAAGGACATTCTTTCAATAAAGTTTTGGAATGGGCTGTAGGATTAATCACGTTGTATTGCCGTGAGATGTCCCAAAGGTCTTCTTATGCCTTTAAAACTTGATTTTTAGTAGTCTAAAAGCAAAATCTGCTTGAGCATCCTTTTGCACCTTGTACCATGTGTATAATTCGTTTGTCAGTTCTGTTCACATTGTTCTTAACATTTAAACATTCCTTGTAGTTATCATAATTTTTAATCTGACATGAGTTTTATGTAAGCCTTTTCAGACTGGGAATGTATTTCACAGTGAATGTCAAGACACACAATGGGTTTATCAATAAATCTGTGCTCGTCATTCTTAGTCAAACTTCGTCGGTGGCACATTCTGAATTGCATGAATCTAATGGAACTTTTTGTAGATATCACCTTTATGATGGATAATCCTATTCATATCAGCCTTATTTTGCGAATAAAATTCTTACTGCTACTGAGGAAAGCTGCAGTGAAGCATAGTGGGAGGCGAGCCAGCAGTGGAGGAGCAACACTTCTCGGACAGAGGTTCTTCCCCACCCCCAGCTCAATCTCCACCGCCCCATTCCTCCCTCCCCCACTGTAAATTATAGCAGCACTTTAGCTAATGAAAGAGTTGAAGACCGGGCACTAATAAAAGCCATTTAGTGTATAAAGCACTTCCCCCTCTAACGAAATTAAAGAATCTGTCCCTTTGTAGAGAGGGAGGGCTCTGTATTAATATTTATAAAATGCAAGCCCCCTCCCCCCCTAAAAGATCCCCAGCCCACAACCAATTGAACCCTGCCCAAGTCCCCTTCGCCAGTCCACCTATCCCAAGAGAAAATCCTTAACCCCTCCTAACTTGAAGGAGGCGCTTGGGGGGTGTTAGAGGAGATGCAGTCAAGACAGTCTGTCTCCAGTTGAGCTAGCCAGTAGACCCACCCAAGACACCCAACTCAGAGCACCTGCTTTCCATCACCACCTTCGACGACATCACCAAGCCGAGCGTCCACTATCAAGCCAGGGCCAGAGGATGGAGAGGGAGGGTCGGTCCATGGATGGACAATCTGAGAGGTGAGAGGTTTTCCAGTGACAAATCAGTTGCAGCACTTCCTTGAAATATCGGGCAATGCATGGTGGATGTATTTGTGTTTTAATCCCAAATGTGTCTGAATATTGTCTTTAAACAGATACGATGCTTGGTCACCAGTTACAGTTGAGGTATTAGTTGCGGGATTACTGACAAAGAGTACAAAGACGATCTTTGTCGAGAAGAAGGCAGACCCTAATTTCCTTTTGATTGGTAAGGTTAAGTTTTGAGTTAAGAGTTCAAATTATCTAAATACAAAATATCAAAGACTCAGATGACTGACAAGCTAAAGGATCCCAGATCTACAAAACTTCACGTAAGGTAAGACAGCATGTTTGAAATCCTGTATCCATGGGTAAATACCATAATAACATCTCACCCACCATAGGGTTCATCCTAAACATTGTCAATGTCCAAAAGATTTCTCAAAATGTTGGTTTATTTGATTGAGAAACTATACCTTTCATGGTAATTTCCATGTCCATAATGTTCATAAAGACTCCATTACCAAACCCATTTTCTTTTCCTTCAAATACCCCCAGCATCTGCATATTTATCTAATTTCACCAAACAAAGCGGTTCATCTGCCAGAGCACTAAGTTGATTACTACACCATCTCAGTAAAATATCCCAGGAGATATGGAGAAGAAGAGTAACAAGATTGTCAAAACCCACTGATGGATTTCCCTCTCTGGTCTTTGTAAATAATTAATTTATGTCAATGGTAACCAGCATTCCAACTCCTGACTTTGATCATTGACCGCTAACCAGGTTAGGACCAGAATGTCAGGAGTGGTTGTGTTACATTACATTACTAGTATTGTTGCTACTTTAAGATGGCAAATGGCAGTAGATGGACAGAGGTGATATGACTGTATCTGCCATTCTCTACATTGAATCGACCTTGAGCAGTGAAACTGCTCTCTGTCCGTTAGATGGAAGCCTATAACCTAGAGCACTTATAGGAGATCCTGCTGTTCTTTAACAAGATGACAATCATTGCTCTAAACTTTGTTTCCAAAGATTGCTCTTGAAAATCACCTTTGGATAGATGGAGTTGTGATTCAATTAACAAATCCTTTTGGCTGGCCTGCAAACATTTTAGTTACGAGGTTTTTATTGTTGTCGTTTTTTTGTGGAAAACTAATATCTATTTTATAATCCTTTGATACAGTAAATCAAAAGGTGACTGGTGGGATAGGGTGCGAAGACTGGGAGGGCGGGGTTTGCCGCAGTTTGTGGCGCAGGAAGGGCGGTGCCCACTTTTCCGCAGTGAGTGTGACCTATGACTAATCTCTTTTTTCTAATTTTGCAGATGTCCTTAGCCGCACTGTACCACAAACACTTCCCCTGTTTCTATTGTGTCTAAGGCTGTTTTATTTTAGTACATCATTTCAGTACATCTCAGGTCTGCAACTCTATCTTCACCTCTCATGTACCTCCACCCCATCACTACCTAGGCCACTAATACCAGTGTAGATTTGATTTAAAGGGACTTAAATATAGATTAGTTTGAATTTCCCCATTCTCCCCGCTACATATACTTGGATCAGTCTTGAACAGGACCTCAGTCTCCCGCAGAGTCTTGACTTCACCTGAACTTTGATGGCGTTTTCTCTTTGCCCAGGACCCCATTGTGCTTGATCTAACCATGCAGTGCTTCTCCTGTCCATGGTTGCGCCAAGCACTTTGGGGGCTTGTGAGCACACTTCTTCTGTCTTTTCTCCTGGTTTCAGGTTTGAGCAATTGCATCATTTCTATCTTGATCTCACACCCAATGTCAACCATCTGGCAAAAAAAGACACTCTGACTAGTTACTAGTTTTTTTAAAGGCATGCATGACCCCTTTTAAAGGATATCAATATTTAATGAAAATTGATTAAAAAGAGATAAAAGCTGCTGAACACTGATCTGGTGGAGAACAAGTGAATTCAAAGTTTTAACTGTTGTCCACCTTCACAAGGAAACTTTTTATTTTCTCTGTACTGTAAAGGTGTTTTCCCTTGAACTGGATCTGTTTTGATTGCTTGAGCTGCTTTGGTTCGGGTTTGGAGATGTTTGTGTATTTAAATAAATGTTTCAACAAAGATTGTCTGGCTCTCTGGGAACTGTCTAAAGTGAAGTCATTGCTAACTGGAGGGGTGGAGACAAAAGGACAAAAGGAGCAAAAGTGTAAGAGGACTCTGGGGGTTGTTTAATTGTTGCAGATGAAGCAGTTTCACGATTGCTTCATTGACTTGCTACACTGTGGCAGATTTCTGGACACAATCAATTACAATAAGTGCTCTGAACATTTGACTGAGGCTTTTAATTTCAACGAGTAGAGGTCAGGTGTTAAAAAAACTAGATGGGGGCTCAGTTTAGTCTTTGGACACAGAGGAACCACTGAAAATCATATTGCTGACATTTATGTTGTCCAGTCCCAAGTCACTGAGCAGCACCACCGCATTTTGTCAGGCTGTCCATTTCTTTAATGGCCATACTTCAATATTGGAGCAGAAATGGAAACTTGCAGTATTTTCTCTGAACAAGTTCCCAGTCTCTTTCAAATCTTTGAGTTGTGATGTGAAAGCGCAAAATGTATTTTCCTGCGTAGTCATCATAATTCTAAGTGAGTAGTGAAATTGCGTGCCAGTGTTGGAACAACACAGTGCTTTTTATGGAAGGTCAGGCCATGTTCATATTTTAGACCTCTATGCTGCCAGTCCTCATCTGATCAAAGAGCTCCCGTATTTGGTGGAGTGTGTTATTTAAAGACTGATTGTCCCTGACACATGCCTGTCTCCAACCGCTTGTGTTCCTGATATAAAATACGCATGACAAGGACAGGGGTCTCATCAGACTATACCTGTGACAAAATGTGTAACATGAAAATTTTGTTAAGTAGACCCTAGTGTTGTGTATGCACACATTTGCTAGTTGGAACACAATTTCACCCCCAAAAACATCAAAAGGAAGTTCAGTTTTAATAAGTTGTTTATTGATTAGTTGTTCAACTGTTTCAAAGCTGTTATAAAATAACCTGTTACAACCAACGGCTCACATAGTTGCCCCAGTTACAGATTTTTCAGTTATTTTTTTATGTTTTGCTTTTTATTTATATTTTTTTAACAAAGGAATCAACCATTGCAAATCATAAAACATGTCAGACAGCTTGACAAAGGAAAGCTACAGAGTACATCACAGTGGACTAACAGAGGGGACACGTGCCGAGAAAATGTTAAAGCACATTATAATTTGACATTCGCAAGCTGGACATTCTCAAAAATCTTTCCAAGCGTGATCTAAACTATTTTCGCTGTGTTTCTCTTTTCCCTCCAACTGACCATCAAGACAATTTAATTGAAACACCACTTTAATTCATTTCCACAATTGTAACAAATTTAAAACAGTCATAGTTATTTTTTACAGAGCTAAATGGACATTTGTAAAGAAGATCATTGCATAACAAAAAAAGTAATTATTTGGGACTTTTGAGTTACCTTTTTTCTACATAAAACCTTTAATTAGTCTCTACTACTGTTACTAGACAACTCGTACTTAAAAGACTGTAAAAACACCCATTCTTTTTCAAAGTACTGCAGAATATATACTGAGCTCTGCATTCCCACAAGAAAAATACACATTATGTAGAGATTTTAAAAAAAAAACTAACTGAAAAGGCCTGGTTTAAGCAATAATAGTAACACAAAGACAGTTGGGGGGTGTTTCACGCCTCATTCCTGGGCTGTTAACGGAGTAGTCTCTTCTGAGTGTGTTTCTATTTATGGAGCATGTCTGTAACACATCTATTTTGCTCACTTTAGACTCAACCAGAAGTAATTCAAATAGCAGGATCTACACTAAAAGCACCACCCCACTTCTCAAAAAAGCTAACAAAAAACAAAAACTAATTAAACCCAGAAGAACATTTAAGCTCAACGTCTTGAGGAATTGCAAATAGTCTTCTGCACTACTTCATCTCATTGCAAACTATTCTACCGCTTCAGCAGTAAGAACAATATTGCAGTCTGTTCTCCAAAGACAACATGTCACAAATACCTATTTTAGTATTTAGGAAATACAGTAGCAGTTATTTCAATTAGCTCTGAAACTACTGAAATGCAGTTAATTACCATTTGTTGGCATGCTTGTAAATTCTCAGACAACAGCATTCAAATAATCAAGTGAAGGGCAATTGAAAGAGCATTTGTATTATGTATGGAGGATTTTGCAGTTGTCCAGAGACACCATGTCCCCTTGTGGATCAAAATCATGTTAAATCAGTTTAAGTCTGTTAGAACATACCTGGCAGTTTGAAAAAACTTAACGATTAAGGGACGGATCATAAGGAACCTGGCTACTGCCATTGGATGAAAATTCCCATAATTTGAAAGTGACCACACCAGCTTTTAATCTTCTGGTCCATAAAAAATAGTATGCCAGGTGTATAGCTCCACGGTGCTTTGGCAACAGAATATCTTCCATGTGGGTAGTTATTTTGTCTCCGTCTCATTGGTGCAGTTGCC
Source organism: Hypomesus nipponensis (assembly GCF_054491055.1). Lineage (NCBI taxonomy): Eukaryota > Metazoa > Chordata > Actinopteri > Osmeriformes > Osmeridae > Hypomesus > Hypomesus nipponensis. The sequence continues at coordinate 3,323,800 of NC_140382.1, read as the reverse complement.
TTCAACATAGTTCCCCTCAGGATGCTGGCTGGCTAGCACACACACACACAACAGTCATTTTTCCAAGAGGTTCAAATGTTCTAGGTCACACAGTTCACATTTCTCACAACCACTCAGTGAAAGGAGGTGATCAATTCCATCAAATATATCTAAGGGAAAGTAAAGAGTTTGCAAATTTACCAACCAACTGTCTGATACTCCCTTTAATGCTGACGCATCCAAAAGTTTAAGAGGCTGGTGAAGTTGTGTGTGAACAGGTATACAGCAGGTAAAGTCACATTTCCCACAATCCATCCTAGATAGAAAAGACATCCAGACTCTGAAACTTAGGCGTAGATCTGTCCGGAACCTCCCGTGCGCGTGTTGTCCCCGGTTAGACGATCCTGGTTGGGCTGGTGCTTGGTGTCGTTGGGTTTAACAACAGCTGCGTAGTCATAGATGCCTACTTCCAGGTTCTTGGCCCTCAGGGTTGCAGAGTGCAGTTTCTCCAAAAAGTTGGGCATTCCTTCAAGTGAGACAGGAAAGATTAACTATTAAATGTCACCACTAAATGTAACTGTCCTCCTGAAAGGCCATCTGGATATACAAGCTGCTTCTCTTAAAACCACGACTGCAAAAAATGTAATAAGTACATATGTAAAGTGAGCGAGTGTTGCAGACAACCAGAATCTCTCCTGTTTTGTTTCCCCCCCCAACCAGTGTGTCCTGGAAAGCTGCATTAGAGCAACATCAATCTACGAGCTTAACGGTGTTGGTTGTGTATGGACAGCCTGTGCTCAACTCAGAATTTGTGGTGTTGTCAACTTGATTTGTTGTGTTGACTTGCACATTACTTCCATTTGAGGACAACACCAGTTTTATACAATGACAGCCACCATTAATAGGTGAAAAAGGAGATAAGGCATTAAATATATAAAATGCTCACCACTGGAAACCATCCAGCTCAAACAGTAACGTGGGAAGGCTGTCTGAGGGTCATCGCTGTAGGTAAGCAGGTAATCAAATCCATTCTGTTGGCAACAAGACAAAATCAAACACTGCTTATGACTCCGCAGCAGGGCACACCGACCAGTATAGGTGAGACCTACTCCATGTTAAAAGCCCATTATCCCCTACTTACTTCATCGAAGGACTTGTGAGGGCGTATGACCATTTTGGACTGGTAAGCGTGGACTCTGACAAAGTCCTGGGTTTCAGGGAGTCCTGGATGCTGCACAGCCCTTATTACACCCAAAAAACAAAATTGATTTGTACATCTTGGATGTCAAGATGTTGATTTGAATTGGATCAAGATTAGGCCTTTTGAGATACTCACCTGGAAACCAAGATCATCAAATTATTTTCCAGGTCAACGTCGTAGCGACGTACATAGACATAGTCCCTCGAGTACATGGGATACTGTAGTAAGACAAAACCAACATGTCAAATCTATAACAAGACAAAATGGAAGAACAGTGTCCCAACAGGACAAAGAGCTCAAAGCAAAAAACAGGAAGCAGAAAACGAGAAAAAAAAATAATAAATAAAAGTCACAATTATATCAAACACAAATGCTGGAATAAACAGCATCAGTGTCCCATCTTATGTAACAACAAGCACCACCATACTCACAGGGAAATGTGTGGCCCAGTGCACAACCTCGGAACCTGTGTAAGCATCTCTGTCCACCACCTCCAGCTTAATTACCAGAGCATCCCACTTCTTCCTGTACTCTGTATCCAACTGGGCCAAAGGAGAGAGCATGAGACAAGAAACCTGCCAGCAGCTATAAATAGCAAATGCTACATAGAGATCTTAAACGGCTGTACATGCTATACATGCCTAAGAGTGGAGCAAGAGCAGCTCCACTATGCTATACATAAACTTGAGATTGGTTGGATCCCTGATATAATCCTGAAACATGGAACCTACAGGCAATTGCAGTACAGCCATCACTGCTAATATCGTAAATAGCAAGCTCATGATATACCTGAACATTGAAGAACTGCCTAGGGGTGACATCGTCATAGGAACCCAAAACTGTTAAAAAAAAAAGAAGGAATTTCAGGCACAAACAGTCATTCAATTTAAAAAGAGCTAATTGTTAATAATGAATTGAATGAATAATAAAACTAGTATGGTCAGATACTGAAAAGACAGAGAAATTGTAAATGGCTACACAGATTGATTGTCTACCTCTGTATTCATACAAGTGGCTGTCTGGGATAGGTCGCCTCCATACTCGGAAGTTCTTCCTTTCCATGACAACTTCCCAGCCAGCATCCACCTGGCCTGCTAACTTCTCTGTGGAAGTCCTTACATTCTTCACAGATTCTAATGCTTGAAGCTCAAGTCCACACCTTTGCATTGACAAAAGCATACCATAAGTGTCCCAGACAGCATTACTGATACAGGTAGACAAACATCAAAACCTCAACTTTTATGTGCCCATTGAACTGCATCTAAACCAACCTAAACCCCTCTGAAAACAGGGGAAAACTCCCAGGATAACTAGAAAATAAATGGCTGACACCTTGGAAGAAGCAATTCAGTGAGAGGTTTCCTCCTCCAGAGATAGTTGGTGGTACAGAGAGATACATACCATAGGTTGAATACAATTACACAGTAAGAAGCAAACCTACATGGTGCTTTTGTCTTGATCAGAGAACACACAAAAAATATCAAAATATCCAGCAATGTGCAATGTGATTTAATATGGTATGAAAAGTACAACAGATGGCTTTTGTCTCATTTACATTCTAGATCTAAAGCAACTACTTTTACTATTGCATTATTGACATTAGACAACAAGAGTATCCTAATACCTGCGTATTTCTTCATCTCGAATCTTTTGGTCCTCCCACATAAAGACACCAGCTAGTGCGGCAATAAGTTTCCCTGTATGGGCGTGCTTGCTCTGCAGTCGTCGCCATATGCTGCCGACCAGGGTCCACCTGGTTCGCTCGGAGTATAGGTTGGAGTAAAGCTCTCCAATCTGATGTGCACGTCTGAGCCTCTGCCCAGTCACAAAACTACAATGGTTGGCAAAAATGGACAGTAGGCCTTGCTTCCTCTTGTCAGAACCCACCGTTTCACTCGTACCCACCCCTGATCTCTGGAGCCATGACAACAAAAGGCCCATCCTTCGGCCAATCCATGCAGCAGTGACGGATTTGCCATTGCCCTTGCCAACACCCTCTCGACATGCCTTGCTGCTTTGAAGCCTCAACGCACTTACACCGATCTCACAGATCGGACGCCTTTGCATGGACTGAAACATTCTATTGGTGCCAGTAGAACCCGTTTGTTGTTAACAGAAGTCTGGCAATTGGTCTACTGCATACGATCCGTGTACTACACACAATCTATTTCGTGAACAAGCTCGTGATATGCATGCCCTTTCGAATGTATTTGATATCAGGCTAGCTGCGCATGACAACACGAGATCCAATCAACATTGTAGCTAGCTAGCTACCATTAGCTAGCTAGCCATGACTTAGTTTGGATAGATTGCTAAACTATCTATATATACACTAATACAACTGAATATATATTACAAGTGGTACGAGTTTTTAAACGTATTCGCTGGTTTATTAGCTCAATCGCTTAATCGCTCTTCTTACAACCTGCCTCTAATGCTCCCTCACGTTTTCTACACAGTCCAGCCAGTCGACCTGATCCTCCTACAGACTGCTTACTTCAGAAAAATCTGGACGAGACCCTCCTCCACTAAAAACACGATTCTTATTGGTGTATTATGATTACACTGGTAGTGTCATTGGCTTTGTATAGTGCCAGTCCCTAGATTAGGTGCTCATGAAACAGTCAAGTTCAGTTGTCTTCCTTACGTCATCTGCTTATTGCAAGTGAAAGGACCACGATAAAGGTGAAAAGTAGTCTAAATAAATGCCTCGCTTGAGACTGGCATAATTTAGTAATATATATTTATACAGATCAATTACACAATAAATACGCAACAACAATTATGGATGATATGTAAAGTGCATTTGAAAATAAACATTAAACGTTATAAACATTTGAAATTTCTAACGAATTATATTCACTATAAAATTAGACTACAACTTGTTCACCGCCAGATGGTGCAATACAGTGTTGCACATCTACTAACCAGAACACCATTTATTTGGCTGCTTTTACATATTTCTCGAAGGGTTGTGGCTCGTACCTACTCTAAATACAGATTATATTGGATTATATGTATACTGTATAATATTGTAACCCTAACAATACTGTTAATGAGTAATAGATAGTGGATTTATCAATGTTTTCATGATCTATCTTTTGTATAGACTGCTACCTTTAATTTTAAATGGATAACTAATGAAATTTCTGACTGGAAACCAAGTGGATGAAACGAGGATGGTGTAAAGGTTATAGTCAAGGCACCGCTAGACTGACTGGCTGTGAGCACAATCATGCAGTCAGATTGTATGGGATCGTTATGGAACTATGTTTAGGCCCACATACAACTTATACGCTTGCCAAACTGTTCATTTCTAAGCATGCGCCAAGAGGAAGACGCCCACGGCCTTTTATGTATACTAAAATCCCTCTGTGCGACATCTATAATCTTTCATAAAACCAACGAAAACCAGTTTGAGCCGTATTCCGACAGTACGGGGGTAGGGTTATGACGTTTTAAGACCCACCCTTTTTCTGTTTCTGAATAAAGACATCCACCGAACCAGGTACCGGCAATTTCTACGCACGCGGCTACTAGGCGTAATAGAGCTGGACTAGACGTCAGAGGACAAAACTGAGAACCTGATGTGTTCAACGTATTTTTAATACGGTGTTCCTTAGAGCATACAAACGTTTTCACGTAGAATCGATATTTTGGTAACGCCGCTTTTTGTTTCCTGATCCCGCGCGCTGTTGATATTGCGCGCGTCACCTCTTAAATGTTTGTATCGTGTGCTACGTGTGGTAAGTTGTTAAATACATACTTTATAAACTTGTCAATACTTTTTAATGTATTTTTTTATAGCTAAAGATTCAGAAGTGAACAACTGCTGGCAAGCTCACTAGTGGTACAAACGAGCGACAGCTAGTTACTTCAATTAAGCGCGTACCTTCCTACAGTAAACGCATCTGCTGATTCCAGTAAATCTGTCTTGTCGTGACGGCGATGTCAGTGTTGTATAAGGTTAGCCTTCTAGCTTAAGCTTTGAAGCATGTTTCCTAATTTGATCTATTCTTTTGTCCAAGAATGATGGCTCACTAAAGTGTTAAGAGATTACGATGACATGCGTTATATGTTAGCTATCAAACAACGAAATGTAACGTTATTACATTGCTATCTGATGTTGCTTCCATTCTGTTACCATAAGATTTGCTGGCGTTGAGGACGCTAGGTGTTGCCTATCTTTGCGGGTGGTAGGCTACTGTACAGTAGCTGGTGGATGGCTACTGTAGTAGTTAGCTATCTGGATAAACGCCATGAATGATTGAGGACTACACGTGCTTGCTTTTTCCCGACAACAAATTAAATAAGACAATCAATTGAACTTTTGTCGAGTAATGGCTTACTACGTTACTGTCTTGGTTTGTAATTGCTGTCAAAAATATTTGTGTATATTATTGCCTCAAGCTAGCTAAGTACATTTATTGTTCCTGCGACATCCCTTAAAATGGCCTCCGTTAGTGATTTCAGCCAAAACTGCCCTCATTTAGCTCCAATCTATGTTGTAAGATGGAACGTGTTTTATCCAACAGAAATCTTAATTGTTTTTTAGTCCCAGAACAGTGAGTGGTTAATACCACGAATCGTGTGTTTTTTTTTCTTCACTCAACATCTCCTCCCATGGTTGACATGAATATTGAGTGTCTCGTTGAGAACCCTTTTCCTGTATTCATTGTCAATGGGTCCGCTGACACCGCCCTCTTGTGATGTCAGATGAAATGTTTTTTTTTCCTGGTCCCTGTATTGCTCGCAGGCATTAGGTGCGTTCGACTTTATGCAGCGCCGGTGTCGCCTGCAGCCTGGCTGACTTGAAGCAGCCAATGGCATTCTCAGCTTCAAGGCAGCCGACTGTCGGCGCCGCGGGCGCTGCATGAAGTCGAACGCGCCTATTGATAAAGTGGATGCACATGTCTTGTCCAGTTAATCTGTAACTAGTGTTTTTGTTTCTCACCTTTTTTTCAGGATGTGCACCCATTCACTTCCAGTAACTGTTGCACAATGGGAGTACACTCAGTCAGTCTGGTAGCTGGTAGCAGTCAAAGAACCTGTAGCAAAACTAGTACAATTACAGGATAGCATTAAGCCCACTTTGTAGGTTACTTTAATAACTTACTGATGTTTAGTCAAAACAAAAGTACGTAAAAAAAAAGTTATATTCCATAATTTACACAGCTCAGAAACCCAAAAGGTTTGGGGCCTGAAGAAATCACCGCTTGAAAACATTGATACCTCTTTATTTACCTGAGCAGCTTTGGAATTGATTGTCTTTTTGGGCAAACATTCCCTCAAACATAGTGAAGTGGATAATTGTTAAGAGAAACCAATCAATCCTGCAAAATGGTTTCAACAACTCTAGCCACCATAACACTGGCCAGCACCTTAGTTGCCATGACCCAAGGTCCACTGACACCCTACATGTGGTTGCTTATTGTTGGCTTTATCATCGCTTTTATCCTGGCCTTCTCTGTGGGAGCCAACGATGTTGCCAACTCGTTTGGTACCGCGGTAGGCTCAGGAGTGGTCACCTTGCGTCAGGCCTGCATCCTGGCCTCCATCTTTGAGACGGTGGGCTCTGTGCTCCTGGGGGCCAAGGTCAGCGAAACAATCCGTACGGGCATCATCGACGTGGGCATGTATAACGGTTCCGAACACGTGCTTATGGCTGGATCTGTCAGTGCCATGTTTGGTGAGTGATTTTAATCTAAAAGGCAGGTAAAAATGTGTTTTAAGTATGACCCCAATGTCTGATATATTCTGTAACTCGAAAAGATTTGTGGCCTTACCTGAAGCTTTGTTTCTGTATGGATTGAATGCCATACTGATGTACTGTTGCTCTGATCTCCCCTATAGGTTCTGCTGTGTGGCAGTTGGCTGCTTCTTTCCTCAAACTTCCCATCTCTGGAACTCACTGCATCGTTGGTGCTACCATTGGTTTCTCTTTGGTTGCCAGAGGCCAGCAGGGTGTCCGGTGGATGGAACTTCTCAGGATTGGTGAGACGACAGCTGTCTAGGAACCTAAATCTGTTTGAGACCCATTTAATAGTTCAGCAGAGTAAAAAGAATATGGAATAATTTGGGGGATGGGGTTTAAATGTTTAAGTGTGTTAAGTAAACCCTTACATATGGTAATTAAACATTAAAACACCTGCGGCTTATAGTCCAGTGCGTCTTATATGTACACATCATTTGATTTAGCTGCTGCAGGTTATATATTAGTGCGACTTATTGTCCGAAAGTTATGGTATGTGTTGGTGATTTGAAAAATGTAAATTCTCTGTTTAATTGTTCTGCGCTCTACAGTTGCCTCCTGGTTTCTGTCTCCCTTACTGTCTGGCATCATGTCAGGCATTGTCTTCTACCTAATCCGCATGTTCATCTTACACAAGGTATGCCTTATCAAATTGAAATGCACTTTTATTACAGAATGTGGATTGTAGAAGCTTCCTGTGAGGAAAGTGTTGGTGACCATGTTCTAGACCATTAATGATCCTGTTTCCGGATAGAATAAAGCCCATCTTTGTACTTTTCATTGTCTGTAATCTCAATCATTATGTCCTATCCAATATACCAGTGTTCTGCCATTAACTGTAACCTGACAGTATAATAGGGTGACTTTGTTCACAGTGGGCAGAGTGTTTCTGACCTGCTCAGTCTCTCCCCGCAGAAAGACCCTGTTCCCAATGGACTGAAGGCTCTGCCTGTCTTCTACGCTGTCACCATGGGAACCAACGTGTTCTCCATCATGTTCTCTGGTGCACCGAGTGAGTAACCTTGTTTCACTCTCCATCTCACGCTGCATTTCTACCTGTAGCCACGGGCTACAGAAATGAACCACAGCCGGATGCTGAGTGGTAGTGGGAGATGTTTGGGAGTTGTCAATTTGGGTCACCACCGTAATACAAATTCAAAAATGGGCATAAGGGAGATGAAAATCTGATATCTTTCTATTTTTGACATGCATGTCTGTTCCTTTCCGACCTAAAGCAGGGTTATTTTAACTCTGCAAATGCATGTTTGTCACACTCTGGTTAAATTGCTTGGATTTACCTTAATGGTGGCAGTTGCTAGTTTTGTTTTTCCCTGGTAAAGAACCCTATTTAATTAGCTACTTTCGCTCCTTTTGTTTTCTTCTACCTACAGGACTGAACAGTTCAAGATGTCAACTGGCCTGGGCCATTAAATGAAGGCTTAAGGCCAGGGTATGACCAGATATGCGCTTGTGCGTGCTTGTGGGTGTATTCATGCATATCAGCAAACGTGCAGAGAGAAGATCACTTTCACTCACTGCAGGGGCCTCTGCTCTGCTGACTCAAATCACATAGTGTTCGGTTATGTAATTTACACCCAGACGCGAGTGTATCACACTCAAGCACCTATACTGTGGGTATTCCTTGTGCGGAGAAGGGGATGATTTGATTCCTGAGGCACTTTCAGATGCATAACCACAGGATATAGATGGACAGGAGATTAAAGACTTGAGGCAGAACTGAACTAGCACAGTCATCAGTGGTGCACACTTGGTTTACTGACACACACACTGCTCGGGTGGAGGATGTGTATTCTTGCACCCATGCTCTTTTCAAGACCTATAGGCTGTAAAGGTGGTCCTAATGGGATAATCCTGATCTTTGACAAAAAGCAGTGACTTCCTCCATGTCACCGGGATTATACAGTTAAAGCAAAGCAGGAGCACATACCCTTCACAGCAGGAGTGTTTATTTTCCAATACAGGGGTCTTAGTAATTATTTTTTCCTCAATACAGACTCTTGTGTAGCAGTTGTGTAGTGGTGATAAGTCAGCCCTGTCAAACTGAGTTGGGTGCCATGGAATGTGGAGAAAGGAATCATGGCTGTACATTTGGTGTTCTTTAGAGAATCCCTTTTTACACGTCACATACACTTGAATGTTCACGTCTTAGTATTTTGTGGTCGTAAAATGAATCTACCTAGAGATGAAAGTAATCAATTGGTCAAAACGAATACAGGTTCAAGCCCTGGTTGTTCAACACCTTAAATCAGTAAACACACAAACCATATTTGGTCATTTAAAAGGTCTACTACTGGAAGAGTCCAATAAGGAGGCTTTAAAAAGCACATTATCATGAATGTGACTAGTTTGTGCGTGCTAGGTGCAACTATTTTCTTCATTTGTCACTTTCTTTTGAGTACACCCTTTTTAAAATGTTTGGTGTTTTCTTTCTTTTTTTACCTGCATGGGTTTTGAAAATGGGAAGCAATGATTTTGACACCCTTCCTGTTGGTGTTTTTGTGTTGTTAAACTGGAATGCAAATATTCTGCTTGGTTTCCCCTTTGGAAAACAAACTGTGTGTGGCATTGGTTGCTTGGGGGTCCAACACAAACCACTTATGACAGTATAGCAGATGAATTGTTGATTAAACAAGCCAACACATGCCTTAATTTACACAACATGCCTGTGTTGCATCATCACGATGTACCATCTGCTAACTGCATTGCTTGTATGTACATTGAAAAATATAGTGGGTGTCACAAGATCTAGATTAAAGTATGACTATGAAACAATTGTTTGGTTTTATATACTGGAAAGACTCTACTGCGGAATAGTTCACCGTTCCAGGAACTTATTCTGAAGTTAAATGAAGCTAAATAAATGTCTCTTGACCTGGGAGGGTTACAACTGTAAAAAGTGTATTGCAGTTATGTTTAAAGAGGATATTCACCCTTCATCTATCCTTTCCAAACTTTGAGTCATTTCTACAGTTGAGTTATAGGGGGGTATAACAAACCGTGTTATTGTGTAATGTGGGCCACGGGATGCAAAGGGTTACAAGTGAGGGGTTTGGAAAGTTGCTGTGGTTAAATTATATTTCCTGAGCACTCCCATTCATCCCACTGCGTGGCTGTGGTGGAGACTTGCCCCTTTTGTGTGGGAGTGTTTATTATATGGACAGCCTATATTTTTATACTTTGATTGTTTCCAGAGGTTTGACCTATTCTGGCGTCATCACATTGACGTGCTACTGTCTGACTACATAGAAATTTACCTGGGCTTATGCTAAATGTACACACCCAAATCTCTGTTTCCAGTGGTTACTTATTTTTGTCTACTCTTATTTTTGCACTTCACCTTGTTCCTCTACCCCACCTAATTCCAACACTGGTCAAACTGAGCACCCCGAGCTGGCTGCACCTGTCCTGGGCTGTCCCACAGGCACTTACTCATCCTAGTGAGGGTGAGACAGCTGGGCTATAAAAGCTGCACGCTTCCCGATTCCTCTCCCAGCCCCTCCTCCTTTCCTTTCCCCGGAGACACAGAGTTTGTGTTGCGCAACTAAATACACAGAGCCGATATGTCCTGTCCTGCAGTCGGTTGCTGCTGTAGCATGTGAGGGTGACTCAAATATTATAGGTTGCTGTGGACTGTAGACCCTAAAATGAACGATGTGACCAAGTTCTCTTATCCTTCAGCCCCTGGCCTTCTAATCCGTTTGTTTGTCCATCTTCCGTGTTTTTTGTTGTTGTTGTTGTTGTTGTTGTACACTTAACCAAGGTCACACTGTAGAGACCTTGCAGAAGTTTAACAACCCACTTCCTTTTTAACTGCGTAGCTAACTTGTATCTTCTTGGTATGACATTAGCGGGTTGTTTTTCTGCCTGGGTGTTTCATTTAATGGCGCCCCTGTTGCCACCAGCATACAGAGCTGCATTGACACGATGCGTTGTGACGTTTGCAGGTTTTCTTATGCTACACTGAAGACTAGTAAATCATCACCTCCCTTTTTTGTACCCCCTCCCCATCATCTCCTTGCCTTTTAAAGGATTGTTTATGTGGAAAGTGGCAGGGCACTTGCAACACCCCTGTGTCTTTTTCACACCATGTTAGAAACATGGTGAGCCACATGCTTAATAATTGACTGGGAATATTTTCTACCTGGATGCAGTGTGTGATCTATGAAGCGGTGTTGACTGGGAGCTTATGTTTGGCAACTTAACATATTGGGTAGATAAATTCCAGAGCACATTCAGATTCCTTGTAGACTTATTAGCTGAAGATCTTCTGTTCAATTAAAAAAAAACTCATCAATGAGTTATTTGTTTGTATGAGTTACTTTTGTGTTTGTATTAGTCTTCAGAAATGTTCATATTACAGATCTGTTACCTTATGCACAGTACCTGTACATTTATTATTTTAAGTAGACCTGCTGAAAGAATATCAAGGTCTGAATACTTGTCCTGAAGTCAAGTTATTTTATTTCATATTATTCTTTATCTTGCTCCATGTCTTTCTTTCCCTCTCGATCTCTTGCACCCAACATCTCCAGTGCTGGGCTTTGACAAGGTCCGTTGGTGGGGAACGCTGCTCATCTCTCTGGGCTTGGCGGCGCTGACTGCTGTGATGGTCTGGTTTGTTGTCTGCCCTCGACTCAAGAAGAAAATTGAACGTAAGTTTCCCCCTCTTGCCTTTTTAGGATTCCTCTGTTAAGCGAAAACCTATTGTAATTGTTGGTATTATAATAATTATTATTGTAATTTATGTCAAGAACTCATGGGTAAAAGTTTTGAAATTTGGCAAATTGATACAACATGCCACAATTAACGCCCATACCAGGATTGGCCCACATCAGACCATAGGGAGTGCCCAAATGTCCACTTTTCAAAGTGATGGCATTGCAACCCCATTGCGCCAAGTCTTCTGAAACTTGGTGTTCATGCCTCATTTCATAGGGAACAAAAAAGCCTCAAGGACCCATAAGGTCTACCATGATAGATTTTCCTGTACAGTGAATTTTGGAAAACCTTCAAAATTCCTCTTTTGAACCAAAGTTCCAATTGACTTGAAATTGTGTACAGACATGTATAATCTATTTCAAAATGTTACTTGGCACAATTGAATCAAATACTACATGGCTGAAAGGGGTGTATTTATGTAAATGTCCACATTGCTTCAATATGTTGGTCACTAAATCAATTGTCATTTTGAATGATGGTTCTTCAAACCTAATAGGCTTTAAGGTGACACCCTCCAAAGTTTCACCTTAATATGTGAAAATATGACTGAATTACAGCTGTTTGAGCCTGGACCAAATCTGACAATGCTTGCCATAGGAGAAGCGTCTTATTTTATTATCCAGTTACTGAACATTGCAAAGTCCAGATCTAGGAATGGTTCAATTGTATGAGATGTTGTGCTGGTAAACGAAGGGTTGTAGGCTCAGTAAAAACTAGTCAGAGGCATTTTTTTTTATTCGACAGAAGAGTTTCTAGTCTTCTGGTCAATCCTCCGGTTGTAAAACATGGCATTGAGTGTTTATTTGAGCCCCTCACAACACTCTGATCATCTGTTTAGCGAGACTGTGTAAACCTCTGCAAAACAAGCCAGGTTCACCACAGTAGCTAGCTACTTGTAGTCTACGCATGGTACTGTCAGATTCACCAAATGATCTCTAATGAAGTATATTTATTGTTCAGGTGGATCCCTGAACCGGTTGCGCAAATTCATTTCAGTAACCTTAGAATTTCCCTTCCTTGACAAGTTATGGCACCCCTTTTCAAAGCTCAACAAAGTAAGCTATTCTTTACAGCCGCAACCCAGTCATCTTGTCCTGTTTTTAAAGGAAATGTACATCTTGATTGTACACAATCTCAACAAATACGCGAACACAGCAACAGGATTGACATTGTTTAAAAAAATTACCACAGTAACTTGCTCACTTCTTATACTTCCATACTCCATCAAAACAATCATTCGCGCATCTGAAACCGGAAGCTTTCAAGGGCCTAACTTGACTAACGAAAATTCTAGAATGTTCATCAAAGGTGTATAGGCATTATACCAATTCAAGTTTTAGTCAAAGTAAACTTTATTGTCAATCAGACCATGCAACAAGTAGTTACACAGAAGATCGAAATTGCGTTTCCCCGTACTCGATGTGCAAGTAAAACAACATTTATAACATTTGACAAAAGTGTAAACAGACATCAACAGGTTAAAAACAACATATACGATAAGAACAACATGAGTAAAGTGCTCAAATAGCAGCATAGATACTAGAGCCCAACCAATATTATCGACGGGCTGATATTATCGGCGGGCCGATATTATGCACTTTCCAAACTTTATTTATTTATTTTGGGGTTATTGTGTTCTGTTGTGACAATAAAACGAACAAGTTTATTTTTAAGCTGCATTATCATATTATTTTAGTGAAGACTCATAAATAATAACAGGAGTCAGATGGCTGAGCGGTTAGGGAATCGGGCTATCAATCCGAAAGGGGTGGGGGGGGGGAAGGGGGGGCTAAAAAGTACTAAATGTTAATTACAAATAACTAATGCTGGGGAAATCGGTTTGTTTTGTCATGCGTTTCTGGATAAAAAATGTTTTTTAATCTGAGTACAAATTTTAAAAATATATATATTTTTTAAATTAATATTAACTACCTACTAACCGAGAGTGAGGTCATGCCGGGAAATATCAAACTGAGGCTCGAACGTATCGCTTATAACCTCGAAATAGCGAGCTTGATACGGCAAAGCTGAGGTTTGATATTTCCCGGCATGACCGAACGGTCGAGGTTAGTAAGTAGTTTATTATATGGCATTTTTAGCTTCATTTTGGAAACGAAAATAAATGGTACATCTAGGCTAATTGTAGCTAGCTCTCAAGTCTTCTCACGGTGTGTTTCATGAGTTGCCCAGCAACTCATTAGCTACTTTTGATAGAAAGCGGACAACATGGTTCTGCTAAAATAGCTTTAATTTCAACACAAAATAACGACACAAGTGATTCAAAGTCTATTCTTCATCCTCACTTTCGATCTTTTCGATCCTCACTATCAAATCTTTTCAACATCATCTGGATAGTAAAACTCAGCAGCTGACTCGTCGATATCGCTCATTTTGAAGCTGACGTCAGCTTATTGATCCGTATTGACCGGCGAGACTGGCATGACTACCCATTAGCCAATCAGAACCCTCGCACCGTCGTTGACATATATATATGTTAAACAAAAATAACGAATTAATCCTGTAATTTAATCATAACGCGTTATGATTAAATTACAGGATTAATTCGTTATTTTTGTTTAACGTAATATAACCACAATTCCACCCAATCTGTAACTTCTCGATGAGAAGTTAGTGTTCCAAAAAAACTAAGATGGAACATCCAATAAAACCAAAGTGATGCACACTCTGTGGCAGGGCTCCAGGTTGCGACCAAATAGTTGCATTTTGCGACCATTTGGACCATTTTGCGACCGCATTTTTTGAGTCTGTGCGAGCAATTTTTACAAGCACTCGCGCATGTGCGACCTACAAATGTTGAATTAATTGGGTGTGCACAATGTCAGCACACGTTAGCAACAACGCAGATACGTCGTTCTAGTAAGACAGCGATATCAGCTTTCCTTCTGCATTAGTAACGTAGCTTAAAGTCTAGGAAAGTTGAGGCTATTTTTCGTTAGGTACCTATAAACCTAGCTAAAAGTCTGGGAAAGTTTAGGATATTTTTCGCTAGGTTCCAACGAACATGTCTTAATATGCCAGACAAGTGGGTGCCCCTTCGTTCTTTTGGTGAGCAGTTTCACGAGCCCTTGTTACCCGGCGTCATGGAGCCTAGCAGCTAAATACTTATTTCGCACTAGCGTTGCTACTGTATCCCTGACTGTGTTTGAGCTGTTGCGCTGTTATACTCAGCAAGTATTGTGTTGTGGTGTCGGAGGACTGATCGAAAAGTGCATCATACATTTAAGTAATTTAGCTAAGACTTGCATGTACAGTACGTAATGTCACATTAAATAATGTATTTAAACTCAAGCTTAGGTTATATGGTGCGTTGCAGGGGCGATTCTAGGATCAGACCTATAGGGGTGCTCAGCCCCCAATGAGAATGTGACATGAATACAGTGCCTTGCAAAAGTGCTAAACGTAAACCCCCTTGCTAATATAAATCCCTAATTTCACTGGATTAACATTACATTTGTGTTATTATGCAAAATATTGAATGAAAAAACTAAGGATGTCCCTTACTTCATGAACTACCAGCATCAAATGATAATAAACAATATATTTAAGTAAATATTAAAAACATATTAGGAGTGCTTAAGCACTCCTAAAAAGGATTTAAAATTGCCACTGAATTGTACCCTCTCCAGTTACATTAATAAATGCATTGCAGGTCAATATAACGTGTGTGCCCCTTAATTTTCTGCTTGCGCTCCTAAAATTTTCAGTCAGGGGCTACTGTGCTCCTAGTAAAAAAAAGTCAGTCTGGAGCCCTACTCTGCGGGAAGACGTTTTCGCTCTGGATAAGAGCATCTGCTAAATGACTGAATGCTAAATGACTGAATGTTATCGTTTCACCAAAGCAACCAGCCTAAAGTAACCTATACCACCTCAACGCGAAGCATGCGTTGGTCGGCGAGGGGAGTTCAAGTAGAATGCGCCAAACCACCGAACAGCGTAGGGCCCTCACTAAGTCTGTCTGTGACAAGGTGACTAGCACAGTTGCCAAATGTATTGCAAAAAGCTGTAGACTGATATTGTTGAGGACAAGGGGTTCACCAAAGTTTTGCGAGTGGCAACGGGTGACTCGAACATCAAGGTACCGCAAAATCAAAGACGCACACTAATGACAAAAATTAGGAAAACCGGTAATATGTGATTAATTATGATTAATCCACAGAAACCTGTGATTAATTTGATTAAAAAATCAACACGACTACCGGCACATAGCACTCACCCCCATGATGATGATGATGGTGGTGGTGGTGGTGGTGGTGGTGGTGGTGTGTGTATACACACGCATGTCACAGAGGGCTTCACATACGCCTATAGAACTGCCCCTCAACCAACCTAAACCCTCAAGGAAGACAAGGGAAAACTCCCAACGGGAGACAAAATGGAAGAAACCTTGGGAGGAGCAATTTAGAGAGGGATCCCCTTATCCAGAGATGCTTGGTAAGAGAGAGGAGCAGAACACAAGCTAAACATAGTCATACAGTGTCAATGGGTTTTGAAACACCAAAATCCATTGTTCAGCTTTATAGACGTTGGATGGGACCGGGAAACTCGCTGTTGGCCGTCATGGAGACTGGGTTCCGGTAGACGACCTGGTCCGGCGTTGGTAGACTGACGACCAGGCAGGTCCTGACAGCTGAAACCCCCCACACCACAGGGAATGTGTGGGGGGGACAGAGAAAGGAGAGCAGGGATTAGAGAATGCCAGGAGCAGCTAACAGTTACAGTCGTAATAGAATGAGATCCCCACCGGTTAAGTGTGGACTAGTGCAGCAATTTAACAAAGCTAAGAGGGTATTTGATGCAGCCCCACACACCAAGACAGCGACAGCCCCCCTCGTTTGGAACATCAAATCTGTTCCGGGGGAAACAACTCTAAAATAGGTTATATTTATACGAATAAGGATGAAAACAACCAGTTGTCTCCAACTAGTAAACTATAACAATAACGATATACAGCAACGGAACTATAACAGTAACAATATACAATAACAGGTTTACTTTATTTGTAACATCTAAATGGGCAGTGTGAACATAAGCTAAAATTACAATTTAAAAGTTACATGTGATACACACATAGGCAAAGGCACACCCCAGGTTTACATAGAAAGTGCACACATACTAGGGATGGAGATTTGAACTGATTTCACTATTCGAATAGTATCCGAAATTATTTTCGAATATCCGGATAATCTATTTTTGTTAATGTGGTTCCGTTAATTAGCCTGCCGTGACGCAAACCATACAGTAAACACATGAACCACCACACATTCTGGCAATAATTGGGACTGTTCAGCTATTAGATTAAATAAGGGTTGAATAAAGAAAACAAATGAAAGATCAATTTATTAACATGACGAAAAGACAATGAACTTGAAAAAACGCTGCGTCTTCAGACGTAGGCTCTTAATTTGGCGGAAAAGCGATTAGCCTATTATTATTTGAAATAAAAAGTAGGCTACATTGGACTAAATTAAACACATTGGGAAGGCTATCCTCGATAAAAACGAAAGACACACATGGAGAAATATTGCATATTAACTTGGAACCGAAATCCTATAGGATACGGTGCGCCACCACAGAATGCAAACATAAACAGCGGATTACGCTAGCTCTACATGGCTACTGGTAAGAAAATAAATAAGCCACAACTGCATTAGCCGTACGCATTTTTATTCAGGAAAATTAGCTTGTAAACATGCTCAGGGGAGAGGCCAGTACGGAGTCGATTTACAAGCAGGCCGGCGTAGAAAAAACTGCATGAACTGAGGTTGCTGCGAGGTAGCCTACTGCTTAGCCAGGACACAATGCTTCTTGTAGCGCCAAATGAAATGAAAGGAGACTCGCAGCAGAACGCAGGCGTAGCCTACCTTTTTTGATGGTTTTCATCATTTCTAACGTCACAACTATTAGAATTCACAACACAACGGTTTTTCATAAAAACATTTTTTTTAATTAAACTACGCTCATAAGTATTCGAAAAAAGTATTCGAATACTAACTTACTTTAGGATGTCCGGATATTCGATTAACCACGCCCATCCCTAACACATACTTACCTTTTAACAATCATAGAATTGACTAAACAAGAACGTTTTTAATCTTAGAGTCCTTGCGGGGCAATAGGGTGCAAGGAGACCGGAGAGGTACAGTGGTTCCAATCCATGCAGAGATTTGTAAGTTAGTAGTAAAACTTTGAAATCAGCTCTGGCTTGGATAGGGAGCCAGTGTGAAGAGATAAGAGTGGTGTTATATGATCAAACTTCCTTGTTTTTGTCAATAGTCTAGCAGCAGCATTTTGTACCCACTGTTGTACCCATTTTTCAAGTAGGTAATTGGGAGGCCAGAGAACAACACATTGCAGTAGTCCAATCGGGACGTAACAAAAGCATGTATTAGTTTTTCAGCGTCATCCTTTGAGAGGAATTTTCGTATTTTGGCAATATTGCGTAGATGGAAAAATGCGGTTCTGGTGATTTGTTTAATATGGTACTCAAACGAAAGGTCTGGGTCCAATGTGACTCCTAAATTTTTTACCAGCTGGCTTTGAGATACTCTGATGCCGTCTAAATCTAAGGTCAGATTGGATAAATTATTTCTGTATTTTTTAGGGCTGAAAATTTGAACCTCAGTTTTATCCGAATTAAGAAGGAAATTTGCTGTCATCCAAGTTCTCTACCCGGAAATACATTTTTCCTTTGCATGTGGAAATTCTCCAAGCTTTATGGACATGTATAGCTGAGTATCATCTGCATAACAGTGAAAATTTACCCCAGAGCTTCTAATTATGTTTCCTAAAGGCAACATATAGAGTGAAAATAACATGCTTTGAAGCATGTTGGTATGATGGCTTGACTGTGAGGTGTTACTTGTGAAGATGTCTGTTGGTCAGCACAATCTCTGAGCACACGCCCAGGTATGTTGTCAGGTCCTGCAGCTTTCCTGGGGCTCACTTTGAGTAGGGTCCTCCGTACATCAGCTCGGTCCAGGTGAAGTGTTTCATCGTCCTCAAATCTGCTAAAGTAGGTGTTAAGGAAATCTGTGTTGTGGTTAGGGAGTCGGGCTATGAATCAGAAGGTTGTTGGATCAATTCCCGGCCATGCCAAATGACGTGTCCTTGGGCAAGGCACTTCACTCTGCTTGCCTCGGGGAAAATGTCCCTGTACTTACTGCAAGTTGCTCTGGATAAGAGCGTCTCCTAAATGACTAAATGTAAATAACAGAGAGATGGTCTGAGTTCCCCAAGGTGGTGGTGGGGGAAAGCTCTGAATGCCTGTTTAATGCTATTGTAGACCCGGTCAAGAGTGTTTTCTCCCCTGGTTGCAAAGTTCACGTGTTGATAATAGTGTGGAAGTACTGTCTTCAGTTTGGCCTGATTTAAAATCTCCAGCAATTATGTAGACAGCAGGGCTCGACATTAAGGCTTGTCCGGGACAAGTGGATTTTTTGTAGGGCAAGTGGAAGCAGGGTAGGAAATTTACATATTTTTTAGAGGGCAATTTTTGCCCCCACTGACTGAAATCCAGGGGCATAAAAAAAAAAATTGGGGGCACTTTTTGAAACAACATGTAGTCATTTAGCAGACGCTTTTATCCAGAGGGAGTCAGGTGGCTGAGCGGTTTAGGGAATTGGGTTAGTAATCAAAAGGTTGCCAATTCAATTCCCGGCCGTGAAAAATGATGTTGTGTCCTTGGGCAAGGCGCTTCACCCTACTTGCCTCAGGGGAATGTCCCTGTACTTACTGTAAGTCGCTTTGGATAAGAGCGTCTACTAAATGTAATAATAAGACATTTAACCTTTGTTCAAGATTATAAATGTGCTTATTTAGGCTTACAGTATGAGCAATTTTCATCAAATGGCAATAATATTACTATTACTGTAAGCAGTAGTCTACCGATTCAAATTGTTTTCTTCGATTTCTTTTAACAGAAAACATAAATCAGACCATCATATTCAATTTTATCTTATTTCTCTGTGGTTATTAATTGTTATTATTACATTCATTTTTAAACTTTTTTTCAACTGCACACTCAACTTTCCCCAAATAGAGGATTGTTTGTCAACTACAAGATGACAGTTACTTATGAGGATGGGGAGAAAATCATTGACTGACTGCACTCTGTCTAACGTTAGCCAAGTTAGCTAGGCTAACTTGCAAGCAAGCCTTTGTGACTAACGCACTATCAGCGCTGGCTAACGTTAGCTTACTAACGGTAAATTAGCTAAAGCGAACTAAATAATTAACAAATAATTACTACTAATTATCACCGTAGCCGATGGCGTGTTGCTTGGTCGCTGGTGACGAAAGGCCACTTAATGTTTTAGCTCAACTAGATTCAGCAGAAAAACTCGCCATTGATTGACAACAACTTTGGCAACTCGTTGTCCACAAGTTCGACATGCTTCGCAAAAAATCGGGTCCACTCCAAGACAATCTAGCTTCCATTTTTCGATGGATGCTGCGAGTGATATTGTGACTGAGACTGTGTTTACTGCTTCATCAGTTCTCCTCACAGTCACTCACAGGTCTGATTTAAGAAGCGCTCCATTTTTTTTGAACGTTGGGTTCTTTACGCACACGCACATTAGTCATGGTGAAAATCAAAAGCATTATATAGCAACTGGACCAGGTCACAATGTTTTTGACAAGTTTATTAAATTATCATTATTATTAGAGGAAATTTGGGGGGCATTTTTTGCCCCTCCTAGTGATATCAGGGGCAAAATTATATTTCTTGGGGGCAGTTTCGCCCTTTGCCCTCGTGTATTTCCGACGCTGAGTGGAAGATAACTTTACTTGTCCCACTGAACAAGTTCAAACTAAATAAAATGCTATGTTACTCAACGTTATGTTCCAATTATTACGTCTATTTTACCGAATTTATTTGACTGAATTCTACATTAGCAAAACACAAAATAAGTGGCTTCGTCCCAAGATCTCTACAGACAATTACACTGAGGGCTTAAAAAAACTGTCTTGCTCAAGTAGGCAAATGGCTAGTAGAACATTTCATAATAAATTCAGTAAATCAAGCAACGCTGTAAGCAAACTAACGTTAGCTAGCATCGCTACGACATTGGTTAACTGTACTTCGGTAGGCTATCCTCAGTATTTGCAAGCTAGCTAAACTTATACTGTATCTAAAATAAGAGAAATGGCCGCGAGACGAGCTTTCACGGGTGTTCGCGTGTCTATGTTGCTTCACTCTGTGGGCCTGCACCTCATCCATTACTGTTTACATTGTTAGCAGGACTACTTGGTTGGCGTTGCCTTCTCAGCGTGAGAAGTAGTTACAAGGTTTGGTGTGCGAGCGTCTGACAGTGCGTTTCCAGTGCAGCGACGCGATGCAAGCGACAACATGTTTTCCATTCATTTTCTATGGAGCCAGGAGAATCGCTTGCGTGGTGCAATGTGGGTTGCGACGCAACAGAGTTTAGATTTTCTCAACTTTATGCAAATAAGGAGCGATTTTTGCTAGCGATGGCCAATCGGAGTGTTTTCTTGTTTCTCGTAACGTAGCAACCATAGTAAACATTTCTAGCTTTCTAGGTTTCAAGGTGGAGGAGAAACTAATCGTTTGTGTGGCTGCTTACCCAGTCCTGTACGATACATAGCTGTATTTGTAGAGATGTTAATAATAAAAAAACGATGCATGGTGCATGGTTGCCGAAGTTGTTGGTGCTTGTACTTTCTAATTCAGTCTAGTGACATTACGTAACTTCGTTCTGTAGGGGCTAGCTAGCCCGGCTGGAACTCACTATCGTATCGACAGATTAGCAGAGACTGAGGAATATAGTAAAACGTTTTTTACGCATGTCAACATGTCTAGTAAGCAGTTTTGTATTTTGTAAACAAGTTGTATTTTGTAAACAAGTTGTATTTTGAGCGATGTTGCAACTACGTAAACCCAAGTCTGCATACTTGGCCATGACAAATACAACAGTGATTTCAGAGAACTACATTCTACATTCATCCGTTTGAAACGCCCCTGAGCGTGGTGAACTGTGGGAAGGCAAGCGATGGCAAGCGATTTGCGTCGCTGCAGTGGACACGCACTGTAAGAAGGGGCGATTCTAGGATCAGACTTCTAGGGGTGCTCAGCCCCCAATTAGAATGTGACATGAATACAGTGCCTTGCAAAAGTGCTTAACCCCCTTGCTAATATAAATCCATAATTTCACTTGATAACAATTAAGATTTGATTGATGTATTATTATGCAAAATATTGAATGAATGAAAAAACTAAGTATGTCCCGTTCTTCATGAACTACCAGCATCAAATGATAAATATAGCTGCAAGCAGCAATGGAGGGGCCAAGCAGTCCAGAGCAGGACAAGGCCTCCATAGCACATGCGCAACAATGAAGTCACAACAACCTGTTGCACTCATGCAACACACCAAGTTTGGTTGAAATATCTGTTTGCGTTCAAGAGTACTGAGTGTTCAAATTTTTATTTTTTTCTTGTATAACACCACAGGCCTCCTCTGCTCCTCATGGGAACGAAGGAACCGAAGTTTGGTGATGATCAGACACATTTTTGCTGAGTTATGCTCTCACGTGTCTTTTGCAGCTTCGCTGCTGCCTTTGATCAGCTCTAACGAACAAACGGTTTTGAAAATGGAAAATCCATGCAACACCTTTGTGAAGCTTGGTCTGAAGATCATCTGTGCCAAATTTAGTCAACATTGGACAAAATGTGGGGCGTGCAAAAGGTTTTTACACTTTTCCATGAAATCCAAAATGGCGGCCGCGTCAATTCGGTTATTATGAAATATTATCAATGGCCAGGCTTGATATCTCACAAGACATCAAGAGACAAAGAAATTACTTTATTAAGGTAAACACTTCCATAGTTATTAGCCAAAACACGTTTATGCTTCCGGCCACGCCCCCTTTTAGTCACATGACACCATTTTTGGAGGACATCCTTAGAATAAAGTTCCGAGTAGGCCTAACAACTTTGGTGTCACTGCTTCAAAGAACTGCTGAGATATGGCTTAACTTCCTGTTTGGCGGCTTTTCTGCAGAATTTGATTGGCTGTACTGGACAAACGGTTTGGTAAATCAAATATCCTTCGATAATTTTTGTGAGGCTTGGTCTGAAGATTATCTGTGGCAATTTTGAAGAAGATTCGACAAGAATTGTAGGAGAAGTAGGCTTTCAAAGGTTTTTGATAAAACCGGAAATAGCGGAAAATCTGTATACCGGAAATTGACGCCATGGTGTGCATTGAACTCGGCGTGATCCAGGGAATCCAGTGGTACTTCATTTTTGAAAATAGGTCATACGGTTCAAGAGTTGCGTGTGTAAACACAACTCAAACTTTGACCCGTTGGTGGCGCTAGAGTGCCAAAGCATGGGACATGAAACTTTGTGAATTGGACCAGGGGACTGTCCCCAATGAGTGTGCCAAATTTCAAAACTTTCGACCAAGCGCTTATGGGGGCTGCCATAGACACCCATGGCGGAATAATAATAATAATAATACTAATACTAATACTAATAATAATAATAATACTAATAATTATTATTATAATAATAATAATAATAATAATAATAATAATAATAATAATAATAATAATAATAATAATAATAATAATAATAATAATAATAAATATAACTGCAAGCAGTAATGGCGGATTCCTCCAAACACTGCGAACCATTGAAAAATGTTTATTTTTGACAAATTGTAACTGTATAGAAAAATGTATGCTGCAGAATTACCAATGGCATACCAAATCTGAAATGCAATACCATCAAGATCCACAAGGGCCTTTATTTCAAGCCAGTAAGTGAAGGAAGGGGGCTTGGTGAGCTTATCCATTCCAGAAAGCCTTGTATCTTTATGCATTAAGGCGTGGCCTGTAGCGCCACCTATGGGTAATGGTGGGCCATTTGTGGTGTGGTAGTTACTCTTGGCCTATACTATTAATGTTTCAGGATTTTAAAAACTTTTTACCATTGCATATAAAATCGGAAATGCAATACCAACAGGATCCACATGGGCTTTGGGTAAAGTGTGGTAGTTACTCTTGGCCTGTACTGTCAATGTGTCAGGATTTGGAGACCTTTTTACTATTGCATACAAAGTAGGAAATGCAATGACACCAAGGTCCTCAAGGGCCTATGCTGATATTCAAGGAATGAGTGGGGGCTTGGTCAGCCCACACAGTCCTGATATGTTGCGTGTGTGTCTTGCCAAGCCCGCGCGTGTCAAGGGAAGAATGAGTGTCTGAGAATTTGGAGCATGCGCGGGGAGGAGCAGGGGACACATTTCATTGTAAATTTCCCTAGAAATTAGCCAAGCATGCATGTTTCAAAGATTCACCAAAAATCGACCTTTCATCTTAGAGTCAACTTTTTCTCAGATTTGTGTACTAAACATTCTCAAGAGTCTTCATATGAACTTGTTTGACTGGCTTACGTGTAAAGCATTGCGAACCATTGAAAAATGTATATTCTTGACAAATTGTAACTGTATAGAAAAATCAATGCTGCAGAATTTCCAATGGGATACCAAATCTGAAATGCAATAACATCAACATCCACAAGGGCCTTTATTTCAAGCCAAGAAGTGAAGCGCTTTAATCTTCACAAGAAGTGAAGTGCTTTGTGCTTTAGGGCGTGGCCTGTAGCGACACCTATTGGTAATGGTGGGCCATTTGTGGTGTGGTAGTTACTCTTGGCCTATACTATCAATGTTTCAGGATGTTTTTAACTTTTTACCATTGCATACAAAATCGGAAATGCAATACCAACAAGATCCACATGGGCTTTTGTTAAAGTGTTGTTGTTACTCTTGGCCTTTACTATCAATGTTTCAGGATTTGGATAACTTTTTACCATGGCAAACAAAATCTGAAATGCAATACCATCAAGATCCACATGGCCTTTGCAAAAGACCAAGGAACACTCTCCTGAAATGTTGCGTGTGCGTCTTGCCAAGCCCGCGCGTGTGTCAAGGGAAGACCTATGGGTAATAGTGGGCCATTTGTGGTGTGGTAGTTACTCTTGGTCTATACTATCAATGTTTCAGGATTTTTATAACTTTTTACCATTGTATACAAAATCGGAAAAGCAATACCAACAAGATCCACATGGGCTTTTTGTTAAAGTGTTTCTTTGCCTATACTATCTATGTTTCAGGATTTTGAGACCTTTTTACCATTGCATACAAAATCGGAAATGCAATACCATCAAGAGCCACATGGGCCTTTTTTTCAAGCCAATAAGTGAAGGGAGGGGGCTTGGTGAGCCTATCCATTCCAGAAAGCCTTGTATATTTGTGCTTTTTGGCGTGGCCTGTAGCGCCACCTATGGGTAATGGTGGGCCATTTGTGGTGTGGTAGTTACTCTTGGTCTATACTATCAATGTTTCAGGATTTTTATAACTTTTTACCATTGCATACAAAATCGGAAATGCAATACCAACAAGATCCACATGGGCTTTTGTTAAAGTGTTTCTCGGCCTACACTATCAATGTTTCAGGATTTGAGACCTTTTTACCATTGCATACAAAATCGGAAATGCAATACCCTCAAGAGCCACATGGGCCTTTGCTAAAGACCAAGGAATGAGTGGGGGCTTGGTCAGCCCACACTCTCCTGAAATGTTGCGTGTGCGTCTTGGCCGCGCGTGTGTCAAGGGAAGGCTGAGTGTGTGTGAGATTTTGGAGCACGCGCGGGGAGGAGCAAGGGAGACATTCATTGGAAATTTGCCTAGAAATTAGCCAAGCAAGCATGTTTCAAATATTCACCAAAAATCGACCTTTCATCTTACAGTCAACTTTTTCACAGATTTGTGTTATGAACATTCTCAAGAGTTTTCATATGAACTTGTGATTGAATCAGAGTATCAGTTTTTGAATGGCTGATGTGTAAAGCATAATTTTAGCGTTAGCGATAAGTTCAATTTGCTTTATATCAATCATTTTTTGAGATATGAATTTGCCTTTGCACATGGTAACATGTTGTAGTGTCTTCCTCCGATCTACCAAGTTTAGTGTTGATATCTCAAAGATTTGCTGAGACATGACTTCACATCCTGTTTTGCGGCTTTTCTGATGAATTTGATTGGCTGTACCGGACAGACGGTTATGAGGATCAAAATTCCTTTGATAACTTTTGTGAGGCTTGGTCTGAAGATCATCTCTGGTGATTTTGAAGAAGATATGACAAAAATTGTAGGAGGAGTAGGCTTTCAAAGGTTTTTGATAAAACCGGAAATGGCGGGAAATCTATATAACCGGAAATTAACGCCATGGTGTGCGTTGAACTCGGCTTGATCCAGGGAATCCAATGGTACCTCATTTTTGAAAATGAGTCATACGGTTCAAAAGTTGCGTGTGTAAACACAAGTCCAACTTTGACCCATTGGTGGCGCTAGAGTGGTCTAATGGGAGACATGAAACTTGGTGTAGGTATAGAAGAAACTGTCCTTAATGAGTGTGCCAAATTTCACAAAAAGTTGTCGATGGGGTCTAGGGGCTGCCATTGACTCCCATGGTACAAGAATTACAAAATATAACTGCAAGCAGTAATGGCGGATTCCTCCAAACACTGCGAACCATTGAAAAATGTTTATTTTTGACAAATTGTAACTGTATAGAAAAATGTATGCTGCAGAATTACCAATGGCATACCAAATCTGAAATGCAATACCATCAAGATCCACAAGGGCCTTTATTTCAAGCCAGTAAGTGAAGGAAGGGGGCTTGGTGAGCTTATCCATTCCAGAAAGCCTTGTATCTTTATGCATTAAGGCGTGGCCTGTAGCGCCACCTATGGGTAATGGTGGACCATTTGTGGTGTGGTAGTTACTCTTGGCCTATACTATTAATGTTTCAGGATTTTAAAAACTTTTTACCATTGCATATAAAATCGGAAATGCAATACCAACAGGATCCACATGGGCTTTGGGTAAAGTGTGGTAGTTACTCTTGGCCTGTACTGTCAATGTGTCAGGATTTGGAGACCTTTTTACTATTGCATACAAAGTAGGAAATGCAATGACACCAAGGTCCTCAAGGGCCTATGCTGATATTCAAGGAATGAGTGGGGGCTTGGTCAGCCCACACAGTCCTGATATGTTGCGTGTGTGTCTTGCCAAGCCCGCGCGTGTCAAGGGAAGAATGAGTGTCTGAGAATTTGGAGTATGCGCGGGGAGGAGCAGGGGACACATTTCATTGTAAATTTCCCTAGAAATTTGCCAAGCATGCATGTTTCAAAGATTCACCAAAAATCGACCTTTCATCTTAGAGTCAACTTTTTCTCAGATTTGTGTACTAAACATTCTCAAGAGTCTTCATATGAACTTGTTTGACTGGCTTACGTGTAAAGCATTGCGAACCATTGAAAAATGTATATTCTTGACAAATTGTAACTGTATAGAAAAATCAATGCTGCAGAATTTCCAATGGGATACCAAATCTGAAATGCAATAACATCAACATCCACAAGGGCCTTTATTTCAAGCCAAGAAGTGAAGCGCTTTAATCTTCACAAGAAGTGAAGTGCTTTGTGCTTTAGGGCGTGGCCTGTAGCGACACCTATTGGTAATGGTGGGCCATTTGTGGTGTGGTAGTTACTCTTGGCCTATACTATCAATGTTTCAGGATGTTTTTAACTTTTTACCATTGCATACAAAATCGGAAATGCAATACCAACAAGATCCACATGGGCTTTTGTTAAAGTGTTGTTGTTACTCTTGGCCTTTACTATCAATGTTTCAGGATTTGGATAACTTTTTACCATGGCAAACAAAATCTGAAATGCAATACCATCAAGATCCACATGGCCTTTGCAAAAGACCAAGGAACACTCTCCTGAAATGTTGCGTGTGCGTCTTGCCAAGCCCGCGCGTGTGTCAAGGGAAGACCTATGGGTAATAGTGGGCCATTTGTGGTGTGGTAGTTACTCTTGGTCTATACTATCAATGTTTCAGGATTTTTATAACTTTTTACCATTGTATACAAAATCGGAAAAGCAATACCAACAAGATCCACATGGGCTTTTTGTTAAAGTGTTTCTTTGCCTATACTATCTATGTTTCAGGATTTTGAGACCTTTTTACCATTGCATACAAAATCGGAAATGCAATACCATCAAGAGCCACATGGGCCTTTTTTTCAAGCCAATAAGTGAAGGGAGGGGGCTTGGTGAGCCTATCCATTCCAGAAAGCCTTGTATATTTGTGCTTTTTGGCGTGGCCTGTAGCGCCACCTATGGGTAATGGTGGGCCATTTGTGGTGTGGTAGTTACTCTTGGTCTATACTATCAATGTTTCAGGATTTTTATAACTTTTTACCATTGCATACAAAATCGGAAATGCAATACCAACAAGATCCACATGGGCTTTTGTTAAAGTGTTTCTCGGCCTACACTATCAATGTTTCAGGATTTGAGACCTTTTTACCATTGCATACAAAATCGGAAATGCAATACCCTCAAGAGCCACATGGGCCTTTGCTAAAGACCAAGGAATGAGTGGGGGCTTGGTCAGCCCACACTCTCCTGAAATGTTGCGTGTGCGTCTTGGCCGCGCGTGTGTCAAGGGAAGGCTGAGTGTGTGTGAGATTTTGGAGCACGCGCGGGGAGGAGCAAGGGAGACATTCATTGGAAATTTGCCTAGAAATTAGCCAAGCAAGCATGTTTCAAATATTCACCAAAAATCGACCTTTCATCTTACAGTCAACTTTTTCACAGATTTGTGTTATGAACATTCTCAAGAGTTTTCATATGAACTTGTGATTGAATCAGAGTATCAGTTTTTGAATGGCTGATGTGTAAAGCATAATTTTAGCGTTAGCGATAAGTTCAATTTGCTTTATATCAATCATTTTTTGAGATATGAATTTGCCTTTGCACATGGTAACATGTTGTAGTGTCTTCCTCCGATCTACCAAGTTTAGTGTTGATATCTCAAAGATTTGCTGAGACATGACTTCACATCCTGTTTTGCGGCTTTTCTGATGAATTTGATTGGCTGTACCGGACAGACGGTTATGAGGATCAAAATTCCTTTGATAACTTTTGTGAGGCTTGGTCTGAAGATCATCTCTGGTGATTTTGAAGAAGATATGACAAAAATTGTAGGAGGAGTAGGCTTTCAAAGGTTTTTGATAAAACCGGAAATGGCGGGAAATCTATATAACCGGAAATTAACGCCATGGTGTGCGTTGAACTCGGCTTGATCCAGGGAATCCAATGGTACCTCATTTTTGAAAATGAGTCATACGGTTCAAAAGTTGCGTGTGTAAACACAAGTCCAACTTTGACCCATTGGTGGCGCTAGAGTGGTCTAATGGGAGACATGAAACTTGGTGTAGGTATAGAAGAAACTGTCCTTAATGAGTGTGCCAAATTTCACAAAAAGTTGTCGATGGGGTCTAGGGGCTGCCATTGACTCCCATGGTACAAGAATTACAAAATATAACTGCAAGCAGTAATGGCGGATTCCTCCAAACACTGCGAACCATTGAAAAATGTTTATTTTTGACAAATTGTAACTGTATAGAAAAATGTATGCTGCAGAATTACCAATGGCATACCAAATCTGAAATGCAATACCATCAAGATCCACAAGGGCCTTTATTTCAAGCCAGTAAGTGAAGGAAGGGGGCTTGGTGAGCTTATCCATTCCAGAAAGCCTTGTATCTTTATGCATTAAGGCGTGGCCTGTAGCGCCACCTATGGGTAATGGTGGACCATTTGTGGTGTGGTAGTTACTCTTGGCCTATACTATTAATGTTTCAGGATTTTAAAAACTTTTTACCATTGCATATAAAATCGGAAATGCAATACCAACAGGATCCACATGGGCTTTGGGTAAAGTGTGGTAGTTACTCTTGGCCTGTACTGTCAATGTGTCAGGATTTGGAGACCTTTTTACTATTGCATACAAAGTAGGAAATGCAATGACACCAAGGTCCTCAAGGGCCTATGCTGATATTCAAGGAATGAGTGGGGGCTTGGTCAGCCCACACAGTCCTGATATGTTGCGTGTGTGTCTTGCCAAGCCCGCGCGTGTCAAGGGAAGAATGAGTGTCTGAGAATTTGGAGTATGCGCGGGGAGGAGCAGGGGACACATTTCATTGTAAATTTCCCTAGAAATTTGCCAAGCATGCATGTTTCAAAGATTCACCAAAAATCGACCTTTCATCTTAGAGTCAACTTTTTCTCAGATTTGTGTACTAAACATTCTCAAGAGTCTTCATATGAACTTGTTTGACTGGCTTACGTGTAAAGCATTGCGAACCATTGAAAAATGTATATTCTTGACAAATTGTAACTGTATAGAAAAATCAATGCTGCAGAATTTCCAATGGGATACCAAATCTGAAATGCAATAACATCAACATCCACAAGGGCCTTTATTTCAAGCCAAGAAGTGAAGCGCTTTAATCTTCACAAGAAGTGAAGTGCTTTGTGCTTTAGGGCGTGGCCTGTAGCGACACCTATTGGTAATGGTGGGCCATTTGTGGTGTGGTAGTTACTCTTGGCCTATACTATCAATGTTTCAGGATGTTTTTAACTTTTTACCATTGCATACAAAATCGGAAATGCAATACCAACAAGATCCACATGGGCTTTTGTTAAAGTGTTGTTGTTACTCTTGGCCTTTACTATCAATGTTTCAGGATTTGGAGAACTTTTTACCATGGCAAACAAAATCTGAAATGCAATACCATCAAGATCCACATGGCCTTTGCAAAAGACCAAGGAACACTCTCCTGAAATGTTGCGTGTGCGTCTTGCCAAGCCCGCGCGTGTGTCAAGGGAAGACCTATGGGTAATAGTGGGCCATTTGTGGTGTGGTAGTTACTCTTGGTCTATACTATCAATGTTTCAGGATTTTTATAACTTTTTACCATTGTATACAAAATCGGAAAAGCAATACCAACAAGATCCACATGGGCTTTTTGTTAAAGTGTTTCTTTGCCTATACTATCTATGTTCAGGATTTTGAGACCTTTTTACCATTGCATACAAAATCGGAAATGCAATACCATCAAGAGCCACATGGGCCTTTTTTTCAAGCCAATAAGTGAAGGGAGGGGGCTTGGTGAGCCTATCCATTCCAGAAAGCCTTGTATATTTGTGCTTTTTGGCGTGGCCTGTAGCGCCACCTATGGGTAATGGTGGGCCATTTGTGGTGTGGTAGTTACTCTTGGTCTATACTATCAATGTTTCAGGATTTTAAAAACTTACCATCAAGAGCCACATGGGCCTTTGCTAAAGACCAAGGAATGAGTGGGGGCTTGGTCAGCCCACACTCTCCTGAAATGTTGCGTGTGCGTCTTGGCCGCGCGTGTGTCAAGGGAAGGCTGAGTGTGTGTGAGATTTTGGAGCACGCGCGGGGAGGAGCAAGGGAGACATTCATTGGAAATTTGCCTAGAAATTAGCCAAGCAAGCATGTTTCAAATATTCACCAAAAATCGACCTTTCATCTTACAGTCAACTTTTTCACAGATTTGTGTTATGAACATTCTCAAGAGTTTTCATATGAACTTGTGATTGAATCAGAGTATCAGTTTTTGAATGGATGATGTGTAAAGCATAATTTTAGCGTTAGCGATAAGTTCAATTTGCTTTATATCAATCATTTTTTGAGATATGAATTTGCCTTTGCACATGGTAACATGTTGTAGTGTCTTCCTCCGATCTACCAAGTTTAGTGTTGATATCTCAAAGATTTGCTGAGACATGACTTCACATCCTGTTTGGCGGCTTTTCTGATGAATTTGATTGGCTGTACCGGACAGACGGTTATGAGGATCAAAATTCCTTTGATAACTTTTGTGAGGCTTGGTCTGAAGATCATCTCTGGTGATTTTGAAGAAGATATGACAAAAATTGTAGGAGGAGTAGGCTTTCAAAGGTTTTTGATAAAACCGGAAATGGCGGGAAATCTATATAACCGGAAATTAACGCCATGGTGTGCGTTGAACTCGGCTTGATCCAGGGAATCCAATGGTACCTCATTTTTGAAAATGAGTCATACGGTTCAAAAGTTGCGTGTGTAAACACAAGTCCAACTTTGACCCATTGGTGGCGCTAGAGTGGTCTAATGGGAGACATGAAACTTGGTGTAGGTATAGAAGAAACTGTCCTTAATGAGTGGGCCAAATTTCACAAAAAGTTGTCGATGGGGTCTAGGGGCTGCCATTGACTCCCATGGTACAAGAATTACAAAATATAACTGCAAGCAGTAATGGCGGATTCCTCCAAACACTGCAAACCATTGAACAATGTTTATTCTTGAAAAATTGTAACTGTATAGAAGAATGTATGCTGCAGAATTACCAATGGCATACCAAATCTGAAATGCAATACCATCAAGATCCACAAGGGCCTTTATTTCAAGCCAGTAAGTGAAGGAAGGGGGCTTGGTGAGCTTATCCATTCCAGAAAGCCTTGTATCTTTATGCATTAAGGCGTGGCCTGTAGCGCCACCTATGGGTAATGGTGGGCCATTTGTGGTGTGGTAGTTACTCTTGGCCTATACTATTAATGTTTCAGGATTTTAAAAACTTTTTACCACTGCATATAAAATCGAAAATGCAATACCAACAGGATCCACATGGGCTTTGGGTAAAGTGTGGTAGTTACTCTTGGCCTGTACTGTCAATGTGTCAGGATTTGGAGACCTTTTTACTATTGCATACAAAGTAGGAAATGCAATGACACCAAGGTCCTCAAGGGCCTATGCTGATATTCAAGGAATGAGTTGGGGCTTGGTCAGCCCACACAGTCCTGATATGTTGCGTGTATGTCTTGCCATGCCCGCGCGTGTCAAGGGAAGAATGAGTGTGTGGGAATTTGGAGCATGCGCGGGGAGGAGCAGGGGACACATTTCATTGTAAATTTCCCTAGAAATTAGCCAAGCATGCATGTTTCAAAGATTCACCAAAAATCGACCTTTCATCTTAGAGTCAACTTTTTCTCAGATTTGTGTACTAAACATTCTCAAGAGTCTTCATATGAACTTGTTTGACTGGCTTACATGTAAAGCATTGCGAACCATTGAAAAATGTATATTCTTGACAAATTGTAACTGTATAGAAAAATCAATGCTGCAGAATTTCCAATGGGATACCAAATCTGAAATGCAATAACATCAAGATCCACAAGGGCCTTTATTTCAAGCCAAGAAGTGAAGTGCTTAAATCTTCACAAGAAGTGAAGTGCTTTGTGCTTTAAGGCGTGGCCTGTAGCGACACCTATTGGTAATGGTGGGCCATTTGTGGTGTGGTAGTTACTCTTGGCCTATACTATCAATGTTTCAGGATGTTTTTAACTTTTTACCATTGCATACAAAATCGGAAAAATATACCAACAAGATCCACATGGGCTTTTGTTAAAGTGTTGTTGTTACTGTTGGCCTTTACTATCAATGTTTCAGGATTTGGAGAACTTTTTACCATGGCAAACAAAATCTGAAATGCAATACCATCAAGATCCACAAGGCCTTTGCAAAAGACCAAGGAATGAGTGGGGGCTTGGTAAGCCCACACTCTCCTGAAATGTTGCGTGTGCGTCTTGCCAAGCCCGCGCGTGTGTCAAGGGAAGACCTATGGGTAATAGTGGGCCATTTGTGGTGTGGTAGTTACTCTTGGTCTATACTATCAATGTTTCAGGATTTTTATAACTTTTTACCATTGTATACAAAATCGGAAAAGCAATACCAACAAGATCCACATGGGCTTTTTGTTAAACTGTTTCTTTGCCTATACTATCTATGTTTCAGGATTTTGAGACCTTTTTACCATTGCATACAAAATCGGAAATGCAATACCATCAAGATCCACATGGGCCTTTTTTCAAGCCAATACGTGAAGGGAGGGGGCTTGGTGAACCTATCCATTCCAGAAAGCCTTGTATCTTTGTGCTTTTGGGCGTGGCCTATAGCGCCACCTATGGGTAATGGTGGGCCATTTGAGGTGTGGTATTTACTCTTGGTCTATACTATCAATGTTTCAGGATTTGAGACCTTTTTACCATTGCATACAAAATCGGAAATGCAATACCATCAAGAGCCACATGGGCCTTTGCTAAAGACCAAGGAATGAGTGGGGGCTTGGTCAGCCCACACTCTCCTGAAATGTTGCGTGTGCGTCTTGGCCGCGCGTGTGTCAAGGGAAGGCTGAGTGTGTGTGAGATTTTGGAGCACGCGCGGGGAGGAGCAGGGGAGACATTCATTGGAAATTTGCCTAGAAATTAGCCAAGCAAGCATGTTTCAAATATTCACCAAAAATCGACCTTTCATCTTACAGTCAACTTTTTCACAGATTTGTGTTATGAACATTCTCAAGAGTCTTCATATGAACTTGTGATTGAATCAGAGTATCAGTTTTTGACTGGCTGATGTGCAAAGCATTATTTTAGCGTTAGCGATAAGTTCAATTTGATTTATATCAATCATTTTTAGAGATATGAATTTGCCTTTGCACATGGTAATATGTTGTAGTGTCTTCCTCCGATCGACCAAGTTTAGTGTTGATATCTCAAAGATTTGCTGAGACATGACTTCACATCCTGTTTGGCGGCTTTTCTAATGAATTTGATTGGCTGTACCGGACAGACGGTTATGAGGATCAAAATTCCTTTGATAACTTTTGTGAGGCTTGGTTTGAAGATCATCTCTGGTGATTTTGAAGAATATATGACAAAAATTGTAGGAGGAGTAGGCTTTCAAAGGTTTTTGATAAAACCGGAAATGGCGGGAAATCTATATAACCGGAAATTAACGCCATGGTGTGCGTTGAACTCGGCTTGATCCAGGGAATCCAATGGTACCTCATTTTTGAAAATGAGTCATACGGTTCAAAAGTTGCGTGTGTAAACACAAGTCCAACTTTGACCCATTGGTGGCGCTAGAGTGGTCTAATGGGAGACATGAAACTTGGTGTAGGTATAGAAGAAACTGTCCTTAATGAGTGTGCCAAATTTCACAAAAAGTTGTCGATGGGGTCTAGGGGCTGCCATTGACTCCCATGGTACAAGAATTACAAATAATAAAACCACCAATAACAATAGGTTTCCTCCTTACGGAGGAATCCTAATAATAAAACCACCAATAACAATAGGTTTCCTCCTTACGGAGGAATCCTAATAATAAAACCACCAATAACAATAGGTTTCCTCCTTACGGAGGAATCCTAATAATAGGTGCTTCGCTGCTTGGCCCCTAATAAAGAATAATATATATTTTTTTAGGGGTGCTTGAGCACCCATAAAGGATCTAAAATCACCAATGGTGTATAGCCTACTTTGTAGTTAAATATCAGCTAATATTCAACTGTATACATTTAACCGATACAAATGCTGCTAAAGCTTGCTAGGTACACTTTATTTATTTTTTTATATAAAATGATGAATCTTTACCCGACTTTTGTGTATGAACAAGTGAAACGTTAATGTACTTGTCCAAAGGACAAGTGCCTCAAAAAGTTAATGTCGAGCCCTGGACAGAGTTCGAGTTAGAATTCTGCATTGACCTAACCCACTGAAACAATGTAGACAGTGTAGACAATGTAGACAATGTAGATAGTGTAGACAATGTAGACAGTCGGACGAATTAGTTGAATTTATACTACTCCGACGGCTCTGCGTGCTGAAAGCAATTCACCGCCAGAACAGTAGATAGCGCTGCACTGCGATGCTAGCTAGGTTATCGAAAAGTAGGAGCAAATTTACAAATTAGCCGTTTCATCAATAAAATAAGCAAATTTTCAGCAACTACACTGCCCATTTCTCGTCACATTTTAATTCAGATGCTGATCTACATGTACTATTTAGCTGAAATATGAATTGTAAAAACGTACAGCAATGGAGGTCAAAGGATTCTGTTCGTCCTGTTTATCACGGCAACCCTGCCCCTGACGCAAGCAGTTCTTAAACTGACCAATCACAGCCAAGGGGGTCTCCGTAGCTCTCCGAAATTACGACGGATAGTTAGAAAATTGAGGTGCACGTCAAGCTCTCCGAGGCTCCCTGAGGGCTGACGCAGAGCCCGTAGAGGGCGTTCGACGGAGACGAGGGCGTTCCCATGTGTCCGTTTTTCGAAAAACGCAGCAGCATATATCGGCCTTTACGCGTATTTCTTACATACATACAGTCACAACTTCAGCACACGTTAGCAACGATGCATACATCCGCCATTCTAGTAAGACAGACAGCTATATCAGTGAGCCTTCAGCATCAGTGCCGTAGCTAAAGATCTAGGCAAGTTCAGGCTACTTTTCGCTAGGAACCTATGACCATGTCTTAATTGAAGGTTCCCCTTCGTTCTTTTGGTGAGAGGTCTCAGGAGCTAGCTACTAGCTACTTACTGTGAGGGTGTGAATCATTTTGGTTTCATATAAAAGTTCTGTGTAACGAATCATTAACGAAGGAATCATTTTGCCCCCCCCCCCTCCCGCCAAATACCTTTCTAATCTGTGAGAAACACCGGGAGTAGTATCTTTTATATTGAAAAAGGAAGCATGTGTGCCTTCAAGTTTTTGTGCTTTTTATATAGTCTGCATATTTGGGCACCCACCCAGTGGCACCTTAATGCACAGGCTTACCTGGGCTTAAGCCCGGGGCCTCAACCAATCAGGGGCCTCCTAATAATAATAATAATACAAAATAATAATGATGATAAACATCCATATTTGCGGTGTCACTCTGCCTACTTGCGTCGGTTGCAGATGGGTCCATTTAATATGAAACAAGCTGAACCCCCTTTGAGACAAGCTATTCTAACAACGTTGTCACCGGCAGTATATTTTTCAGATGGAACCGCAATTCAAACAGTAGCTACCATCTGCTAACTGAAAATATGCCCCCAAATGTGACTTTTTGGTTTCAGTCAAGAGCCCTGGGTGGAGAAGCTAGCCTAGCTGCTGTTGCTAGCCAAATTACACTGAGGGGATTGTTTGAATGCGCTGGAAATTAAAAACGTTTCTTTTGACATACATTTTAGGCTGTGGCATTGAAGACAGCAACGCACCACACAAGCTTGATTTTAAATACATGATTTAACGTGACATTACTTACTGTACATGCAAGTCTTGAATTGCTTAAATGTATAGCGTTATTTATGTAAGTACACCATAGCACAATACGATACTTGCTCTGCAGCAATGCTCGTTGGATCCATGCGTCGTTGCTAACGTGTGCTGACGTTATGACGTATGCTAGCACATGAAGTTCCCTTTGTTGACACAAGGCACTTTTCGCCACAAAAACTGAATTTCAGCCTAAACCGTGCAACGGAACGTAAATAAAAATACAAGCAACTCAATTACTACCAAGACGAAACTTGACGTTTGCGATTTGCGGGAGGGGGGCCTCAAAAAATTGAAAAAAGGTCCATAGCCCAGGGGCCTCAAGTGCTATGAAGACGCCCCTGCACACACCCACCAACAGTCTTGACAACTTCTCCCCCTCCAACCCGCAGGGGAAAACAAGTCTTCCAGTCCCTCGGAAAGCCCTCTAATGGAGAAGAGGGAGCTGAGGGAGGCCCACAGTCCTATTCTGAAGCCTGTCCCCGAGGAGACCTCCACTCCCTCCTCACCGTCTGCTGCCACCACCCAGACTTCCCCCATGCAGCCCCAGCCTCCCACAGAGGAGCCACGCAGGGTTACCTTTGACATCGGAGATTCCGACGACGGCGACAACAAGGACGGCACGGACACCGACAACGGTGGTGAGTGTGAGTCACTGGAATGGCTAGACTGTCTGTGCTTGTGGTGAGCAGTATTGAACTGAATTCCTCAAGATGTAGTCCAAATAGTTTCCCTGTCTCCCTCATTGCTGAGCATCTTTTTGTTCTAGTCCAGTGGATGTAGTCCATTAAAATCTGGCTTGTTCATTATCAGTCCCTAAACAGGTCCAGACCACTAACCAAGTCCAGTTTAATAACCAAGTCCAGTTCAGCAATGGGCCTGCCCATGTCCCCAGCAACGGTTACAGCCAGTATCACACAGTTCACAAGGACTCAGGACTCTACAAGGAGCTGCTCCACAAGCTGCACCTGGCCAAGGTCGGAGACTGCATGGGCGAGGGTGGTGACCGACCAATCAGACGCAACAACAGCTACACATCCTACACCATGGCCATCATCGGCATGCATGGAGACTTTCGGCACAAGGAAGGTGAATTCCGTGCTAGCGAGGATGGGGACAAGGGCACGGGTGCTGGCCAGGAAAGGAAGCGCATCCGGATGGACAGCTACACAAGCTACTGCAACGCTGTGGCAGTGCACGGCACGCCCGATGGGGAGGGGGAGGTGACCCTGGAGATGTGCGAGGAGGACGCAGGTAGCAGTCGCGGTTCCCTGGAAGATGATGGGCTAGAGGCAGACAGGCCAGAAGTTTCCACGCTTTTCCAATTCCTCCAGATCCTTACCGCCTGCTTTGGCTCCTTCGCCCACGGAGGCAACGATGTCAGGTTGGTACAGTAATAATACCTATAGCTAAATTAAGGGTCTCTCACATTGGATTTAGGTCAAATGCAGTTTGAAATATTGGCAGGCATAAGTAGGGCCAGCATGTATCTGAACATGAAGGTAAGCATCTTCTTTTTCAGTAATGCCATCGGACCCTTGGTGGCGCTGTGGCTGGTGTACCAGAGTGGATCTGTGTATTCCAATGCCCCCACCCCTATCTGGCTGCTGCTGTATGGAGGTGTGGGCATCTGCGCTGGTCTCTGGGTGTGGGGTCGCAGAGTGATCCAGACCATGGGCAAGGACCTCACCCCCATCACCCCCTCAAGGTACTCAACCTCAAAAGTAACACTTCTCCTCTCCCTCTCACACACACCAACATTTGACATGAGTCTGATTTTCTTTTACTCCAGTGGTTTCAGCATAGAACTGGCCTCAGCTCTGACCGTTGTGGTTGCTTCTAACATTGGTCTGCCTGTGTCCACCACCCACTGTAAAGTAAGCAACCCTTGGCCAGACATTGGGCCACAACCTAGACTGTGGAAAGAGGGGGTGCTTGTTAGGGGTGTCAGTTAAACCATAAACGTTTAAGGGGTTTAATTTGAGGTGAATGTTGCTGGTCACCTGACCTTGGTGTGTTTGTGTCCAGGTGGGCTCGGTGGTGGCAGTTGGCTGGCTCCGCTCTAAAAAGGCTGTGGACTGGCGTTTATTCCGGAACATCTTCATGGCCTGGTTTGTGACCGTGCCCATCTCCGGTCTGATCAGTGCTGGCATCATGGCTATCTTCACCTACGGCATCCTGACATGAGGCTGCAGGCCGCCCCTACAACGGGGAAAAGAGTATGTCAAGGCACACGAGGAGGGAGGCAAAGGATAGGCAAACTGAAGAGTGGATCATTAACTGTCTTCCAAGCCAACACATCAGAAGAAAAAGGAAAAAAGAAAATGTTTAAAAGGGGTGGGGTTGAAAGGTGTTGTGTTATGGTTTTTGGCTGCATCATTCCCAACCATAAATTGATGGTTGTACCGTTTGCATCAGATCTCTTCCAAAATGAGTGTTTGTTTTCCTTTTATTTTTTTGTGCTTCTGATCCTGTACATAGCCAAACTTAAATGTACTCAACCAAATGTTGTGTTACTGATGCTCCATAACCTTTTGTGTAATTATGTACATACAATCATCTCTTTCGTGTTTAGTTTTTTTGTTATTTTACAATTTAGGAAAAAAACAAGTAAAATGCAGTATTAGTGTTTGTTACAGATGTATTTGTCCAGTCATAAATTACATGCTGAAATTAACCTAGAACAGGCAGTATTTTTTGTGTGTGACCATTGTTGAGAGAATGTGAGGGTTTTGTCACTAATCAACTCATTAGTGGTATTACTCTTCACCTTGTAACCCCCCCCCCCCTCCTATGTACAGGGAGGCATTGTGTCTCATGTAATTTCCAGATGGAATTGAGTTGGAGGTTTAACAATCGGACAATATAGACATATAGACTGTACTAATCATCTTGTCCTCCACTCAACTACTCATGTGCTCACTGTTGTAATGATCAACTTTAGTTTATTTATTTTTTCTTGATTTACTGAAGTTGATGAATTTAGTTGTATTTATTTCCAAGTTAAAATGGCAGTGTACTACACTCCTTAATTTAATGAAAAGATGGGTTCGGTGTCGTTGCTGTAAGATGCTGTAAGGCATTGCTGGTGTTACTTAGGAACTTACCACATCATCTGACAGTTGAACTTCCATAAATAATTGGAACATTTCTTTTTATTTATATGGAAATCACAAATGGTTTGAGAACTTGGTTTAGGGGGGGGGGGGTAGATAAAGAAAAAAAGTAGGCTCTTTTCAATTAAGTAAATGATCACATTTTAGCTGGAGAATGTGTTGGCTAATGCAAAAAGACAAACACTTAAGACCTTCCAAAAAGTTTGGGCGGGGATGGGGGGCGATATTCATAAATCGCTGCTGTCATGCAACCCAGAGTGAGAACTGGGGCTGCAGTACTACGCTTATATAGATGCTGGTAGAAGTAGTCTACTACTAAGGTAGTTGCCTTAATATTTCCCGTAGGTACCAAAGATAAGACTTGGAGGTTTGTTATGCACAGACTGTGCACATATGCTCTTTAGTCTGCACTTAGTCTGGATGTGGGAAGTGAACAATAAATACAAATTTAAACTATTTAGTCTGTCTTTTAATTATTATTTTTTCTGAATCGAAGTGTTTTGCTTTGGCAGGAAACATGATTGTGTGTAAATAAAGTACAATATTCAAAGTGTCTAAGTCTTGAAATTAAAAGGACAAGAAGTTCACATATTTTTCCAGTCTGTGAAGATTAATTATGGATTAACACAACACCTACATATTGGGTAGTCACATTTCCTCTTTATTTACTGTAAACTTCCGCTGTCTTGTCTGAATCACAGGAATCACACCATGCACAGTAGCCTACTGCCAATGAGTACTCTTCGGTACTGCAACAATAGGGTTTGTAAGATCCGCCTCAGCCCGTCACATGTCCTGCACCGTATCACTCGAGAACCGCTATGACGCAGGACAATTAAAAAACAAAAAACAATTAGCCTACATCAGGTATTCAGTTCCCCCAGAACTCAACACAACTTAGGCTCGTATTTTTCCATGCTGCTCATAGCAACACGTCTGAGGCATCGTCGTACCTCATTCATGCTTTAAATGCCACTAAACAGCAGGGACATGAAGACAAGTTTCATGGTAAATAGTCGGGAGACGGGCTACAATTCTATTATTAATGTGCTGTACACTACAATCTTTTACCTATGTTGGTGTCAAATTATGCACACTAAAGACGTCCGTGTTAGTAGCCTATAGTTTGT
Organism: Hypomesus nipponensis; assembly: GCF_054491055.1. Taxonomy (NCBI): domain Eukaryota; kingdom Metazoa; phylum Chordata; class Actinopteri; order Osmeriformes; family Osmeridae; genus Hypomesus; species Hypomesus nipponensis. Next base: position 3,282,815 of record NC_140382.1, on the reverse strand, counting down.
CCACACTATTCCATCTATCCTTTGACGCAAAGGGATGTGTACAATGGATAGTGCATCCTGTGTCCAAATATAACTTGGACACAGAGCAGATGATGCAGTAGGCCTACTCTATAAATCACACACAATGAGCAGCTGGGGACAGTAGTCTTTAGGTGCCCTTGTTTTCTGGCCCATATAGGCTACAGCAAAAAGGTAAAGAGAGCTAACATGAGTAGCCTATAAATAATAACATGGCATCCACTGTCGACACCCCCAAGTCATCAAACTAGGGACACACAACAACACTGAGATGTGAACATTTTGTTAGCGACACAAACCATTGTTTCTGTATTACATACTGTAACCAAGACGTTTTCCCTGTGTTAGTTTAAAACTATATTTTTTGCCAAAAGTGAAGTTTGTTTATTGTGTTGTTTATTTTTTAAATGAATGGGACACAATACACACACCTTAACACACAGTATTATCTCTTTTAAAAAGAGATATCACCTTCTTCTTTTGACTTGTCCTCAATGAGCTCATCTGTTGGGAAGGATATTTATAGTTAGTAAGACTGGTTAAAGCTATGTCCAGTCAGTGGTTAGCTTCTGTCTTACCTAAATTGCTTATCTCCTCTGTCTTATTGTGTTCTAAAAGGGAACAGAGATCAGTGAAGAATTCTTATTTGGTGGCAGCATTGTACAACATTGTAACTTGATTTTAATGTATTTAGTGATTTAAGTTATTGAGGATTACTATTGATGGTGCTTAGGTAAGTTTGTCTATGCGTTCCCATTACAATATGTATTAAAATCTAAATGTAAATATTTCAATGGGAACGCATAGACAATGTCTAAATTCTAGGTGAATGCAAATACATGTATTAAAAATGTGTGTTCGTCAGAGAGGAGAAGATTTGTGTGGGATAAATGTCAGTTTACCTTGCGTTTGCCTGAGCTCTGTGCAAAACCAAACATAATACATATTAATAGTATTACAAGTATGCATTGATAAGGAAGCAACTATTTTGTGTTTCCCCCCACATTCTATATTAGATACACTTTGAATAAAGAAAATGAAAAGTGTCAAACATTTGGTTCACCATCAGTGCTTTCAATAGACTCAAATTCAGACTGAGATTCTGTTAGATCAGAAAATATTCCACTGATCACATACCTCTGAATTAATATTATTTGCATTTCCTATATCTAGCCTGTTAAACATTTAGCTCTCATTTAGAACAAGGCTCTTTCTGTGAATCTGCATTCACAAGGTACTAATTGTCAATGCACTCAAGATACTTTATCGCCATCTCAAGGTGTGTTCTGGAAATTATTATGAATACAACTTTGCCCTACCCTCATGGCCTGTATCCACGTTTTCATTGCCATCATCTGGGGAAAGATGAAAATAGATTTATAATGTTGATTTAAAGCATAGCCATTTAGCACATATAATGTTCACATGCGGTGAACAAGGACCAATGTTTTTTATTACGTTTTACATTACCTTTCTCTTCATTCTTTGTTTCAACTATTTCCTCAGCTGGAAAAAACAAGTGATATGAGAAATAGAGAAATATAAATAATTACTCACTGACTAAATTACTATAATCTTTAGAAATCATCAGACCAATTTAGTTACCACAGACAAAAAATTACAATTTTCATCTTGACCAGCCTCTATAGTTAAAAAATAAAAGTCTTATCAACCTTATAAGTCATTTACAAGAAATAGTTTGACATAATACTTCTAAGTAATATTAGAATTTTCTCACCCAAGAAGCGTTGATTCTCCATGTAGCTTTTTTCTGGAGATAGAACAACAGAATTGCACAATAGTTAATTAACTTTAACAATGAAAGAAGACACCATGACACCTCAAGCCTGGAGTTCAAGGCATGTTGCCTTAGCTATCAGGCCAAAGCCATAGTCAGTTGTTCCTGGCCACTGTTGTCCCTGGCCTCACCATTCTGAACTTCCTTCAATTCAGCTGGCTCCAAATCAGCTGCCTCCCTCGGAGCTGCCTCAAACTCAGCTGCCTCCACCTGAGCTGCCTCAAACTCCATCTGATCTAAGATCAAAAGTCAAGAGTGGTTTTTATCAGTGCAAACAAGTAACATTTTTAATATGAGAATAAAAGATAGGAGAATGGAATAGGGACAAAATTCAAACTACTTGCAGTAGTTAAGATGAGAAGTGTGCTGGAAGTATTAACCCTGTAAGACCCGGTTTAAAATGACAACATCACCTTTCGCTCTCCAAAAAACACATTTGCAAATAAGATTTTTTAAAGACCACATTTACATAGCCAATGGTCCTATTGTCTTGCCTTGCAATGCTATTGGATAAATGTGGTCTTAAAACAGAAAATTAAAAAAAGAAAGCAATTAGAGCTAAAAGTGACGTTGTAATTTTCGTTTAAAAATGTTTTTAAAAAAGGGGTCTTAAACTGATGAAACAGCCTTCAATTATTGAAGTCAGTAAATTATTAGAAATTGAAAGAAGTTTTAAATATACATCTACCTCTCTTTTGTAGTTCAGTTAGTTCACCCACTGGAAAAACAACATTCATGAAATTATTGATCATTACTATCCTCTTTTCATCGTCATCATCCTCATCCTTTTCCCTCCTCGTTATCATCTCCACTGACATCATCCTGTCATCATCATTCTTTTCCTCCTCCTTCACCTCATCATCATCCTTCCCACAACTTTTATCTTCCTCACCATTGATGTCCTCTCTCTCTGTAGACTGGAGTGATGCAGTGAGTGCTGGAGATATAAAAATATATATCAATATAACACAAAAATCTAAATGGACACTCAAAATAAAACAATATATGCATTTGTAACAAACAAGGCAAAGGCCCAAAGCAGTTTGAACTTGAAGCAACCACAAACATGATTTTTTAAATGTAACTACGTAGGCTACACCCCAAAACTACAAACCATCTCAGCCAAGTCAGTAGTGTAATGATTAGAGTTCAAGCTTTATAGAACTACAGAAGAACAATCAACCAAGCTCTTATCAGGGAAATTTGGGTATGCATATCACACTATTCTCTTACCAGTTTGCAATGCTGCTGTAGCCAAGCACAGAAATAAGGGCACTGCAAATCTCATTTTTGCTCTGTAGTAGGTCTCTGAAAGTATAGGTGTCAGTCCAAAACTGTGTATTGTGTCTTTCAGGCAGACGGGCCTTTTATACGTTCATTCTCATCACATGCTTTGCATTGACTGGCGTCTGTGGTACCATTGTCTCTCCCTACCTGTTGGGCAGCTGGGTGGCACATCGCTGGCAACACACAGATGCCTCATTATCCAGCCCGTCAATGCCATCCATTGTTGTCCCCTTTGTCAGATGCCCCCAATTTTTTAGGGTGCTGGTGTGTGTTTGGGAAAGAGGACAGCTATCTGGAAGGATGTCAATGCTGTTGAAATCAATACTTATTCCTTTTAGGGTTTAAAATGATAGTACAATTATCTGCAGTAACTGTGTTGTTAAGTATTGTCTCTCAGACAATACTTATTTTGTGGAAGTGGGACAGATGTCATTTTTGGTCATCAAAAGGTACACAATTGTTCCAGTTTAGTTTGGTAATGATGAGAAACGAGCAAGATCTCCCAATTTAGAAAAAAATAACGACCAGCTACCTTGTCACTCATGTATCATTGCTGCCTTGACATCTGGGCTTACATTTCCTTATGGGACCTATGTCCCAGGGTATCTTGCTCTAATCTACACAAAGGCAAATGTTGCCATGATACCAATTTCATGGTTTGTCAAAGAGCAACAGACCAGTGAAGTAATTTGCATCTTTAGTGCATGGTGTTGGAATGAGAATTGCTATGCGTTCGACTACTGTACATCACACACAAAACAGGTGTCTCAGCTAGGACACCTGGGCCTCTCCATGTTCAACCTGGGGTCTCATTGATTGTTATCTCACATATATATTATTTTGTGAGATAATTGTGAGAATGCTTAACAGCATTCTCACAATTCTCACTATTGTTTTCCTGTTTCTCTTTCTTATTATTGTTGGAATGCTGCTTCAGCATTCCAAGTATTGTTCTTTGAATCTTTATTCAACTTCCTCTTATTCTATTTCTTCCGCGGCACCTTTCAGCGCCTTCAAATCTTCAGCTATTAAAACCGTTCAGCTATCAAAAAATTCAGCAGTTTCAGGCTATGACTGCTGTGACTTTTCAGCTTTGTACCTCTTATGCTTGACTTAATATAAATCAATATTCATAATATTTTTAACATGGGTTTCCAATGGAGTTTTCTTTCAAATCCTCTCAAACTTCTTAAAACTTCAACTTCCAAATCCTTCTTCTTCCTCAATCTTTCAACTAGAGCCACCATTTAAACTTTAAAACGTTGACAAAACCCTAAACTATTTTTATATAATTCAGCTTTTTGATATCTATTCAACTTTTTTTTATATCACTGATTATGTTTCATGACTTTTTCAAACCGTTTCTGAGATTTACATGGGTGTTTATGAGAAAGCATTGTAATTTAAGCTCTTATAGCTTTGTTGATGCAGTTCAGCTTCCACACTGCCTCTTGAAATTAAACTATTTCTTCGATTGCTTCACAACATTCAAACGTATTCTCCCGCATAGTTTTTGAGCACCGAGCTTCGTTAGATGATGCAGTTCAGCTTCCACACTCCATATTTTGTGTAAGTCATACATTTGTTAAAATAATTTCAGCTTGAGGGTATTTTCACATTTCTGTATTTTCAGCCATAAAAAAAAAATATCTGATTTCAGCATTCCAACGCAATTTCAGCAGGAAATGCATGTTTTAGTTATTATTGTGAGAATGCTGTTAAGCATTGCAAGAATGCTGTTAAGCATTTTCACTATTGTTTTTCTGTTTCTCTTTATTATTATCTCAACTTCTTAGTTCTTCCGCCGTTTTTTAGCCTTTAACTAGTCCTGCATATGTGGCCGACGAGTAATGAGGTTCCGACTACGCCACCTAGTTGCAAGTCTAGGAACTCAATTGGTTCGTTCTGAGAGGGAGGAACCCGTGTGCTTGGCCAAAGGAAACAGTCAACAACCATGCCATATAAAACTATTGTACTTTAATAAGTAAAAGGTATTTTCAAGCTTTCAGAATGTCTAAAAGTCTAAAAGAGGGAATGTCTCAGTCCAACAGCGTCACCCGTGTGTGCTGACTGGTAGCCTCGTCCGTGGGGCCTCGTCCGTAGGTCTCCCTCCGTAATCCGGATCACTGTCTTTCGGTCCACTGATTACCTCGGTTCCCGTCTCGTTCCCACAGTGTCACCCGTGTGTGCCGACTGATAGCCTCGTCCTTAGATCTCCCTCCGTCCTTGATTTGTCCCGACCGGGTTCTCCGTGACTTCGTCGGTCGTCTCTCTCCCCATTTCCCCGTGACTTCTTTGATTTATAGGCCAGGTAGCCCACCCCAACTGCGCTCCAATTGGTCCCTTCCCTTATTGTCAATTAGGCCCAATTGCACTCCAATTGATCCCTTCCCTTATTGGCAACCAGGCTTGGTGATTCCGGAGGTACAGCTCCGCTGTGAAAAGAAAAGCAAAACAACCACACAGCAACCAAACAAAGCACACCACTGCAACCCAAATAATAACCCAGTTAACTAAATATACAAATCCACCCTGTACCTCACTTTCAAGCCTGTGACACATACTTTCACCGATTCCTACAATTTTGGTATCAAAACGTTCAGCTCCTTCAGGAGATGATGGCTATGACTTTTGGTATTTCTCACTTTTATACGTTTTATACAATTAAGGTTTTTGTGCAAATTATTCTTGCAAGAAATGATCCGCTGGTTAGATGTAGTATGATATTATTTACGTATAAAAAACTCACCAGGGACAACGACAACATCGGCTACACTGCACTATGGATTATTATTTTGATGTCATCTTAAATTAATTGTCTGAACAGGACTGGGTGTGCAGGCACGCATTAAAAGTTTCTCCTCCGTCTTGAACCTGAAATCTAAATTCTATTTTAAAATGTTGCCAGTCTGTTGCCAATGACCAGCGGTTGCTACGTTTTTCCAGCAAGTTCAAGTCATTCCAGTGTTGTCCTTTTACCTTCAAATTCGTTCAACCCAGACTTGAGCAACTGGTTTTCTGCTAAATTTTCACATTTTCCTGCAGCTCATCTTTCTCAAATGTTCCCCTTTTTGTTTTGCATTTTTCTTCTTCTTTTCTTCCGTTTTCTGCCTTCATCTTGCTCCAGGTCCTTTCAAAAAAACATTTCACAGCAGTATCTTCCAACTGCCAGTACTTTAGCATTTTTTCCCTCTTTTATGTACTTTTCTGCCTTCATCTTGCAGCAGGTCCTATTTTTTTGCTAAATGTTCACATTTTTATGCATTGTTTCTCTTCCTTCTGATTTTTTTCACTTTGTTTAGCATTTTTCTTCTCTTTTCTGTCGTTTTATGCCTTTGTCCGGCTCTAGCCCCTATTTAAAATACCTTTCGGTGGCTTTGAAGCTTCAGCTTATAACTTTCTGAAAATGTTCACAATTTTTAGCTTTTTTAGCATGGTCAGCTATCCCCATTCAGGTTTTCAGCATTCTCACTGCTGTTTCGCAGGAACAGCCTTTTCTAGTTCCATATTCTTAGTTCTTCCGCCGTTTTTTGGCCTTTAACTAGTCCTGCATACTTTCACCGATTCCTACAATTTTGGTATCAAAATGTTCAGCTCCTTCAGGAGAGGATGGCTATGACTATTATGACTATTTCTCACCTTTATACTTTTTAGACAATTAAGGTTTTTGTGCAAATTATTCTCCCATTAAAAGTAATGGTAAATCCTTTCAAATCATTAAAAAGCTTCCTCCTCTTTCAAACTTAACCAGTTCAGCATACTTTCAGCTAGAGACACCATTCTAACTTTAAAATGTTCACAAGACATTCAGCTATTCCCAAATGATTCAGCTTTTTCAAATATTCAGCCGATTTTCAATCGTGACAGGTTTAAATAGGCTACATGAAACATTTAGCTCCTTCTTGGTTGAGCAGCCAGCAGAGTGGCACACTCTTCTGGCTGCTCTTTTTCTGATATTCAACTAAATTGTAAAACAAATTCCTCTGACGTTCATATAGTTTAACTTACAGAAACAAATTATACCTTAAAATGTAGGAAAACTTACTAAAGAGCTCACATTTACAGATTTTCAGCTTTGAGCCTTGAAGCGAGAGCAGCCTTTCAAATTCTCTCACTAACTTCAATGGAGAGGTGGGTAAAATTCGTCAGAGAATTTCGAAAATAGACGTGTTTTTAAACTGCCGGTAGAGTCGTATTTCTGACCGCACAGACATGTAAAGGACATGTCTGGTTTCGGGAGAGTCTTGGGTCTCGGAAAATATCCGAATTTTTTGGATTGGACGTATAGTTTTGCGTCTAGGTTAACTTGTTTGAGGTGTGGAATCCAGCTAAATTCGTGATTCTCTGCCCAGCTCGTTAGCGAGTACAGCTGCTCCACTGCCGTGGCAACCAAACAAACACACCAGGAAACCAAAAGGAACACGTTTTCAAGACTGCAGGTAGAGTCTATTTCTGACTGTACAGACATATAAAGAATATCTCTGGTTTCGGCAGTCTTGGGTCTCGGAAAATATCCAATTTTTTGGGGTTGGACGTACAGTTTTGCTTCTAGGTTAACTTGTTTGAGGTGTGGATTCTAGCTAAATGTGTCATTCTCTCTGCCCAGCTCGTTAGCGAGTACAACTGCTCCATTGCAGTGGCAACCAAACAGACACGCACCATGAAAGCAGAATTGGGTAACGTTTTGGAAACTGCAAAAAGAGTTGTATTTCTGACCGCACAGACACATAAAGGATATCAATGGTTTCGGCAGAGTCTTGGGTCTCGGAAAATATCAGTTTTTTGGGGATTGGACGTTAGTTTTGCGTCTAGTTTAACTTGTTTGAGGTATGGATGCTAGGCAAATTTCTGTTATTCTCGACGAACCAATAAAGTTCATCATTCATCAAACCCGATTACTATCAATTGTCGGTTCATGCCAATAATACAATTACTCCGTTTACATGTGTAATTAGTTGTGCGATTACTCAATAAACACGTCTACATGATTCTTTTTTATTAATCGTTGTATGCTTCACGGACGAAACTTGCACCATCATCCTTCTGCAACAAAGTGTCGCCATGTCTTCTTGTATCGGCCCTGTATGTTTGAATCCTACTAAGAAAGCCGAGTAAATGCACTCAATGGTAGGCTACATCTGCTACTGCTATTACTATCTCAACTATATTTTCAGCTATTAAAACGATAATATTCTTGTTATGACTAGCTAGCCTACTTCTTCTCTGTTTAACAGTTCAGCTTTTCCCTCATTGTAGGCTATTTTAGCTCTTAGCTTTGTTAGATCATGCAGTTCTGCTTCTACACTGCCTTTTTTGTGTGACTCACACATTTTTGAAATTCATTTCAGCTTTCAGCTTGCTGGTATTTTCTCATTTCTGTATTTTCAGCAATAAAAAAAAAATATATATCAAAAAAACAAACGTTCAGCTCCTTCAGGAGATGTGTGCTGTGTTTTGGTATTTCTCCCTTTTATACTTTTATACTTTTATAAAAATGTTAAGGTTTTTGTGCAAATTATTCTCCCTTTAAAAGTAATGGTAAATCCTTTCAAATCATTGAAAAAGCCTCCTCTTTCAAACTTAACTACTTCAGCATACTTTCAGATAGACACCATTCAACCTTTAAAATGTTCACAAGGCATTCAGCTTATAACTTTCTACTAAATTTTCACTATTTTCAGCTTTTTTTTGCATGGTCAGCTATCCCCATTCAGGTTTTCAGCATTCTCACTGCTGTTTCGCAGGAACAGCCTTTTCTAGTTATTATTTCTTTATGCCCCCCTAAAACTTTGTTAATATTTGGACTACATAGACAACCTAGGTGTCAAACGTTTCGTCTTGGTAGCAATTGAGTTGCTTGTATTGGGATTTACGTTCTGTTGCACGGTTTAAGTAGAAATTACGTTTTTGTGGCGAAAAGTGAAGCTAATGGTGGCTAACTTGTTAGCCACAGTCACTGACGCTGTCAGGCCAAATAGTGTTCTAGGGCCAAATAGTGTCCTACCTGACATCAAAATGCCGCGTCCGTCGCTATGCCGACCTTAAATTCCTGACATTCCTGAGATAGCAACGCGCGCATGGAGAATACTATACGCTTTGCCTACCCGGTCGGTTAAAATCGATGCGAAATAATGTATTTTTTCGACAAAAAAGGTACCAACTAGCTCAACATAGAAGGCAGTTGTTTAATAACCTTTGTAATATTTTTATTGTTTACCAAACTAGCTAGCACTAGCTATCGAACGAGTGAAAACATATAGTATAGACAATTCGTAGAGGAGGCTAAATTGTTTTAAATAGTCCTAAATACAAAACTTGCCATGTATTAACAAAGGGGTTTGTATATAAAACTAACCTACCTCTTACCTTTCCTCTATATTTATGTGACAATCATATTTTGACCAGTTTGCTCTGTCATGCACTGTAATATTAATTTAAGTCCAAATATATGTTTGAGCACGGATTAAATTACACTTATAATGCAGCACAAAGATAGCTAATTCAAAACTATATTTGTAATTCTTTATTGTATACATATACTATGACTACATACATCAATGGAACTCAATTAGAATTGCATGCATTCTGCTGTATACGTAATGCCGTCTGCATATGGGTTTCATAAAAAGTGTTACATTTTATAAATTAAATTGGCAGTGACTGAACAAGGTAACAGAGGTTGACATAATTGCTGCATCTTGACAACTCCTGAATGGTCCTAAACACGTTTGCTACACCTGCAAAAGAGTAGGGAAAATGTAAGACAGTGTAACCAATGAGTTATATTTGTACAACATAAAAAATAAATATGTATACAAGTGTATATATTAAATTAGGAACCGATTCCAGAACTGATTTTATTTAACGATTTCAGAACTGATTTTATGAAACGATTCCAGAACAGATTTTATGAAACGATTCCAGAACTGATTTTATGAAACGATTCCAGAACTGATTTTATGAAACGATTTCATAACTGATTTTATGTAACGATTCCAGAACTGATTTTAAGAAACGATTTCATAACTGATTTTATGAAACGATTTCATAACTGATTGACAAACTATATAACATATATGATATACACAGCTATATACAAAACAACTCCACAACATACAAACCTACTCTGTGTCCTCGAAAATCTGTAAAATACTTAAAAAACAACTTTACAGCAAGAACATACAAACTCTTTGAGATTATTCACAACAGGCAGGCATGATGAATGAAAACACTTACCACACCTCCTGCAAGAAACCAGGGGCTCGAATCCCTTCCGGATGGTCCTCCTGCAGATGCAGTGCACGCTAACCTCCATAGCATACACTGGCTTGGCCGTGGGACACCGTGTGGAGCTGGAGAATGGTGTCAGGTGCCCAGCCTGAAAGCAGGAAAAGAGGTGGTGACGCATAGCGGACTGTTCATACTCCACGCATGTTGGGTCCTCACCTCTGCAGAGAGTGAGACTGTTTGCGATTGCAAACAGCCCACAATCTGAGCTGCTTCTCTGCTGCTTGACATTAGGCCACTGCAGTCGGACCTGGGGACCTGGGAAAGACAGAAGACCAGTTATTAAAGAAATGAACTCCTCGGTTTTGCTGTGACCAGAGGAGTCATAGACATTAACTGTATTTACCTTGCAGTTGATGTCACTTACCGTTACGCAGTGATTCGCACAAACATTTAAAATTTGAACAAACCCCTGGGTTGATGCAGGCACAGAGGAGAAGAAGGCGAGGGATGCTGTGGCGTAGAGGCCTCCTACATGGGGATGTTGTGCTCGGTCATCCAGGCGGTCACCGTCGCAGGTCATCCAGGCGGAGATGTCTGCGAGGCAGGCTTCAATCCTAGCTGAGATCCCCGGATCGGTCGTGGGGAACGACAGGTACAGCTGGGTGTCTTCGGCGTAGCAGTGGTAGGAGAAGCCATGGGAAGTGATGATTGGTCCGAGTGAGGTGGTGTACAGAGAGAAGAGGAGGGGTCCAAGGACAGAGCCCTGTGGGACACCGGTGGAGAGCTGGTGAGGGTCAGACAGTTTGCCTCCCCAGGAGACCTGGTAGGATCTTCCCGAGAGGTAGGATGAGATCCACTGGAGTGCAGTGCCAGTGATGCCCATCTCAGAAAGTCTGGAGAGCAGGATCTGGTGGTTAACCGTGTCAAACGCTGCAGAAAGGTCCAGCAGAATGATGACGGATGACCTCGAAGCCGCTCTGGCAGACTGGAGGGCAGTGGTGACTGAAAGGAGGGCAGTCTCTGTGGAGTGGCCGGTCTTGAAGCCCGATTGGTTGGGGTCAAGCAGGTTGTTCTGAGAGAGAAAGTTAGACAGTTGGTTAGATACAGCACGTTCAATTGTTTTAGAAAAGAAGGGTAGCAGTGATACCGGTCTGTAGTTCTGGAGGACAGCAGGGTTAAGGGAGGGTTTTTTGAGTAGAGGGGTAACTCTGGCCTGTTTGAAGGCAGAGGGGAAGGTGCCAGAGGTAAGAGAGGAGTTTAAGACATGGAGCAGAAAAGTTGTGATAGAGGGGGAGATGGTTTGAAAGAGAGGGGAGAGGACAGGATCAAGGGGGCAGGAGGTGGGGCAATGAGAGAGAATGAGGTCAGAGAGCTCTGACTCGGACAGGGGGGAGAAAGAGTTTAGACATTTAGTTGGGTCAGTCATGAGTGGTGAGGGGGTAAGAAAGGTGGGTTTAGGGAACCGACTGCTAATGTCGGAGACTTTTTCCTCAAAGAAGGAGGAGAAGTCGTCTGCTGTCAGGGTGGAGGGGGGGGGGGGGTGGGGGAGGTGGGTTAAGAAGGGTGGAGAAGGTAGAGAAAAGTTTGTGGGGGTTTGAAGCAGAGTTACTTTTGTTAAGAAAGTAGAGGGATTTAGCACCAGTTATGTGAGAAGAGAAGGATTTAAGGAGAGAGTGATACTTATCGAGGTCCAGACCGTCTTTGGACCTTGCGCCATCTCCTCTCAGCTGCGCGAAGGGTGGACCGCTCTTCACGAATAACATCCGTAAGCCACGGGCAGGAGGGAGAAGATCGCGCAGGCCTGGTTGACAGGGGACAGAGAGAGTCAAGTGATGCAGTTAAAGTGGTTAACAGGGTGTCAGTGGCAGTGTTAGTGGGGTGGGACGAGAACTCGTCAATGGGAGGGAGGTCAGGTCAGATGTCCAGGACATCACAGTCCTGGATATCCTGAGAGAAGACAAATTGATTATTAACATGATAGGCATCAACAACCTCATGTTTGAATAATAAAATGAATAATGATATAAAGCAACACAGCTAGTTTACCTGAAGACAATCCTGCTCCAACTCTGAGCACAGTGGTTCAGGCCCATCCAAACACACTGTCTCAGATGGATGGGACACAGGCTCCTGGAGTCCAATGCATGTAACCTAAAAAACATAATAATGTTAGATTATAGGGACTGGCAAAAAGGAGTAGATGCTGTCTTGTGACTGTATTCAGTCACTATAATATACCATTTTTAAAATGTATGCTGAATGCATTTTTTATGTACCTGAAGTGAGTCCCCCTCCGGCTCAGAGCTCAGCTCTTCAGGGTCATCAGAACCCACTGGCTCGGGTGGATGGGACACAGCTTCCTCTGTGGGGGTGCTAGATCGGAATACTTATGTCAATCACAGAGTAACAAAGAAATGTTATCTATCAAATGTGGTGTCATAATGATTTTTTGTATTGAGAACTGTGCTATAAGTTACACTCACTCTTCAACAGAGGCTTCACTGAGGCATAGGGTGTCCTGGTCTTCAGTTGTTGGCCGTCCAAGGTCTCCAACTGCACCAAGTTGTTGTCTCCAACATCAGTCACCCTAAAGAAGACATGCTATAATGGCAAAACTGGCTTCAAATCGCTACCTTCTCATTCTGACTACTGTTAAGTCTATTAACCGGTACATTGTTGGCCAGTCTGGATCCATTGTGCGTCCAGGTCTACCACGCTTCCTCTCGTCCTTCTTCAACACCTCCATGCCTGGGAGGACTTTGAAGCACTTGGTCCCCTTCTTGGTCCTCCTCCGGTAGGCCTCCTGTTGTTTTTCCTGGGCTTTCTCCACATTGAGTCGCACCTTGACCGTTCAAGAGAAAGGAAAGCAACTAAGCTATATATTGTCTAGTGTTTTATAACTTTGTGTCTGTGATCCATTGTTATTAAGTTAACAATTACTTAGCATCACTCAGATGAGTGATACACATTGGTGTTACAGAAACTGAGTGCACCTTAAAGCTACAGTGCACAGTTGTGTAATATGTGATGTAAGGTCATTTCTCTCACCTTGTCGAAAACCTCCTCATCATTGTTGGCCCTCGTCTGGAGGTAGTCTTCGAAGGCGCCCTCACCAGGCCCGTCAACCTCAACCTCATAAGGAAGGTCACCTGTGATCTGAAATTACATGATAATACAGAACATGCAGCAGATAATTGCGTGAAGTTAGTGTTTTTTTTCATTCTATTGCAAATATATTGCATATATAATTAATATATAAGAATAAAATATCAAAAGTTTACATACCTCGGTTGACAGCCGTGGCTCCCGACCGTACATCAGTCGGTAGGGTGAATACCTGGTGGAAGCCTGAACACTGGTGTTATGTGCAAACAAGATTACCTTCAGGTTATTCTCCCACCGTTCTTGATGCCCATCCAGAGTCTTCCCGATGGCCCTCTTCAGCATCTGGTTGGTCCTCTCATCCAGTCCGTTGGTCTGGGGATGGTAGGCGGATGTAATACGATGCTTTGCCCCCCACTTCTCGAACAAGATCTGGTTAACCTAAATAAGTACAAATGTAATCATTAGTTTGGTTTATGTGTGTACTATATCCTGAACACTTGAAAAATCTACTTGACCTTGTTCCAGAACGCTCTGCCCTGGTCTGTCAGGATGACCTCTGGTGCGCCATGGGTGTGGAAGATGTCCATCAGGGCCTGGGATGTTGCCACGGCAGTCTTGTCCAAGCAGTACATAGAACACAAGAAAATACATGGAGCTATAATATAGTTGTTATATTAAAATATGAATTTTCAAGGAGAAAATTGAGATACATGTGTCTACTAAATGCACAGATGTAACTCACCTGGATGGGAATGGCCTCCACCCACTTGGTGAAGAAATCAGTCGCTGTGAGGCAGTAGCGATTCCCATTCCTGGATGCCTTGAACGGTCCGATGAGGTCTACACCTGGCATACAGTCAAATACATGTTTTGGCGTTAAGTAATCGTAGGAAACTGTTTCATTTAAATGTGGAATTAGTAGAACTCACCAATCATGTACCAAGGGGAAACAGGCTTGATGCTTTTCAACTCCGGTTATTGTGTCAACAATAATATTGTTACAGTTTGTAATTGATATAGGTTTTTTTCTTACCCAGTCTTCCACATCCTTGACAATGCCAATCCAGTAGAAGCGCTGGTTGATCTTCCCCAACATGCGCTTTACTCCGAAATGGCCAGCGTGAACCTCGGTCAGCACTGCCTCCCTTTCCTTGTCAGACATGATGACCCTCCTTGGTGGCTGACCATCCTTGCCCCTCAAATACATGCAACCATCTAGAATATAAAACGGTTAAAGACTGAGAAAACTTGTCTTAAAAAACTTAAAATAAAGGAAAACAATTTAGTTGTTGTTAAGATTATTTATATCGTATGGTTACTTAACAAATCTCACCCTGGAGCATGAATTTATCAGACGATCTCCGGAGAGAGCGCTTGTACCCAGGAGAGGCATCCTCCTGTACTTCCCTGCTGAGAGATAATTAAAAATGTCACTGAAGGATGACATATTTAAGTAGCTACTTACAAAATGTTAAGTATTAATGAAGTATAAATGTCCGTCTATTTCTTTTGTATTTAGATCCTATATGTATGCCTTATATTATTCTGTAAGACTATCTAAATGTAACTAAACTAGTTAGTTAAATCTTGATACTTGATATAATATATACAATCGGTAGGCTATTACAAAATGTTATACTGATGTTATTCTGTAAAAACTCTAGTGTAAAGCTAGCTAGTGCTAACTTGCTAGTTTCAAAAGTCTAAGTTACTATAACTTAAACTATAAATAAACTATTTACTACTATTCTACTTTTTTTTTCATACAAACAATACACTAACTATGACTAGAACTAAATGTAAAGGAATTATTTAAGGGTTATCTGATAGTAGATCGTCTCCGGGTGGATGTCTTGATGCGTCAGCAGATAAATAACAACTCCAGCCGATGACGGTCCAAAACTGTGTGAGAGCGAGCCTGAGGTAAATTGCAATTTAGAAGCGACTACCTAGCAACCAGAGTAGCAACCAGGATAGTTTCCCGCTGCTGGCACGCGCAGCCATAGATATCTATGCGCGCAGCCATCTCAGGAATTTAAGGTCGGCGTAGCGACGGACGCGTCCTTGCTTCGGAACGGCATTGTGACGTCAGGTAGGACAATATTTGGCCCTAGGACACTATTTGGCCTGACAGCTGTCAGTGACAACGCCACTAACGTCACGAAAACTCGCGTGACTATCTCTAGCAGAACATTAGTTTAGCAGCTAGTTTACTTCTGGGAGATGGCAATTGCATTGGCTAGGCTAACTGCTTTACTGCAAGGCAGCTGCAGAAACGCCACAAGCAAAGAGGCCTGGGTGATAACTATTTGCTCATTTTACTTCGTGATATGACACACTATTGTGATGAGTAATGTACAATATAAGATAATATTATTAAGGAAGTACATCTACTTTCGGAAACAGTAGACTACTATTTCACTGAAGCATTAGCATCATGACATTAGCCTCTGTTGCCCGGGCAACACATACTACAGCGGTCTATGATGCATCTGTTTTCAATCGTTTAAATAAACATTCCTCACAAATACATTTTCGTTGTAGGATTTATTATGACATTAAATTACAAGTAAACGATGTGTGGGTGAAATTATCATTACCTGTGGTTTCAAACCAGTGTACAGTAGCTCACTGCAACGCTGTAGCCTAGTCTAGTAGCTAACAAAAACATACAGGCACAGCCGTTTAAAGGAAGTCAAACGGCGGCTCATAATCGACACTACCCTTACTTAAAAAGTCTTTCAATAGGTGAAACTATCTGACTAGTGACTTCTAACCTAAAGTCCATTGCCACAGTCTAAACTTGTCAATCTGTTAATGAAAATAATGCATTTCAGCCTAAACCGTACAACGGAACGTTAAATCGAATTCAACCAACGCAACTGACCGTTCCCGAAACTCCTCCCTAGAACGGCCCTCGTCCAATCGTACCTTAGCAACCGCTACTAAGAGAAGAAGGTCCGTGAAGCTTTGACTCAGAAGCAACATGGTTAAACGGTGTGCCTATGGGACGTGTCGATCTGACACTAGATATCCCAAAAGTTTAGAGGGAGGTGTGATCTTTTTTCCATTTACAAAGCTGAAGACTCAAGAGGGAAGGTGCCGGCGGTGGATAAAACAGTGTGGGAGACCCCACTCCCAACTTAATTTAGAGAACATCACCAAACATATAGCATATGTCTGCTCCAAGGTAGTGTAAAGGGCCCTATTATCGTCCACTCTAAATCTCCAACGTTCGGGGCCCCATTATCGTCCACAACCGTTTCTTCCGTTAATTTCTTAAAGAAGATATGCAGCAGCAACGAAAGAAAGTAATTCATCGATATGTACACATCTTATATTGCTGCACACCAAATTACAGCTTCTTACTTTGAGATTTGAGTATGTAAATACGCTCTCAAACCGTATGTGTAGCATCTGCCTTCCGCAGCGTCAAACTGACATTTATCCATTGAAAGTGGTTGGGTGGACGATAATGGGACCCCCTGGCTGACTGCTAAAATCAGGAAAGTAACATTTCTAGGCATATCCTGATTGGATTTCAAAACCGGAATGTTATAATATAGGTGTGTATCTATATATTAAAGTACAAAGCTGTGACATAACGTTTTTAATTTGAAATATAACGACATTTTGGTAACATTTCTAACGAGCGTCGAGAGCTAGCTAGGTGGACGATAATGGGACCCCTTACGCTAGCTAGCTAGTATTAAGCTTCTAGCGAACGATATCTAAGATGTTAGTTGAGAGAACATCCCCAAACAGTTATGGTTCATGTAAACTAGTATTATTACCACTACTAGTGCATAACTAGTGACTCCAACAAATTTGTTAATGTTAAAATCAAAATGTTAATGTTAACGTCTGTAAAGCTGAGCTAGCCAACGAACGCCAGCAAGTTGGCAGGAGCTTTAAAATACTGTATCAATGTTGAATACAACGTCCCAACAAGCCATTATAAACGTATTTTATTTTAATCTTCGTAGAATTTTGTGAGTGGGCGACCTATTCCTGAGTATCCCAACCCTGTGCTTGCTGTTCAAATGCCTGGCCAGACAAGGCTACTTGAGACCTATATGCTTTGGCTTCGATTTTTGTTGTTTCCCCTTCGTTGCTAACTTTAATATTTTGAATATATCCTTCCACTGCATATTGCAGTCCTTTCTCCCTGGATCTGGGAGATATCGCAGAGGTATTACTCAAAAAATCCTCACTCACACTGACAGCTGTCACGCTTATCCCCGTACTCACCATGGCTTTTGAGTTGACAGTTCAGGTGTTGTATCACCCGATGCATGACTCTCTGGATTGGCACCCCCTCGCGGGAGCGCGCGCGATTCAAAGAGTGAAAGATTTCGTCTTGATATTGCATCCAAAAGAAGGGGAGACAGAAGTCTCACATTATACCGTCTTTGTTGTTGAATTCAAGAGAAGGATGTCTGTTATCTGTGTAAATATCAGATGCTATTTTCAACACAAAATCCTTAAAATTCGTCATTCAAACGGTATACGCGAACCAACATTCTTGCTCCACGACATCGCATTCTGAGGAAATATACCCCAGTATGATCATGATTATTGCTACACAAAATGTATTTTGTGTTGCAGGTTCAAAGTATTTCACATGGCATAGCTCTTCATACTAATGTATAGGTTCAAAGGCATGCGATTTTAATGCAGTTAGCCTGTGCGTAGGCTGGGTTACTCAGACAGGTCGAAAACAACAGCCTTCTGATGCAGAATCAGCTGTCCTGAAAAGGGACCAAAGGTTCACATGCCTAGCCTACAAAAGACAAGTACTAAAAACAATGTATCAACCATGTATCAACATCAAAAGAACCATCGAATCCTTTTTTAAGATAGGAAATATTCTTATTGTTTAAATAAATGAAATAAATGAAAAAATAAAACATAATAATCCCTCACCTACCATGGACTATTCTGTTTTCAGACCTGTCCACCCTATACATACACATGTATTGGTATTCAATTTATGCTATTAAATGTACATAATGCTGGCGTAGAAGGATAGAAACGTATGCAAGGGGAGAGCATTTCATGGCAGGTTTCCCATTAGATGTAAGTGCAATGAACCCCCTGTTAACCCTGACCAGGACAGTGTGACATGCCTGAAACTTACTGTGGTTACTCATACTAGTGCCCTTAGTGTACAGTAAGAATAATTTGATGCTGGGATATACAGAACAGACAATAGAGGGGGGGGGTGCATCTCACGACAGGCTTGTTTCATTCCTTCTTGTCACGAAATGCACCCCCCGCTAACCCTGACTAGGAAAGTGTCACATGCCTAAAACTTACTGTGCTTACTGATACTAGTGCCCTCAGTGTACAGTGAGAATCAATTGATGCTAGGATATACAGAACAGACAATAGAGGGGGGGGTGCATCTCACGACAGGCTTGTTTAATTCCTTCTTGTCACAAAATGCACCCCCCCGCTAACCCTGACTAGGAAAGTGTCATATGCCTGAAACTTACTGTGCTTACTCATACTAGTGCCCTCAGTGTACAGTAAGAATCAATTGATGCTGGGATATACAGAACAGACAATAGAGGGGGGGGTGCATCTCACGACAGGCTTGATGCACCCCCTGCTAACCCTGACTAGGAAAGTGTTACATGCCTGAAACTTGCTGTGGTTACTCATACTAGCCCCATATTGTGCACTGCACACACTCTGTGAATAACAGACACTATAAAATTTAAGATATTGAATACAATTAGATAATATAAACCTTTTATTATTTGCAATGCAGTTGCAGTCCCATATTACCTGCTGGTAGGTATTTTGATTTTGGGAAACAGTACAAATGAGCTGACAGGACAACCACTGTCCTGTTGTAGTTGTATGCATAACCAATACAATCTAGTGTATGATAAATACGTGACTCCTTTTGTGTTATTTTCTTTGTTACTAATGTTTATTGAGGTACATCTTTACAAAGTATTTCTTTATGTCAAGGCAGTTCTGTATATCCCAGCATCAAATGATTCTTACTGTACACTGAGGGCACTATATGAGTAAGCACAGTAAGTTTCAGGCATGTCACACTGTCCTAGTCAGGGTTAACAGGGGGTGCATTGCACTTACATCCCATGTAAAACCTGCCATGAAATGCTCTCCCCCCGCATACGTTTCTATCCTTCTACGCCAGCATTATGTACATCTAATAGCATAAATTGAATACCAATACATGTGTATGTATAGGGTGGACAGGTCTGAAAACAGAATAGTCCATGGTAGGTGAGGGATTAATATATTTTATTTTTTCATTTATTTCATTGACTTAAACAATAAGAATAATATTTCCTATCTTGAAAAAGGATTTGATGGTTCTTTTGATGTTGATACATAGTTGATACATTGTTTTTAGTACTTGTCTTTTGTAGGCTAGGCATGTGAACCTTTGGTCCCTTTTCAGGACAGCTGATTCTGGATCAGAAGGCTGTTGTTTTCGACCTGTCTGAGTAACCCACCCTACGCACAGGCTAACTGCATTGAAATCGCATGCCTTTGAACCTATACATTAGTATGAAGAGCCATGCCATGTGAAATACTTTGAACCTGCTACACAAAATACATTTTGTGTAGCAATAATCATGATCATACTGGGGGGTATATTTCCTCAGAATGCGATGTCGTGGAGCAAGAATGTTGGTTCGCGTATACCGTTTGAATGACGAATTTTAAGGATTTTGTGTTGAAAATAGCATCTGATATTTACACAGATAACAGACATCCTTCTCTTGAATTTAACAACAAAGACGGTACAATGTGAGACTTCTGTCTCCCCTTCTTTTGGACGCAATATCAAGACGAAATCTTTCACTCTTTGAATCGCGCGCGCTCCCGCGGGGGGGTGCCAATCCAGAGAGTCATGCATCGGGTGATACAACACCGGGAATTGTGTCGGACGTAGCAACAATAACTAAGGGGGCGTGGCCTGGGGAACGGTCAATCGCTACCGAGACGAAGTACTCGGTAGTAGGGCCTACTGTACTGTAGACTAGCTAGTAGTACTACAATTTACCAGGGCAGCTTCTCCACACAGGGCTATTTTGCGTTTTTACTGACAATGATCGCTACTTCTGAGCTTTTTGAATGAGGGATTTTCCCCTAAATAAATGTCAAGCTTATTTACGTTTATGGGGGTATATTTTTCAGTTAGCAGATGGTACTATTTGAATCGCGATCCAATCTGAGATAGCTATATGCCCGGTAACGTCATTGTTACAATAAGCTTCAAAGGGGGTCCTTTATTAATGAATGAATGCAACATGAGTAGGCTACATGCCTGACAACATCACAAGAAGGGAAAAACTTAAAATTATGTTTAAATCATAGAGATTAGGTCCAGTTTTACACTGGTCTGCCAAATGCATTCGTTTTGAATAAACTATGAGGCTGCTCCCTTTTGCAGGGGAAATGAGAAGACAACTATTTCATTTTACTCCTCACTCTAAATATTTTGAGTTGTAAATGAGCAGAAAAAAATATGCTTTTACATCTATTTAATCTTTATAGATAATAAGTAGGCTCTGCATTTTTTATACAAAATATAGCCTACAGAAATATCAGTTGTAAAAATGTCATAAAAAAACGGACCCCTGTGCAACCGACAACCGGCAAGCAAGCACACCCTACAATTTCCCCAGAAGTTGTACCCTCTCTAGTTTATAAATGTTGCGCACACACAAAACGGGGCTGAAAATGTGCGTACTCCTCTTCCCACGCAAAGGTTGTGATTTATAAAAAACAAACTTGACGGGAGAATGTGCGGTCCTCCACGCAAACTCATAGATCTGAGCACATTTTGGAGACAGTGGGAATTTGTGATGCAGATCACCGTACTGTAGTCAAACTGCAGAAAGTAAACGTGGGAAAAACGATTACTCTTATAATTTATATATTTTGTTTTCCTCACGAACGTTTTTTTCACTACATTTCATCATTATCATGAAGATTACACCCAGCAGTGTTATTTGGGCTTGTACTGAGTGATAATTGTTCCGTAAAGACCTTGTACAATGCAACTCAAATTTTGTATCAAAATTCAGCACTGTCTCACCATCAGTCCCATCAATGCTTTGTCCACTAGGAGGGGGAGATGCCCCGACTGCATGGAATAAAGCAGGGGTCGGCAACGCGCGGCCAATTGTGGCCCGCCAGCGCTTTTATTTGGCTCGTCAAAATATTTCCGATAATATTTTTTTAAATTGTTTTTTTCCCCCTGTCGACTTTTATTTTGAAACCGGAAACTGGGTATGGTGTCATTGACTTTTCTTACGTATTTTGCTACACCTCATGGCTGACAGATCGCCTGAGGAGAAAGCCAAAGTTATGGCTATTAATCATGGGTGGCGCAAGGTAGGGTCTAGCAGGTGCTTCAGCACCCCCAAAAAAGACCAAAGCACCCCCCAAAATATTGCTTGTTAATTAATAGTTTTCAGGCCCCTAGTGGCCATCGGTAGGATGAGAATTCACGGTGGGCCGCTCTGCCCGCTTATAAATTGGGCCGGAAGCAGTGGCGTAACGTAGTAACGACTGGCCCAGGTGCAAGATATTATGACGGCCACCCCCCAGTGACCGCTAAAAAATGTTTTGTTTCACATTGGAATAAATGGGGGAACACTTCGTTACATTTGCCCCCCCCCCCCTCTCTCTCTTAGGAATAGCCTCCCTAGCACCCTGCTAGGCTATTGGCTAGCTTAACATAACAATTTGCCAGTGACATGCAGTCAGGGTAGGCAAGGTAGGCACTGCCTACCCTGCCAAAATTCAAACGTAAAAATGTTTATTAAATAATTGTATTTAATAATCTTGTATTTGTATTTTTACTGATTATTCTTGTGATTTATATATGCAATATGTGTGTTATTCCAATTGTTTAGACGTTACGATGACAAATGTAGCAATTACGCATAATCAAGTACAACAAAATGGTAGAATAAGCAGTGCTTTTACTATCCATTCATTGTGGACGACAACGAAAAACTCAATCCTGTATTCTTTAACATGTACGTCGAAAAACACAACTCTGCTGTGCCTTTGCACGTAAATATGTTATGCCAGTAATCATTACGTTGCGTATCAAACATATGGACCAATTAAAATCGAGATATTACTGGACATTTGCACAGATGACGTCATTACACCAGCTAAACGTAATCCCCGCGAAATTCAAAGTAAAAATGACGGCAGCAGTATCTCCCCATATCGTAGAACTAAGATTTTTTTCTAAGCTCGATTTTAATGGCAAAAATGAGTTGCTAGCAAGAGGGAGGCCTATGCCAACCTTGCCTGAACTACACCAGCAAAAGGGACCAAAAATTGTCCGCTCGTTTCAAAGGGACTGGTATGACAAAAAAGATTGGCTATGTGTGGCTGTGCCAGCAGTCAGCGGCGGATGGATTTTATCTACAAATAATCTACCGATTGGTGAGTCAGAAACTATTTTGGGTTTAATTTTGAATTGGTTGAATTAATGCCGACTGCAAGCCATTTGCCTTCATATTCAATTGAGCCTGTATGTGTTCTCATTGTTGCTAACTGACAAACACAATTGGCCGCTATGCAATAATTAAGGATAAAGATGGTTGTATTCTGATGCTGGACATTGGTGTGTCTGCCTGCGTGTGCGAGAGAGAGAGACTATAATATGACATGTCATGAAAGTAAGATGTGTCATCCTGATTGGACCTTTCTTGATATCAACCGTGCATGTGTGCAACGCTTGTACTGTTTTGACGTAGCCTATTAGCCTAAACAAATTAGATAATCTGGCTTTCATAACTCAGTGCCTACCCTCTTACTGATCACCGCACGTCACTGCACTGTAGATGTATTGAAAACGCTGTTCAGGAGCTGGAAAGCACTTTCAAGCAATACATAAATGAAAGTCCCAAAAACTGAATCGAATGGCTAAACATCTTCAAAAAACACCTTTCCCATGTATAAACACCCACAGAAACATGTTATGACAGTTAAAACATCAAGAAAACCTTTCAGCCAGAAGTTACATGCCAAACACTGTAAATAAATTGAAAACGCTGTTCAGGAGCTGAAAAGCACTATAAAGCAAGACAAAAATGAAAGTCTCAAAAACTGAATCTAATGGCTAAACATCTTCACAAAACACCTTTACCAGGTATAAATACCCAGAGAAGCATGTTATAACACTTCAAACATCAAGAAAACCATTCAGTCAGTAGTTACGTGCCAAACTTTGTAAATGCATTGAAAACGCTAGTCAGGAGCTGAAAAGCACTTTAGAGCAATACAAAAATGAAAGTCTCAAAAACAGAATCTAAAGGCTAAAAATCTTCACAAAACACCTTTACCATGTATAAATACCCAGAGAAGCATGTTATAACACTTCAAACATCAAGAAAACCATTCAGCCAGAAGTTAAATTCCAAACTTTGTAAATGCATTGAAAACGCTATTCAGGAGCTGAAAAGCACTTTAGAGCAATAAAAAAATGAAAGTCTCAAAAACGGAATCTAAAGGCTAAACATCTTTACAAAAATCCTTTACCATGTATAAATACCCAGAGAAGCATGTTATAACACTTCACACATAAAGAAAACCATTCAGCGAGAAGTGAAATTCCAAACTTTGTAAATGCCTATTCATGAGCTGAAAAGCACTTTAGAGCAAGAAACAAATTAAAGTCTCAAAAAGTGAATCTAATGGCTAAACATCTTCACACAACACCTTTTCCATATATATATATATAAAGCCACAGAAGCATGTTATAACACTTCAAACATCAAGAAAACCATTCAGTCAGAAGTTACGTGCCAAACTTTGTAAATGCATTGAAAACGCTATTCATAAGCTGAAAAGCACTTTAGAGCACAAAAAAATGAAAGTCTCAAAAAGTGAATCTAATGGCTAAACATCTCACAAAACCCCTTTTCCATGTATAAACAGCGACAGAAGAATGTTATAACACTTCAAACATCAAGAAAACCATTCAGGCAGAAGTTAGATGCCAAACTTTGTAAATGCATTGAAAACGCTATTCAGGAGCTGAAAAGCACTTTAGAGCAATACAAAAAGGAAAGTCTCAAAAACTGAATCTAATGGCTAAACATCTCACAAAACCCCTTTCCCATGTATAAACAGCCACAGAAGCATGTTTTAACACTTCAAACATCAAGAAAAGTATTCAGCCAGAAGTTACATGCCAAACTTTGTAAATACACTGAAAACGCTATTCAGGAGCTGAAAAGCACTTTAGAGCAAGAAACAAATGAAAGTCTCAAAAAGTGAATCTAATGGCTAAACATTTCACAAAACCCATTTTCCATGTATAAACAGCCACAGAAGCATGTTTTAACACTTCAAACATCAAGAAAACTATTCAGCCAGAAGTTACATGCCAAACTTTGTAAATGCATTGAAAACGCTATTCAGGAGCTGAAAAACACTTTAGAGCAAGAAACAAATGAAAGTCTCAAAAAGTGAATCTAATGGCTAAACATCTTCACACAACACCTTTTCCATATATATATATATACAGCCACAGAAGCATGTTATAACACTTCAAACATCAAGAAAACCATTCAGTCAGAAGTTACTTGCCAAACTTTGTAAATGCATTGAAAACGCTATTCATGAGCTGAAAAGCACTTTAGAGCAATACAAAAATGAAAGTCTCAAAAACAGAATCTAATGGCTAAACATCTTCACAAAAATCCTTTACCATGTATAAATACCCAGAGAAGCATGTTATAACACTTCAAACATAAAGAAAACCATTCAGCGAGAAGTTAAATTCCAAACTTTGTAAATGCCTATTCATGAGCTGAAAAGCACTTTAGAGCAATACAAAAAGGAAAGTCTCAAAAACGGAATCTAATGGCTAAACATCTCACAAAACCACTTTTCCATGTATAAACAGCCACAGAAGCATGTTTTAACACTTCAAACATCAAGAAAAGTATTCAGCCAGAAGTTACATGCCAAACTTTGTAAATACACTGAAAACGCTATTCAGGAGCTGAAAAGCACTTTAGAGCAAGAAACAAATGAAAGTCTCAAAAAGTGAATCTAATGGCTAAACATCTTCACACAACACCTTTTCCATATATATATATATACAGCCACAGAAGCATGTTATAACACTTCAAACATCAAGAAAACCATTCAGTCAGAAGTTACTTGCCAAACTTTGTAAATGCATTGAAAACGCTATTCATGAGCTGAAAAGCACTTTAGAGCAATACAAAAAGGAAAGTCTCAAAAACAGAATCTAATGGCTAAACATCTTCACAAAAATCCTTTACCATGTATAAATACCCAGAGAAGCATGTTATAACACTTCAAACATAAAGAAAACCATTCAGCGAGAAGTTAAATTCCAAACTTTGTAAATGCCTATTCATGAGCTGAAAAGCACTTTAGAGCAAGAAACAAATGAAAGTCTCAAAAAGTGAATCTAATGGCTAAACATCTTCACACAACACCTTTTCCATATATATATATACAGCCACAGAAGCATGTTATAACACTTAAAACATCAAGAAAACCATTTAGGCAGAAGTTACATGCCAAACTTTGTAAATGCATTGAAAACTCTATTCAGGAGCTGAAAAGCACTGTAGAGCAATAAAAAAATGAAAGTCTCAAAAACGGAATCTAATGGCTAAACATCTTCACAAAACACCTTTACCATGTATATATACCCAGAGAAGCATGTTATAACACTTCAAACATCAAGAAAACCATTCAGCCAGAAGTTAAATGCAAAACTTTCTGAATGCATTGAAAACGCTATTCATGAGCTGAAAAGCACTTTAGATCAAGAAACAAATGAAAGTCTCAAAAAGTGAATCTAATGGCTAAACATCTCACAAAACCCCTTTTCCATGTATAAACAGCCACAGAAGCATGTTTTAACACTTCAAACATCAAGAAAACTATTCAGCCAGAAGTTACATGCCAAACTTTGTAAATGCATTGAAAACGCTATTCAGGAGCTGAAAAGCACTTTAGAGCAATAAAAAAATGAAAGTCTCAAAAACGGAGTCTAAAGGCTAAACATCTTCACAAAACACCTTTACCATGTATAAATACCCAGCGAAGCATGTTATAACACTTCAAACATCAAGAAAACCATTCAGCCAGAAGTTAAATGCCAAACTTTGTAAATGCATTGAAAACGCTATTCATGAGCTGAAAAACACTTTAGAGCAAGAAACAAATGAAAGTCTCAAAAAGTGAATCTAATGGCTAAACATTTCACAAAACCCATTTTCCATGTATAAACAGCCACAGAAGCATGTTTTAACACTTCAAACATCAAGAAAACTATTCAGCCAGAAGTTACATGCCAAACTTTGTACATGCATTGAAAACGCTATTCAGGAGCTGAAAAGCACTTTAGAGCAATAAAAAAATGAAAGTCTCAAAAACAGAATCTAATGGCTAAAGATTTTCACAAAAATCCTTTACCATGTATAAATACCCAGAGAAGCATGTTATAACACTTCAAACATAAAGAAAACCATTCAGCGAGAAGTTAAATTCCAAACTTTGTAAATGCCTATTCATGAGCTGAAAAGCACTTTAGAGCAAGAAACAAATGAAAGTCTAGAAAAGTGAATCTAATGGCTAAACATCTTCACACAACACCTTTTCCATATATATATATATATATATATATATATATATATAAAGTAGTGCTGTCAAACGATTAAAATATTTAATCGCGATTAATCGCATTAATGTCATAGTTAACTCGCGATTAATCACAATTAATCGCACATTTTTATCTATTCTAAATGTCCCTGAATTCTTTTTGTCCCAATCTTTTTTCAAATTTGAATGCTCTTATCAACATAGAAAAGTGGTTCGGATTGCTTTGTGCAAAATTTTTTTTTTATTGAAAACAACATTGCAATCGCCTGGCTTTGACGAGGGGGCAGAGAATTCGCATCAGCTGTGTGCTTGGCCATCAAGTGGTATTTCAGACTGGACGTGCTGCGATGATAGCTCAGTTTACAACGACAAAACACACAGATCACTGGTCTTGTCAATAGAACCATTTGGCAACTTTTTAAAAGCAAACTTTCCATTCAGAATCTTATTGGCATCCATTTTGGCATCTCGCACTCGTCATCCACTCAAAACGTAACGTTAGCCTACTACCAGAGAATGTCTAATATCCGTAAACGGGCTCTGCTACTACTCTTTAGCCAGCTCGCAAGCCAAACGAGTGTTTGGCGTGCCTGTTGTTTTGTTTCCGGTCTAGCTAGATCCGGTGTGGTGTTGTAGTTTTTCTAACGTCGGTAGTTGTTGCAACAGCATGTGAAAAAAACTACAAAGTTTGCTAGGCCAAAAAGAGCGTTAATCGCGCGATAAAATAATTGACGCCGTTCATTTGGGTTTGCGTTAACGCCGTTAATAACGCGTTAAACTGACAGCACTAATATAAAGCCACAGAAGCATGTTATAACACTTCAAACATCAAGAAAACCATTCAGTCAGAAGTTACGTGCCAAACTTTGTAAATGCATTGAAAACGCTACTCAGGAGCTGAAAAGCACTTTAGAGCAAGAAACAAATGAAAGTCTCAAAAAGTGAATCTAATGGCCAAACATCTCACAAAACCCCTTTTCCATCTATAAACAGCCACAGAAGCATGTTATAACACTTCAAACATCAAGAAAACCATTCAGTCAGAAGTTACTTGCCAAACTTTGTACATGCATTGAAAACGCTATTCAGGAGCTGAAAAGCACTTTAGAGCAATAAAAAAATGAAAGTCTCAAAAACGGAATCTAAAGGCTAAACATCTTCACAAAACACCTTTTCCATGTATAAACAGCCACGGAAGCATGTTATAACACTTCAAACATCAAGAAAACCATTCAGCCAGAAGTTACTTGCCAAACTTTGTACATGCATTGAAAACGCTATTCAGGAGCTGAAAAGCACTTTAGAGCAATAAAAAAATGAAAGTCTCAAAAACGGAATCTAAAGGCTAAACATCTTCACAAAACACCTTTTCCATGTATAAACAGCCACGGAAGCATGTTATAACACTTCAAACATCAAGAAAACCATTCAGCCAGAAGTTGAATGCCAAACTTTGTACATGCATTGAAAACGCTATTCAGGAGCTGAAAAGCACTTTAGAGCAATAAAAAAATGAAAGTCTCAAAAACGGAATCTAAAGGCTAAACATCTTCACAAAACACCTTTTCCATGTATAAACAGCCACGGAAGCATGTTATAACACTTCAAACATCAAGAAAACCATTCAGCCAGAAGTTGAATGCCAAACTTTGTACATGCATTGAAAACGCTATTCAGGAGCTGAAAAGCACTTTAGAGCAATAAAAAAATGAAAGTCTCAAAAACGGAATCTAAAGGCTAAACATCTTCACAAAACACCTTTTCCATGTATAAACAGCCACGGAAGCATGTTATAACACTTCAAACATCAAGAAAACCATTCAGCCAGAAGTTAAATGCCAAACTTTGTAAATGCATTAAAAACGCTATTCATGAGCTGAAAAGCACTTTAGAGCACGAAAAAAATGAAATTCTCAAAAAGTGAATCTAATAGCTGAACATCTCACAAAACACCTTTACCATGTATAAATACCCAGAGAAGCATGTTATAACACTTCAAACATCAAGAAAATCATTCAGCCAGAAGTTACATGCCAGACTTTGTAAATGCATTGAAAACGCTATTCAGGAGCTGAAAAGCACTTTAGAGCAATACAAAAAGGAAAGTCTCAAAAAGTGAATCTAAGGGCTAAACATCTTCACAAAACACCTTTTCAATATGAAAGCAGCCACAGAAGCATGTTATAACACTTCAAACATCAAGAAAACCATTCAGACAGAAGTTGCACTTTTTGAGACTTTCCTTTTTGTTTTGCTCTAAAGTCCTTTTCAGCTCCTGAATAGCGTTTTCAATGCATTTACAAAGTTTGGCATGTAACTTCTGGCTGAATGGTTTTCTTGATGTTTGAAGTGTTATAACATGCTTCTGTGGCTGCCTTCATATTGAAAAGGTGTTTTGTGAAGATGTTTAGCCTTTACATTCTGTTTTTGAGACTTTCCTTTTTGTATTGCTCTAAAGTGCTTTTCAGCTCCTGAATAGCGTTTTCAATGCATTTACAAAGTTTGGCATGTAACTTCTGGCTGAATGGTTTTCTTGATGTTTGAAGTGTTATAACATGCTTCTGTGGCTGCCTTCATATTGAAAAGGTGTTTTGTGAAGATGTTTAGCCTTTACATTCTGTTTTTGAGACTTTCCTTTTTGTATTGCTCTAAAGTGCTTTTCAGCTCCTGAATAGCGTTTTCAATGCATTTACAAAGTTTGGCATGTAACTTCTGGCTGAATGGTTTTCTTGATGTTTGAAGTGTTATAACATGCTTCTGTGGCTGCATAT
Source organism: Hypomesus nipponensis (assembly GCF_054491055.1). Lineage (NCBI taxonomy): Eukaryota > Metazoa > Chordata > Actinopteri > Osmeriformes > Osmeridae > Hypomesus > Hypomesus nipponensis. The sequence continues at coordinate 3,252,938 of NC_140382.1, read as the reverse complement.
ATATTGAAAAGGTGTTTTGTGAAGATGTTTAGCCCTTAGATTCACTTTTTGAGACTTTCCTTTTTGTATTGCTCTAAAGTGCGTTTCAGCTCCTGAATAGCGTTTTCAATGCATTTACAAAGTTTGGCATGTAACTTCTGCCTGAATGGTTTTCTTGATGTTTGAAGTGTTATAACATGCTTCTGTGGGTATTTATACATGGTAAAGTTGTTTTGTGAAGATGTTTAGCCCTTAGATTCACTTTTTGAGACTTTCCTTTTTGTATTGCTCTAAAGTGCGTTTCAGCTCCTGAATAGCGTTTTCAATGAATTTACAAAGTTTGGCATGTAACTTCTGCCTGAATGGTTTTCTTGATGTTTGAAGTGTTATAACATGCTTCTGTGGCTGCTTTCATATTGAAAAGGTGTTTTGTGAAGATGTTTAGCCCTTAGATTCACTTTTTGAGACTTTCCTTTTTGTATTGCTCTAAAGTGCGTTTCAGCTCCTGAATAGCGTTTTCAATGCATTTACAAAGTTTGTCATGCAACTTCTGTCTGGATGGTTTCCTTGATGTTTGAAGTGTTATAACATGCTTCTGTGGCTGCCTTCATATTGAAAAGGTGTTCTGTGAAGATGTTTAGCCCTTAGATTCACTTTTTGAGACTTTCCTTTTTGTATTGCTCTCTAGTGCGTTTCAGCTCCTGAATAGTGTTTTCAATGCATTTACAAAGTTTGGCATGTAACTTCTGCCTGAATGGTTTTCTTGATGTTTGAAGTGTTATAACATGCTTCTGTGGCTGCATATATATTGAAAAGGTGTTCTGTGAAGATGTTTAGCCCTTAGATTCACTTTTTGAGACTTTCCTTTTTGTATTGCTCTAAAGTGCTTTTCAGCTTCTGAATAGCGTTTTCAATGCATTTACAAAGTTCGGCATGTAACTTCTCTCTGAACGGTTTTCTTGATGTTTGAAGTGTTATAACATGCTTCTGTGGGTAAATACATGGTAAAGTAGTTTTGTGAAGATGTTTAGCCCTTAGATTCACTTTTTGAGACTTTCCTTTTTGTATTGCTCTAAAGTGCGTTTCAGCTCCTGAATAGTGTTTTCAATGCATTTACAAAGTTTGGCATGTAACTTCTGCCTGAATGGTTTTCTTGATGTTTGAAGTGTTATAACACGCTTCTGTGGCTGCATATATATTGAAAAGGTGTTTTGTGAAGATGTTTAGCCCTTAGATTCACTTTTTGAGACTTTCCTTTTTGTATTGCACTAAAGTGCGTTTCAGCTCCTGAATAGCGTTTTCAATGCATTTACAAAGTTTGGCATGTAACTTCTGCCTGAATGGTTTTCTTTATGTTTTAAGTGTTATAACATGCTTCTGTGGGTATTTATACATGGTAAAGTTGTTTTGTGAAGATGTTTAGCCCTTAGATTCACTTTTTGAGACTTTCCTTTTTGTATTGCTCTAAAGTGCGTTTCAGCTCCTGAATAGTGTTTTCAATGCATTTACAAAGTTTGGCATGTAACTTCTGCCTGAATGGTTTTCTTGATGTTTGAAGTGTTATAACATGCTTCTGTGGGTATTTATACATGGTAAAGTTGTTTTGTGAAGATGTTTAGCCCTTAGATTCCCTTTTTGAGACTTTCCTTTTTGTATTGCTCTAAAGTGATTTTCAGCTCCTGAATGGCGTTTTCAATGCATTTACAAAGTTTGGCATCTAACTTCTGCCTGAATGGTTTTCTTGATGTTTGAAGTGTTATAACATGCTTCTGTGGCTGCATATATATTGAAAAGGTGTTTTGTGAAGATATTTAGCCCTTAGATTCACTTTTTGAGACTTTCCTTTTTGTATTGCTCCAAAGTGCGTTTCAGCTCCTGAATAGTGTTTTCAATGCATTTACAAAGTTTGTCATGCAACTTCTGTCTGGATGGTTTTCTTGATGTTTGAAGTGTTATAACATGCTTCTGTGGGTATTTATACATGGTAAAGGTGTTTTGTGAAGATGTTTAGCCCTTAGATTCACTTTTTGAGACTTTCCTTTTTGTATTGCTCTAAAGTGCTTTTCAGCTTCTGAATAGCGTTTTCAATGCATTTACAAAGTTCGGCATGTAACTTCTCTCTGAACGGTTTTCTTGATGTTTGAAGTGTTATAACATGCTTCTGTGGGTAAATACATGGTAAAGTAGTTTTGTGAAGATGTTTAGCCCTTAGATTCACTTTTTGAGACTTTCCTTTTTGTATTGCTCTAAAGTGCGTTTCAGCTCCTGAATAGTGTTTTCAATGCATTTACAAAGTTTGGCATGTAACTTCTGCCTGAATGGTTTTCTTGATGTTTGAAGTGTTATAACACGCTTCTGTGGCTGCATATATATTGAAAAGGTGTTTTGTGAAGATGTTTAGCCCTTAGATTCACTTTTTGAGACTTTCCTTTTTGTATTGCACTAAAGTGCGTTTCAGCTCCTGAATAGCGTTTTCAATGCATTTACAAAGTTTGGCATGTAACTTCTGCCTGAATGGTTTTCTTTATGTTTTAAGTGTTATAACATGCTTCTGTGGGTATTTATACATGGTAAAGTTGTTTTGTGAAGATGTTTAGCCCTTAGATTCACTTTTTGAGACTTTCCTTTTTGTATTGCTCTAAAGTGCGTTTCAGCTCCTGAATAGTGTTTTCAATGCATTTACAAAGTTTGGCATGTAACTTCTGCCTGAATGGTTTTCTTGATGTTTGAAGTATTATAACATGCTTCTGTGGCTGCATATATATTGAAAATGTGTTTTGTGAAAGGCATGCAACTTCTGTCTGATTGGTTTTCTTGATGTTTGTATAACATGCTTCTGTGGGTATTTATACATGGTAAAGTTGTTTTGTGAAGATGTTTAGCCGTTAGATTCATTTTTTGAGACTTTCCTGTTTGTATTGCTCTAAAGTGCGTTTCAGCTCCTGAATAGCGTTTTCAATGCATTTACAAAGTTTGGCATGTAACTTCTCTCTGAATGGTTTTCTTAATGTTTGAAGTGTTATAACATGCTTCTGTGGTATTTATACATGGTAAAGTTGTTTTGTGAAGATGTTTAGCCCTTAGATTCACTTTTTGAGACTTTCCTTTTCATATTGCTCTGAAGTGCGTTTCAGCTCCTGAATAGCGTTTTCAATGCATTTACAAAGTTTGGCATGTAACTTCTGCCTGAATGGTTTTCTTGATGTTTGAAGTGTTATAACATGCTTCTGTGGCTGCATATATATTGAAAAGGTGTTTTGTGAAGATATTTAGCCCTTAGATTCACTTTTTGAGACTTTCCTTTTTGTATTGCTCCAAAGTGCGTTTCAGCTCCTGAATAGTGTTTTCAATGCATTTACAAAGTTTGTCATGCAACTTCTGTCTGGATGGTTTTCTTGATGTTTGAAGTGTTATAACATGCTTCTGTGGGTATTTATACATGGTAAAGTAGTTTTGTGAAGATGTTTAGCCCTTAGATTCACTTTTTGAGACTTTCCTTTTTGTATTGCTCTAAAGTGCGTTTCAGCTCCTGAATAGTGTTTTCAATGCATTTACAAAGTTTGGCATGTAACTTCAGCCTGAATGGTTTTCTTGATGTTTGAAGTGTTATAACATGCTTCTGTGGCTGCATTTATGTTGAAAATGTGTTTTGTGAAGATGTTTAGCCTTTAGATTCTGTTTTTGAGACTTTCCTTTTTGTATTGCTCTAAATTGCGTTTCAGCTCCTGAATAGTGTTTTCAATGCATTTACAAAGTTTGGCATGTAACTTCTGCCTGAATGGTTTTCTTGATGTTTGAAGTGTTATAACATGCTTCTGTGGCTGCATGTATATTGAAAAGGTGTTTTGTGAAGATGTTTAGCCCTTAGATTCACTTTTTGAGACTTTCCTTTTTGTATTGCTCTAAAGTGCTTTTCAGCTCCTGAATAGCGTTTTCAATGCATTTACAAAGTTTGGCATGTAACTTCTGGCTGAATGGTTTTCTTGATGTTTGAAGTGTTATAACATGCTTCTGTGGCTGCCTTCATATTGAAAAGGTGTTTTGTGAAGATGTTTAGCCTTTACATTCTGTTTTTGAGACTTTCCTTTTTGTATTGCTCTAAAGTGCTTTTCAGCTCCTGAATAGCGTTTTCAATGCATTTACAAAGTTTGGCATGTAACTTCTGCCTGAATGGTTTTCTTGATGTTTGAAGTGTTATAACATGCTTCTGTGGCTGCATGTATATTGAAAAGGTGTTTTGTGAAGATGTTTAGCCCTTAGATTCACTTTTTGAGACTTTCCTTTTTGTATTGCTCTAAAGTGCTTTTCAGCTCCTGAATAGCGTTTTCAATGCATTTACAAAGTTTGGCATGTAACTTCTGGCTGAATGGTTTTCTTGATGTTTGAAGTGTTATAACATGCTTCTGTGGCTGCCTTCATATTGAAAAGGTGTTTTGTGAAGATGTTTAGCCTTTACATTCTGTTTTTGAGACTTTCCTTTTTGTATTGCTCTAAAGTGCTTTTCAGCTCCTGAATAGCGTTTTCAATGCATTTACAAAGTTTGGCATGTAACTTCTGGCTGAATGGTTTTCTTGATGTTTGAAGTGTTATAACATGCTTCTGTGGCTGCATATATATTGAAAAGGTGTTTTGTGAAGATGTTTAGCCCTTAGATTCACTTTTTGAGACTTTCCTTTTTGTATTGCTCTAAAGTGCGTTTCAGCTCCTGAATAGCGTTTTCAATGCATTTACAAAGTTTGGCATGTAACTTCTGCCTGAATGGTTTTCTTGATGTTTGAAGTGTTATAACATGCTTCTGTGGGTATTTATACATGGTAAAGTTGTTTTGTGAAGATGTTTAGCCCTTAGATTCCCTTTTTGAGACTTTCCTTTTTGTATTGCTCTAAAGTGCGTTTCAGCTCCTGAATAGCGTTTTCAATGAATTTACAAAGTTTGGCATGTAACTTCTGCCTGAATGGTTTTCTTGATGTTTGAAGTGTTATAACATGCTTCTGTGGCTGCTTTCATATTGAAAAGGTGTTTTGTGAAGATGTTTAGCCCTTAGATTCACTTTTTGAGACTTTCCTTTTTGTATTGCTCTAAAGTGCGTTTCAGCTCCTGAATAGCGTTTTCAATGCATTTACAAAGTTTGTCATGCAACTTCTGTCTGGATGGTTTCCTTGATGTTTGAAGTGTTATAACATGCTTCTGTGGCTGCCTTCATATTGAAAAGGTGTTCTGTGAAGATGTTTAGCCCTTAGATTCACTTTTTGAGACTTTCCTTTTTGTATTGCTCTCTAGTGCGTTTCAGCTCCTGAATAGTGTTTTCAATGCATTTACAAAGTTTGGCATGTAACTTCTGCCTGAATGGTTTTCTTGATGTTTGAAGTGTTATAACATGCTTCTGTGGCTGCATATATATTGAAAAGGTGTTCTGTGAAGATGTTTAGCCCTTAGATTCACTTTTTGAGACTTTCCTTTTTGTATTGCTCTAAAGTGCTTTTCAGCTTCTGAATAGCGTTTTCAATGCATTTACAAAGTTCGGCATGTAACTTCTCTCTGAACGGTTTTCTTGATGTTTGAAGTGTTATAACATGCTTCTGTGGGTAAATACATGGTAAAGTAGTTTTGTGAAGATGTTTAGCCCTTAGATTCACTTTTTGAGACTTTCCTTTTTGTATTGCTCTAAAGTGATTTTCAGCTCCTGAATGGCGTTTTCAATGCATTTACAAAGTTTGGCATCTAACTTCTGCCTGAATGGTTTTCTTGATGTTTGAAGTGTTATAACATGCTTCTGTGGCTGCATATATATTGAAAAGGTGTTTTGTGAAGATATTTAGCCCTTAGATTCACTTTTTGAGACTTTCCTTTTTGTATTGCTCCAAAGTGCGTTTCAGCTCCTGAATAGTGTTTTCAATGCATTTACAAAGTTTGTCATGCAACTTCTGTCTGGATGGTTTTCTTGATGTTTGAAGTGTTATAACATGCTTCTGTGGGTATTTATACATGGTAAAGGTGTTTTGTGAAGATGTTTAGCCCTTAGATTCACTTTTTGAGACTTTCCTTTTTGTATTGCTCTAAAGTGCTTTTCAGCTTCTGAATAGCGTTTTCAATGCATTTACAAAGTTCGGCATGTAACTTCTCTCTGAACGGTTTTCTTGATGTTTGAAGTGTTATAACATGCTTCTGTGGGTAAATACATGGTAAAGTAGTTTTGTGAAGATGTTTAGCCCTTAGATTCACTTTTTGAGACTTTCCTTTTTGTATTGCTCTAAAGTGCGTTTCAGCTCCTGAATAGTGTTTTCAATGCATTTACAAAGTTTGGCATGTAACTTCTGCCTGAATGGTTTTCTTGATGTTTGAAGTGTTATAACACGCTTCTGTGGCTGCATATATATTGAAAAGGTGTTTTGTGAAGATGTTTAGCCCTTAGATTCACTTTTTGAGACTTTCCTTTTTGTATTGCACTAAAGTGCGTTTCAGCTCCTGAATAGCGTTTTCAATGCATTTACAAAGTTTGGCATGTAACTTCTGCCTGAATGGTTTTCTTTATGTTTTAAGTGTTATAACATGCTTCTGTGGGTATTTATACATGGTAAAGTTGTTTTGTGAAGATGTTTAGCCCTTAGATTCACTTTTTGAGACTTTCCTTTTTGTATTGCTCTAAAGTGCGTTTCAGCTCCTGAATAGTGTTTTCAATGCATTTACAAAGTTTGGCATGTAACTTCTGCCTGAATGGTTTTCTTGATGTTTGAAGTATTATAACATGCTTCTGTGGCTGCATATATATTGAAAATGTGTTTTGTGAAAGGCATGCAACTTCTGTCTGATTGGTTTTCTTGATGTTTGTATAACATGCTTCTGTGGGTATTTATACATGGTAAAGTTGTTTTGTGAAGATGTTTAGCCGTTAGATTCATTTTTTGAGACTTTCCTGTTTGTATTGCTCTAAAGTGCGTTTCAGCTCCTGAATAGCGTTTTCAATGCATTTACAAAGTTTGGCATGTAACTTCTCTCTGAATGGTTTTCTTAATGTTTGAAGTGTTATAACATGCTTCTGTGGTATTTATACATGGTAAAGTTGTTTTGTGAAGATGTTTAGCCCTTAGATTCACTTTTTGAGACTTTCCTTTTCATATTGCTCTGAAGTGCGTTTCAGCTCCTGAATAGCGTTTTCAATGCATTTACAAAGTTTGGCATGTAACTTCTGCCTGAATGGTTTTCTTGATGTTTGAAGTGTTATAACATGCTTCTGTGGCTGCATATATATTGAAAAGGTGTTTTGTGAAGATATTTAGCCCTTAGATTCACTTTTTGAGACTTTCCTTTTTGTATTGCTCCAAAGTGCGTTTCAGCTCCTGAATAGTGTTTTCAATGCATTTACAAAGTTTGTCATGCAACTTCTGTCTGGATGGTTTTCTTGATGTTTGAAGTGTTATAACATGCTTCTGTGGGTATTTATACATGGTAAAGTAGTTTTGTGAAGATGTTTAGCCCTTAGATTCACTTTTTGAGACTTTCCTTTTTGTATTGCTCTAAAGTGCGTTTCAGCTCCTGAATAGTGTTTTCAATGCATTTACAAAGTTTGGCATGTAACTTCAGCCTGAATGGTTTTCTTGATGTTTGAAGTGTTATAACATGCTTCTGTGGCTGCATTTATGTTGAAAATGTGTTTTGTGAAGATGTTTAGCCTTTAGATTCTGTTTTTGAGACTTTCCTTTTTGTATTGCTCTAAATTGCGTTTCAGCTCCTGAATAGTGTTTTCAATGCATTTACAAAGTTTGGCATGTAACTTCTGCCTGAATGGTTTTCTTGATGTTTGAAGTGTTATAACATGCTTCTGTGGCTGCATGTATATTGAAAAGGTGTTTTGTGAAGATGTTTAGCCCTTAGATTCACTTTTTGAGACTTTCCTTTTTGTATTGCTCTAAAGTGCTTTTCAGCTCCTGAATAGCGTTTTCAATGCATTTACAAAGTTTGGCATGTAACTTCTGGCTGAATGGTTTTCTTGATGTTTGAAGTGTTATAACATGCTTCTGTGGCTGCCTTCATATTGAAAAGGTGTTTTGTGAAGATGTTTAGCCTTTACATTCTGTTTTTGAGACTTTCCTTTTTGTATTGCTCTAAAGTGCTTTTCAGCTCCTGAATAGCGTTTTCAATGCATTTACAAAGTTTGGCATGTAACTTCTGCCTGAATGGTTTTCTTGATGTTTGAAGTGTTATAACATGCTTCTGTGGCTGCATGTATATTGAAAAGGTGTTTTGTGAAGATGTTTAGCCCTTAGATTCACTTTTTGAGACTTTCCTTTTTGTATTGCTCTAAAGTGCTTTTCAGCTCCTGAATAGCGTTTTCAATGCATTTACAAAGTTTGGCATGTAACTTCTGGCTGAATGGTTTTCTTGATGTTTGAAGTGTTATAACATGCTTCTGTGGCTGCCTTCATATTGAAAAGGTGTTTTGTGAAGATGTTTAGCCTTTACATTCTGTTTTTGAGACTTTCCTTTTTGTATTGCTCTAAAGTGCTTTTCAGCTCCTGAATAGCGTTTTCAATGCATTTACAAAGTTTGGCATGTAACTTCTGGCTGAATGGTTTTCTTGATGTTTGAAGTGTTATAACATGCTTCTGTGGCTGCATATATATTGAAAAGGTGTTTTGTGAAGATGTTTAGCCCTTAGATTCACTTTTTGAGACTTTCCTTTTTGTATTGCTCTAAAGTGCGTTTCAGCTCCTGAATAGCGTTTTCAATGCATTTACAAAGTTTGGCATGTAACTTCTGCCTGAATGGTTTTCTTGATGTTTGAAGTGTTATAACATGCTTCTGTGGGTATTTATACATGGTAAAGTTGTTTTGTGAAGATGTTTAGCCCTTAGATTCCCTTTTTGAGACTTTCCTTTTTGTATTGCTCTAAAGTGCGTTTCAGCTCCTGAATAGCGTTTTCAATGAATTTACAAAGTTTGGCATGTAACTTCTGCCTGAATGGTTTTCTTGATGTTTGAAGTGTTATAACATGCTTCTGTGGCTGCTTTCATATTGAAAAGGTGTTTTGTGAAGATGTTTAGCCCTTAGATTCACTTTTTGAGACTTTCCTTTTTGTATTGCTCTAAAGTGCGTTTCAGCTCCTGAATAGCGTTTTCAATGCATTTACAAAGTTTGTCATGCAACTTCTGTCTGGATGGTTTCCTTGATGTTTGAAGTGTTATAACATGCTTCTGTGGCTGCCTTCATATTGAAAAGGTGTTCTGTGAAGATGTTTAGCCCTTAGATTCACTTTTTGAGACTTTCCTTTTTGTATTGCTCTCTAGTGCGTTTCAGCTCCTGAATAGTGTTTTCAATGCATTTACAAAGTTTGGCATGTAACTTCTGCCTGAATGGTTTTCTTGATGTTTGAAGTGTTATAACATGCTTCTGTGGCTGCATATATATTGAAAAGGTGTTCTGTGAAGATGTTTAGCCCTTAGATTCACTTTTTGAGACTTTCCTTTTTGTATTGCTCTAAAGTGCTTTTCAGCTTCTGAATAGCGTTTTCAATGCATTTACAAAGTTCGGCATGTAACTTCTCTCTGAACGGTTTTCTTGATGTTTGAAGTGTTATAACATGCTTCTGTGGGTAAATACATGGTAAAGTAGTTTTGTGAAGATGTTTAGCCCTTAGATTCACTTTTTGAGACTTTCCTTTTTGTATTGCTCTAAAGTGCGTTTCAGCTCCTGAATAGTGTTTTCAATGCATTTACAAAGTTTGGCATGTAACTTCTGCCTGAATGGTTTTCTTGATGTTTGAAGTGTTATAACACGCTTCTGTGGCTGCATATATATTGAAAAGGTGTTTTGTGAAGATGTTTAGCCCTTAGATTCACTTTTTGAGACTTTCCTTTTTGTATTGCACTAAAGTGCGTTTCAGCTCCTGAATAGCGTTTTCAATGCATTTACAAAGTTTGGCATGTAACTTCTGCCTGAATGGTTTTCTTTATGTTTTAAGTGTTATAACATGCTTCTGTGGGTATTTATACATGGTAAAGTTGTTTTGTGAAGATGTTTAGCCCTTAGATTCACTTTTTGAGACTTTCCTTTTTGTATTGCTCTAAAGTGCGTTTCAGCTCCTGAATAGTGTTTTCAATGCATTTACAAAGTTTGGCATGTAACTTCTGCCTGAATGGTTTTCTTGATGTTTGAAGTGTTATAACATGCTTCTGTGGGTATTTATACATGGTAAAGTTGTTTTGTGAAGATGTTTAGCCCTTAGATTCCCTTTTTGAGACTTTCCTTTTTGTATTGCTCTAAAGTGATTTTCAGCTCCTGAATGGCGTTTTCAATGCATTTACAAAGTTTGGCATCTAACTTCTGCCTGAATGGTTTTCTTGATGTTTGAAGTGTTATAACATGCTTCTGTGGCTGCATATATATTGAAAAGGTGTTTTGTGAAGATATTTAGCCCTTAGATTCACTTTTTGAGACTTTCCTTTTTGTATTGCTCCAAAGTGCGTTTCAGCTCCTGAATAGTGTTTTCAATGCATTTACAAAGTTTGTCATGCAACTTCTGTCTGGATGGTTTTCTTGATGTTTGAAGTGTTATAACATGCTTCTGTGGGTATTTATACATGGTAAAGGTGTTTTGTGAAGATGTTTAGCCCTTAGATTCACTTTTTGAGACTTTCCTTTTTGTATTGCTCTAAAGTGCTTTTCAGCTTCTGAATAGCGTTTTCAATGCATTTACAAAGTTCGGCATGTAACTTCTCTCTGAACGGTTTTCTTGATGTTTGAAGTGTTATAACATGCTTCTGTGGGTAAATACATGGTAAAGTAGTTTTGTGAAGATGTTTAGCCCTTAGATTCACTTTTTGAGACTTTCCTTTTTGTATTGCTCTAAAGTGCGTTTCAGCTCCTGAATAGTGTTTTCAATGCATTTACAAAGTTTGGCATGTAACTTCTGCCTGAATGGTTTTCTTGATGTTTGAAGTGTTATAACACGCTTCTGTGGCTGCATATATATTGAAAAGGTGTTTTGTGAAGATGTTTAGCCCTTAGATTCACTTTTTGAGACTTTCCTTTTTGTATTGCACTAAAGTGCGTTTCAGCTCCTGAATAGCGTTTTCAATGCATTTACAAAGTTTGGCATGTAACTTCTGCCTGAATGGTTTTCTTTATGTTTTAAGTGTTATAACATGCTTCTGTGGGTATTTATACATGGTAAAGTTGTTTTGTGAAGATGTTTAGCCCTTAGATTCACTTTTTGAGACTTTCCTTTTTGTATTGCTCTAAAGTGCGTTTCAGCTCCTGAATAGTGTTTTCAATGCATTTACAAAGTTTGGCATGTAACTTCTGCCTGAATGGTTTTCTTGATGTTTGAAGTATTATAACATGCTTCTGTGGCTGCATATATATTGAAAATGTGTTTTGTGAAAGGCATGCAACTTCTGTCTGATTGGTTTTCTTGATGTTTGTATAACATGCTTCTGTGGGTATTTATACATGGTAAAGTTGTTTTGTGAAGATGTTTAGCCGTTAGATTCATTTTTTGAGACTTTCCTGTTTGTATTGCTCTAAAGTGCGTTTCAGCTCCTGAATAGCGTTTTCAATGCATTTACAAAGTTTGGCATGTAACTTCTCTCTGAATGGTTTTCTTAATGTTTGAAGTGTTATAACATGCTTCTGTGGTATTTATACATGGTAAAGTTGTTTTGTGAAGATGTTTAGCCCTTAGATTCACTTTTTGAGACTTTCCTTTTCATATTGCTCTGAAGTGCGTTTCAGCTCCTGAATAGCGTTTTCAATGCATTTACAAAGTTTGGCATGTAACTTCTGCCTGAATGGTTTTCTTGATGTTTGAAGTGTTATACCATGCTTCTGTGGCTGCATATATATTGAAAAGGTGTTTTGTGAAGATATTTAGCCCTTAGATTCACTTTTTGAGACTTTCCTTTTTGTATTGCTCCAAAGTGCGTTTCAGCTCCTGAATAGTGTTTTCAATGCATTTACAAAGTTTGTCATGCAACTTCTGTCTGGATGGTTTTCTTGATGTTTGAAGTGTTATAACATGCTTCTGTGGGTATTTATACATGGTAAAGTAGTTTTGTGAAGATGTTTAGCCCTTAGATTCACTTTTTGAGACTTTCCTTTTTGTATTGCTCTAAAGTGCGTTTCAGCTCCTGAATAGTGTTTTCAATGCATTTACAAAGTTTGGCATGTAACTTCAGCCTGAATGGTTTTCTTGATGTTTGAAGTGTTATAACATGCTTCTGTGGCTGCATTTATGTTGAAAATGTGTTTTGTGAAGATGTTTAGCCTTTAGATTCTGTTTTTGAGACTTTCCTTTTTGTATTGCTCTAAATTGCGTTTCAGCTCCTGAATAGTGTTTTCAATGCATTTACAAAGTTTGGCATGTAACTTCTGCCTGAATGGTTTTCTTGATGTTTGAAGTGTTATAACATGCTTCTGTGGCTGCATGTATATTGAAAAGGTGTTTTGTGAAGATGTTTAGCCCTTAGATTCACTTTTTGAGACTTTCCTTTTTGTATTGCTCTAAAGTGCGTTTCAGCTCCTGAATAGCGTTTTCAATGCATTTACAAAGTTTGGCATGCAACTTCTGTCTGAATGGTTTTCCTGATGTTTGAAGTGTTTTAACATGCTTCTGTGGCTGCTTTCATATTGAAAAGGTGTTTTGTGAAGATGTTTAGCCCTTAGATTCACTTTTTGAGACTTTCCTTTTTGTATTGCTCTAAAGTGCTTTTCAGCTTCTGAATAGCGTTTTCAATGCATTTACAAAGTTCGGCATGTAACTTCTCTCTGAACGGTTTTCTTGATGTTTGAAGTGTTATAACATGCTTCTGTGGGTAAATACATGGTAAAGTTGTTTTGTGAAGATGTTTAGCCCTTAGATTCACTTTTTGAGACTTTCCTTTTTGTATTGCTCTAAAGTGCGTTTCAGCTCCTGAATAGCGTTTTCAATGCATTTACAAAGTTTGGCATGTAACTTCTGCCTGAATGGTTTTCTTGATGTTTGAAGTGTTATAACACGCTTCTGTGGCTGTATATATATATTGAAAAGGTGTTTTGTGAAGATGTTTAGCCCTTAGATTCACTTTTTGAGACTTTCCTTTTTGTATTGCTCTAAAGTGCGTTTCAGCTCCTGAATAGCGTTTTCAATGCATTTACAAAGTTTGGCATGTAACTTCTGCCTGAATGGTTTTCTTGATGTTTGAAGTGTTATAACATGCTTCTGTGGGTATTTATACATGGTAAAGTTGTTTTGTGAACATGTTTAGCCCTTAGATTCACTTTTTGAGACTTTTCTTTTTGTATTGCTCTAAAGTGCGTTTCAGCTCCTGAATAGTGTTTTCAATGAATTTACAAAGTTTGGCATGTAACTTCTGCCTGAATGGTTTTCTTGATGTTTGAAGTGTTATAACATGCTTCTGTGGCTGCTTTCATATTGAAAAGGTGTTTTGTGAAGATGTTTAGCCCTTAGATTCACTTTTTGAGACTTTCCTTTTTGTATTGCTCTAAAGTGCGTTTCAGCTCCTGAATAGTGTTTTCAATGCATTTACAAAGTTTGGCATGTAACTTCTGCCTGAATGGTTTTCTTGATGTTTGAAGTGTTATAACATGCTTCTGTGGCTGCATATATACTGAAAAGGTGTTTTGTGAAGATATTTAGCCCTTAGATTCACTTTTTGAGACTTTCCTTTTTGTATTGCTCCAAAGTGCGTTTCAGTTCCTGAATAGTGTTTTCAATGCATTTACAAAGTTTGTCATGCAACTTCTGTCTGGATGGTTTTCTTGATGTTTGAAGTGTTATAACATGCTTCTGTGGGTATTTATACATGGTAAAGTAGTTTTGTGAAGATGTTTAGCCCTTAGATTCACTTTTTGAGACTTTCCTTTTTGTATTGCTCTAAAGTGCGTTTCAGCTCCTGAATAGCGTTTTCAATGCATTTACAAAGTTCGGCATGTAACTTCTCTCTGAACGGTTTTCTTGATGTTTGAAGTGTTATAACATGCTTCTGTGGGTAAATACATGGTAAAGTTGTTTTGTGAAGATGTTTAGCCCTTAGATTCACTTTTTGAGACTTTCCTTTTTGTATTGCTCTAAAGTGCGTTTCAGCTCCTGAATAGTGTTTTCAATGCATTTACAAAGTTTGGCATGTAACTTCTGCCTGAATGGTTTTCTTGATGTTTGAAGTGTTATAACACGCTTCTGTGGCTGCATATATATTGAAAAGGTGTTTTGTGAAGATGTTTAGCCCTTAGATTCACTTTTTGAGACTTTCCTTTTTGTATTGCACTAAAGTGCGTTTCAGCTTCTGAATAGCGTTTTCAATGCATTTACAAAGTTTGGCATGTAACTTCTGCCTGAATGGTTTTCTTTATGTTTTAAGTGTTATAACATGCTTCTGTGGGTATTTATACATGGTAAAGTTGTTTTGTGAAGATGTTTAGCCCTTAGATTCACTTTTTGAGACTTTCCTTTTTGTATTGCTCTAAAGTGCGTTTCAGCTCCTGAATAGCGTTTTCAATGCATTTACAAAGTTTGGCATGTAACTTCTGCCTGAATGGTTTTCTTGATGTTTGAAGTGTTATAACATGCTTCTGTGGGTATTTATACATGGTAAAGTTGTTTTGTGAAGATGTTTAGCCCTTAGATTCACTTTTTGAGACTTTCCTTTTTGTATTGCTCTAAAGTGCGTTTCAGCTCCTGAATAGTGTTTTCAATGAATTTACAAAGTTTGGCATGTAACTTCTGCCTGAATGGTTTTCTTGATGTTTGAAGTGTTATAACATGCTTCTGTGGCTGCTTTCATATTGAAAAGGTGTTTTGTGAAGATGTTTAGCCCTTAGATTCACTTTTTGAGACTTTCCTTTTTGTATTGCTCTAAAGTGCGTTTCAGCTCCTGAATAGTGTTTTCAATGCATTTACAAAGTTTGGCATGTAACTTCTGCCTGAATGGTTTTCTTGATGTTTGAAGTGTTATAACATGCTTCTGTGGCTGCATATATATTGAAAAGGTGTTTTGTGAAGATATTTAGCCCTTAGATTCACTTTTTGAGACTTTCCTTTTTGTATTGCTCCAAAGTGCGTTTCAGTTCCTGAATAGTGTTTTCAATGCATTTACAAAGTTTGTCATGCAACTTCTGTCTGGATGGTTTTCTTGATGTTTGAAGTGTTATAACATGCTTCTGTGGGTATTTATACATGGTAAAGTAGTTTTGTGAAGATGTTTAGCCCTTAGATTCACTTTTTGAGACTTTCCTTTTTGTATTGCTCTAAAGTGCGTTTCAGCTCCTGAATAGCGTTTTCAATGCATTTACAAAGTTTGGCATGTAACTTCTGCCTGAATGGTTTTCTTGATGTTTGAAGTGTTATAACATGCTTCTGTGGCTGCTTTCATATTGAAAAGGTGTTTTGTGAAGATGTTTAGCCCTTAGATTCACTTTTTGAGACTTTCCTTTTTGTATTGCTCTAAAGTGCTTTTCAGCTTCTGAATAGCGTTTTCAATGCATTTACAAAGTTCGGCATGTAACTTCTCTCTGAACGGTTTTCTTGATGTTTGAAGTGTTATAACATGCTTCTGTGGGTAAATACATGGTAAAGTTGTTTTGTGAAGATGTTTAGCCCTTAGATTCACTTTTTGAGACTTTCCTTTTTGTATTGCTCTAAAGTGCGTTTCAGCTCCTGAATAGTGTTTTCAATGCATTTACAAAGTTTGGCATGTAACTTCTGCCTGAATGGTTTTCTTGATGTTTGAAGTGTTATAACACGCTTCTGTGGCTGCATATATATTGAAAAGGTGTTTTGTGAAGATGTTTAGCCCTTAGATTCACTTTTTGAGACTTTCCTTTTTGTATTGCACTAAAGTGCGTTTCAGCTTCTGAATAGCGTTTTCAATGCATTTACAAAGTTTGGCATGTAACTTCTGCCTGAATGGTTTTCTTTATGTTTTAAGTGTTATAACATGCTTCTGTGGGTATTTATACATGGTAAAGTTGTTTTGTGAAGATGTTTAGCCCTTAGATTCACTTTTTGAGACTTTCCTTTTTGTATTGCTCTAAAGTGCGTTTCAGCTCCTGAATAGTGTTTTCAATGCATTTACAAAGTTTGGCATGTAACTTCTGCCTGAATGGTTTTCTTGATGTTTGAAGTGTTATAACATGCTTCTGTGGCTGCATATATACTGAAAAGGTGTTTTGTGAAGATATTTAGCCCTTAGATTCACTTTTTGAGACTTTCCTTTTTGTATTGCTCCAAAGTGCGTTTCAGTTCCTGAATAGTGTTTTCAATGCATTTACAAAGTTTGTCATGCAACTTCTGTCTGGATGGTTTTCTTGATGTTTGAAGTGTTATAACATGCTTCTGTGGGTATTTATACATGGTAAAGTAGTTTTGTGAAGATGTTTAGCCCTTAGATTCACTTTTTGAGACTTTCCTTTTTGTATTGCTCTAAAGTGCGTTTCAGCTCCTGAATAGCGTTTTCAATGCATTTACAAAGTTCGGCATGTAACTTCTCTCTGAACGGTTTTCTTGATGTTTGAAGTGTTATAACATGCTTCTGTGGGTAAATACATGGTAAAGTTGTTTTGTGAAGATGTTTAGCCCTTAGATTCACTTTTTGAGACTTTCCTTTTTGTATTGCTCTAAAGTGCGTTTCAGCTCCTGAATAGTGTTTTCAATGCATTTACAAAGTTTGGCATGTAACTTCTGCCTGAATGGTTTTCTTGATGTTTGAAGTGTTATAACACGCTTCTGTGGCTGCATATATATTGAAAAGGTGTTTTGTGAAGATGTTTAGCCCTTAGATTCACTTTTTGAGACTTTCCTTTTTGTATTGCTCTAAAGTGCGTTTCAGTTCCTGAATAGTGTTTTCAATGCATTTACAAAGTTTGTCATGCAACTTCTGTCTGGATGGTTTTCTTGATGTTTGAAGTGTTATAACATGCTTCTGTGGGTATTTATACATGGTAAAGTAGTTTTGTGAAGATGTTTAGCCCTTAGATTCACTTTTTGAGACTTTCCTTTTTGTATTGCTCTAAAGTGCGTTTCAGCTCCTGAATAGCGTTTTCAATGCATTTACAAAGTTTGGCATGTAACTTCTGCCTGAATGGTTTTCTTGATGTTTGAAGTGTTATAACATGCTTCTGTGGCTGCTTTCATATTGAAAAGGTGTTTTGTGAAGATGTTTAGCCCTTAGATTCACTTTTTGAGACTTTCCTTTTTGTATTGCTCTAAAGTGCTTTTCAGCTTCTGAATAGCGTTTTCAATGCATTTACAAAGTTCGGCATGTAACTTCTCTCTGAACGGTTTTCTTGATGTTTGAAGTGTTATAACATGCTTCTGTGGGTAAATACATGGTAAAGTTGTTTTGTGAAGATGTTTAGCCCTTAGATTCACTTTTTGAGACTTTCCTTTTTGTATTGCTCTAAAGTGCGTTTCAGCTCCTGAATAGTGTTTTCAATGCATTTACAAAGTTTGGCATGTAACTTCTGCCTGAATGGTTTTCTTGATGTTTGAAGTGTTATAACACGCTTCTGTGGCTGCATATATATTGAAAAGGTGTTTTGTGAAGATGTTTAGCCCTTAGATTCACTTTTTGAGACTTTCCTTTTTGTATTGCACTAAAGTGCGTTTCAGCTTCTGAATAGCGTTTTCAATGCATTTACAAAGTTTGGCATGTAACTTCTGCCTGAATGGTTTTCTTTATGTTTTAAGTGTTATAACATGCTTCTGTGGGTATTTATACATGGTAAAGTTGTTTTGTGAAGATGTTTAGCCCTTAGATTCACTTTTTGAGACTTTCCTTTTTGTATTGCTCTAAAGTGCGTTTCAGCTCCTGAATAGTGTTTTCAATGCATTTACAAAGTTTGGCATGTAACTTCTGCCTGAATGGTTTTCTTGATGTTTGAAGTGTTATAACATGCTTCTGTGGGTATTTATACATGGTAAAGTTGTTTTGTGAAGATGTTTAGCCCTTAGATTCCCTTTTTGAGACTTTCCTTTTTGTATTGCTCTAAAGTGATTTTCAGCTCCTGAATGGCGTTTTCAATGCATTTACAAAGTTTGGCATCTAACTTCTGCCTGAATGGTTTTCTTGATGTTTGAAGTATTATAACATGCTTCTGTGGCTGCATATATATTGAAAATGTGTTTTGTGAAAGGCATGCAACTTCTGTCTGATTGGTTTTCTTGATGTTTGTATAACATGCTTCTGTGGGTATTTATACATGGTAAAGTTGTTTTGTGAAGATGTTTAGCCGTTAGATTCATTTTTTGAGACTTTCCTGTTTGTATTGCTCTAAAGTGCGTTTCAGCTCCTGAATAGCGTTTTCAATGCATTTACAAAGTTTGGCATGTAACTTCTCTCTGAATGGTTTTCTTAATGTTTGAAGTGTTATAACATGCTTCTGTGGTATTTATACATGGTAAAGTTGTTTTGTGAAGATGTTTAGCCCTTAGATTCACTTTTTGAGACTTTCCTTTTCATATTGCTCTAAAGTGCGTTTCAGCTCCTGAATAGCGTTTTCAATGCATTTACAAAGTTTGGCATGTAACTTCTGCCTGAATGGTTTTCTTGATGTTTGAAGTGTTATAACATGCTTCTGTGGCTGCATATATATTGAAAAGGTGTTTTGTGAAGATATTTAGCCCTTAGATTCACTTTTTGAGACTTTCCTTTTTGTATTGCTCCAAAGTGCGTTTCAGCTCCTGAATAGTGTTTTCAATGCATTTACAAAGTTTGTCATGCAACTTCTGTCTGGATGGTTTTCTTGATGTTTGAAGTGTTATAACATGCTTCTGTGGCTGCATTTATGTTGAAAATGTGTTTTGTGAAGATGTTTAGCCTTTAGATTCTGTTTTTGAGACTTTCCTTTTTGTATTGCTCTAAATTGCGTTTCAGCTCCTGAATAGTGTTTTCAATGCATTTACAAAGTTTGGCATGTAACTTCTGCCTGAATGGTTTTCTTGATGTTTGAAGTGTTATAACATGCTTCTGTGGCTGCATGTATATTGAAAAGGTGTTTTGTGAAGATGTTTAGCCCTTAGATTCACTTTTTGAGACTTTCCTTTTTGTATTGCTCTAAAGTGCGTTTTAGCTCCTGAATAGCGTTTTCAATGCATTTACAAAGTTTGGCATGCAACTTCTGTCTGAATGGTTTTCCTGATGTTTGAAGTGTTTTAACATGCTTCTGTGGCTGCTTTCATATTGAAAAGGTGTTTTGTGAAGATGTTTAGCCCTTAGATTCACTTTTTGAGACTTTCCTTTTTGTATTGCTCTAAAGTGCGTTTCAGCTCCTGAATAGCGTTTTCAATGCATTTACAAAGTTTGGCATGTAACTTCTGCCTGAATGGTTTTCTTGATGTTTGAAGTGTTATAACATGCTTCTGTGGGTATTTATACATGGTAAAGTTGTTTTGTGAACATGTTTAGCCCTTAGATTCACTTTTTGAGACTTTCCTTTTTGTATTGCACTAAAGTGCGTTTCAGCTCCTGAATAGCGTTTTCAATGCATTTACAAAGTTTGGCATGTAACTTCTGCCTGAATGGTTTTCTTTATGTTTTAAGTGTTATAACATGCTTCTGTGGGTATTTATACATGGTAAAGTTGTTTTGTGAAGATGTTTAGCCCTTAGATTCACTTTTTGAGACTTTCCTTTTTGTATTGCTCTAAAGTGCGTTTCAGCACCTGAATAGTGTTTTCAATGCATTTACAAAGTTTGGCATGTAACTTCTGCCTGAATGGTTTTCTTGATGTTTGAAGTGTTATAACATGCTTCTGTGGTATTTATACATGGTAAAGTTGTTTTGTGAAGATGTTTAGCCCTTAGATTCTCTTTTTGAGACTTTCCTTTTTGTATTGCTATAAAGTGATTTTCAGCTCCTGAATGGCGTTTTCAATGCATTTACAAAGTTTAGCATCTAACTTCTGCCTGAATGGTTTTCTTGATGTTTGAAGTATTATAACATGCTTCTGTGGCTGCATATATATTGAAAATGTGTTTTGTGAAAGGCATGCAACTTCTGTCTGATTGGTTTTCTTGATGTTTGTATAACATGCTTCTGTGGGTATTTATACATGGTAAAGTAGTTTTGTGAAGATGTTTAGCCGTTAGATTCATTTTTTGAGACTTTCCTGTTTGTATTGCTCTAAAGTGCGTTTCAGCTCCTGAATAGCGTTTTCAATGCATTTACAAAGTTTGGCATGTAACTTCTCTCTGAATGGTTTTCTTGATGTTTGAAGTGTTATAACATGCTTCTGTGGTATTTATACATGGTAAAGTTGTTTTGTGAAGATGTTTAGCCCTTAGATTCACTTTTTGAGACTTTCCTTTTTGTATTGCTCTAAAGTGCTTTTCAGCTTCTGAATAGCGTTTTCAATGCATTTACAAAGTTCGGCATGTAACTTCTCTCTGAACGGTTTTCTTGATGTTTGAAGTGTTATAACATGCTTCTGTGGGTAAATACATGGTAAAGTTGTTTTGTGAAGATGTTTAGCCCTTAGATTCACTTTTTGAGACTTTCCTTTTTGTATTGCTCTAAAGTGCGTTTCAGCTCCTGAATAGCATTTTCAATGCATTTACAAAGTTTGGCATGTAACTTCTGCCTGAATGGTTTTCTTGATGTTTGAAGTGTTATAACATGCTTCTGTGGGTATTTATACATGGTAAAGTTGTTTTGTGAAGATGTTTAGCCCTTAGATTCACTTTTTGAGACTTTCCTTTTTGTATTGCTCTAAAGTGCGTTTCAGCTCCTGAATAGTGTTTTCAATGCATTTACAAAGTTTGGCATGTAACTTCTGCCTGAATGGTTTTCTTGATGTTTGAAGTGTTATAACATGCTTCTGTGGGTATTTATACATGGTAAAGTTGTTTTGTGAAGATGTTTAGCCCTTAGATTCCCTTTTTGAGACTTTCCTTTTTGTATTGCTCTAAAGTGATTTTCAGCTCCTGAATGGCGTTTTCAATGCATTTACAAAGTTTGGCATCTAACTTCTGCCTGAATGGTTTTCTTGATGTTTGAAGTATTATAACATGCTTCTGTGGCTGCATATATATTGAAAATGTGTTTTGTGAAAGGCATGCAACTTCTGTCTGATTGGTTTTCTTGATGTTTGTATAACATGCTTCTGTGGGTATTTATACATGGTAAAGTTGTTTTGTGAAGATGTTTAGCCGTTAGATTCATTTTTTGAGACTTTCCTGTTTGTATTGCTCTAAAGTGCGTTTCAGCTCCTGAATAGCGTTTTCAATGCATTTACAAAGTTTGGCATGTAACTTCTCTCTGAATGGTTTTCTTGATGTTTGAAGTGTTATAACATGCTTCTGTGGTATTTATACATGGTAAAGTTGTTTTGTGAAGATGTTTAGCCCTTAGATTCACTTTTTGAGACTTTCCTTTTTGTATTGCTCTAAAGTG
This sequence comes from Hypomesus nipponensis, assembly GCF_054491055.1. NCBI lineage: Eukaryota > Metazoa > Chordata > Actinopteri > Osmeriformes > Osmeridae > Hypomesus > Hypomesus nipponensis. Next base: position 3,231,576 of record NC_140382.1, on the reverse strand, counting down.
CGTTTCAGCTCCTGAATAGCGTTTTCAATGCATTTACAAAGTTTGGCATGTAACTTCTGCCTGAATGGTTTTCTTGATGTTTGAAGTGTTATAACATGCTTCTGTGGGTATTTATACATGGTAAAGTTGTTTTGTGAACATGTTTAGCCCTTAGATTCACTTTTTGAGACTTTCCTTTTTGTATTGCTCTAAAGTGCGTTTCAGCTCCTGAATAGTGTTTTCAATGAATTTACAAAGTTTGGCATGTAACTTCTGCCTGAATGGTTTTCTTGATGTTTGAAGTGTTATAACATGCTTCTGTGGCTGCTTTCATATTGAAAAGGTGTTTTGTGAAGATGTTTAGCCCTTAGATTCACTTTTTGAGACTTTCCTTTTTGTATTGCTCTAAAGTGCGTTTCAGCTCCTGAATAGCGTTTTCAATGCATTTACAAAGTTTGTCATGCAACTTCTGTCTGGATGGTTTTCTTGATGTTTGAAGTGTTATAACATGCTTCTGTGGCTGCCTTCATATTGAAAAGGTGTTCTGTGAAGATGTTTAGCCCTTAGATTCACTTTTTGAGACTTTCCTTTTTGTATTGCTCTAAAGTGCGTTTCAGCTCCTGAATAGTGTTTTCAATGCATTTACAAAGTTTGGCATGTAACTTCTGCCTGAATGGTTTTCTTGATGTTTGAAGTGTTATAACATGCTTCTGTGGCTGCTTTCATATTGAAAAGGTGTTTTGTGAAGATGTTTAGCCCTTAGATTCACTTTTTGAGACTTTCCTTTTTGTATTGCTCTAAAGTGCGTTTCAGCTCCTGAATAGCGTTTTCAATGCATTTACAAAGTTTGTCATGCAACTTCTGTCTGGATGGTTTTCTTGATGTTTGAAGTGTTATAACATGCTTCTGTGGCTGCCTTCATATTGAAAAGGTGTTCTGTGAAGATGTTTAGCCCTTAGATTCACTTTTTGAGACTTTCCTTTTTGTATTGCTCTAAAGTGCGTTTCAGCTCCTGAATAGTGTTTTCAATGCATTTACAAAGTTTGGCATGTAACTTCTGCCTGAATGGTTTTCTTGATGTTTGAAGTGTTATAACATGCTTCTGTGGCTGCATATATATTGAAAAGGTGTTTTGTGAAGATATTTAGCCCTTAGATTCACTTTTTGAGACTTTCCTTTTTGTATTGCTCCAAAGTGCGTTTCAGCTCCTGAATAGTGTTTTCAATGCATTTACAAAGTTTGTCATGCAACTTCTGTCTGGATGGTTTTCTTGATGTTTGAAGTGTTATAACATGCTTCTGTGGGTATTTATACATGGTAAAGTAGTTTTGTGAAGATGTTTAGCCCTTAGATTCACTTTTTGAGACTTTCCTTTTTGTATTGCTCTAAAGTGCGTTTCAGCTCCTGAATAGCGTTTTCAATGCATTTACAAAGTTTGGCATGTAACTTCTGCCTGAATGGTTTTCTTGATGTTTGAAGTGTTTTAACATGCTTCTGTGGCTGCTTTCATATTGAAAAGGTGTTTTGTGAAGATGTTTAGCCCTTAGATTCACTTTTTGAGACTTTCCTTTTTGTATTGCTCTAAAGTGCTTTTCAGCTTCTGAATAGCGTTTTCAATGCATTTACAAAGTTCGGCATGTAACTTCTCTCTGAACGGTTTTCTTGATGTTTGAAGTGTTATAACATGCTTCTGTGGGTAAATACATGGTAAAGTTGTTTTGTGAAGATGTTTAGCCCTTAGATTCACTTTTTGAGACTTTCCTTTTTGTATTGCTCTAAAGTGCGTTTCAGCTCCTGAATAGTGTTTTCAATGCATTTACAAAGTTTGGCATGTAACTTCTGCCTGAATGGTTTTCTTGATGTTTGAAGTGTTATAACATGCTTCTGTGGCTGCATATATATTGAAAAGGTGTTTTGTGAAGATATTTAGCCCTTAGATTCACTTTTTGAGACTTTCCTTTTTGTATTGCTCCAAAGTGCGTTTCAGCTCCTGAATAGTGTTTTCAATGCATTTACAAAGTTTGTCATGCAACTTCTGTCTGGATGGTTTTCTTGATGTTTGAAGTGTTATAACATGCTTCTGTGGGTATTTATACATGGTAAAGTAGTTTTGTGAAGATGTTTAGCCCTTAGATTCACTTTTTGAGACTTTCCTTTTTGTATTGCTCTAAAGTGCGTTTCAGCTCCTGAATAGTGTTTTCAATGCATTTACAAAGTTTGGCATGTAACTTCTGCCTGAATGGTTTTCTTGATGTTTGAAGTGTTATAACATGCTTCTGTGGTATTTATACATGGTAAAGTTGTTTTGTGAAGATGTTTAGCCCTTAGATTCTCTTTTTGAGACTTTCCTTTTTGTATTGCTATAAAGTGATTTTCAGCTCCTGAATGGCGTTTTCAATGCATTTACAAAGTTTAGCATCTAACTTCTGCCTGAATGGTTTTCTTGATGTTTGAAGTATTATAACATGCTTCTGTGGCTGCATATATATTGAAAATGTGTTTTGTGAAAGGCATGCAACTTCTGTCTGATTGGTTTTCTTGATGTTTGTATAACATGCTTCTGTGGGTATTTATACATGGTAAAGTAGTTTTGTGAAGATGTTTAGCCGTTAGATTCATTTTTTGAGACTTTCCTGTTTGTATTGCTCTAAAGTGCGTTTCAGCTCCTGAATAGCGTTTTCAATGCATTTACAAAGTTTGGCATGTAACTTCTCTCTGAATGGTTTTCTTGATGTTTGAAGTGTTATAACATGCTTCTGTGGTATTTATACATGGTAAAGTTGTTTTGTGAAGATGTTTAGCCCTTAGATTCACTTTTTGAGACTTTCCTTTTTGTATTGCTCTAAAGTGCTTTTCAGCTTCTGAATAGCGTTTTCAATGCATTTACAAAGTTCGGCATGTAACTTCTCTCTGAACGGTTTTCTTGATGTTTGAAGTGTTATAACATGCTTCTGTGGGTAAATACATGGTAAAGTTGTTTTGTGAAGATGTTTAGCCCTTAGATTCACTTTTTGAGACTTTCCTTTTTGTATTGCTCTAAAGTGCGTTTCAGCTCCTGAATAGCATTTTCAATGCATTTACAAAGTTTGGCATGTAACTTCTGTCTGGATGGTTTTCTTGATGTTTGAAGTGTTATAACATGCTTCTGTGGCTGCCTTCATATTGAAAAGGTGTTCTGTGAAGATGTTTAGCCCTTAGATTCACTTTTTGAGACTTTCCTTTTTGTATTGCTCTAAAGTGCGTTTCAGCTCCTGAATAGTGTTTTCAATGCATTTACAAAGTTTGGCATGTAACTTCTGCCTGAATGGTTTTCTTGATGTTTGAAGTGTTATAACATGCTTCTGTGGCTGCATATATATTGAAAAGGTGTTTTGTGAAGATATTTAGCCCTTAGATTCACTTTTTGAGACTTTCCTTTTTGTATTGCTCCAAAGTGCGTTTCAGCTCCTGAATAGTGTTTTCAATGCATTTACAAAGTTTGTCATGCAACTTCTGTCTGGATGGTTTTCTTGATGTTTGAAGTGTTATAACATGCTTCTGTGGGTATTTATACATGGTAAAGTAGTTTTGTGAAGATGTTTAGCCCTTAGATTCACTTTTTGAGACTTTCCTTTTTGTATTGCTCTAAAGTGCGTTTCAGCTCCTGAATAGCGTTTTCAATGCATTTACAAAGTTTGGCATGTAACTTCTGCCTGAATGGTTTTCTTGATGTTTGAAGTGTTTTAACATGCTTCTGTGGCTGCTTTCATATTGAAAAGGTGTTTTGTGAAGATGTTTAGCCCTTAGATTCACTTTTTGAGACTTTCCTTTTTGTATTGCTCTAAAGTGCTTTTCAGCTTCTGAATAGCGTTTTCAATGCATTTACAAAGTTCGGCATGTAACTTCTCTCTGAACGGTTTTCTTGATGTTTGAAGTGTTATAACATGCTTCTGTGGGTAAATACATGGTAAAGTTGTTTTGTGAAGATGTTTAGCCCTTAGATTCACTTTTTGAGACTTTCCTTTTTGTATTGCTCTAAAGTGCGTTTCAGCTCCTGAATAGTGTTTTCAATGCATTTACAAAGTTTGGCATGTAACTTCTGCCTGAATGGTTTTCTTGATGTTTGAAGTGTTATAACATGCTTCTGTGGCTGCATATATATTGAAAAGGTGTTTTGTGAAGATATTTAGCCCTTAGATTCACTTTTTGAGACTTTCCTTTTTGTATTGCTCCAAAGTGCGTTTCAGCTCCTGAATAGTGTTTTCAATGCATTTACAAAGTTTGTCATGCAACTTCTGTCTGGATGGTTTTCTTGATGTTTGAAGTGTTATAACATGCTTCTGTGGGTATTTATACATGGTAAAGTAGTTTTGTGAAGATGTTTAGCCCTTAGATTCACTTTTTGAGACTTTCCTTTTTGTATTGCTCTAAAGTGCGTTTCAGCTCCTGAATAGTGTTTTCAATGCATTTACAAAGTTTGGCATGTAACTTCTGCCTGAATGGTTTTCTTGATGTTTGAAGTGTTATAACATGCTTCTGTGGTATTTATACATGGTAAAGTTGTTTTGTGAAGATGTTTAGCCCTTAGATTCTCTTTTTGAGACTTTCCTTTTTGTATTGCTATAAAGTGATTTTCAGCTCCTGAATGGCGTTTTCAATGCATTTACAAAGTTTAGCATCTAACTTCTGCCTGAATGGTTTTCTTGATGTTTGAAGTATTATAACATGCTTCTGTGGCTGCATATATATTGAAAATGTGTTTTGTGAAAGGCATGCAACTTCTGTCTGATTGGTTTTCTTGATGTTTGTATAACATGCTTCTGTGGGTATTTATACATGGTAAAGTAGTTTTGTGAAGATGTTTAGCCGTTAGATTCATTTTTTGAGACTTTCCTGTTTGTATTGCTCTAAAGTGCGTTTCAGCTCCTGAATAGCGTTTTCAATGCATTTACAAAGTTTGGCATGTAACTTCTCTCTGAATGGTTTTCTTGATGTTTGAAGTGTTATAACATGCTTCTGTGGTATTTATACATGGTAAAGTTGTTTTGTGAAGATGTTTAGCCCTTAGATTCACTTTTTGAGACTTTCCTTTTTGTATTGCTCTAAAGTGCTTTTCAGCTTCTGAATAGCGTTTTCAATGCATTTACAAAGTTCGGCATGTAACTTCTCTCTGAACGGTTTTCTTGATGTTTGAAGTGTTATAACATGCTTCTGTGGGTAAATACATGGTAAAGTTGTTTTGTGAAGATGTTTAGCCCTTAGATTCACTTTTTGAGACTTTCCTTTTTGTATTGCTCTAAAGTGCGTTTCAGCTCCTGAATAGCATTTTCAATGCATTTACAAAGTTTGGCATGTAACTTCTGCCTGAATGGTTTTCTTGATGTTTGAAGTGTTATAACACGCTTCTGTGGCTGTATATATATTGAAAAGGTGTTTTGTGAAGATGTTTAGCCCTTAGATTCACTTTTTGAGACTTTCTTTTTTGTATTGCTCTAAAGTGCGTTTCAGCTCCTGAATAGCGTTTTCAATGCATTTACAAAGTTTGGCATGTAACTTCTGCCTGAATGGTTTTCTTGATGTTTGAAGTGTTATAACATGCTTCTGTGGGTATTTATACATGGTAAAGTTGTTTTGTGAAGATGTTTAGCCCTTAGATTCACTTTTTGAGACTTTCCTTTTTGTATTGCTCTAAAGTGCGTTTCAGCTCCTGAATAGTGTTTTCAATGCATTTACAAAGTTTGGCATGTAACTTCTGCCTGAATGGTTTTCTTGATGTTTGAAGTGTTATAACATGCTTCTGTGGGTATTTATACATGGTAAAGTTGTTTTGTGAAGATGTTTAGCCCTTAGATTCCCTTTTTGAGACTTTCCTTTTTGTATTGCTCTAAAGTGATTTTCAGCTCCTGAATGGCGTTTTCAATGCATTTACAAAGTTTGGCATCTAACTTCTGCCTGAATGGTTTTCTTGATGTTTGAAGTATTATAACATGCTTCTGTGGCTGCATATATATTGAAAATGTGTTTTGTGAAAGGCATGCAACTTCTGTCTGATTGGTTTTCTTGATGTTTGTATAACATGCTTCTGTGGGTATTTATACATGGTAAAGTTGTTTTGTGAAGATGTTTAGCCGTTAGATTCATTTTTTGAGACTTTCCTGTTTGTATTGCTCTAAAGTGCGTTTCAGCTCCTGAATAGCGTTTTCAATGCATTTACAAAGTTTGGCATGTAACTTCTCTCTGAATGGTTTTCTTGATGTTTGAAGTGTTATAACATGCTTCTGTGGTATTTATACATGGTAAAGTTGTTTTGTGAAGATGTTTAGCCCTTAGATTCACTTTTTGAGACTTTCCTTTTTGTATTGCACTAAAGTGCGTTTCAGCTTCTGAATAGCGTTTTCAATGCATTTACAAAGTTTGGCATGTAACTTCTGCCTGAATGGTTTTCTTTATGTTTTAAGTGTTATAACATGCTTCTGTGGGTATTTATACATGGTAAAGTTGTTTTGTGAAGATGTTTAGCCCTTAGATTCACTTTTTGAGACTTTCCTTTTTGTATTGCTCTAAAGTGCGTTTCAGCTCCTGAATAGTGTTTTCAATGCATTTACAAAGTTTGGCATGTAACTTCTGCCTGAATGGTTTTCTTGATGTTTGAAGTGTTATAACATGCTTCTGTGGGTATTTATACATGGTAAAGTTGTTTTGTGAAGATGTTTAGCCCTTAGATTCCCTTTTTGAGACTTTCCTTTTTGTATTGCTCTAAAGTGATTTTCAGCTCCTGAATGGCGTTTTCAATGCATTTACAAAGTTTGGCATCTAACTTCTGCCTGAATGGTTTTCTTGATGTTTGAAGTATTATAACATGCTTCTGTGGCTGCATATATATTGAAAATGTGTTTTGTGAAAGGCATGCAACTTCTGTCTGATTGGTTTTCTTGATGTTTGTATAACATGCTTCTGTGGGTATTTATACATGGTAAAGTTGTTTTGTGAAGATGTTTAGCCGTTAGATTCATTTTTTGAGACTTTCCTGTTTGTATTGCTCTAAAGTGCGTTTCAGCTCCTGAATAGCGTTTTCAATGCATTTACAAAGTTTGGCATGTAACTTCTCTCTGAATGGTTTTCTTGATGTTTGAAGTGTTATAACATGCTTCTGTGGTATTTATACATGGTAAAGTTGTTTTGTGAAGATGTTTAGCCCTTAGATTCACTTTTTGAGACTTTCCTTTTTGTATTGCTCTAAAGTGCGTTTCAGCTCCTGAATAGCGTTTTCAATGCATTTACAAAGTTTGGCATGTAACTTCTGCCTGAATGGTTTTCTTGATGTTTGAAGTGTTATAACATGCTTCTGTGGGTATTTATACATGGTAAAGTTGTTTTGTGAACATGTTTAGCCCTTAGATTCACTTTTTGAGACTTTCCTTTTTGTATTGCTCTAAAGTGCGTTTCAGCTCCTGAATAGTGTTTTCAATGAATTTACAAAGTTTGGCATGTAACTTCTGCCTGAATGGTTTTCTTGATGTTTGAAGTGTTATAACATGCTTCTGTGGCTGCTTTCATATTGAAAAGGTGTTTTGTGAAGATGTTTAGCCCTTAGATTCACTTTTTGAGACTTTCCTTTTTGTATTGCTCTAAAGTGCGTTTCAGCTCCTGAATAGCGTTTTCAATGCATTTACAAAGTTTGTCATGCAACTTCTGTCTGGATGGTTTTCTTGATGTTTGAAGTGTTATAACATGCTTCTGTGGCTGCCTTCATATTGAAAAGGTGTTCTGTGAAGATGTTTAGCCCTTAGATTCACTTTTTGAGACTTTCCTTTTTGTATTGCTCTAAAGTGCGTTTCAGCTCCTGAATAGTGTTTTCAATGCATTTACAAAGTTTGGCATGTAACTTCTGCCTGAATGGTTTTCTTGATGTTTGAAGTGTTATAACATGCTTCTGTGGCTGCTTTCATATTGAAAAGGTGTTTTGTGAAGATGTTTAGCCCTTAGATTCACTTTTTGAGACTTTCCTTTTTGTATTGCTCTAAAGTGCGTTTCAGCTCCTGAATAGCGTTTTCAATGCATTTACAAAGTTTGTCATGCAACTTCTGTCTGGATGGTTTTCTTGATGTTTGAAGTGTTATAACATGCTTCTGTGGCTGCCTTCATATTGAAAAGGTGTTCTGTGAAGATGTTTAGCCCTTAGATTCACTTTTTGAGACTTTCCTTTTTGTATTGCTCTAAAGTGCGTTTCAGCTCCTGAATAGTGTTTTCAATGCATTTACAAAGTTTGGCATGTAACTTCTGCCTGAATGGTTTTCTTGATGTTTGAAGTGTTATAACATGCTTCTGTGGCTGCATATATATTGAAAAGGTGTTTTGTGAAGATATTTAGCCCTTAGATTCACTTTTTGAGACTTTCCTTTTTGTATTGCTCCAAAGTGCGTTTCAGCTCCTGAATAGTGTTTTCAATGCATTTACAAAGTTTGTCATGCAACTTCTGTCTGGATGGTTTTCTTGATGTTTGAAGTGTTATAACATGCTTCTGTGGGTATTTATACATGGTAAAGTAGTTTTGTGAAGATGTTTAGCCCTTAGATTCACTTTTTGAGACTTTCCTTTTTGTATTGCTCTAAAGTGCGTTTCAGCTCCTGAATAGCGTTTTCAATGCATTTACAAAGTTTGGCATGTAACTTCTGCCTGAATGGTTTTCTTGATGTTTGAAGTGTTTTAACATGCTTCTGTGGCTGCTTTCATATTGAAAAGGTGTTTTGTGAAGATGTTTAGCCCTTAGATTCACTTTTTGAGACTTTCCTTTTTGTATTGCTCTAAAGTGCTTTTCAGCTTCTGAATAGCGTTTTCAATGCATTTACAAAGTTCGGCATGTAACTTCTCTCTGAACGGTTTTCTTGATGTTTGAAGTGTTATAACATGCTTCTGTGGGTAAATACATGGTAAAGTTGTTTTGTGAAGATGTTTAGCCCTTAGATTCACTTTTTGAGACTTTCCTTTTTGTATTGCTCTAAAGTGCGTTTCAGCTCCTGAATAGTGTTTTCAATGCATTTACAAAGTTTGGCATGTAACTTCTGCCTGAATGGTTTTCTTGATGTTTGAAGTGTTATAACATGCTTCTGTGGCTGCATATATATTGAAAAGGTGTTTTGTGAAGATATTTAGCCCTTAGATTCACTTTTTGAGACTTTCCTTTTTGTATTGCTCCAAAGTGCGTTTCAGCTCCTGAATAGTGTTTTCAATGCATTTACAAAGTTTGTCATGCAACTTCTGTCTGGATGGTTTTTTTGATGTTTGAAGTGTTATAACATGCTTCTGTGGGTATTTATACATGGTAAAGTAGTTTTGTGAAGATGTTTAGCCCTTAGATTCACTTTTTGAGACTTTCCTTTTTGTATTGCTCTAAAGTGCGTTTCAGCTCCTGAATAGTGTTTTCAATGCATTTACAAAGTTTGGCATGTAACTTCTGCCTGAATGGTTTTCTTGATGTTTGAAGTGTTATAACATGCTTCTGTGGTATTTATACATGGTAAAGTTGTTTTGTGAAGATGTTTAGCCCTTAGATTCTCTTTTTGAGACTTTCCTTTTTGTATTGCTATAAAGTGATTTTCAGCTCCTGAATGGCGTTTTCAATGCATTTACAAAGTTTAGCATCTAACTTCTGCCTGAATGGTTTTCTTGATGTTTGAAGTATTATAACATGCTTCTGTGGCTGCATATATATTGAAAATGTGTTTTGTGAAAGGCATGCAACTTCTGTCTGATTGGTTTTCTTGATGTTTGTATAACATGCTTCTGTGGGTATTTATACATGGTAAAGTAGTTTTGTGAAGATGTTTAGCCGTTAGATTCATTTTTTGAGACTTTCCTGTTTGTATTGCTCTAAAGTGCGTTTCAGCTCCTGAATAGCGTTTTCAATGCATTTACAAAGTTTGGCATGTAACTTCTCTCTGAATGGTTTTCTTGATGTTTGAAGTGTTATAACATGCTTCTGTGGTATTTATACATGGTAAAGTTGTTTTGTGAAGATGTTTAGCCCTTAGATTCACTTTTTGAGACTTTCCTTTTTGTATTGCTCTAAAGTGCTTTTCAGCTTCTGAATAGCGTTTTCAATGCATTTACAAAGTTCGGCATGTAACTTCTCTCTGAACGGTTTTCTTGATGTTTGAAGTGTTATAACATGCTTCTGTGGGTAAATACATGGTAAAGTTGTTTTGTGAAGATGTTTAGCCCTTAGATTCACTTTTTGAGACTTTCCTTTTTGTATTGCTCTAAAGTGCGTTTCAGCTCCTGAATAGCATTTTCAATGCATTTACAAAGTTTGGCATGTAACTTCTGCCTGAATGGTTTTCTTGATGTTTGAAGTGTTATAACACGCTTCTGTGGCTGTATATATATTGAAAAGGTGTTTTGTGAAGATGTTTAGCCCTTAGATTCACTTTTTGAGACTTTCTTTTTTGTATTGCTCTAAAGTGCGTTTCAGCTCCTGAATAGCGTTTTCAATGCATTTACAAAGTTTGGCATGTAACTTCTGCCTGAATGGTTTTCTTGATGTTTGAAGTGTTATAACATGCTTCTGTGGGTATTTATACATGGTAAAGTTGTTTTGTGAAGATGTTTAGCCCTTAGATTCACTTTTTGAGACTTTCCTTTTTGTATTGCTCTAAAGTGCGTTTCAGCTCCTGAATAGTGTTTTCAATGCATTTACAAAGTTTGGCATGTAACTTCTGCCTGAATGGTTTTCTTGATGTTTGAAGTGTTATAACATGCTTCTGTGGGTATTTATACATGGTAAAGTTGTTTTGTGAAGATGTTTAGCCCTTAGATTCCCTTTTTGAGACTTTCCTTTTTGTATTGCTCTAAAGTGATTTTCAGCTCCTGAATGGCGTTTTCAATGCATTTACAAAGTTTGGCATCTAACTTCTGCCTGAATGGTTTTCTTGATGTTTGAAGTATTATAACATGCTTCTGTGGCTGCATATATATTGAAAATGTGTTTTGTGAAAGGCATGCAACTTCTGTCTGATTGGTTTTCTTGATGTTTGTATAACATGCTTCTGTGGGTATTTATACATGGTAAAGTTGTTTTGTGAAGATGTTTAGCCGTTAGATTCATTTTTTGAGACTTTCCTGTTTGTATTGCTCTAAAGTGCGTTTCAGCTCCTGAATAGCGTTTTCAATGCATTTACAAAGTTTGGCATGTAACTTCTCTCTGAATGGTTTTCTTGATGTTTGAAGTGTTATAACATGCTTCTGTGGTATTTATACATGGTAAAGTTGTTTTGTGAAGATGTTTAGCCCTTAGATTCACTTTCTGAGACTTTCCTTTTTGTATTGCTCTAAAGTGCGTTTCAGCTCCTGAATAGCGTTTTCAATGCATTTACAAAGTTTGGCATGTAACTTCTGCCTGAATGGTTTTCTTGATGTTTGAAGTGTTATAACATGCTTCTGTGGGTATTTATACATGGTAAAGTTGTTTTGTGAACATGTTTAGCCCTTAGATTCACTTTTTGAGACTTTCCTTTTTGTATTGCTCTAAAGTGCGTTTCAGCTCCTGAATAGTGTTTTCAATGAATTTACAAAGTTTGGCATGTAACTTCTGCCTGAATGGTTTTCTTGATGTTTGAAGTGTTATAACATGCTTCTGTGGCTGCTTTCATATTGAAAAGGTGTTTTGTGAAGATGTTTAGCCCTTAGATTCACTTTTTGAGACTTTCCTTTTTGTATTGCTCTAAAGTGCGTTTCAGCTCCTGAATAGCGTTTTCAATGCATTTACAAAGTTTGTCATGCAACTTCTGTCTGGATGGTTTTCTTGATGTTTGAAGTGTTATAACATGCTTCTGTGGCTGCCTTCATATTGAAAAGGTGTTCTGTGAAGATGTTTAGCCCTTAGATTCACTTTTTGAGACTTTCCTTTTTGTATTGCTCTAAAGTGCGTTTCAGCTCCTGAATAGTGTTTTCAATGCATTTACAAAGTTTGGCATGTAACTTCTGCCTGAATGGTTTTCTTGATGTTTGAAGTGTTATAACATGCTTCTGTGGCTGCTTTCATATTGAAAAGGTGTTTTGTGAAGATGTTTAGCCCTTAGATTCACTTTTTGAGACTTTCCTTTTTGTATTGCTCTAAAGTGCGTTTCAGCTCCTGAATAGCGTTTTCAATGCATTTACAAAGTTTGTCATGCAACTTCTGTCTGGATGGTTTTCTTGATGTTTGAAGTGTTATAACATGCTTCTGTGGCTGCCTTCATATTGAAAAGGTGTTCTGTGAAGATGTTTAGCCCTTAGATTCACTTTTTGAGACTTTCCTTTTTGTATTGCTCTAAAGTGCGTTTCAGCTCCTGAATAGTGTTTTCAATGCATTTACAAAGTTTGGCATGTAACTTCTGCCTGAATGGTTTTCTTGATGTTTGAAGTGTTATAACATGCTTCTGTGGCTGCATATATATTGAAAAGGTGTTTTGTGAAGATATTTAGCCCTTAGATTCACTTTTTGAGACTTTCCTTTTTGTATTGCTCCAAAGTGCGTTTCAGCTCCTGAATAGTGTTTTCAATGCATTTACAAAGTTTGTCATGCAACTTCTGTCTGGATGGTTTTCTTGATGTTTGAAGTGTTATAACATACTTCTGTGGGTATTTATACATGGTAAAGTAGTTTTGTGAAGATGTTTAGCCCTTAGATTCACTTTTTGAGACTTTCCTTTTTGTATTGCTCTAAAGTGCGTTTCAGCTCCTGAATAGCGTTTTCAATGCATTTACAAAGTTTGGCATGTAACTTCTGCCTGAATGGTTTTCTTGATGTTTGAAGTGTTTTAACATGCTTCTGTGGCTGCTTTCATATTGAAAAGGTGTTTTGTGAAGATGTTTAGCCCTTAGATTCACTTTTTGAGACTTTCCTTTTTGTATTGCTCTAAAGTGCTTTTCAGCTTCTGAATAGCGTTTTCAATGCATTTACAAAGTTCGGCATGTAACTTCTCTCTGAACGGTTTTCTTGATGTTTGAAGTGTTATAACATGCTTCTGTGGGTAAATACATGGTAAAGTTGTTTTGTGAAGATGTTTAGCCCTTAGATTCACTTTTTGAGACTTTCCTTTTTGTATTGCTCTAAAGTGCGTTTCAGCTCCTGAATAGTGTTTTCAATGCATTTACAAAGTTTGGCATGTAACTTCTGCCTGAATGGTTTTCTTGATGTTTGAAGTGTTATAACACGCTTCTGTGGCTGCATATATATTGAAAAGGTGTTTTGTGAAGATGTTTAGCCCTTAGATTCACTTTTTGAGACTTTCCTTTTTGTATTGCACTAAAGTGCGTTTCAGCTCCTGAATAGCGTTTTCAATGCATTTACAAAGTTTGGCATGTAACTTCTGCCTGAATGGTTTTCTTTATGTTTTAAGTGTTATAACATGCTTCTGTGGGTATTTATACATGGTAAAGTTGTTTTGTGAAGATGTTTAGCCCTTAGATTCACTTTTTGAGACTTTCCTTTTTGTATTGCTCTAAAGTGCGTTTCAGCTCCTGAATAGTGTTTTCAATGCATTTACAAAGTTTGGCATGTAACTTCTGCCTGAATGGTTTTCTTGATGTTTGAAGTGTTATAACATGCCTCTGTGGGTATTTATACATGGTAAAGTTGTTTTGTGAAGATGTTTAGCCCTTAGATTCCCTTTTTGAGACTTTCCTTTTTGTATTGCTCTAAAGTGCGTTTCAGCTCCTGAATAGAGTTTTCAATGCATTTACAAAGTTTGGCATCTAACTTCTGCCTGAATGGTTTTCTTGATGTTTGAAGTATTATAACATGCTTCTGTGGCTGCATATATATTGAAAATGTGTTTTGTGAAAGGCATGCAACTTCTGTCTGATTGGTTTTCTTGATGTTTGTATAACATGCTTCTGTGGGTATTTATACATGGTAAAGTTGTTTTGTGAAGATGTTTAGCCGTTAGATTCATTTTTTGAGACTTTCCTGTTTGTATTGCTCTAAAGTGCGTTTCAGCTCCTGAATAGCGTTTTCAATGCATTTACAAAGTTTGGCATGTAACTTCTCTCTGAATGGTTTTCTTGATGTTTGAAGTGTTATAACATGCTTCTGTGGTATTTATACATGGTAAAGTTGTTTTGTGAAGATGTTTAGCCCTTAGATTCACTTTTTGAGACTTTCCTTTTTGTATTGCTCTAAAGTGCGTTTCAGCTCCTGAATAGCGTTTTCAATGCATTTACAAAGTTTGGCATGTAACTTCTGCCTGAATGGTTTTCTTGATGTTTGAAGTGTTATAACATGCTTCTGTGGGTATTTATACATGGTAAAGTTGTTTTGTGAACATGTTTAGCCCTTAGATTCACTTTTTGAGACTTTCCTTTTTGTATTGCTCTAAAGTGCGTTTCAGCTCCTGAATAGTGTTTTCAATGCATTTACAAAGTTTGTCATGCAACTTCTGTCTGGATGGTTTTCTTGATGTTTGAAGTGTTATAACATGCTTCTCAGGGTATTTATACATGGTAAAGTAGTTTTGTGAAGATGTTTAGCCCTTAGATTCACTTTTTGAGACTTTCCTTTTTGTATTGCTCTAAAGTGCGTTTCAGCTCCTGAATAGCGTTTTCAATGCATTTACAAAGTTTGGCATGTAACTTCTGCCTGAATGGTTTTCTTGATGTTTGAAGTGTTATAACATGCTTCTGTGGCTGCTTTCATATTGAAAAGGTGTTTTGTGAAGATGTTTAGCCCTTAGATTCACTTTTTGAGACTTTCCTTTTTGTATTGCTCTAAAGTGCGTTTCAGCTCCTGAATAGCGTTTTCAATGCATTTACAAAGTTTGTCATGCAACTTCTGTCTGGATGGTTTTCTTGATGTTTGAAGTGTTATAACATGCTTCTGTGGCTGCTTTCATATTGAAAAGGTGTTCTGTGAAGATGTTTAGCCCTTAGATTCACTTTTTGAGACTTTCCTTTTTGTATTGCTCTAAAGTGCGTTTCAGCTCCTGAATAGTGTTTTCAATGCATTTACAAAGTTTGGCATGTAACTTCTGCCTGAATGGTTTTCTTGATGTTTGAAGTGTTATAACATGCTTCTGTGGCTGCATATATATTGAAAAGGTGTTTTGTGAAGATATTTAGCCCTTAGATTCACTTTTTGAGACTTTCCTTTTTGTATTGCTCCAAAGTGCGTTTCAGCTCCTGAATAGTGTTTTCAATGCATTTACAAAGTTTGTCATGCAACTTCTGTCTGGATGGTTTTCTTGATGTTTGAAGTGTTATAACATGCTTCTGTGGGTATTTATACATGGTAAAGTAGTTTTGTGAAGATGTTTAGCCTTTAGATTCACTTTTTGAGACTTTCCTTTTTGTATTGCTCTAAAGTGCGTTTCAGCTCCTGAATAGCGTTTTCAATGCATTTACAAAGTTTGGCATGTAACTTCTGCCTGAATGGTTTTCTTGATGTTTGAAGTGTTATAACATGCTTCTGTGGCTGCTTTCATATTGAAAAGGTGTTTTGTGAAGATGTTTAGCCCTTAGATTCACTTTTTGAGACTTTCCTTTTTGTATTGCTCTAAAGTGCTTTTCAGCTTCTGAATAGCGTTTTCAATGCATTTACAAAGTTCGGCATGTAACTTCTCTCTGAACGGTTTTCTTGATGTTTGAAGTGTTATAACATGCTTCTGTGGGTAAATACATGGTAAAGTTGTTTTGTGAAGATGTTTAGCCCTTAGATTCACTTTTTGAGACTTTCCTTTTTGTATTGCTCTAAAGTGCGTTTCAGCTCCTGAATAGTGTTTTCAATGCATTTACAAAGTTTGGCATGTAACTTCTGCCTGAATGGTTTTCTTGATGTTTGAAGTGTTATAACACGCTTCTGTGGCTGCATATATATTGAAAAGGTGTTTTGTGAAGATGTTTAGCCCTTAGATTCACTTTTTGAGACTTTCCTTTTTGTATTGCACTAAAGTGCGTTTCAGCTCCTGAATAGCGTTTTCAATGCATTTACAAAGTTTGGCATGTAACTTCTGCCTGAATGGTTTTCTTTATGTTTTAAGTGTTATAACATGCTTCTGTGGGTATTTATACATGGTAAAGTTGTTTTGTGAAGATGTTTAGCCCTTAGATTCACTTTTTGAGACTTTCCTTTTTGTATTGCTCTAAAGTGCGTTTCAGCTCCTGAATAGTGTTTTCAATGCATTTACAAAGTTTGGCATGTAACTTCTGCCTGAATGGTTTTCTTGATGTTTGAAGTGTTATAACATGCCTCTGTGGGTATTTATACATGGTAAAGTTGTTTTGTGAAGATGTTTAGCCCTTAGATTCCCTTTTTGAGACTTTCCTTTTTGTATTGCTCTAAAGTGCGTTTCAGCTCCTGAATAGCGTTTTCAATGCATTTACAAAGTTTGGCATGTAACTTCTCTCTGAATGGTTTTCTTAATGTTTGAAGTGTTATAACATGCTTCTGTGGTATTTATACATGGTAAAGTTGTTTTGTGAAGATGTTTAGCCCTTAGATTCACTTTTTGAGACTTTCCTTTTCATATTGCTCTAAAGTGCGTTTCAGCTCCTGAATAGCGTTTTCAATGCATTTACAAAGTTTGGCATGTAACTTCTGCCTGAATGGTTTTCTTGATGTTTGAAGTGTTATAACACGCTTCTGTGGCTGTATATATATTGAAAAGGTGTTTTGTGAAGATGTTTAGCCCTTAGATTCACTTTTTGAGACTTTCCTTTTTGTATTGCTCTAAAGTGCGTTTCAGCTCCTGAATAGCGTTTTCAATGCATTTACAAAGTTTGGCATGTAACTTCTGCCTGAATGGTTTTCTTGATGTTTGAAGTGTTATAACACGCTTCTGTGGCTGTATATATATTGAAAAGGTGTTTTGTGAAGATGTTTAGCCCTTAGATTCACTTTTTGAGACTTTCCTTTTTGTATTGCTCTAAAGTGCGTTTCAGCTCCTGAATAGTGTTTTCAATGCATTTACAAAGTTTGGCATGTAACTTCTGCCTGAATGGTTTTCTTGATGTTTGAAGTGTTATAACACGCTTCTGTGGCTGCATATATATTGAAAAGGTGTTTTGTGAAGATGTTTAGCCCTTAGATTCACTTTTTGAGACTTTCCTTTTTGTATTGCTCTAAAGTGCGTTTCAGCTCCTGAATAGCGTTTTCAATGCATTTACAAAGTTTGGCATGTAACTTCTGCCTGAATGGTTTTCTTGATGTTTGAAGTGTTATAACACGCTTCTGTGGCTGTATATATATTGAAAAGGTGTTTTGTGAAGATGTTTAGCCCTTAGATTCACTTTTTGAGACTTTCCTTTTTGTATTGCTCTAAAGTGCGTTTCAGCTCCTGAATAGCGTTTTCAATGCATTTACAAAGTTTGGCATGTAACTTCTGCCTGAATGGTTTTCTTGATGTTTGAAGTGTTATAACACGCTTCTGTGGCTGTATATATATTGAAAAGGTGTTTTGTGAAGATGTTTAGCCCCTAGATTCACTTTTTGAGACTTTCCTTTTTGTATTGCTCTAACGTGCGTTTCAGCTCCTGAATAGCGTTTTCAATGCATTTACAAAGTTTGGCATGTAACTTCTGCCTGAATGGTTTTCTTTATTTTTTAAGTGTTATAACATGCTTCTGTGGGTATTTATACATGGTAAAGTTGTTTTGTGAACATGTTTAGCCCTTAGATTCACTTTTTGAGACTTTCCTTTTTGTATTGCTCTAAAGTGCGTTTCAGCTCCTGAATAGTGTTTTCAATGCATTTACAAAGTTTGGCATGTAACTTCTGCCTGAATGGTTTTCTTGATGTTTGAAGTGTTATAACATGCTTCTGTGGGTATTTATACATGGTAAAGTTGTTTTGTGAAGATGTTTAGCCCTTAGATTCCCTTTTGAGACTTTCCTTTTTGTATTGCTCTAAAGTGATTTTCAGCTCCTGAATGGCGTTTTCAATGCATTTACAAAGTTTGGCATCTAACTTCTGCCTGAATGGTTTTCTTGATGTTTGAAGTATTATAACATGCTTCTGTGGCTGCATATATATTGAAAATGTGTTTTGTGAAAGGCATGCAACTTCTGTCTGATTGGTTTTCTTGATGTTTGTATAACATGCTTCTGTGGGTATTTATACATGGTAAAGTTGTTTTGTGAAGATGTTTAGCCGTTAGATTCATTTTTTGAGACTTTCCTGTTTGTATTGCTCTAAAGTGCGTTTCAGCTCCTGAATAGCGTTTTCAATGCATTTACAAAGTTTGGCATGTAACTTCTCTCTGAATGGTTTTCTTGATGTTTGAAGTGTTATAACATGCTTCTGTGGTATTTATACATGGTAAAGTTGTTTTGTGAAGATGTTTAGCCCTTAGATTCACTTTTTGAGACTTTCCTTTTTGTATTGCTCTAAAGTGCGTTTCAGCTCCTGAATAGCGTTTTCAATGCATTTACAAAGTTTGGCATGTAACTTCTGCCTGAATGGTTTTCTTGATGTTTGAAGTGTTATAACATGCTTCTGTGGCTGCTTTCATATTGAAAAGGTGTTTTGTGAAGATGTTTAGCCCTTAGATTCACTTTTTGAGACTTTCCTTTTTGTATTGCTCTAAAGTGCGTTTCAGCTCCTGAATAGCGTTTTCAATGCATTTACAAAGTTTGTCATGCAACTTCTGTCTGGATGGTTTTCTTGATGTTTGAAGTGTTATAACATGCTTCTGTGGCTGCCTTCATATTGAAAAGGTGTTCTGTGAAGATGTTTAGCCCTTAGATTCACTTTTTGAGACTTTCCTTTTTGTATTGCTCTAAAGTGCGTTTCAGCTCCTGAATAGTGTTTTCAATGCATTTACAAAGTTTGGCATGTAACTTCTGCCTGAATGGTTTTCTTGATGTTTGAAGTGTTATAACATGCTTCTGTGGCTGCATATATATTGAAAAGGTGTTTTGTGAAGATATTTAGCCCTTAGATTCACTTTTTGAGACTTTCCTTTTTGTATTGCTCCAAAGTGCGTTTCAGCTCCTGAATAGTGTTTTCAATGCATTTACAAAGTTTGTCATGCAACTTCTGTCTGGATGGTTTTCTTGATGTTTGAAGTGTTATAACATGCTTCTGTGGGTATTTATACATGGTAAAGTAGTTTTGTGAAGATGTTTAGCCCTTAGATTCACTTTTTGAGACTTTCCTTTTTGTATTGCTCTAAAGTGCGTTTCAGCTCCTGAATAGCGTTTTCAATGCATTTACAAAGTTTGGCATGTAACTTCTGCCTGAATGGTTTTCTTGATGTTTGAAGTGTTATAACATGCTTCTGTGGCTGCTTTCATATTGAAAAGGTGTTTTGTGAAGATGTTTAGCCCTTAGATTCACTTTTTGAGACTTTCCTTTTTGTATTGCTCTAAAGTGCTTTTCAGCTTCTGAATAGCGTTTTCAATGCATTTACAAAGTTCGGCATGTAACTTCTCTCTGAACGGTTTTCTTGATGTTTGAAGTGTTATAACATGCTTCTGTGGGTAAATACATGGTAAAGTTGTTTTGTGAAGATGTTTAGCCCTTAGATTCACTTTTTGAGACTTTCCTTTTTGTATTGCTCTAAAGTGCGTTTCAGCTCCTGAATAGCGTTTTCAATGCATTTACAAAGTTTGGCATGTAACTTCTGCCTGAATGGTTTTCTTGATGTTTGAAGTGTTATAACATGCTTCTGTGGCTGCTTTCATATTGAAAAGGTGTTTTGTGAAGATGTTTAGCCCTTAGATTCACTTTTTGAGACTTTCCTTTTTGTATTGCTCTAAAGTGCTTTTCAGCTTCTGAATAGCGTTTTCAATGCATTTACAAAGTTCGGCATGTAACTTCTCTCTGAACGGTTTTCTTGATGTTTGAAGTGTTATAACATGCTTCTGTGGGTAAATACATGGTAAAGTTGTTTTGTGAAGATGTTTAGCCCTTAGATTCACTTTTTGAGACTTTCCTTTTTGTATTGCTCTAAAGTGCGTTTCAGCTCCTGAATAGTGTTTTCAATGCATTTACAAAGTTTGGCATGTAACTTCTGCCTGAATGGTTTTCTTGATGTTTGAAGTGTTATAACACGCTTCTGTGGCTGCATATATATTGGAAAGGTGTTTTGTGAAGATGTTTAGCCCTTAGATTCACTTTTTGAGACTTTCCTTTTTGTATTGCACTAAAGTGCGTTTCAGCTCCTGAATAGCGTTTTCAATGCATTTACAAAGTTTGGCATGTAACTTCTGCCTGAATGGTTTTCTTTATGTTTTAAGTGTTATAACATGCTTCTGTGGGTATTTATACATGGTAAAGTTGTTTTGTGAAGATGTTTAGCCCTTAGATTCACTTTTTGAGACTTTCCTTTTTGTATTGCTCTAAAGTGCGTTTCAGCTCCTGAATAGTGTTTTCAATGCATTTACAAAGTTTGGCATGTAACTTCTGCCTGAATGGTTTTCTTGATGTTTGAAGTGTTATAACATGCTTCTGTGGGTATTTATACATGGTAAAGTTGTTTTGTGAAGATGTTTAGCCCTTAGATTCCCTTTTTGAGACTTTCCTTTTTGTATTGCTCTAAAGTGCGTTTCAGCTCCTGAATAGCGTTTTCAATGCATTTACAAAGTTTGGCATGTAACTTCTCTCTGAATGGTTTTCTTAATGTTTGAAGTGTTATAACATGCTTCTGTGGTATTTATACATGGTAAAGTTGTTTTGTGAAGATGTTTAGCCCTTAGATTCACTTTTTGAGACTTTCCTTTTCATATTGCTCTAAAGTGCGTTTCAGCTCCTGAATAGCGTTTTCAATGCATTTACAAAGTTTGGCATGTAACTTCTGCCTGAATGGTTTTCTTGATGTTTGAAGTGTTATAACATGCTTCTGTGGCTGCATATATATTGAAAAGGTGTTTTGTGAAGATATTTAGCCCTTAGATTCACTTTTTGAGACTTTCCTTTTTGTATTGCTCCAAAGTGCGTTTCAGCTCCTGAATAGTGTTTTCAATGCATTTACAAAGTTTGTCATGCAACTTCTGTCTGGATGGTTTTCTTGATGTTTGAAGTGTTATAACATGCTTCTGTGGGTATTTATACATGGTAAAGTAGTTTTGTGAAGATGTTTAGCCCTTAGATTCACTTTTTGAGACTTTCCTTTTTGTATTGCTCTAAAGTGCGTTTCAGCTCCTGAATAGTGTTTTCAATGCATTTACAAAGTTTGGCATGTAAATTCAGCCTGAATGGTTTTCTTGATGTTTGAAGTGTTATAACATGCTTCTGTGGCTGCATTTATGTTGAAAATGTGTTTTGTGAAGATGTTTAGCCTTTAGATTCTGTTTTTGAGACTTTCCTTTTTGTATTGCTCTAAATTGCGTTTCAGCTCCTGAATAGTGTTTTCAATGCATTTACAAAGTTTGGCATGTAACTTCTGCCTGAATGGTTTTCTTGATGTTTGAAGTGTTATAACATGCTTCTGTGGCTGCATGTATATTGAAAAGGTGTTTTGTGAAGATGTTTAGCCCTTAGATTCACTTTTTGAGACTTTCCTTTTTGTATTGCTCTAAAGTGCTTTTCAGCTTCTGAATAGCGTTTTCAATGCATTTACAAAGTTCGGCATGTAACTTGTCTCTGAACGGTTTTCTTGATGTTTGAAGTGTTATAACATGCTTCTGTGGGTAAATACATGGTAAAGTTGTTTTGTGAAGATGTTTAGCCCTTAGATTCACTTTTTGAGACTTTCCTTTTTGTATTGCTCTAAAGTGCGTTTCAGCTCCTGAATAGCGTTTTCAATGCATTTACAAAGTTTGGCATGTAACTTCTGCCTGAATGGTTTTCTTGATGTTTGAAGTGTTATAACACGCTTCTGTGGCTGTATATATATTGAAAAGGTGTTTTGTGAAGATGTTTAGCCCTTAGATTCACTTTTTGAGACTTTCCTTTTTGTATTGCTCTAAAGTGCGTTTCAGCTCCTGAATAGTGTTTTCAATGCATTTACAAAGTTTGGCATGTAACTTCTGCCTGAATGGTTTTCTTGATGTTTGAAGTGTTATAACATGCTTCTGTGGCTGCATATATATTGAAAAGGTGTTTTGTGAAGATATTTAGCCCTTAGATTCACTTTTTGAGACTTTCCTTTTTGTATTGCTCCAAAGTGCGTTTCAGCTCCTGAATAGTGTTTTCAATGCATTTACAAAGTTTGTCATGCAACTTCTGTCTGGATGGTTTTCTTGATGTTTGATGTGTTATAACATGCTTCTCAGGGTATTTATACATGGTAAAGTAGTTTTGTGAAGATGTTTAGCCCTTAGATTCACTTTTTGAGACTTTCCTTTTTGTATTGCTCTAAAGTGCGTTTCAGCTCCTGAATAGCGTTTTCAATGCATTTACAAAGTTTGGCATGTAACTTCTGCCTGAATGGTTTTCTTGATGTTTGAAGTGTTATAACATGCTTCTGTGGCTGCTTTCATATTGAAAAGGTGTTTTGTGAAGATGTTTAGCCCTTAGATTCACTTTTTGAGACTTTCCTTTTTGTATTGCTCTAAAGTGCGTTTCAGCTCCTGAATAGCGTTTTCAATGCATTTACAAAGTTTGTCATGCAACTTCTGTCTGGATGGTTTTCTTGATGTTTGAAGTGTTATAACATGCTTCTGTGGCTGCCTTCATATTGAAAAGGTGTTCTGTGAAGATGTTTAGCCCTTAGATTCACTTTTTGAGACTTTCCTTTTTGTATTGCTCTAAAGTGCGTTTCAGCTCCTGAATAGTGTTTTCAATGCATTTACAAAGTTTGGCATTTAACTTCTGCCTGAATGGTTTTCTTGATGTTTGAAGTGTTATAACATGCTTCTGTGGCTGCATATATATTGAAAAGGTGTTTTGTGAAGATATTTAGCCCTTAGATTCACTTTTTGAGACTTTCCTTTTTGTATTGCTCCAAAGTGCGTTTCAGCTCCTGAATAGTGTTTTCAATGCATTTACAAAGTTTGTCATGCAACTTCTGTCTGGATGGTTTTCTTGATGTTTGAAGTGTTATAACATGCTTCTGTGGGTATTTATACATGGTAAAGTAGTTTTGTGAAGATGTTTAGCCCTTAGATTCACTTTTTGAGACTTTCCTTTTTGTATTGCTCTAAAGTGCGTTTCAGCTCCTGAATAGCGTTTTCAATGCATTTACAAAGTTTGGCATGTAACTTCTGCCTGAATGGTTTTCTTGATGTTTGAAGTGTTATAACATGCTTCTGTGGGTATTTATACATGGTAAAGTTGTTTTATGAAGATGTTTAGCCCTTAAATTCCCTTTTTGAGACTTTCCTTTTTGTATTGCTCTAAAGTGCTTTTCAGCTTCTGAATAGCGTTTTCAATGCATTTACAAAGTTTGGCATGCAACTTCTGTCTGGATGGTTTTCTTGATGTTTGAAGTGTTATAACATGCTTCTGTGGGTATTTATACATGGTAAAGTTGTTTTGTGAAGATGTTTAGCCCTTAGATTCACTTTTTGAGACTTTCCTTTTTGTATTGCTCTAAAGTGCGTTTCAGCTCCTGAATAGTGTTTTCAATGCATTTACAAAGTTTGGCATGTAAATTCAGCCTGAATGGTTTTCTTGATGTTTGAAGTGTTATAACATGCTTCTGTGGCTGCATTTATGTTGAAAATGTGTTTTGTGAAGATGTTTAGCCTTTAGATTCTGTTTTTGAGACTTTCCTTTTTGTATTGCTCTAAATTGCGTTTCAGCTCCTGAATAGTGTTTTCAATGCATTTACAAAGTTTGTCATGCAACTTCTGTCTGGATGGTTTTCTTGATGTTTGAAGTGTTATAACATGCTTCTGTGGCTGCCTTCATATTGAAAAGGTGTTCTGTGAAGATGTTTAGCCCTTAGATTCACTTTTTGAGACTTTCCTTTTTGTATTGCTCTAAAGTGCGTTTCAGCTCCTGAATAGTGTTTTCAATGCATTTACAAAGTTTGGCATTTAACTTCTGCCTGAATGGTTTTCTTGATGTTTGAAGTGTTATAACATGCTTCTGTGGCTGCATATATATTGAAAAGGTGTTTTGTGAAGATATTTAGCCCTTAGATTCACTTTTTGAGACTTTCCTTTTTGTATTGCTCCAAAGTGCGTTTCAGCTCCTGAATAGTGTTTTCAATGCATTTACAAAGTTTGTCATGCAACTTCTGTCTGGATGGTTTTCTTGATGTTTGAAGTGTTATAACATGCTTCTGTGGGTATTTATACATGGTAAAGTAGTTTTGTGAAGATGTTTAGCCCTTAGATTCACTTTTTGAGACTTTCCTTTTTGTATTGCTCTAAAGTGCGTTTCAGCTCCTGAATAGCGTTTTCAATGCATTTACAAAGTTTGGCATGTAACTTCTGCCTGAATGGTTTTCTTGATGTTTGAAGTGTTATAACATGCTTCTGTGGGTATTTATACATGGTAAAGTTGTTTTATGAAGATGTTTAGCCCTTAGATTCCCTTTTTGAGACTTTCCTT
The DNA here is from genome assembly GCF_054491055.1 of Hypomesus nipponensis. Taxonomy (NCBI): domain Eukaryota; kingdom Metazoa; phylum Chordata; class Actinopteri; order Osmeriformes; family Osmeridae; genus Hypomesus; species Hypomesus nipponensis. The sequence goes on along the minus strand of NC_140382.1, from coordinate 3,207,203 downwards.
TTTGTATTGCTCTAAAGTGCTTTTCAGCTTCTGAATAGCGTTTTCAATGCATTTACAAAGTTCGGCATGTAACTTCTCTCTGAACGGTTTTCTTGATGTTTGAAGTGTTATAACATGCTTCTGTGGGTAAATACATGGTAAAGTTGTTTTGTGAAGATGTTTAGCCCTTAGATTCACTTTTTGAGACTTTCCTTTTTGTATTGCTCTAAAGTGCGTTTCAGCTCCTGAATAGCGTTTTCAATGCATTTACAAAGTTTGGCATGTAACTTCTGCCTGAATGGTTTTCTTGATGTTTGAAGTGTTATAACATGCTTCTGTGGCTGCTTTCATATTGAAAAGGTGTTTTGTGAAGATGTTTAGCCCTTAGATTCACTTTTTGAGACTTTCCTTTTTGTATTGCTCTAAAGTGCTTTTCAGCTTCTGAATAGCGTTTTCAATGCATTTACAAAGTTCGGCATGTAACTTCTCTCTGAACGGTTTTCTTGATGTTTGAAGTGTTATAACATGCTTCTGTGGGTAAATACATGGTAAAGTTGTTTTGTGAAGATGTTTAGCCCTTAGATTCACTTTTTGAGACTTTCCTTTTTGTATTGCTCTAAAGTGCGTTTCAGCTCCTGAATAGTGTTTTCAATGCATTTACAAAGTTTGGCATGTAACTTCTGCCTGAATGGTTTTCTTGATGTTTGAAGTGTTATAACACGCTTCTGTGGCTGCATATATATTGAAAAGGTGTTTTGTGAAGATGTTTAGCCCTTAGATTCACTTTTTGAGACTTTCCTTTTTGTATTGCACTAAAGTGCGTTTCAGCTCCTGAATAGCGTTTTCAATGCATTTACAAAGTTTGGCATGTAACTTCTGCCTGAATGGTTTTCTTTATGTTTTAAGTGTTATAACATGCTTCTGTGGGTATTTATACATGGTAAAGTTGTTTTGTGAAGATGTTTAGCCCTTAGATTCACTTTTTGAGACTTTCCTTTTTGTATTGCTCTAAAGTGCGTTTCAGCTCCTGAATAGTGTTTTCAATGCATTTACAAAGTTTGGCATGTAACTTCTGCCTGAATGGTTTTCTTGATGTTTGAAGTGTTATAACATGCCTCTGTGGGTATTTATACATGGTAAAGTTGTTTTGTGAAGATGTTTAGCCCTTAGATTCCCTTTTTGAGACTTTCCTTTTTGTATTGCTCTAAAGTGCGTTTCAGCTCCTGAATAGCGTTTTCAATGCATTTACAAAGTTTGGCATGTAACTTCTCTCTGAATGGTTTTCTTAATGTTTGAAGTGTTATAACATGCTTCTGTGGTATTTATACATGGTAAAGTTGTTTTGTGAAGATGTTTAGCCCTTAGATTCACTTTTTGAGACTTTCCTTTTCATATTGCTCTAAAGTGCGTTTCAGCTCCTGAATAGCGTTTTCAATGCATTTACAAAGTTTGGCATGTAACTTCTGCCTGAATGGTTTTCTTGATGTTTGAAGTGTTATAACACGCTTCTGTGGCTGTATATATATTGAAAAGGTGTTTTGTGAAGATGTTTAGCCCTTAGATTCACTTTTTGAGACTTTCCTTTTTGTATTGCTCTAAAGTGCGTTTCAGCTCCTGAATAGCGTTTTCAATGCATTTACAAAGTTTGGCATGTAACTTCTGCCTGAATGGTTTTCTTGATGTTTGAAGTGTTATAACACGCTTCTGTGGCTGTATATATATTGAAAAGGTGTTTTGTGAAGATGTTTAGCCCTTAGATTCACTTTTTGAGACTTTCCTTTTTGTATTGCTCTAAAGTGCGTTTCAGCTCCTGAATAGTGTTTTCAATGCATTTACAAAGTTTGGCATGTAACTTCTGCCTGAATGGTTTTCTTGATGTTTGAAGTGTTATAACACGCTTCTGTGGCTGCATATATATTGAAAAGGTGTTTTGTGAAGATGTTTAGCCCTTAGATTCACTTTTTGAGACTTTCCTTTTTGTATTGCACTAAAGTGCGTTTCAGCTCCTGAATAGCGTTTTCAATGCATTTACAAAGTTTGGCATGTAACTTCTGCCTGAATGGTTTTCTTTATGTTTTAAGTGTTATAACATGCTTCTGTGGGTATTTATACATGGTAAAGTTGTTTTGTGAAGATGTTTAGCCCTTAGATTCACTTTTTGAGACTTTCCTTTTTGTATTGCTCTAAAGTGCGTTTCAGCTCCTGAATAGTGTTTTCAATGCATTTACAAAGTTTGGCATGTAACTTCTGCCTGAATGGTTTTCTTGATGTTTGAAGTGTTATAACATGCCTCTGTGGGTATTTATACATGGTAAAGTTGTTTTGTGAAGATGTTTAGCCCTTAGATTCCCTTTTTGAGACTTTCCTTTTTGTATTGCTCTAAAGTGCGTTTCAGCTCCTGAATAGCGTTTTCAATGCATTTACAAAGTTTGGCATGTAACTTCTCTCTGAATGGTTTTCTTAATGTTTGAAGTGTTATAACATGCTTCTGTGGTATTTATACATGGTAAAGTTGTTTTGTGAAGATGTTTAGCCCTTAGATTCACTTTTTGAGACTTTCCTTTTCATATTGCTCTAAAGTGCGTTTCAGCTCCTGAATAGCGTTTTCAATGCATTTACAAAGTTTGGCATGTAACTTCTGCCTGAATGGTTTTCTTGATGTTTGAAGTGTTATAACACGCTTCTGTGGCTGTATATATATTGAAAAGGTGTTTTGTGAAGATGTTTAGCCCTTAGATTCACTTTTTGAGACTTTCCTTTTTGTATTGCTCTAAAGTGCGTTTCAGCTCCTGAATAGCGTTTTCAATGCATTTACAAAGTTTGGCATGTAACTTCTGCCTGAATGGTTTTCTTGATGTTTGAAGTGTTATAACACGCTTCTGTGGCTGTATATATATTGAAAAGGTGTTTTGTGAAGATGTTTAGCCCCTAGATTCACTTTTTGAGACTTTCCTTTTTGTATTGCTCTAACGTGCGTTTCAGCTCCTGAATAGCGTTTTCAATGCATTTACAAAGTTTGGCATGTAACTTCTGCCTGAATGGTTTTCTTTATGTTTTAAGTGTTATAACATGCTTCTGTGGGTATTTATACATGGTAAAGTTGTTTTGTGAAGATGTTTAGCCGTTAGATTCATTTTTTGAGACTTTCCTGTTTGTATTGCTCTAAAGTGCGTTTCAGCTCCTGAATAGCGTTTTCAATGCATTTACAAAGTTTGGCATGTAACTTCTCTCTGAATGGTTTTCTTGATGTTTGAAGTGTTATAACATGCTTCTGTGGTATTTATACATGGTAAAGTTGTTTTGTGAAGATGTTTAGCCCTTAGATTCACTTTTTGAGACTTTCCTTTTTGTATTGCTCTAAAGTGCGTTTCAGCTCCTGAATAGCGTTTTCAATGCATTTACAAAGTTTGGCATGTAACTTCTGCCTGAATGGTTTTCTTGATGTTTGAAGTGTTATAACATGCTTCTGTGGGTATTTATACATGGTAAAGTTGTTTTGTGAACATGTTTAGCCCTTAGATTCACTTTTTGAGACTTTCCTTTTTGTATTGCTCTAAAGTGCGTTTCAGCTCCTGAATAGTGTTTTCAATGCATTTACAAAGTTTGTCATGCAACTTCTGTCTGGATGGTTTTCTTGATGTTTGAAGTGTTATAACATGCTTCTCAGGGTATTTATACATGGTAAAGTAGTTTTGTGAAGATGTTTAGCCCTTAGATTCACTTTTTGAGACTTTCCTTTTTGTATTGCTCTAAAGTGCGTTTCAGCTCCTGAATAGCGTTTTCAATGCATTTACAAAGTTTGGCATGTAACTTCTGCCTGAATGGTTTTCTTGATGTTTGAAGTGTTATAACATGCTTCTGTGGCTGCTTTCATATTGAAAAGGTGTTTTGTGAAGATGTTTAGCCCTTAGATTCACTTTTTGAGACTTTCCTTTTTGTATTGCTCTAAAGTGCGTTTCAGCTCCTGAATAGCGTTTTCAATGCATTTACAAAGTTTGTCATGCAACTTCTGTCTGGATGGTTTTCTTGATGTTTGAAGTGTTATAACATGCTTCTGTGGCTGCTTTCATATTGAAAAGGTGTTCTGTGAAGATGTTTAGCCCTTAGATTCACTTTTTGAGACTTTCCTTTTTGTATTGCTCTAAAGTGCGTTTCAGCTCCTGAATAGTGTTTTCAATGCATTTACAAAGTTTGGCATGTAACTTCTGCCTGAATGGTTTTCTTGATGTTTGAAGTGTTATAACATGCTTCTGTGGCTGCATATATATTGAAAAGGTGTTTTGTGAAGATATTTAGCCCTTAGATTCACTTTTTGAGACTTTCCTTTTTGTATTGCTCCAAAGTGCGTTTCAGCTCCTGAATAGTGTTTTCAATGCATTTACAAAGTTTGTCATGCAACTTCTGTCTGGATGGTTTTCTTGATGTTTGAAGTGTTATAACATGCTTCTGTGGGTATTTATACATGGTAAAGTAGTTTTGTGAAGATGTTTAGCCTTTAGATTCACTTTTTGAGACTTTCCTTTTTGTATTGCTCTAAAGTGCGTTTCAGCTCCTGAATAGCGTTTTCAATGCATTTACAAAGTTTGGCATGTAACTTCTGCCTGAATGGTTTTCTTGATGTTTGAAGTGTTATAACATGCTTCTGTGGCTGCTTTCATATTGAAAAGGTGTTTTGTGAAGATGTTTAGCCCTTAGATTCACTTTTTGAGACTTTCCTTTTTGTATTGCTCTAAAGTGCTTTTCAGCTTCTGAATAGCGTTTTCAATGCATTTACAAAGTTCGGCATGTAACTTCTCTCTGAACGGTTTTCTTGATGTTTGAAGTGTTATAACATGCTTCTGTGGGTAAATACATGGTAAAGTTGTTTTGTGAAGATGTTTAGCCCTTAGATTCACTTTTTGAGACTTTCCTTTTTGTATTGCTCTAAAGTGCGTTTCAGCTCCTGAATAGTGTTTTCAATGCATTTACAAAGTTTGGCATGTAACTTCTGCCTGAATGGTTTTCTTGATGTTTGAAGTGTTATAACACGCTTCTGTGGCTGCATATATATTGAAAAGGTGTTTTGTGAAGATGTTTAGCCCTTAGATTCACTTTTTGAGACTTTCCTTTTTGTATTGCACTAAAGTGCGTTTCAGCTCCTGAATAGCGTTTTCAATGCATTTACAAAGTTTGGCATGTAACTTCTGCCTGAATGGTTTTCTTTATGTTTTAAGTGTTATAACATGCTTCTGTGGGTATTTATACATGGTAAAGTTGTTTTGTGAAGATGTTTAGCCCTTAGATTCACTTTTTGAGACTTTCCTTTTTGTATTGCTCTAAAGTGCGTTTCAGCTCCTGAATAGTGTTTTCAATGCATTTACAAAGTTTGGCATGTAACTTCTGCCTGAATGGTTTTCTTGATGTTTGAAGTGTTATAACATGCCTCTGTGGGTATTTATACATGGTAAAGTTGTTTTGTGAAGATGTTTAGCCCTTAGATTCCCTTTTTGAGACTTTCCTTTTTGTATTGCTCTAAAGTGCGTTTCAGCTCCTGAATAGCGTTTTCAATGCATTTACAAAGTTTGGCATGTAACTTCTCTCTGAATGGTTTTCTTAATGTTTGAAGTGTTATAACATGCTTCTGTGGTATTTATACATGGTAAAGTTGTTTTGTGAAGATGTTTAGCCCTTAGATTCACTTTTTGAGACTTTCCTTTTCATATTGCTCTAAAGTGCGTTTCAGCTCCTGAATAGCGTTTTCAATGCATTTACAAAGTTTGGCATGTAACTTCTGCCTGAATGGTTTTCTTGATGTTTGAAGTGTTATAACACGCTTCTGTGGCTGTATATATATTGAAAAGGTGTTTTGTGAAGATGTTTAGCCCTTAGATTCACTTTTTGAGACTTTCCTTTTTGTATTGCTCTAAAGTGCGTTTCAGCTCCTGAATAGCGTTTTCAATGCATTTACAAAGTTTGGCATGTAACTTCTGCCTGAATGGTTTTCTTGATGTTTGAAGTGTTATAACACGCTTCTGTGGCTGTATATATATTGAAAAGGTGTTTTGTGAAGATGTTTAGCCCTTAGATTCACTTTTTGAGACTTTCCTTTTTGTATTGCTCTAAAGTGCGTTTCAGCTCCTGAATAGTGTTTTCAATGCATTTACAAAGTTTGGCATGTAACTTCTGCCTGAATGGTTTTCTTGATGTTTGAAGTGTTATAACACGCTTCTGTGGCTGCATATATATTGAAAAGGTGTTTTGTGAAGATGTTTAGCCCTTAGATTCACTTTTTGAGACTTTCCTTTTTGTATTGCTCTAAAGTGCGTTTCAGCTCCTGAATAGCGTTTTCAATGCATTTACAAAGTTTGGCATGTAACTTCTGCCTGAATGGTTTTCTTGATGTTTGAAGTGTTATAACACGCTTCTGTGGCTGTATATATATTGAAAAGGTGTTTTGTGAAGATGTTTAGCCCTTAGATTCACTTTTTGAGACTTTCCTTTTTGTATTGCTCTAAAGTGCGTTTCAGCTCCTGAATAGCGTTTTCAATGCATTTACAAAGTTTGGCATGTAACTTCTGCCTGAATGGTTTTCTTGATGTTTGAAGTGTTATAACACGCTTCTGTGGCTGTATATATATTGAAAAGGTGTTTTGTGAAGATGTTTAGCCCCTAGATTCACTTTTTGAGACTTTCCTTTTTGTATTGCTCTAACGTGCGTTTCAGCTCCTGAATAGCGTTTTCAATG